>NC_083229.1:112309631-112934833 GCF_032191835.1 Heteronotia binoei | reverse complement strand
TGAAATTTAACTTGTGGTTGGGTTGGAAGGATTAAGCTATTTGTTCTATTATGGGGGGGAATCTGCAAGATAGTTATATAGACCTATTGTCTTGTCCTCACCATCACTGAGAGCCATTTTGGTGTAGTGGTTAAGTGTGTGAATTCTTATCTGGGAGAACCAGGTTTGATTCCCCACTCCCCCACATGCAGCTGCGGAAGTGATCTTGGGTCAGTTATAACTCTCTGAGCTGTTCTGCTCAAGAGCAGCTCTGGGAGAGCTCTCTCAGCCCCACCTACCTCGCAGGGTATCTGTTGTGGGGAGGGGAGGGGAAAGGAGATTTGTAAGCTGCTCTGAGACTCCTTTGGGTAGTGAAGAGCAGGATATAAATCCAATCTCTTCTCTTCTTCTACTCCTGATTACCAACATACTAAATAGGCAGCAATTCAGAATGCTACAAAAACATGCTTAGTAAGCTTACCAGGTTGCCCATCAATGGGCAACCACCTGCCCCTGTGGCTCTAGACCCTGCCACCCCTCAGTGGGGCAATGGGAGTGAAACCAGTCATGGAGCTGACAGAAGAAGAAGAATGGGGAGGGATGATGGCTCAGTAGAAGAGCATCTGCTTAGTAAGCAGAAGGTCCCAGGTTCAATCCCCGGCATCTCCAGCTAAAAAGGGTCCAGGCAAGTAAGTGTGAAAAACCTCAGCTTGAGACCCTGGAGAGCTGCTGCCAGTCTGAGTAGACAATACTGACTTTGATGGGCCAAAGGTCTGAGTCAGTATAAGGCAGCTTCATATGTTCATATGTAAGAAGAAGAAGATATTGTATTTATATCCCTCCCTATACTCTGAATCTCAGAGTCTCAGAGCGGTCACAATCTCCTTTACCTTCCTCCCCCACAACAGACACCCTGTGAGGTGGGTGGGGCTGAGAGAGCGCTCCCAGAAGCTGCCCTTTCAAGGACAACTCTGCCAGAGCTATGGCTGACCCAAGGCCATTCTAGCAGGTGCAAGCGGAGGAGTGGGGAATCAAACCCGGTTCTCCCAGATGAGAGTCCGCACACTTCATCACTACACCAAACTAATAAAAACAAAGTGCACAATTGTATCATCCCGAAACCATCGCTTCCTCCCCACCCCGGTCCGTGGATTGGCTCTCACAGCTTGGTGCTCTAGGAGTTCACCCAATCCATATTGTATTTTGTACCTCATTATGAAGCTGAGTCCAAAGAATTAAAACTCCTTACCTTACTGACAAAATAGGCTGAAGGGGTGCGCAGCAGGCTTGAGGGTGGGATCCCCAGTGAGTTTGCTCCCACTTGGAAAGACATTTAAAAAGATGTTGAACTGAAATCCAGATACTACATGTCATTCCTCTGCTACAACAAAGGGCTTTTCCACATTCTTAGTTCCTGTGTCCCTGTTGCTTTGGGCGGGAGGGGGTGTGTGTGTCCCTGCACACGTTTTCCTCCATCTACAGGTTGATTTGATATTACATTGCTTTATGTTCAGTTGTAATACTGAATCGGCCATCAGAGGGAGGAAAACACATGCCCAGCAGAGTAAAACCCTAGAAGTGACAGGAACACACAAGAGAAGGAAGTGAGAATGTAGAAAAGCCCACAGGTACAGAGGTACATTTGGCCACCCAATGAGAAGGGAGCACTCCCTGGAGAAGATCCTGATTCTGGGAAAGACAGAAGGCAAAAGAAGAAGAGGATGGCAAAAGATGAGATGGCTGGACAGCGTTACTGATGTACCTAACACTAATTTGAGCAGACTTTGGAGGATGGTGGAAGACAGGAGGGCCTGGCGTGACTTTGTCCATGAGGTCGCAAAGAGTCAGACTCAACTGTGCGACTGAACAGCAACAACAGAGGGAGAAAGCATGCGCAGTTTTGCTGCCTTTCAGTTCAGATTTTTAACATTGAAGCTTGAAAGTGGACGGTCACTTCACTATGTGGTGGGAATCTCCAACTCCTTAGAATTTCTTCTCTTGTTCTGGGGCAATGTCAGGGCCACCCTGAAAGCTTTCTACTGTAAAAGGCTTCTTACATCATCAGCTATTATAACCCTGTGGGGCAGAGTGATAAGCTGCAGTACTCAGGGCTTTTTTTGTAGAAAAGCCCAGCAGAAACTCATCTGAATATTAGGCCCCACCCTCTGATACCAAGCCAGCCAGAACTGTGTGTTCCTGTGCGTTCCTGCTCAAAAAAAGCCCTGGCAGTACTACAGTCCAAGCTCTCTGCTCACGACCTGAGTTCGATCCCGGCAGAAGCTGGGTTCAGGTAGCCGGCTCAAGGTTGACTCAGCCTTCCATCCTTCTCAGGTCGGTAAAAGGAGTACTCAGCTTGCTGAGGGTAAAGTGTAAATGACTGGGAAAAGCAATGGCAAACCACTCCGTAACAAAAAGTCTGCCAAGAAAATGTCATGATGTGACGTCACCCCCATGGGTCGGTAACAACTTGGTACTCGCACAGGGGACTACCTTTACCTTTACCTTTTTATAGGCAGCAGGGCTAAGCACAGGGAACTGAATTGCATATAGTGCAAGGTAGAGAATTAGGGCTGGATAATAGTACATCTGCAGGAGGCCAGAGTCCACTCACAGAGAACAGGGCTGTGTAAAGTTTGAGCCAAAAAGCTCATGTGGAGAAGATGTTAGTGGGAGGGGTGGGGGAAAGGAAGCAAACCTAGAGTCTGGCTGTTACCTAATCTGACCTGGAAGTATTTATAGTTAGACTAAGGAACCATTGAGCTGCTTGCGGGGTGGAGACCTGCTAAGGCCCGAGAGGCAGTCCTGAGAGGTTCACCACAAAGAGCATCAGCAAGTAAATGTGGAGATCCTTAGTTTGAATTCTGACTGACTGTTAAATACTGGGCTCAATGCATCGGCGTTCAAACAGGAACATGCTTTATTGGTAACTACACACTAAGACAAAATGGCGGGGCAATGACCTTGCTTTTAGGCATGCAAAAGAACCACCCCCCAGATCCCGTAGCAAACTGCAGCCGTCAAGTTTTGCGCCGTAATGAAACTGTACATACTTTATTGGCAGTGGCTTGAATATTGTTAGCATCAAAATGGAAAATGCACTCATTACCAACAATAACCGTGGCAACATCAGTTATGGGAACACTTTGTAATAAATAAGATATCAGCTAATATATAGTCACTGACACCGGAAAAGTATGAATCAGAATGTGTATCAGTGTGGTTTCCAATTGTGGAATATCTGGCAAACAGAATTCACTTTATGTGAAAATGCTATATTTTTAATAATTTTGTTGTTAGCAATAATTTGAAATATACGTGTCCCCATTAACGTTCACAATCTTTAATCTATACTCTCTAGTTATTCATATACTGTGTGAAAAGAACATAATAACTATAGTTTAATTTTAATTGTAATGTATTATATTTGTAAAGCATTGTAACAAAGCTACACACTATATTTCGTTTTTGTTGTATGAATAAAGGTGTTTAAAAAAAAATAAAAATAAAAAGTTTTGCGCCAAGACTGCTCATTGGTTGCTGCTACCATCCCAGTCTCTAGCTATCTCAAAGAGTCTCCCTTGTTTCTCACTGCTGCCGGGCGCATGCGAAAGCTCCCTGCCAATCATAAAGTCCATTACATAACACTGATCCTTCCTGATACATCACTCTGAGCTCAGTATCTAAGAGAGCCATATGTATTTCTGTTTCAAGGTGACACACTAGAAAATCTCCATCATCTCCTGATTAAAATTATAGGCTTTGAAACACAAAGATCTTTTTTTTCCCTTCCCATCTCTCACCCCCATCAATGACCCACAAATGATTTCCCTCAAAAGCGCTAATTACTCCCTCTATTACGGTGTGTTTTGTTTTGAAGATGAAGGGAATATAAGAAGAGCCCTGCTGGATCGGATCAGACCAGAAGGGCCCTGGTTCATCTAGCCCAGCATCCCGCCTCACACAGCGGCCAACCGGTCCCTCTCACTGACCAACAACAGGACATGGAAGCGGAGACCTTTCCCTAATGTTGCCTCCTGGCTCTAGGTTTAGTGCCTCTGAATGTGGAGGTTCCTCTCAGTCACAGGGCCGACGCGTGGGAGTCGGTGGGGTAGGCGGCGGCCTGGGGCACTACGTATGGAAATTTATGGTAGTGTTGTTATGAGGAGTGCATCAACACTAGTTTATAGTGTTAATATATGGCACCAAACTGATTGACTGTTTCTCTGTTTCATTGTTTTAATTTTTGTAAATTATTTCATGTATTCTACGCTTTATTAAGCCGGTTGTTTGAATTTTATGTTGTGAGCCGCCCTGAGCCCGCCTCGGTGGGGAGGGCGGGATATAAATCAAATAAATAAATAGGGTACAACTGAGGTAATATATATGGTCAGGGGTGGAATTCTAGCAGGAGCTCCTTTGCATATTAGGCCGCACTCCCTGATGTAGCCAATCTTCCAAGAGCTTACAAGGCTCTTTTTTGTAAGCTCTTGGAGGACTGGCTACCTCAGGGGTGTGTGGCCTAATATGCAAAGGAGCTCCTGCTAGAATTCCACCCCTGTGCATGGTACCTACCACACTTATATTTTTAGCCAATTTAAAAGTACGAATTGGCTATATCCCGCAGAAAATGCCATTCTGTGACAGAAAGCTAGGAGGTGCTATCACTATCCCTTAACAGTAATTTATAGGTGGGAGTAGTTCATGAACACTAGAGGGCAGCAACACTTTAGTTTAGAGATGAGAATTGTGTGCTATTCTTTATCCAATATGAGATTAGTTGTATTTAGAGGTACTGGGGTGGGGGGGATACATGTATTTGTATACTTATTACTGTAATAGCAATAATAACTGCCATACTGCAAGGGGCATACTGCAAGGGAAAGCGAACCATAGCATAAGCTATCAAAGATTTCAGGTTTTCACGGCTGGTAACATCATTAGGGTTTGTAGAATCTTTCGGGATCAAGTGCCGTGTTCTACTGGAGAAAGTTTTCCTTCCAGACGTTTCGTTCTCAGCTGCGGAGAACATCCTCAGTGGCGTTGCAGCCGGAGCAGGCGCTCAGACCTTCTTGGCTGCTGTGCACTGAGTGAGCATAAGCCTTGCAAATTAGAAGAAGCCTTGCAAATTAGAAGACGACTGCTGATTTATACCCTGCCCTTCTCTCTGAATCAGAGACTCAGAGCGGCTTACAATCTCCTACATATTCTCCCCCCGCCACCTGCTGTGAGGTGGGTGGGACTGAGAGGGCTCTCACAGCAGTTGCCTTTCAAGGACAAGCTCTGCCAAAGCTATGGCTGACCCAAGGCCATTCCAGCAGCTGCAAGTGAAGGAGTGGGGAATCAAACCAGGTTCTCCCAGATAAGAGCCCATACACTTAACCACTACGCCAAACTGGTTCTCAATAAGGCCATCAAGATAGCTAACAATTAAATTAACTAGCAAAAGAACAGGCCCACTGCAGATCAGTGAATGGAAATACTGGAGGGGGGCAAGGCGGAGGAACTGAAACTGCCAGTAGAAGAACCAGTGTTGTTTCTTGAATGCTAAAAGAAGAAGAGTTGTTGATGGCATGTGGATGGAAGTTTGCCCAAGTTTATTCATTGTGGATGACTCCATTGTACATATAGACACAACTAACCTGGGGATAGCCTATGAGTGAAGAGGAAGCTAGATTGCCACCTCCAGATTCCACTCCCCCCAACTTCTACACATTGATCAGCCCTCCGCCACCATGATCCAAGGTGTTCAATCTATTATCCAGAGAGAAATGAGATGCGGATTTAGGAGGAGGTATTTGCAATTGCTTCCTTGATGTGGCGAAGAGGGCTTGCGCAGTTTAGTGAGGCTGTGGGCTATGCTATGCAGGGCCACCCAAGATGGACAGGCCGCAGCTGAGAACCCAGACAAAATGCGATCCACTGGAGAAGGAAATGGCAACCCACTCCAGTATCCTTGCCAAGAAAACCCCATGGACAGTAACAAAAGGCAAAAAGATATGACGCTGGAAGATGAGCCCCTCAGGTTGGAAGGTACCCAATATGCTACTGGGGAAGAGCAGAGAGCAAGTACAAGAAACCACAGAATGAGTGAAGTGGCTGAGCCAAAGCCAAAAGGACACTCAGCTGATGTGTCTGATGGTGAAAGGAAAGTCTCGACTGTGCGACTGAACAACAAATAATTTGTGAATTTTCTGCATTGTGCAGGGGGTTGGACTAGAGGACCCTGGGGGGACCCTTCCAACTCTGTGGTTCTATGTATCACAAATGCACATCAGCCAGGCATTGTGCAGTTGCCAGGGTTAGATATTTTTACTCCCCCTTCCATGCACTGATGATCCCAGATTAGGCATTTGCACAGCACTAACGTAATTTCACGTACACCCAGAGGTGACCAGACTTGCTTAACATAGGAACCACAGAGAATAAAAGTCAGATGTTTGAGAGCCACAAGACATGAATGTCAGATGTTGGAGAGAAGGAAGGAAGGAAGGAAAATAGATGGCGAGAGGTAGAAAGAAAGTAACTTTAACTTTAAATGCATTCTCCAAGCTGCCAGCTGACTTGGCTTGGAGAAGTGATTTAAAGAGAGAAATACCTTCTCCAAGCCAGTTGATGAGGGCATGAGGGCTTCGAGAGCCACATAATATATGTGCAAAAGCCACATGTGGCTCCTGAGCTGCAGTCTGGCCACCCCTGATGTACACCTAGCTTCCAATTTATATGGAGTCAGCATAAGCAAGAGGGGAAAGACTTTCCTGACATTACAAGCAACCGGTAGAGAAGGAGGGATGCTTGCCCGTGGAACAAATCAAAACAGTCCCTGCTGCACAAAGAAAAAAAAAATCCAGGTTTCTGCTTCCTGGATACAAGAGCTCACAGTGTGTAGCATGAACACACTAGGACAAGACTTTATGAACTAGTGCTGCTTCTATGAACAGGCCCTTGTGAAGAAAGTTTGTTTTGTGTTTTGGGATGTTCTGTGCTCTGAAGGCACATTAATCTACAGAAGAAAGCTTTGGATATTAATATTTTGCTCCATGGGACCTGAGCAATACAGGTGGTTTGTGTGTTTCATAATAATAGTAATGATTATATTTATAATTTCTAAAGCACCTAAAATAAATTACTGTTACACAAAGCTGTAAAATACATACTTCCCAGTCCCTGATTAAATATATGGAACTAGGAAGAAACAAAATACATACATACATACATACATACATACAGAGAGAGAGAGAGAGAGTAACCACAAAAAGTCAAATTTAGGAAAAGTCAGATATCTGATTTCCCTTTGGGGAAAGATGCAACTTAAGACTAGATGCTATGAAATAGTGTTGATGATGTCGCAGGGGTGGAATTCTAGCAGGAGCTCCTTTGTATATTAGGCCACACCCCCTGATGTAGCCAATTCTCCCAGAGCTTACAAGGCTCTTTTTTGTAAGCTCTTGGAGGATTGGCTACATCATGGGGGGTGTGGCCTAATATGCAAAGGAACTCCTGCTAGCATCCACCCTTAATGGTGTGCAAAACTGCAGGGGAGAGGCAGAGAGAGGCAAACTTGGTGACAACGCCAGCAGCAGCCACATCAGGCAAGTAGGGCAAAGAGCAGCTCAGTTGCTGGCTGCGTGTGGAGGCTGTGAGGGCTGCAAGCAGGGGGAAAACTGAGGGGGGGGGGGAGACAGCCCAGGGCCCCTAAAGCTTTGGGGGCCCATAGGCCACTGCCTGCTTGACCTAATTGTTAATCTGGCCCTGGTGTGAATAGGGTTAGGTGCTCAACAGGTGACCAACTTCTTCTGAGCTGATGAAAATCATAGCCGGAAAAAGCCAAAGAGGATCGCTTTGTCTCCTTGCACTGGGTTATTCTGCTTTGTACTTCTGCTGGAATGGGTAGAGGAATCTGGGAGTAGATGCTGCTCAAAGCACCAAGGGCTCTTTTCCTTGATGCATCTTTCTGTTTATATTTTGGGTCTATACACTCACCTCACTGGGTGTCTTTTGTGGAGGAAGAAGATAAAGGAGATTGTAAGCTGCTCTGATTCAGAGAGAAGGGCGGTGTATAAATCTACAGTCTTTTCCTCCTCCTCTATGTTTTGCCCTGGGCAACGTCTTGGTAGCCCTGGGTATGATTGCTCAGGAAATATTTCCCCCCTTCTTATTTCCTACAAGGCCTGTCTTCTGAGAAATAAGAAGTTATGGAATTTGAGAGGATGCTGTAATGTCTAAGCCTTTGTACAGTCTTGTTATGTCTGAAAGATCATGTGGTCTTTTTGTACCAGTAGCTCAAACAGCTGATTGCAAAAATATATATCTATTTGTTATTACAAAGCTGTTGACTTTCCTGGTGGGAACATCAGGTAGTTCACAGGGTTGGTAAGTGGTAAAACAGCTTAATAGTTGCATAGCAAATAGCTGAAGGAACCATGATAACATTCCATTATTTCCCCTGATAACAGCACAAGCAAATCTTGCAAGACATGAGGGAGACGGTGGTTAGGGAGAGGGAAGTTATTCGGCGTAAAAAGACTTAGGCCAACTTTTTTTTAAAAAATGTACTTATTGAATAAAGTTACATTTTTAGTTAAGAGAACTCATGGACAGATGGAAGGGTGATTGCACACACCTTTTCATGTCCCGATTCTTGAATTTAAATATTAAGCTTGCAGTGTATAGAATTAGGATCCAGTTTAAAATAGTCTGGGTTCTGCTTTCCATCCCCAGTGTTTGGACTTCCTATACAGCATGAGAGAGACTCCAAAGCAATTTAATGCCAGATATGAGAATATCTTAAAGCAATTATTGACACTGATAATAACAGACTCCAACCATTCAATGAGTTTAACTCCCATGCCTGTTAAAAAATACATTTAAAACTTATTTTTTTTTTTAGAAAATGCATGCTGGCAAAACCATATAAAATAAGCTTGTAAAAGCAAAGAACAAAAAGAGCGGTGAAAAAGAAGAGACTGCAGATTAAACAGCAACATCTTAAAGACGAGCAACTTTAGTAGGGCACAGGTTTTAGTGAACTAGACTAGAGCATTGGATCCATCCTTATCCCTTGGGGTCTGTATCTGACATAGGAGCCTCAAGTCAATAAAAGCTGATGCAAAAATGCAGCTGTTGATCTTTAATGCGTCACAAGCAAGGTTGCCAACAAACTGAAGACAAAAGTCCTGTCTGGAAATGGGCAGGTGAAATTTGTTGTGGCATCAAGGTGAGTCACATCATCTGGTCAATAACATCTCACGCATCCTCTACTAATGTGGGAGGGTGAGATCTAGGGTTGCCAAGTCCAATTCAAGAAATATCTGGGAACTTTGGGGATGGAGCCAGGAGAAAGGTTGTGATAAGCATGATTGAACTCCAAAGGAGTTCTGGCCATCACATTTCAAGGGACCGCACACCTTTTAAATGCCTTCTCTCCTTTGGAAATAATGGATAGGGGCATCTTCTTTGGGGGCTCATAGAATTGGACCCCCTGGTCCTATCCTTTTGAAACTAGGGAGGATGCTTTGGGGAGAAGCACCAGATGCTATGCTTAAAATTTGGTGCATCTACCTAAAAAAATAGCCCCCCCCGACCCCAGATACCTGCAGATGAATTCTCCATTATATCCTATGGGAATTGGACTCCATAGGGAATAATGGAGTGCCCAGCAGACATTTCCCTCCCCACCCCCCGCTTTCTGATGACCCTGAAGTGGGAGGGGGAGGGCCTCCAAACCGGGGGATTCCTTGCCCCCGCCTGGGGATTGGCAACCCTAGAGAAAGTGGTTAGCTCTGGGTTGGGAAATACCAAAAGAGTTTGCGGGATGAAGCCCAGGGAGTTTGGGGGAAGGAGGGGCTCAGTGGGGTAGAATCCACTCTCCATAGCAGCCATTTTCTCCAGGGGACCTGATCTCCATCACCTGCAGATCAACTGTAATGGTCGGAGTGCTCCAGGTGCCGCCTGGAGGTTGGCAACTCTAGCAGAGGACACTTTATCTCCAGGCTTTTGAGAACTCTAGCCGCATCTCTCTGTTAGTATGCAGTTATGCAGTTGTCTTATGCAGCTGCTCACCCTGAGATCTGTCATTTCTTTAATATCTTGTACCAATTAAAAATAAATAATTGCAGTTCAAACCCTCCCCCTTCAAACACACACACACACGCCAAAAACTAGCATTCGTCTGAGCATGCATCAAAAGCTTCCAAGTGAATTCAAAGGAAGAATCATGCGCGGGGCTTTTTTTGTAGCACGAACGGCTTTGCATATTAGGCCACACACCCCCCCTCACTGATGAGGCCAATCCCCCAAGAGCTTACAGTAGGCCCTGTAAGAAGAGCCCTGTAAGCTCTTGGACGATTGGCTACATCAGCGGGGTGTGGCCTAATATGCAAAGGCGCTCCTGCTACAAAAAAAGTCCCTGGAATAAGAATTCTGGGTATGACTTCCACCTCTTAACCTTGACCCAGAATCTTAAATCTCTTGCTGTAGTGGGGGAGGGGGGCATCAGACCAGGCTAAGGTTACCAATCCCCAGGTGGGGACAGGGGATTCCACAATTTGGAGGCCCTCCCCCCGCTTCAGGGTCATCAGAAAGCAGGGTGTGGGGGGGAAATGTCTGCTGGGCACTTCATTATTCCCTATGGAGACCGATTCCCATAGAGTATAATGGACAGGAGAATTCATCTGCGGGTATCTGGGGCTCTGGGGGGGGCTTTTTTTTTTTTTTTAGGTAGAGGCACCAAATTTTCAGCATAGCATCTGGTGCCTCTCCCCAAAGCATCCCCCCCCCCCAAGTTTCAAAAGGATAGGACCAGGGGGTCCAATTCTATATGCCCCCAAAGAAGGTGCCCCTATCCATTATTTCCAAAGGAGAGAAGGCATTTAAAAGGTGTGCGGTCCCTTGAAATGTGATGGTCAGAACTCCTTTGGAGTTCTGTCATGCTTATCTCACAACCTTTCTCCTGGCTCCACCCTCATAGTCTCCTGGCTCCACCCCCATAGCCCCCAGATATTTCTTGAATTGGACTTGGCAACCCTAGGCCAGGCTACAGTTGAGTGGCTCCTGCCGAGCGGTCAGCCCCACTGAAACTTGGCTCAGCTTCCTGCTGGCAGTCTTTGGGAGTAGAAGGCCCCTGGGGAATTTGGCAGGAAGTGAAAGGACATCTCCTCCATCCTTGGAGACAACACCATCACGGCTGCTGCTGTATATTTTCTCCCCGGTCCCACTGGCCACCTCTCCTTCAGTGGCTGCGCTGCACATCTGGAGACCCATCTGCAAGCAGCAGGGGGATGGAGAGGGTGGGCGTTGGCTTGGGGGAAAGATCTGAGGGCAGCAGTCACAGCTGCTCCCTCTCCATTAACTGCAGCAAGAGATTTAAGGTTCGCTTACAGGGTCTGCGAGAAGAGACGGCAAATAGCATTGTACAAACTGGCACTTTTTCTTTGGATATGTTATCATTGGTTTCATCCATAACCGTTGAAAAACCATTCTTTTGCATCGTTTTACATGACGCATCCTTATACGCAAGGGATGCAACAATAATGTCCACATTGTGTAAATTGAAAGGGGAAAATGCATCGTGTGAATACAGAAAACAGCAGAAAAATAGGGACAACTATTTTGATTTGGCACAAGAGAAGTGAAACTAAACTAAGGGAATTTTTGACTGCAAAATTTGACTGTATCTCATGCATACTCTAGCAAGGCCATGATATCTCATGGTGCCCATCTACAAATTAAGCTTAGACTTTATAAATTCAGCCCAATCTGTGGATCTGGTTGTTTTCATGTGGTAAAAGGCTGTCTGATTTTGGGAGGGGGAGGGGGAAACTATTGTTGAAATACCATCAGATATCTTGTTCTCTCTCAAGGCGCCCTTCTCTTGGACAGGATGTATGGGTCTTGTTAATACTCTCAGCATTTCACAATTAAGAAGGGCACATCTGCCCATCAACCTCCAATTTTGATAAATTTATTTACTTTTCTAGGTTTCCCCCTGGAATTAAACCCAAACAAATGGTAACCATATAAACTAAGTTTGTTATCCCTGTTTGGTCCTTGAATCTGTTAAACATCATTATGTTGTATGCCCAGGGGTGGAATTCTAGCAGGAGCTCCTTTGCATATTGGGCCACATCCCCTTTTGCAGCCAATCCTCCAAGAGCTTACAAAAAAAACCCCTTGTAAGCTCATGGAGGACTAGCTACATCAGGGGTGTGAGACCTAATATGCAATGGAATTCCTGCTACAAAAGAAGCCCTGGTCCCTCATATATATCTTGAAGTCAGGGAGACAAAGACAAACATTATTTCACCACTCCTGATATGGCCCCAAACAGCTAATCATTGATGCTTTTACACATTACAGTTGCCGACATCTAAGCCTCGAAAGGACATCAGAGTAAAAACTGATGTTCACTTTTGGATGGCTTCTGTGCACCTACTTTTTAGTACGCCGATGAAGAACAAAAAAAGCACAGAAAAAAAAATGAGAGGTCAGTTTGAAAGGGTGTGAATTCTATTTCTGCCTTACGTCAGCAGTGCCTTGATGTGAGGCCGGCCTAATCCTCAGATTGTTTCTCAGCTTTGGACTGGCAAGTCTTCGATGCCACAAAGATGATGCTGTGGCCCACAATCCTCTGGGGCCAAAGCCGCCAGTCACGTGGGCTCTTCTGCATTCTCGTTTTCATCACTTGTGTGCCCCTATTACTTTTTTTCTTTTCTGCATGTGCTTTGCTCCCTCTAGCGGTTGATTTGATATTACATCTCTGTATGTCTGGCATATTTCCTTGCACCGTAATAGGGACACACAAGTGATAAAAACAAGTGATGAAAACAAGAATGCAAAAGAGTCCTGTGTTAAGTGTCTTAAAAATCCCTCTTTCCGCAGGTTTAGTTAAACTCTCAGTCTCACACCCAGCAATCCGAGGCCATTGCTAGCATTCAAAAATGCAGCAACATAACCATATGACAGGGGTTGCCAAACTGCGGCTCGGGAGCCACATGTGGCTCTTTCACACATATTGTGTGTCTCTTGAAGTCCTCACCACCAAGAAGGCATTTGTCTCTTTAAATCACTTCAGTTTGGTGTAGTGGTTAAGTGTGCCGACTCTTATCTGGGAGAACCGGGTTTGATTCCCTACTCCTCCACTTGCACGTGCTAGCATGGCCTTGGGTTAGCCATAGCTCTGGCAGAGGTTGTCCTTGAAAGGCAGCTGCTGTGAGAGCCCTCTCAGCCCCACCCACCTCACAGGGTGTCTGTTGTGGGGAAGGAAGGTAAAGGAGATTGTGAGCTGCTCTGAGACTCTTCAGAGTGGAGGGCGGGATATAAATCCAATATCTTCTTCTTCTTCTTCTCCAAGCCAAGCCAGCTGGTGGCTCGGAGAATGCATTTAAAGTTGATTTCTTTCCCTATCTCCCTCCCCCTCCCCCATCTATATTCCTTCCTCCCTCCCTCTCCTCCCTCAAACGTCTGTTTTGTGGCTCTCAAACACCTGACGTTCATGTCTTGTGGCTCTCAAACATCTGAAGTTTATTCTGTGTGGCTCTCACATGAAGCAAGTTTGGCCACCCTTGCTATATGGTTTTTCTAGGAAAACGATTTCTATGCTGCGTTGGCGTTTCCACCCACAGGGCATGATAGAAAATCTGCATGGCCACTTCTGTTATTTCATGAGGAGCCTCTGATGCTGCTGTCAGAGAGTGGCCTCAAACATCAGCTAAAGAACTGAGACTTTTCTAGGCAATCAGACAGTGAGAGATGGAGGCAGATTCTTTTATTCTGCAGATTTCCCCACCCTCTCCTTCCTGCAGGTCTGGTGAAAGACATAACTGGTTTAGCACACTCAAGAGACGGTTCTTAGAACTAGGTTAGGGTGGTTAGGGCATGTGATCTAACACTTAGGTCAGTTTCCCAACCCTTTTCTCAAAACACCTTTTCCACAAAGCCATTCACTTAACCCTTGAATACTTTTCTCCTCATGCAACCAAGACACACCTGTAACTGCTTTTACTCATGTTAATCCCTCACGACTCTCAAATTTTCCTCCTGTCCCTTTCTTTTTCTTTTGTTCTCTCCTTGTCAAACATTAGATTCTGGGGGAATTCAGGGACTTGCTTCATTTTATGATTATAAAAAGCATCAGGTGCTTTGATGACACTGTATGCATGACTACAGAATGTACACTGCTGAAAATGTTAGCTCTGACATTTGAAAAAAGAAGAAGAAGAGAAGGAGGAGGAGTTGTTGGTGGAGGAGATTGGATTTATACCTTGCCCTTTGCTACCCAAAGGAGTCTCAGAATGGCTTACAATCTCCTTTCCAATCCTTCCCCACAACAGACACCCTGTGAGGTAGGTGGAGCTGAGAGAACTCTGACAGAAACTGCTCTTGAGAGGAACAGCTCTGCAAGAACTTATGACTGACTCAAGGTCACATCAGCAGGTGTATGAAGAAGTGGAGAGCCAAGCCTGGTTCTCCCAGATAAGAGTCTGTGCATTTAACCAAGTGCTTGGCTAGACCAAACCTCTCTGTTTGCAGTGCTGGCAAAACAAAGCCACAGTGCTTTGTGATCCTGAATGCTAGTTGCAGCTGGATCCTAGACATCTGTAGGCAGGATCCTCAAGGCTTTGGACTGGGTCCTAAGAGATGCATTATCTTTAAAGACAGCAATTTCTTTTTTAAAAAATCACTACCAGGGGAGATTTAAACATACAGGCATAAGCCAGTATGACCATGGCACAATGTTTCTTCTTTACACAAAACACAAAGGAAACAAGAGCTGAGCTTCATTATAGCATGTGATTGCTCTCTGCTGGCCAAAGTGCAGCATTACATCTCTTTAGTCCGGGAAAGCATATGTGGTCACAAATCCTTGAGTCTTTCTGGGACTCCTTTTGGCTATTTCCCTGGCTGATGTTTGCAGAGAGATCACTGTTTCCACCCAGTACTTGAAATGGAATGTAACCTTATTCCCTACATAGCTGGATTTATTTTTCCAGATTCTTAAATGAAGTTATTTGTAGAACACAAAAGTAACCTTGTAATCCTGAAGTAAAGTAAATTGTCTGATAAGAAAACTTTACAGTTCCTCTCCCCTTTTCCCTGTTGTTACATTAGATGTTGTATAATATGTCAGGGGTGGCCAACGGTAGCTCTCCAAATGCTTTTTGCTGACAACTCCCATCAGCCCCAGCCATTGGCCATGCTAGCTGGGGCTGATGGGAGTTGTAAGCAAAAAAAATCTGGAGAGCTACCGTTGGCCACCCCTGTTATACTTTATTTGTTTTTTAAAGCATATTTTTATTCCACACTTCCTCCAAATTGCTCAGGAAGCCTACTTTAATCTCCTCTCGTCTATTTTACTTCACAAGCAGGGGGAGACTGGCCCTTACGGTCACCAGGACTTTTCCTGGTAGGACTTTTCCTGACCTCACACACACCTGGGTCAGGTTGGCCCAATAGTGGAAGGGCTTGTGCAGAGATTAGTGGATTGGTTTCCCAGCTCTGGTTTGGGAAATATCTGAAGATTTTTTTGGGGGGAGCTGATATTTGGGAAGAGGGGGCCTCAACAGCCTCCTAAGCAGCCATTTTCTCAAGGGGAACTGATCTCCGTGTCATGGGTGCTGGGGACCCTTCAGAGGAAGTTGAGTCTGATGAGGAAACTGTGCCCCTGCCACCTGCACCAGTGCCCCTGCCTCCTGCTGGAGAAGATCCCAGCCCCCCTGCCTCGCCCTCTCGGGTGGCTCGTGTGCGTGACCGCCTCCGGCAGGACCTCAGGGATCGGAGGAGGGCGGCACGCTCACAAGCAAGACGCTCCCTGAGCCCTGAGTTCTGAGAGGATTCTGGCCCTTCTAAGAGCAAGGATGCTTGAGTGGTAACAGGATCCTGGCTGCCTCCCTGAGCCAGCAATTAGCCCAAACGGGCAACAGCCAGCAGAGGGCTATATAGCTGTGGGCTTTGGGAGGAAGCTTTGTGGAAGCAACTAGTCATCTCCCTGACATTCTAGCATCCACTCCGGCTTGACTTTGGTTCCTGACTCCCTGACTTTGGCTTTGGACTTCTGGACTCCCTGACCTCGGCTT
This sequence comes from Heteronotia binoei, assembly GCF_032191835.1. Classification (NCBI taxonomy): domain Eukaryota; kingdom Metazoa; phylum Chordata; class Lepidosauria; order Squamata; family Gekkonidae; genus Heteronotia; species Heteronotia binoei. The sequence continues at coordinate 112,918,784 of NC_083229.1, read as the reverse complement.
CTGGACCTCAGACCTGCGATACTTCTACAGTGACTCGGATTTGGCGCCTCGGACCCTCCTGCTTACTGGCTACAGACCTCGGACTGCCTCTGGACTTTGCCTGACCCGGCCCCAGCCGTGACAGATTGCTTCCACCGACAAACACCCACTCCACAGGATGGATGCTGAAGCAAGTGAAACCACAGAACTACTGGCTGCGCTCCAAGCCCAGGTACAGCAGCTAACACAGGCAGTAGTGCACTTGCAGCAACAACCTGCGGCCAGTGCTCCAGCCAAGTGCCCAGTTCCCCCACCTGACAGATTTGGGGGTGCCGTGGAAGAATTTCCTGCCTTCCTAGCACAGTGTCGGCTGTACTTTGAACTGAGAGCACGGGACTTCCTCAATGACAAAACCAAGGTGTGTTTCGTCATCAGTCTGTTAAAGGGGCAGGCGGCCAAATGGGCCACACCCTTACTGGTCGCGTCCTCTCCCCTACTGACTGATTACCAGGGGTTTGAGGCCCACCTGTCTACTGCTTTCTCAAACCCAGTCCAAGCAGCCACAGCCAACCGGAAGATCAGGGCACTGAAACAAGGCAACTCCTCGGTGGCTCAATATGCCACTGAATTCAAGCTCCTGACCCAGGACTTGGCGTGGAATGAGGCTGCCCAGATGGACCAGTTTACTGAGGGGTTGGCAGAGGAGGTCCTGGATGAACTGGCCAGGGTGGAGCAGCCACCCACGCTCCAAGAACTTATCACCCTCTGCCTCCGCATCGATGGCCGCCTGGAAAGTCGCCGCCAAGCCAAGACCAGAGGGCGCCAGCTCCCTGCGCCGTGCTACCTGGCTCCTCGCCCGTCCCCAGCTAGTACCAGCACCAAGGATGAGCCTATGCAGCTTGGAGCTGCTCGACCCCGCCTGACCCCAGAGGAAAAGACCAGACGCCGCACGCAGAATCTGTGCCTCTACTGCGGCACGGCAGGCCACTATGCCTCTGGCTGCCCTGCTAAGCATCGGATACCTGGACCTTCGCTGCCACCGCCGCCAAAAGGGCAGCCCCAGGCGTAAGTGGACCCCCCAGCCTGGGGCGACTAGCTGGGTCCTCCGAACAGCGGGCTGATACCCCAGGGCCATTCCTGCTACCAGTCAAACTCCGTCTGCCTGACGAACGCTGGCTGTTCGTGTATGCCATGCTGGACTCGGGAGCGGCCCACTGTTTTATAGATGCCGCCTTTGTGAAGCAGCACCAGATCCCTGTGCAGACAAAAGGGATTCCGTCGCTGGTGGAGGCTATTGACGGGCGCCTCCTCCGTTCTGGCCCCGTCACCCAGGAGACCTGTCCCATCACCTTCCACGTCCAGCAGCACCAAGAACAGCTGCGGTTTGATGTCGCCCGCATGCCTCGCTTCCCGCTGATTCTAGGCCTTTCCTGGCTGAAGCTGCACAACCCCATCGTGGACTGGGCCCAGCAGGAACTACGCTTCCGAGACCCATGCCCCCATCTGACTCCTCCCACCACTCTAGCAGCTGGCATCCCGAGTGGTGGTCCTCAGCTCCCTCAGAAGTATGTGGACTTTGCTGATGTCTTCGAAGAGACAGGAGCTGATCAGCTTCCCCCTCACCGGCCCTACGACTGTGCCATTGATTTGGTACCTGGGGCACCACTCCCGGTGGGGCGTCTGTACCCAATGTCGGAGCCGGAGTTGGCAGCTCTGCGAGACTTCCTGGACAAGAACCTGAAACGCGGATTCATCCGACCCTCAACCTCTCCCCTATCTGCTCCAGTGCTCTTCGTGAAGAAGAAAAGTGGGGAGCTCCGGCTGTGCAATGACTACCGGGCCCTGAACAAGATCACCATCCGCGACCGGTACCCTCTACCACTGATCCCTGAACTCTTGGATCGCCTAAAGGGGGCCCAAATCTACACCAAGCTGGACCTCCGTGGAGCGTACAATTTGGTGCGCATACGGCCCGGAGACGAATGGAAGACCGCGTTTGGGACCCGATACGGGCAGTACGAGCACCTGGTAATGCCCTTCGGACTGACCAATGCCCCCGCTGTCTTCCAGAGGTTCATGAATGACATATTCCGGGACCTGCTCGACCGCTTCGCGATCATATACCTGGATGACATCCTAATTTACTCCCGCAATCCTGCCCAGCACGCCGAGCACGTCCGCCAGGTCCTGCAGCGCCTACGAGCCCATGGTCTCTACGCCAAGCTGGAGAAGTGCGACTTCGACCTGCGCTCCGTCGAGTTCCTTGGGCACATCGTGTCACCGCAGGGGATCCTCATGGACCCGAAAAAAGTAGAAGCGGTCCTGACCTGGCAGGCTCCTCAGAATCGCAAAGACCTGCAGCGGTTCCTCGGTTTTGCCAACTACTATCGGCAATTCATCCCGGCCTACGCATCCCTGACCACACCCCTGACTCAACTACTCCGCCCCAAAGAACCCTTCCACTGGTCCCCAGAGGCCGATAACGCCTTCTCCACCCTGAAGACTCGCTTTGCCACCGGGCCACTCCTGAGATACCCCGACCCCCAGCTTCCCTTTACGGTGGAAGCTGATGCCTCCAACGTGGCCCTGGGAGCAGTGCTGTCCCAGCGCGAGGAGCCGTCCCAGCCACTACAGCCCTGCGCCTATTACTCGCGGCAGCTCACTGCTGCAGAGAGGAACTATACCATCTGGGAGAGGGAGTTGCTCGCGATCAAGGCGGCGTTTGAGGTTTGGCGACATTACCTCGAAGGGGCTCGCCACCCTGTTCAAGTGCTCACCGATCACCGGAACTTGGAACACCTCCAGACCACCCGCCGTCTCAACCAGCGCCAGATCCGGTGGTCCCTATTCTTCTCTCGCTTCGACTTCCGGATCTCCTACATCCCCCATACCCAGAACCGGAAAGCAGACGCGCTCTCCCGGAAACCGGAATACGCCCCTGCCTCAACTGAGACCGCGCCCGCTGCTCCAATCCTGCCGCCCTCAGTATTTGCAGCCACCTCCACTTCACCAGCACTCGTGGAGGACATTCGGGCTAGCCAGGCCAATGATCCCTGGGTCCAGCAACACCTCCAGGCTCTCCAAGATGACCCAACAGGGGAGTTCACGACTCGAGGCGGCCTCTTGCTACACCGCGAACGCCTCTATGTGCCGCCCGGGCCCTTGCGGGCAGAAGTGCTACGCCTGACCCACGACTCGTTACCCGCCGGGCACTTTGGACAGCATAAGACCACCCACTTGCTGACAAGGGAATTCTGGTGGCCACGAGTTCGCGCTGATGTTGCCCGCTATGTCAGCTCCTGTGATGTCTGCCGACGGGCCAAAGACATCCCAGCCAAACCCTCAGGGTTGCTGCAGCCCTTGCCCACATCTTCAGGACCCTGGGATACCATCTCGATGGACTTCATCACGGAACTTCCACGCTCCAAGGGTCAGACTTGTATCTGGGTGGTCGTCGACCTATTTACCAAGATGGCCCACTTTGTTCCGTGCCCGAAACTCCCCACAGCTCAGGAGACGGCCCAGCTTTACCTGCAACACATCTTTCGTCTGCATGGACTCCCAGCCCATCTGATCTCCGATCGGGGCCCTCAGTTTTCCTCTCGGTTCTGGCAAGCCCTCCATTCCAGCCTGGGTACTCGAGTGCACCTGTCCTCGGCCTACCACCCACAGACAGATGGCCAGACAGAGCGCACCAATGCCACGCTAGAGCAATATCTCCGCTGTTACACCTGTTACCAGCAGGATGACTGGACCACTCTATTGCCCCTAGCGGAGTTTGCATACAACAACGCGGTCCATTCATCCACCCAAATGACCCCGTTTGCTGCAACCTACGGGTACCACCCTCGGTTCTTCCCAGCGATCCTACCACCCACGAATGTCCCCGCCGTCGATGCCTACCTGCAAGAACTCCGTGCCAGCCAAGACTTGCTCCGAGAGCAGCTACAGCAAGCCAAGGAGGCATATAAACGGGCTGCGGACCGAAAGAGGCAAGAAGGCCCTCCAGTGCAGCCGGGGGATCAGGTGTGGCTCTCAACTCGCTACCTGCGCCGGCCTGGTCGGTCTCACAAGCTGGATGCACGGTTCATTGGACCCTACCCCGTCGTTGAACAAATAAACCCCGTCGCCTTCAGGCTCCAGTTGCCACCCCACCTCCGCATTCACCCCGTGTTTCATCGCTCCCTCCTTGTTCCGGCTGCACCCCCTGACCCAGCTCGGACTCCTTCCCCACCGCCGCCACCACCAGTGTTGGTGGATGACGAGGAAGAATATGAGGTGCGCCAGATCCTGGACTCCCGGTACCATCGTGGAGGCCTCCAGTACCTGGTGGACTGGGAGGGATACGGCCCAGAAGACCGGTCTTGGGAGCCCGAGGACAATCTTCATGCCCCGGACTTGGTGCACCAGTTCCACAACGACCACCCCGACCTTCCAGGTCCCTCGACGGAGGGGGGCCCTGGGGGGGGGGATAGTGTCATGGGTGCTGGGGACCCTTCAGAGGAAGTTGAGTCTGATGAGGAAACTGTGCCCCTGCCACCTGCACCAGTGCCCCTGCCTCCTGCTGGAGAAGATCCCAGCCCCCCTGCCTCGCCCTCTCGGGTGGCTCGTGTGCGTGACCGCCTCCGGCAGGACCTCAGGGATCGGAGGAGGGCGGCACGCTCACAAGCAAGACGCTCCCTGAGCCCTGAGTTCTGAGAGGATTCTGGCCCTTCTAAGAGCAAGGATGCTTGAGTGGTAACAGGATCCTGGCTGCCTCCCTGAGCCAGCAATTAGCCCAAACGGGCAACAGCCAGCAGAGGGCTATATAGCTGTGGGCTTTGGGAGGAAGCTTTGTGGAAGCAACTAGTCATCTCCCTGACATTCTAGCATCCACTCCGGCTTGACTTTGGTTCCTGACTCCCTGACTTTGGCTTTGGACTTCTGGACTCCCTGACCTCGGCTTCTGGACCTCAGACCTGCGATACTTCTACAGTGACTCGGATTTGGCGCCTCGGACCCTCCTGCTTACTGGCTACAGACCTCGGACTGCCTCTGGACTTTGCCTGACCCGGCCCCAGCCGTGACACTCCGCAGTGTGAAGATCAGTTGTAATCAATGTCCCTTCTAAGCTCCACAGTGTTCTGAGCAAAAATTCTACCTCGTGAGTCCAGTGTTCCTTCTAAGCTGAGTTAGCGTGAGCTAGCTCACAGATTTTTAGCCCCCAGCTCACACATTTTTGTCTTAGCTCAGGAAGAATGACTCAAGAGCACAATAATTTATGCGGTAGCTCACAATTTTAATGCCAGTTGCTCACAACTTTAATAGCAGTAGCTCACAAAGCAGATTTTTTGCTCACAAGACTCTGCGGCTTAGAGGGAACACTACTCGTGACCAGACAAAGCTAGTAGCACTAAAACTGTGAGCGAGTCTACATTTGACTATCGTGTAAATTAGTTTTTTAGACTACTTCCATGTAAAAATCTCAGAATGAATACTTTCATACTATATTTAAACTTTATTTTAGGAATAATTTAAACATTATAACTAGAGAAAACAGAATAAAATCAAGTTTCAATGCAGAAAATGGTGTCCTCCATGGGAGTAGATCAGGTTTCTGGAGAACAGGTCTACCTGCCCCTTTCCACTGTATTGGAAGACCTGATCAACAGGTCTGTCCACCCCTTTCAACTATATTGATCAGGGCTTTTTTTTTAAAAGAAAAGCCCAGCAGGAACTTATTTGCATATTAGGCTACACCCCCTGACATCACTATTGTTTCACACAGGGCTATTTTGTAGAAAAATGCCCAGCAGGAACTCATTTGCATATTAAACCACACACCCTGAAGCCAAGCCAGCCAGAACTGCGTTCCTGTGCGATCCTGCACAATTAAAGCCCAGATATTGGTAGATCTGGCCTCCAGAGAATAGGTCTATCCTCCTTTTTACTATATTGGTAGACTTGGAATTTGGAGAGCTGGTCTACCTGCCCCTTTCAACTATATTGGTAGATCTGTCCTCTGGAGAACAGGTCTACCCACTCCAGACCACTATATTGTAGACCTGAACCTTAGAAACATACCAGCACTTGGGTGGGGAAGAAATTCTTGTGTTTTAACAATTTATTAATAACACATGGTTACAATATTTAATTAACTTTTTCTTATACTAAACCATATGATATTTCACCCCCCCTCCCTCCAATATTGACTCCCCCGAAGTTATAAATTTCCAGTTAATTCTAAAGGTACCACTAATCTATCAAAATGTAATACTTTTGATTAATACTAAAAAATTGTCCAATGTCTTTTTACGTTCCACTCTTTCTCCATATATCCTTTGAACTTCTTCCACTCCTTTTTGAATAAGTCTAAGTCATAGTCTCTTAAAGTTTTAGTTAATTTGTCCATCTCACTCCACGATAAAACTTTCACAATCCAATCCCATGTCTCTGGTATTGTTCCTTGTTTCCAAAGCTGCGCATACAATGTCCTAGCAGGTGGGGAAGACATTCTTGCAGCCTACTTTGGGGTTTTAAAAAGTGAAATGTGATACATTTACAGGTCAAATTTACAGTATATTTCTGTTGGACTGAAGGCCAGGATTTGAACAGAATGGGCAACACGCTGCACCATGGTTAGCTCTGGACAAGCACAGGAGAATGTTTATGCATGAGGACAGAGGGAGTGACATGTGCGTGAGCCAATGAGATTCTCCCGATCGTGTAAACATGGTTAGGAGGACCGGCAATTCTCCAGACCTTTATTCAGCCGTGGCTACTCCGTCCACAGTTGATTTGCCTCCGCGCTTGCACTTTCGCTCCTAAACGACGCTAACCCCTTAAATATTTTCCTTTGCATTAACAAAAACATTGGGAGAGCAGATAAGGGTGAAAAGAAAAGGATGAGGTGGGGGGGGACATGCCGCAAATTGCATTGTTGTCATCTCCTAGAATGCATGTTGGAGAAACAACAGGAATTAAGGGGCCACCGGAGTGGAGTGATGTGAAATGATAAGGAGCCTGTTGCCATCTAAATGGGAAGACATTCTTTCCTCTCTTCCAAACAAACAGCACCCCCCCCCCTCCATGGGCCTTTTGTGACTCTTAGCCATAAAGAGAGCAGTGGTGGATTTATGTGCAATCAAGAGATCTGTAGGCAGGGTTCTTTGGACAGGAAGAAAAGCCAGGGAAGAGACTGTGCAATTCCAGTCCCCGGCGGTCTGTCAACACCGCACACTCCAGGACTTTTCACTCTAATCCAGTAAACGTAGGGAAGGGTGGGGAGATTAAGGTTTGGTTCCATTTCAAACTAGCTATGCCCATCGAGAGACCAAAAATATACAAAAAGGGCGTATGCTGCCTCAAAAGAATGTTATCTAAATGCCTATTTTGGGTGCAATTTGCATTTGGTTCCTCCCCCCTATTTGTCTTAAACGGCTAAGTAAAATTTCCACATGAAGCGAAGGAAACTACTTTCACTGCTGCTATGCTGGGGCTATTTTTCTTTTCAAAACACTGCTACCAGGATCTGTTTGCAAGAGAGTAGCCTATACACAAACTATATTATTACTCTCAAGAGATGTGCATGTCCCACCCACCCACCCCCACACAAATGCAAGTCCACTTGGTTTGGTTAAGTCAGTTATCACTGTTATTTATTTTAATACTGTTCTAATTATTATTATTTTTTAATGAAGAAAAGGAGGAATACTCCCTCTAAGCTGTGGAGTCTTGTGAGCAAAAATTCTGATTTGTGAGCTACTGGAATGAAAGTTGAGAGCAAATTATTTGGCTACTGCATAAAAGAGTTTGCTCTGGGGTCATCCTTCCTGAGCTAAGACAAACCAACTCAGCGTAGAGGGAAATCTAGGACAACGACATAAGCTGTTTTAGATTTCAATGGGGACAATAGCAGGTGAGGGATGGTGGCTCAGTGGTAGAGCATCTGCTTGGTAAGCAGAAGGTCCCAGGTTCAATCCCCGGCATCTCCAACTAAAAGGGGTCCAGGCAAATAGGTGTGAAAAACCTAAGCTTGAGACTGTGGAGAGCCACTGCCAGTTAGAGTGGACAATACTGACTTTGATGGACTGAGGGTCTGATTCAGTATAAGGCAGCTTCATATGTATGTCTAAATCAGGGGTGGCCAAACTTGCTTAATGTTAAGAGCCACATAGAATAAATGTCAGATGTCTGACAGCCGCAAGACATGAACGTCAGATGTCCAAGAGCCACAAGAAATGAATGTCAGATGTATGAGAGCCACAAGACAGGAAGGAAGAGAGGGAGGGAGGAAAGCAAATAGACGGGGAGGTAGAAAGAAAGCAACTTTAACTTTAAAAGCATCCTCCAAGCTGCCAGTTGGCTTGGCTTGGAAAAGTGATTTAAAGAGAGAAATGCCTTCTCCAAGCTGGTTGACAAGTAGTGGGGGCTTCGAGAGCCACACAATATGTGTGAAAGAGCCACAGTTCGGCCACCCCTGGTCTAAATGAAGGGAATATAATATAATATAATATAATATAATGTAATGTAATGTAATGTAATGTAATGTAATGTAATGTAATGTAATGTAATGTAATATAATATAATATAAAGAGATTGGTAGCTTTCTGCACATGCTGACAGGCATAAAGCTGCCAGCTCCAGATTGCAGATGACTGGAGATTTGGGGGGGGGGGGGGGGTGGTGGAGCCTGAGGAGGGCAGAATTTGGGGAGGGGGGGAGAGATTTTACTGGGGTCTAATGCCACAACTTTCCAATCCTGGCATCTTCTCCAGGGTAACTGATCTCTATTGCCTGGAGATCAGATGTAATCCCATGAGATCTCCCCAACCAGCATTTGCAGGTTGGCAGCTCTAATTAGGAAGAGCCCCGTGGTGCAGAGTAGTAAGCTGCAGTACTGCAGTCCAAGCTCTGCTCACAACCTGAGTTCGATCCTGGCGGAAGCTGGGTTCAGGTAGCCGGCTCGAGGTTGACTCAGCCTTCCATCCTTTTGAGGTCGGTAAAATGAGTATTCAGCTTGCTGGGGGGAAAGCGTAGATGACTGGGGAAGGCAATGGCAAACCACCCCATAAAAAGTCTGCTGTGAAAACGTTGTGAAAGCAACATCACCCCAGAGTCGGAAACAACTGGTGCTTGCACAGGGGACTACCTTTACTTTTTTTTTTTTTTACCCTAATTAGGACCCACAAAGACCAGTGATGAGGATCTGAGAACTAAACGAACAACAATTCTACAGGTCTTTGTGACCCATCTGGTGAGGCTCTCTTGGGTTCCCCCTCCCCCACAATTCTGTTTTTATTTTAATTTTCCAACATTCTCCACATATTAAAGCAGTAAATCACATATATCAAACCACAATTAATCTCACTTTTAAAACCTTCGCCAAATTGAAATGTGATCATAAATCTTCCTAGGCTCAGTATATCTTATATGTAGTAACTATCATAGCTAATTTAGTTTACTACAGTCCTTATATTCTTATAGTTGCACCATACAACTATAAATCACACTTAATTATACTTGTGCATATGCAGCTAAGCAATGGGAATGCCAATGACAGAAGCCTCAATATCTCTTAGCTGTGATGTATCTAAACATCCAGAGCTATCTTCAACCAGTCTCTTCTCAAATTCAAATCATTAGAAGCCAGGCTTTTTCTGTAGCAGGAATTCCTTTGTATGTTAGGCCACACACCCCTGATGTAGCCAATCCTCCAAGAGTTTATAGTAGGCCCTGTGAGAAGAGCCCTGTAAGCTCCACTTGCAGCTGCCAGAATGGCCTTGGGTCAGCCATAGCTCTCATAGGAGTTGTCCTTGAAAGGGCAGCTGCTGTGAGAGCTCTCTTAGCCCACCCACCTCACAGGGTGTCTGTTGTGGGGGGGGGGGGAGGTAAAGGAGATTGTGACCACTCTGAGACTCTGAGATTCAGAGTATAGGGCGGGATAGAAATCCAATATCTTCTTCTTCTCATGGAGGATTGGCTACATCAGGGGGTTGTAGTCTAATTTTATTTATTTATTTGATTGATACCCTGCCCTCCCCGCCGAAGCAGGCTCAGGAAGGCTTACAGCCCTCACTTCATCTGGTAGTTGGTTCCACCAGCAGGGGGCTATGATTGAGAAGGCCCTGTCTCTAGTTGATTTCAGTCTGGCCTCCTTCAGCCCGGGGATTACTAACAGATTTTGTGATCCCGATCTAAGTACTCTCTGGGGAACATGTGGGGAGAGACGGTCCCTAAGGTAGGCAGGTCCTAGGCCATATAGGTAATAAAGGTAATAACCAGCACCTTGTAACGAACCCCGTATACTATTGGCAGCCAGTGCAGTTCCCGGAGTCCCGGGTGAATGTGCTCCCGCCTGGGAAGCCCCCAAAACAGCCGGGTAGCCGCGTTCTGCACTAGCTGCAACTTCCAGGTTCGACACAAGGGGAGTTCCAGCTACAAATAAAATAAAATGTTAAAAACCCTGATTAGAAGTATATCAGGCTCCCTTGGTTCGAAGGGATTTGAATTTGGTTGGATTTGAACCTAGAGGTGACCTAAAGCAGGAAGCCCAGGTTACAGGCTCTGGCGAAATTACATCACTGCTGGTTTGGTCACAGGGGGTTAACCTTCACAAATACCTTCACACAATGATTGTGTTGTGGACGATGTCAGACATTTTTGTGCTCCCTTTCGGGGAGAGAGAGAGCGTTAGTCACGACTGTGCACGACGTCACAAAAAAATTATTTGCAAGAGACAGCAGCACGAACAGTCACCCTCCATGACTGACAGCAAACAGCTATGAATAGATTGATGAGCTATTTGACTGCTGTTTACCCAAAGAGAAAAGTGGGTAGGCTTCTTCCACTGTGCACAGACATAGCTATGAAACACTGGCTGAATGTATAAGCCAAGGGCCACGGCAAAATAACAGGAAGTCAGGAAAATATATGGCTATAACAGGAAAGAGTCCTGTGGCCCCATGACAATTTTTTTTTTCATGACATGACCATTTATAGGCAAAGTGCCACAACGAGGGCAGAATTACACATTATGCAAAATACATAAGGGATGCTTAGGGGTAAAAAAGAAAAATTCTTAAGCTTTAATGGAACTCTGAAAAGTGAAGTAAGGTCAGCCAGGGACAAACACATCACAGAAACATGGAGGGGAACTTAGGTGTAAAGCAGGGCGCTTTTTTGTAGTGGGAACTCCTTTGCATATTAGGCCACACACACCCTGATGTAACCAATCCTCCAAGAGTTTACAGTAGGCCCTGTAATAAGAGCCCTGTAAGCTCTTGGAGGATTGGCTGCATAAGAGGGGTGTGGCCTAATATGCAAAGGAGTTCCCACTACAAAAAAGCCCTGGATGAATGTATGGGATGGGTTAAGTCCCTCTCTTTCCTACTCCCACATTTCAAATGCCACACTTTTGGCAGTAGACATTCACTGAATGACAATGTACATTTATCAAGGTAAAAATTCACATAACGTACAGTATTGTGATAGTTTCTCCCTATATATTTATATATATGTATGTAAAGGTAACCCCTTGTGCAAGCACCAGTCGTTTCCGACTCTGGGGTGATGTTGCTTTTACAATGTTTTCACGACAAGACTTTTTATGGGGTGGTTTGCCATTGCCTTCCCCAGTCATCTACACTTTTCCTCCAGCGAGCTGGGTACTCATTTTACTGACCTCGGAAGGATGGAAGGCTGAGTCAACCTTGAGTCGGCTACCTGAACCCAGCTTCTGCCGGGATCAAACTCTGGTCGTGAGCAGAGCTTAGGACTGCAGTACTGCAGCTTTACCACTCTGCGCCACGGGGCTATCTATCTATCTATCTATCTATCTATCTATCTATCTATCTATCTATCTATCTATCTATCTATCTATCTATCAATCAATCAATCATGGCAGCAAACTTGTGGAAAACAAAGCACAGAGCTAGAAATAATTCTGCCAGAAGTGATACCTAATTAGTCTTTTAGGCAGCACGGGTCCTCTGAGCATGGAACTTCCGGCGCACACCCAACTGAAAGCTCTTGCGGCTTTGTGATGCATGAATAAGCCTTGAGCAGTGGGCATGAATAGGAGGCACAGGAATATAGGAGGCATGCACAGCCCTTCTGCTTTCGATTGGGCATGTCACAGAGCCTGTATGCCTGTCACACCAGGGAAACCTTTTAGCCTGTCATGTTCTGCATGCATCACACCGTTCGCTTTCATAAATGATGAAGAAACAAATGGCTTTCTCTGAGCAGAACAGGATTTCGTTCCATGCAAGAATTCCAGACAGTTAGCTGCATGCGGCCATACTAACAAAGGGTTGGATCCAGGCAGCTATTGCGTCCCATCTTGCTCCTACGTACTACAGTCACATGGACACATGAAGCCAGGGCTCTTTTTGTAGCAGGAGCTCCTTTGCATATTAGGCCACACCCATTTCATGTAGCCAATCCTCCAAGAGCTTACAGGGCTCTTCTTACAGGGCCTTTTATTAGCTCTTGGACGATTGGCTACATCAGGGGTGTGTGGCCTAATATGCGAAGGAGCTCCTGCTGCAAAAAGAGCCCTGCGTGAAGCTGCTTTGTACTGAATCAAGGTCAGTATTGTCTATTCAGACTGGCAGCCTCTCCCTAGCGTCTCAGGCGGAAGTATTTCACGTCACCTGCTTTCTGTTCCTTCTAAACTGGAGATGCCAGGGATTGAACCGGGGACCTTCTGCATTCTGAGCAGGTGCTCTACCTCTGAGCTATGAGCCCTCCCCAATCCATGTGATGACTTTTGTCCACGTGGGTCCCATGATTCCCAACATAGCCTTTTGTGGTGGTCCATGGGAACCTCTCTGTCCCTTTTCTCCAGCAGAAAAACTGGCTGGATCCAACCCAGAGATGGCGCTTAAAACATTTACTGTGACATAAGCTTTCTGAAATAGACAAGTGCACCTTTAAGACCAACTAAGTTTTATTCAGAATGTAAGCTTTCGTATGCTCTTAAACAGACTTCATCAAACAAAAATAGAATGGCAAGCAGTCCTAAATATAGAGAAAGTGGGCAATGAGTTGGTGTGTAGAGTCATGGAAATGTTTTTAGCTGATTAAAAGAATCACAAATTGGGGTCTGTGTTTGTTAGTTAAGTGTTGTTAACTAGGCTGAAACAATAGTGGAGGGTGATAAAAAGCAGATTGATGTCATAGGTGTGAAGTGCCATAAATCCGGATATCATTCTGGCTTTGTTCTGGGTTTAAATAGAGGGCCATACCCCCTGACACCTCTGCTTGCCATTCCATTTTTGTCTGATGAAGTCTGCTTAGAGCATACAAAAGCTTACATTCTGAAAAAAACTTAGTTGATCTTAAAGGTGCACTTATCTACTGCTTTGTTCTACTGTTTCAGAACAACACGGCTGCCCACTTGTATCTATACGTTTTCTGAACCAGAATCTGATGTTTTCCTGTGTTGATGCTAGAACTCAGGGCTTTGTTTTGAGCAAGAGTGCAATTCCAGGTGGCTTGGTGTCAGGGGGTGTGGCCTAGTATGCAAATGAGTTCCTGATGGGCTTTTTCTACAAAAGAAAGCCCTGCTGGAACTGCCGTGCACTGGATTGGGCACTGGGGTTTATTGTTTTCCATTGACTTTTTATAATGTTCACCAAAATATATCCATCATGCCATATATGCCTATGGATTTGCTAATTTATACTGAACAAGGGAACATATGACATCATGTAGATCATTTTCTGCATGCATAAAATCTCATTTCGTAACCAATTTTCGTTTTTAAAAAAGTCTGACAAAGCTTTACTCAGTGAACAATGAATTAGAACAGTTGCATAAGTCTCCGATTTAAAAAGATTCTCAAAGGAATTTCCAGCTATGGCAGAATAAGTGCTGATTGAATAATAAAGACTGCTGGTCAGAGATATCCGTTCATTGGATCTTTCCCAAAGGCATATCAACAGAGCGATTCCGTGAAACCCAGTCACCTTGGGAAAGTCCACCCTGCACAATCAGAGCATTCATCCCTTTTAACCAAGAATTCCAATATATATATATATTCCAATATATATATATATATTTTCCTCCTTCAATGAGTTCTTCCATGCAAAGAACAATCATCTCCATCAATTCCACAGTCAAAAATTTGCAGCCAATATAAATTAACCTTCTGCTAAGCTATAGTCAGGACTTTTTTTTTTTGTAGCAGGAGCTCCTTTGCATATTAGGCCACACACCCCTGATGATGATGAAGACGACGACGTTGGATTTACCGGTATATCCCACCCTCTACTCAGAGTCTCAGAGTGGCTCACAATCTCCTTTATCTCCCTCCCCCACAACAGACACCCTGTGAGGTGGGTGGGGCTGAGAGGGCTCTCACAGCAGCTGCCCTTTCAAGGACAACTTCTGCCAGGGCTATGGCTGACCCAAGGCCATTCCAGCAGGTGCAAGTGGAGGAGTGGGGAATCAAACCCGGTTCTCCCAGGTAAGAGTCCACGTGTTTAACCATTACACCAAACTGTCAATCTTCCAAGAGCTTACAGGGCTCTTAGTACAGGGCCTTCTGTAAGCTCCAGGAGGGTTGGCTACATCGGGGGTGTGGCCTAATATGCAAAGGAGTTCCCGCTACAAAAAAAGCTCCGGCTATAGTTTGAAAGCTGACTCCATCCTGCGTCCACTATCGCAAGGATGGGGATGCAGTTGCTCTATTGAAGGTATAAATGCGGATCAAATGATTTCTGGAGGTTGGCTTGCAATGGTCACATGATCCAAGGCCTTGTACCACAACCGCTCATCATTTGAACAGACATGAGGGATTACAAGAAGTGTATTTCCAACGTCTCAAGCTCCCATATTGCGGCACAGTTTGTTATGTGTAGATTGCTCATAACTTTGTCTCGGGGGATAGCAAAGCATATTTATTTATTTTGGTGTCTACAAACAGCTCTTCCGCACCGATGGGGAACCTCCAGTGGATTGCAGTGGATTGCAATCTCCAGTGGATTGCAACATTGGTTGCCCTTTTCGTCCATTTTATTTTTATGCAACAACCACTGTACTGAGGTAGGTAAGTCTGAGAGAGAGACAGAGAGACAGAGAGGGAGAGAGAAGGTGTGTGTGTGACAGAGAGAGAGAGAGGGAGAGTGAGAGAGGGTGAGAGAGAAAGAGAGGGTGTGTGTGTGAGTGTGTGTTAGAGAGACAGAAAACGACAGAGAAGACTGTAGATCTATACCTTGCCCTTCTCTCTGAATCAGAGACTCAGAGCGGCTTACAATCTCCTATATCTTCTCTCCCCACAACAGACACCCTGTGAAGTGGGTGGGGCTAAGAGGGCTCTCACAGCAGCTGCCCTTTCAAGGACAGAGTCTCAGAACGACCTACAATCTCCTCTACCTTCCTCCCCCACAAGACACCCTGTGAGGTGGGTGGGGCTGAGAGGGCTCTCACAGCAGCTGCCCTTTCAAGGACAACTTCTACAAGAGCTATGGCTAACCCAAGGCCGTTCCAGCAGCTGCAAGTGGAGGAGTGGGGAGTCAAACCTGGTTTTCCCAGATAAGAGTCTGCACATTTAACCACTACACCAAACTGGCTCTCAGAGAGAGAAAGAAGGAGAGTGATAGAGGATGACGAAGAAGACTGCAGATTTATACCCCGCCCTTCTCTCTGAATCAGAGACTCAGAGCGGCTTACAATCTTCTATATCTTCTCCCCCCACAACAGACACCCTGTGAGGTGGGTGGGACTGAGAGAGCTCTGACAGAAGCTGCGCTTTCAAGGACAACTCCTATGAGAGCTATGGCTGACCCAAGGCCATTTCAGCAGGTGCAAGTGGAGGAGTGGGGAATCAAACTTGGTTCTCCCAGATAAGAGTCTGTGCACTTAACCACTACACCAAACTGGCTCTCAGAGAGAGAGAGCGAGAGAGCCCTGAGGTCACCCCACAGGTGTCCGCAGCAGAGATGGAATTCTAACCCTTACTCCCCCAATCCTAGTCCTGCACAAACATCTACACCAGCCCTTTTAATAATAAAATTTTTAAAAAATGACGGATGAATCTTTCTATTAGATCTTCTTCCATTTCTGCCCTAATAAGCCCCTTTTAAAAGGTCTGGCCTTTGACATTTCTGCTGCCAAAAGCACACAGCCCAGAAGGAGATTAAATAATTTACAATACACCTAAGGGCTCTCGTTTGGTAGGGAATCAAGCCCATCGACAGAGTGAGTGCGAATCTTTCAAAGGTTTGCAAATAATAAATGTATCTAGGGGTGGTGCTACTGTTACGCACACTCACACACTCCGTGTTGAGTGCAATGTTTGCACCTCAGGAAAGGCACACCAGACTTCAGAAACAGTGGTGTGCACATTAACCTAGAGGTCCAAAGGGACCCATTGCTGGTTTCCATCCTCACAGACCACATTGGCATCAGCGCTCTCTTTTCCTGTTCTTCAAAGATCTCAGCTGCTGCCCAGGGAAAATCTGATTGTGTGGCTAACCTTGCAAGCTTTTCCTTAAATAACAAGGCCATCGCTGCTGTTGTCTGGCAAGATAGTAAAAATCTCCCCACTCCCCAGGGCTTTTTTTGAGCAGGAACGGGCAGGAGCGCAGTTCTGGCTGGCTTGATGTCAGGAGGTGTGGCCTAATATGCAAATGAGTCCCCGCTGGGCTTTTTCTACAAAAAGGCCCTGTGGTGGTGCCATCAGGGTGCGTGGTCTAATAGGCAAATGGGCCCGTGGCCAGAGAATTTTAGGTGGGGGGGGCCACGGGGCCTAAAAATGACACTTGACACATTACAGAGCCTGAAGCGTGTCCGGACAGGGAAAGGAGGAATCTGTGGCAGGCAGGCCAGGGAGAGAGAGATCTGTCCCACAATGACTCTCCCAGAGAAAAAACAGCATCCTCTTGCTGAGGCGGTAATAGGAAAGAGCCACGATGTAAGAGGCCCCCGCGGAGCAACTAGTGGGGAATCCATTGCTTGAGCCGGCGCAGGGAGAAGCACGGGGGCAGAGCAAGTGCTGGCGAGGAATCACTCTAAGACTTATACACACAGAGCTCTCCCCACACATGCACCGTGTGTTCAGAGCGGCGGTGCTTGGCGGTGAGCAAAGGAAGAAGACGACGACGACATTGGATTTCTATCCCGCCCTCCACTCCGAATCTCAGAGTGGCTCACAATCTCCTTTATCTTCCTCCCCCACAACAGACACCCTGTGAGGTGGTTGGGGCTGAGAGGACTCTCACAGCAGCTGCCTTTTCAAGGACAACTCCTACAAGAGCTATGGCTGATCCAAGGCCATTCCATCTCCTTTATCTCCCTCCCCCACAACAGACACCCTGTGAGGTGGTTGGGGCTGAGAGCACTCTCACAGCAGCTGCCCTTTCAAGGACAACTCCTACGAGAGCTATGGCTGATCCAAGGCCATTCCATCTCCTTTATCTCCCTCCCCCACAACAGACACCCTGTGAGGTGGTTGGGGCTGAGAGGACTCTCACAGCAGCTGCCCTTTCAAGGACAACTCCTACAAGAGCTATGGCTGATCCAAGGCCATTCCATCTCCTTTATCTCCCTCCCCCACAACAGACACCCTGTGAGGTGGTTGGGGCTGAGAGGACTCTCACAGCAGCTGCCCTTTCAAGGACAACTCCTACAAGAGCTATGGCTGATCCAAGGCCATTCCATCTCCTTTATCTCCCTCCCCCACAACAGACACCCTGTGAGGTGGGTGGGGCTGAGAGGACTCTCACAGCAGCTGCCCTTTCAAGGACAACTCCTACGAGAGCTATGGCTGACCCAAGGCCATTCCAGCATGTGCAAGTGGAGGAGTGGGGAATCAAACCCGGTTCTCACAGGTAACAGTCCGCACACTTAACCACTACACCAAACTGGCTCTCTCAATGGAGGGGTCATACAGATGGAAGGGAGGGTTGAATGGGGTGGCCTTCCCACTGGGCCCCACTGTAGCTACAGGCCTGCATGTAAATGAGTTCCTTGATGAGCTTTTCCTGCAAAAAAAGACCTTCCGATCCCCATTCGTTTTCCTCCAAGGTGAAAGGAATGGAGATCGCGAAGGCAGAAGCCTCGCCGTGCTCTGGTTGTTTAAATCTGGACTGCTGCAGGAAGCTGAGGATACTAACAGACCAAGATGTGGGACGTTTGCATTCTGCCTCGCATCCAGCAGCTGGCTCCGTGACTTTCTCCACGCAGTGATACAGCTCCGGTGAAAGGATGGACATTGCTCCTTTGAAAGGAGCCCAAACTCATGCCAAAAGGCCCATGATCGATTCTTCATGCCATCCTGTAAGACGGGAGTCCGCTGCAGCACCTTCGAGCTGAACCGCGGCGAAAACAATACAGCCTGTACTCGGCTTCATAAACATTCTTCGTTACACAAAGGGCAATTGAAAGGCAGCGTGATACGGCTTGACCTTAAAAGCTATAGACAATCTCGTGGAGCACAGACGTTTCATAAAGTATAATCACTTCCTGGAATTCTTGGGGCAGCATAGCCGGAGCCATGCAAATCCTGTTTTCTTGGCGTCGTTTCCTGCGTGCGAATTATCATCGGTTCAGGGAGGCTTGTAACCATGGCACTGGCTAAACAAGAGAGGAGAGGGCTTCTGGTAAAGCCATCCCAAACGAGGCTTTCAAGGATTTTCCGGATGGTAACAATTCTTCCTCTCTCTTTCTCTGTTAGGTGAACTCCCACCCCCCAAAAAGTGGAAGCTGAGTAGTTCATTCAGTAGTTCAAAGTGACCTACAATTGCATTCCCTTCCTCTCCCCATAACAGAAACATTGTGGATAGGTGGAGCTGAGAGAGCCTCACATTAAGCTAGATGTATTGGGAGAGTAACTCAGGATACAGAGCGTGTGTCCCTTGAAGAACTAATGACTTAGAGAGAGAGAGAGAGAGACCGATCTCCCTCTAGCATTGCTCCACCCCCAAGCGATCCATTTCCCACTAGTTGCTCTGCGGGTGCATTCTGAGCCGTGGCAACCTCCAAATCCCGGTGTGGCAACGTAACCCTGAAAAGAAAGCACCTAAAAATGGAGCAGGGAACTGGAGGTTGCCGCTGCTCGAAATGCGCCCATGGAGCAACTGGTGGGAAATTGATCATTTGAGCTGGGGGGTGGGGGGACAGAAGCCTGGCAGAAGAGCAATCCTAGTGGGAAATCAGTGAGAATATTGGACTGCAAGATGAGTGGCAGAGTAGATGGTAGGAAAAGGAAAACAGCCCTTTCATAAACACAACAGTAAAGCTGGGGTCATAGAAGGAAGCTCTTCATTTGCTGCTGTTGTCCCCTTCGCTAGCTGTATGAAGGACGGAGACTCTTGGCATATCCCAGTAGAAAGAGGGAAGGACTGTAGCACCAGAGAGGAGCAGGTGCCTGAATGGCTTGGTTGAGGAAATGGATTGGTTGTGAAGACAACCTAACTGTCAAGCAGGGCTTTTTTGTAGCAGGAACTCCTTTGCACATTAGGCCACACACCCCTGATGTAGCCAATCCTCCTGGAGCTTACAGTAGGCCCTGTACTAAGAGCACTGTAAGCTCTTGGAGGATTGGCTACATCAGGGGTGTGTGGCCTAATAGGCAAAGGAGCTCCTGCTACAAAAAAAAAAAGAAGCCCTTCTGTCAAGCGTTTGATGCTCACCGATCATGTGGGATCATTTAATGGATTTTTTTGTAATCCAAGGAACATCCCTGCCTTTCCTATTTCCTTCACTGCTTCTTATTGTAGCCCAGAGCTGCAACCATTCTTCTAAGAGTTTATTCAGAGGAGGAGGCGATAAGATTTATACCCCACCCTTCACTCAGAGTCTCAGAGCAGCTTACAATCTCCTTTCCTTTCCTCTTTCCGCAACAGACACCGTGTGAGGTAGAACAAAGCTGGAGTCCAGTAGCACCATTAAGGAAGAGAGCCCCGTAGCGCAGAGTGCTAAAGCTGCAGTACTGCAGTCCAGGCTCTCTGCTCACAACCTGAGTTCGATCCCGGTGGAAGTTGGGTTCAGGTAGCCGGCTCAAGGTTGACTCAGTCTTCCATCCTTCCGAGGTCGGTAAAATTGGTACCCAGCTTGCTGGGGGGAAAGTGTTGATGACTGGGGAAGGCAATGGCAGACCACCTCGTAAAAAGTCTGCCATGAAATAGTTGTGATGCGATGTCACTCCAGAGTTGGAAACGACTGGTGCTTGCACAGGGGACTACCTTTTTAGCAGTGTTAAGACCAACAAAGTTTTATCGAGAATGCAAGCTTTCGTACGCTAAAAGCTTAAATGTGCTACTGCTTCAGACTAACAGGTAGGTGGGGCTGAGAGAGTTCTTTCAAGAACTGCTGTTGAGAAAACAACTCTGAGAGAACTGAGTGGCAGCAGGTTTCTGTCACACCAGCAGGCTTTAGACCAACATGTAAACTCTAGGACTGCAGTCCTAAGTGAGTTACGCCCTTCTAAATCCACTGGAGTCAATGGATTTACAACAACGTGAGCCTGATTAGGACTGTAGTGTCTACTGAAATCCATGGGCTTCGTAGGATGTAACTTGGAATCTGGCTGTTTTCAGAACAAGGCAGCCATTGTCTGTTGGCAGGAACTCGCATTTGTCTTGACTGAATCGGCGTGTGTCGTTTCCTTTTTTCTTCTTCTTTGCCTTGTCAGATAAGCTTTGGCTCTGCAGCCAAGCTTAACACTGCAGAGTAGGAATTTTGCCTCTGTTCGGCATTTAACCAGGACAGAACACAAATGTGTTGATGTTTTCTCTCTAAATTCTTTCCACCTGCTAATGACGTCTGGCCGATTAATCACGGCACATGTGGAGGCCTGTCGTTCAAGAGCTGCGGGTGTCCCCCAAGGCAAGGTGTCCCCTTTGTCCCAGGAGGGCAGAAACATGCCCTGAGCAATGGCGGAATGCCTCAGAAATTTAGCAGTTAGATACACACATCCTCAGGAAGTGAAAATAAAAATGGGGAAAGGGAACCTTGCTGCAGGCCTGTAGCTACAAGGGGGTCTGGGAGGGGCCAGGCCCATCCTTTCAACCCCCCCCCTCCATCGGAGGACCCCCAAGCCGTCCTCTTTGCTCACCACCACTCTGAACAAGTAGTCTTTTCGCTTCCCCCTCCCCTTCCCTAACACACCTTGCAGAGCAAAGGGGGGGGAGTCCAGAGGTCTCTGTCTCTCTGAGAGAGGAGCACATAAAAAGGGGGTGGGGGGAGCAGAGCTGCTGTGACTGCCCAGGCGAAGGGGGCTTAGCTTGTGGAATTCAAGGCATCTGATAGGGCTAAGAACCCAGGGCCGCCAAACTGGGAGGCCCGTCCCCCCCCCCCCCGCCAAACAACAAATTCTGCTGTGAGCCCCACCAAACATGAAATCCCGGCTATGGCCCTGCCTTGCTGTGTCTGTGGCCTTTTCGGGTGTGAGACCTTAAAAAGACAGCAGCAGCAGTAGAGAGAGGCACACAGACAGGGACAATTAGACAGAGAAGCACTTGGTCCAGGAAACACAAGACACTGTCATAGGGTTGCCAATCCCCAGGTGGGGGCAGGGGTCCCCCCGGTTTGGAGGCCCTCCCCCTCCCCCCACTTCAGGATCAACAGAAATCAGGGGGAGGAGAGGGAAATGTCTGCTTGGAACTCTGTTATTCCCTATGGAGATTTATTCCCGTAGGAAATAATGGAGAATCGATCAGTGGGTATCTGGGGCTCTGGGGGCCCCTGTTTTTTGAGGTAGAGGCACCACATTTTCAGTATAGCATCCGGTGCCTCTCTCCAAAATACCCTCCAAGTTTCAAAAAGATTGGACCAGGAGGTCCAATTCTATGAGCCCCAAAGAAGGTGCCCCCATCCTTCATTATTTCCTATGGAAGGAAGGCATTTAAAAATGTGTGTGGTCCCTTTAAATGTGATGGCCAGAACTCCCTTTGGAGTTCAATTATTCTTGTCACACCCTTGTTCCTGGCTCCACCCTCGAAGTCTCCTGGCTCCACCCCCAAAGTCCCCAGATATTTCTTGAATTGGACTTGGCAACCCTACGCTGTCACCATTTTGTACTACAGAAAGTTAAAATGTTGGCAGATAACTAGGCTTAGGTTGGTTTTCTGCCATTAACTGTTTGTCAGGGCCTCTGCATACCTTGCTCTTCTTACCGGTGAGATGTTTCAGAGGTCAAATACGAGGTCCCCATTACCTTGTGTTTGCCTTCCTTTTCCTAACTGTGTGACTGGCTTTTGGCAGTGCATTTACCTCGTCTTTGTTCTTATTTGCGGGAAGGGGAGGGGTGGTTGTAGCAGGAACTCCTTTGCATATTAGGCCACACCCCCGATGTAGCCAATCCTCCAAGAGCTTACAGAAGGCCCTGTACAAAGAGCCCTGTAAACTTTTGGAGGATTGGCTACATCAGAGGGTATGTGGCCTAATATGCAAAGGAGTTCCTGCTACAAAAAACGCCCTGCTTACTCGACTAATGAGTGATCAGGCATAACCAGCTGAATTCTGTCTGCAACTGAATGTCAGCCAGTAGATGGTGCCATCATGTTGTGTGTGTGTGTGTGTGTTAATTGATGTCAAATCACTTTGAATTTTTTTTACCCTATAAATTAATGGTCTTCAAAAAGTCCTATCAGGAACAGCCTTGCCCAGGGCTCAACAAATTGAGTCAATCCATCTCATGCTGGGTCCTTCCTCTTTCCCATCTTTTCCTAGCATGATTGTCTTTTCCCAGTGATTCTTGACTTTTCATAATGTGACCAAAGTATGATAGTTTCAGCTTGATCATTTTAGCTTCTAGGGAGAGTTCAGACTAAACTCCGGGGCTTTTTTTGAGCAGAAACACATCAGAACGCAGTTCTGGCTGGCTTGGCGTCAGGGGATGCGTCTACTATGCAAATGAGTTCCTGCTGGGCCTTTCCTACAATAAAGCCCTGTGCAAAACAATGGTGATGTCAGGGGGTGTGGTCTAATATGCAAATGAGTTCCTGGTGGGCTTTTCCTATAAAAATAGCCATTTATTTGTCTTTTGTGGTGGCCCATGGTATCTGTAAAACTGCACTCCTCCACTACTGCATTTCAAAGAAAACAACTTTCTTCCTGCCTGCTTTCTTCATTGTCTGACTTTCAACCCATACATAGGCATGCATGGGGAATGCTATAGTGTGAATTATCTTGCTTGTGGTAGCCAGCGGCACATCATTACACTTAACTATTTTTTTCTAGCTTCTTCATGGCTGCCCTTCCTAGCCTCTACTTGATTTCCTGGTTGCAGTCTCCCTTTAGGCTGATTTTTTAGTCAAGGAATTTAAAATCTCTAACCAATATTTTGTCATCTTTAAAGGTGTGTGATTCTCTAGCAGTCAGGGGTGTAATTCTTGCAGGAGCTCCTTTGCATATTAGGCCACAAACCCTTGACGTAGCCAATCCTCAAAGAGCTTACAAGGCTCTTTTTTGTAAACTCTTAGAGGATTGGCTACATCAGGGGTATGTGGCCTAATATGCAAAGGAACTCCTGCTAGAATTCCACCCTGCCAGCAGTCATAATTTTTGTCTTCTTGATGTTCCTGTTTTGGCACATTCAGCTTTAACCATCTTCAGCAGTTGTTTCAAGTCTTCGTTATTTTCTGCCACTTCAAAATTTCTGTGGTTTTGTCTGCATATTTCAAGTGGTTAAGTTCCTTCTGCCAATTTCCATTTTTATCCATATCTAATCCAGTTTCCCTTATGATATGTCCTCCATATGGATTGAAGAGACAGGGATATAAAATATATCCTTTGTCCAACATCTTTGCCAGGTGGAAACCATTCTGTTTCTCCATTTTCTGTCCTAACAGCAGCCTGTGGTCCAGAGTACAGGTTGTCCATCAAAACAAGCAGATGTTATGGCACACCCATTTCTTTTAAAACTAACCAGGGGTGGAATTCTAGCAGGAGCTCCTTCGCATATTAGGCCTCACACCCCTGATGTAGCCAATCTTCCTCCTTGTGCTTTGAAACAATGCCAACGGCAGTGCTTGCTGGCCGTTACAGTAAAATCCCTAAGGAACAGCATCTTTGTATTTGTGGCATTTCTGTTAGTGAGGATTTACCTCACTACATTCTTAACTGTCCATTGTATGCTCAACCCAGGGTAAAAATTCTCTCCGGAATATTAACTAGTCTACATGCCTATTCAGATCCTGAGAAGATTGTATTTCTGTTAGCTGATTTTGATGCCAATATTTCTTACAGAATGGCACTGTATGCCCTAGCAGCGAAGAAATTACGGGCCAAAGCTGTTTGCACAGGTGCCAATTAACTACTGATTCTGTGGTTACTTTGTGATTGTAATATTTGTTCTTTTTGTGGTGTATTTTGCCTCGGTTTTCACAATTTGTTTTATGGTTATGATATTTTACTTATATTGTCTTGTTAGCCGCCCTGAGCCTGCTTCGGCGGGGAGGGCGGGATATAAATAAAACTTATTATTATTGTTTTCCACCTGTATATTTTATCTCCATGAACCTCCTTGATACTTTTGTTTGTAATAGCCTATGGCTTAACACAAATAAATAAACTTACTTACTTATTACATCAGGGGTGGGTGGCCTAATATGCAAAGGAGCTCCTGCTAGAATTCCACCCCTGAAACCAACCATAGCTTTTCATGATCCACACAGTCAAAAGCCTTGCTGTAATCAAAGAAACCCAAGTTGATTTACTTCTGTAATTCTCTTGTATACTCCGTTAACTGGTATGCACCAGTAAATGATTGTAATAATTTATAAAATTGTTTTTATTGTCTTATCTACCTTTGGTTCTCGCCATGCAGCCTACAAATACTCTAAATGGCACAAGGTTCTCTCGCCCTAGAAAATTAGAAACTGAAACAAGTTTCAACAATGTTTCAAATTATCTATCTATCTATCTATCTATCTATCTATCTATCTATCTATCTATCATCAACAGAAACCTTTGAAAGGTCAGAAAAGCTATGCACAGTTCAAGTCCATAATAATTTATCATAAGGATATGCAGTAGTGTTTAACTTACTCAGTATGGCCTTACAGTTGGTGTCAAGCATCGCTGCATGCCAGTCTCTGCAAATGACACTTCCAGGCTCATACACAAAATCCAGTTCAAGATCCAGGTTGGTGCCATCTTGTGACCAACTGAGGAATTACTACTTTTAACTAAGGAAAAAAAAGCCCCAGGAAAACTTGGAATTGTTGTGAGGTCTGCATATTTTCAACAAGATTCTTTTACAAATATAGTGGAAAATAACACAAATTATGTGCCAGAGAAAAAGCCATAAAAAGAGAGCAACCTTTCGTAAAGCAAGGTGAATGTCTTTATCAAGGAATTTTTAGATAGATTATTGGGATACCTTGTTCCCACATACCAGGTGAGAAGCTTACTACACTAATGGAGGCCACACAAGAATTTACACTGCAAGACAGGCCTACATTCTTTTCTGTCTGAAGACCAAGACCGAAACCTGCCACCTGACATTAATTTGCATACTGAAACAGCACTGTTTGTCCATAAAAGGGCAGCGATTGCTTACCTACACACAAATACCCAAGGAACTGGTCAGGTTTTCAGCTGTGTTTGTCATGTACCACACAAGGGATTTGGAAAAATCCACGAATTCCATGCATATTTATCTTATGAGCCATTCCGTCAAGACAAAGAGTGAAGAATATGGCTATTGTGTAAATTGTCTGCCCATTCATTTCTACTTCCTTTTTTGTTTTTGAACCTGAGAAACTTTAGCAATGTGGAGATTGGTTATCTTTCTGGGTTAAATGCCTCCAGACTGTGTAAAAACAAAACAGAGAAAGAGAGAGATATTTCTTGCTTGCAGCTGCAAGGCCGTGTATCACATGTTTAGACAGAAAAACCGTATGATTTGTTAACATTTGAAATCATTATAAAAAGAAGAAAAAAACTAAGCTAGGACTTTTTCTTTTAAAGTCATCAAACACTTTAAAATGGAATTGTTCAAGAGGACATTTTGATAAACAGAATACCACTGCAGTTTTAATAGCTGTGATACATTTTGGGGAGTTTTATTTAATCATTTACTGCAGGCATTATGCTGGTTTAATGCATTTTTAAAAACTTGTAATCTGCCTCGAGTCTCAGTGAGAAAGTTGGCTTATAAATCAAGTGAATATATCATGCAACATAATAATTCTGAGCTTTTATGCAGAGTTTCCTGAATATTCAAACCCCTTTGCAGACTCATGGTCATTATTTTCTCAATGCCCCTTGTAAGGCAAGGCAGTACTATTAAGGAGGGAGGTTTGAAAAACATTCCTGATTTTTTTTAATTTTTTTTTTACTGCTGGTCATCTTGAAATTCTTCCCACCAAAATCCTCTGATGTTGGATCGAGGAGGGACCCCCACATCCACTACAATTTACATTTCAGTGAAATTTCAGTAGGGGCTCTCTTTATTCTTCCCCGTTACAAAAAGGAGATGACCAGGGGTGAAATTCTAGTATGAGCTCCTTTGCATATCAGGCCACACACCCCTGATGTAGCCAATCCTCCAAGAGCTTACAAGGCTCTTTTTTGTAAGCTCTTGGAGGATTGGCTACATCAGGGGTGTGTGGCCTAATATGCAAAGGAACTCCTGCTAGAATTCCATCCCTGGAGATGACAGCGGATGGGGGGAGAGCATGGTTAATCTGACCAACGTAAAATGACGGTGTTTGTGTATAAGGAGATATGAACTGGGCATGATCCAGGTCTAAGAAAGACCTAGTTTTAAAATACATTTCTTCCTTCCATTTATAGCCTGCTTTTCTTCTTTTGTGGGATTCCAGGGTGGCAGGTATGGGGGTTAGGAGTGGTCTCCTATCTAGCACTGCCCCCAAACAGCAGGACTGCTGTCAGCATTGTCTTCATCGTCATACAAAACATGATGGCTTCAAGCAGGGGTGGAATTTTAGCAGGAGCTCCTTTGCATATTAGGCCACACACCCCTGACGTAGCCAATCCTTTAAGAGCTTACAAGGCTCCTTTTTTTGTAAGCTCTTGGCGGATTGGCTCCGCCAGGGGGTGTGGCCTAATATGCAAAGGAGCTCCTGCTAGAATTCCACCCCTGGCTTCAAGTACAAAAAAAGTAATTTGCAAAGATTTTCTATTTCTAAAAAGGGGAGCGCACATAAAAACTATGTGCCACAAGGCAGAGCTGAGCCTTACATCAGGGTTTATTGGTAGTTCCCCAACACAGGTCAGTGGGATATATCCAACCGTCCTCAGGAACCTTCTTCCAGCACGTGTGTCTCTGATTGATTCTGCATTATGGGCTTGCCTCTCGTTCTCCATGTGTCATTCGGCCACAGTTCAGATTTTTTAGTTCCGCATGGGTGCCTTACTTTCATGGCTCCTCTACCATCACTCTGCTCCTTGTGCTCTGCATATCCGTTGTGCTGGTTCTGTTTCGGCCACTTCCTCTGACCCCTCCCCGCCTTTTTCTTTATGCGCACGTGTGGTTGCATTATAACACAACCAATAGGTAATGACTAAGTGCGCAGAATTGGACTCTGTTGGAGTTGAGAATCCCCAGATGGGGGTAGGGGATCCCCCCGGTTTGGAGGCCCTCCCCCTGCTTCAGGGTCATCAGAAAGTGGGGGTGGGGTCGGAAATGTCTCCTGGGCACTCCATTATTCCCTATAGAGACCAATTCCCATAGGGTATAATGGTGAATTGATCTGGGGGTATCTGGGGGTTGTGGTGGGGGGGCTGTTTCTTTGAGGTAGAGGCACCAAATTTTCAGCATAGCAGCTGGTGCCTCTCTTCAAAACACCTTCCAAGTTTTAGACCAGTGGGTTCAATTCCATGAGCCCCCAAAGGAGGTGCCCCTGTCTTTCTTTATTTCCAAAGGAGGGAGTGCATTTAAAAGGTGTGCGGTCCCTTTAAATATGATGGCCAGAACTCCTTCAGAGTTCAATTATGCTTGTCACAACCTTGCTCCTGGCTCCACCTCCAAAGTCTCCTCCCCAGATATTTCTTGAATATGACCTGGCAACCCTAACTCCAACAGTACAACCGCTTAAGCTGGAAGAAGTCTCCTTAGGCGGGAAGAAAGCTTGCAACTTGAGCCAAAAGGAAAGATGTGGTATAAACATTTTAACAAACAAACTCTGCTCCATGGATTGGTAGAACTGAGTTAGGATTCAGTAAAGCCAGGAAGCCCAAGCCACGTGTGCTACTGCACCATGGGAGGGTGGGAGGAAAATGGAGGGAATGAAATGGGGTTTGTAGGGTTTCCAGGCCTCCTCTGGTCACTGGTGGGGGATGAGGGGCTAGGATTGCCAGCTCCAGGTTGGGAAACTTTTAGAGATTTGGGGATGGAGCCTGGGGAGGACGGGGGCCTCACTGGCGTGCAATGCTACAAAGTCCACCCCCCTCCAAAGCATCCATGTTCTTCAGGAGAACTGATTTCTGTAGTCTGGAGGTGAGCTGTAATTCTAGGGGATCCCCAGGTCCCACCTGGAGGCTGGCATCCCTAGCTGTTTGTCAATGCTGTGTCATCACTTCTTTCTGCATAACTGGAAGTGATGTCAGTGCATCGCCACTGGCTCTAGGATCCAAACTTTATGGTAGAGTTCTTGTGAGTTACCTTGGGCAGAACTCTGAAGAGCCAGCATAGAAATATCCTAAATAGATAGAGTGTCTACTGATGCAGCCACACCACTTTTGGTTTTATGCTCAGAAAGGACATCATGGCATTGTGGGATGCCATTCCAGCCCCCCTGATGCCCCCTTGCTGCTTGCTGGAGCATGTGTGGGAAGTGGCAGGCAGGAGTTCCACTGTCCCTACCTGGAAGATAACACTCCTATGTGGGCAGCCATTTTTTTTTGGTAGTTTTTGTGAAGTTAAAACCCGCAACATCAGCAGCAAGGAGAATGCTTCAGTGGGTGTAAGAACCAGACTTATTAAGCCCCAATAAATCCCAGGTGTGTAGCTCTTTGTCAAATAGAAATATATTTCCTATTTTACTTACTGTAGAAGGAGCTACTAATACGCTGTCTTTGGCAATAAACTTTGCTTAACTATGTGGGGATCAGTAACGTGCTTAATAAAACTGCTTCTAGCATCGTTGACTTTGGATTTGTGGTCTCTGAAGACACTACAGTGGGTTTCATGTAGTATTGCAAATGGATCCATTAACAACAGGCCTTGCCAAGAAGGTGGGGGATTGAATATTAATTTTGGCCCCTGCCCATTATGTTGACATCTCTCCCCCCCATTAGCTGGAAAAACATGCATAGATTTTTCAAAAGACAGCTGTATTTGACATTAGAATTTAACACAACAGTATGTTAGGATTGTCATCACAAATATCATTAGATTATGGGAGCCTCTTTTCATATTTTAACCCGGGGATATCAAACTCATTTGTTATGAGGGCCAGATCTGACATGAGTGAGACCTTGTCAGGCTGGGCCTCGTGCGTCATAAACTGTAATGCCAGGTAGCGGAGATATACACTTTATAAAGGACACAGAGAAACACAATGAAATATTTTTTTAAAAAAACTTAAAACATGTTTAAAAGAGTAGCACTTTTGCAATATTTTGTTTATTTAAGTCTCTGCTAACTGACACCTCTTACACTGAATGATAGCATCAAAATCTGGAGACAATGTCTGTGCTGTAGCAATCTTAAGTATGTTGTTCATGTGTTGTTCAGGTATATATCTGTAAGTTGTACTCCTACTTTTGATTTACTGACATTCATTACAGAAATCTGGTCAATGCTTTGAGCCTAAGACCCAGGGGAAAATATGAAATAGCTGGGCATGGTGAATTTTTGTACATAAGCAGCTTCGGGTGCTGGTCAGCCAATGCAAAAAATAGAGGCTTTGCTCTGCAGCTTAATAGAGCAAGCCTGGCAAAGCAAGCTGTGATGCAGAAGGAAGGAAGAGAGGGAGAAGGAGGCAGACAACAGTGAGTTGCTGGCGAGCCTGATAGGAACCCATAGGTCACATGTTTGACACCCCTATTTTAACTCCTGATACAATCAACTACAAAATAAAGAATATGTGTACACACGATGCCAAACTACATTCAGGTTATCTTAGAAATAGTATTTTCTTTTTACTACTTGTCTTGGAGCAAATTGGACAAAAGAAGATCACACAAAGCTGCCTGGAATTGTGTATCATTGTCAGTAGTGTCTACTCATCTTAGTAGAAACTCTACAGATTGTCAAGAAGATGTATCTGTCACATTATCTATTATTCAACTGGTGAAGCCATAGGTGGGGCTTGGGGCCTTCTGTATTCAAAGCAGATGTTCTGAGTCACAGCCCATGCGATAGTTGAAAACAGTCTTGACTGCAGTGTTGTCAAGCGTAACTTGATTGTGTCAATGCTTATGCAGCCCTCTCCGTGTGTAAGATCGGGGTAATGGCCCCAGTCATCTCTCTCCCCACCTAAAAGACATACATCAACATGTCTAGAAGGCCTTTTGTAAATTTAGATACTAGTTCATTTCATTGGTTTTTGTTATTAATTTCAAAATGGACTGCCTGACTATGGATAGATCCAAGCGGGTGGCCGTGTTGGTCTGAAGCAATAGAACAAAGTAGGAGTCAAGCTGCACTTCTAAGACCAACAAAGCTTTATTCAGAATGTAGGCTTTCATGTGGTAGAAGCACACTTCATCAGACAACAGGATGAAATGGCGAACAGTCCTAAATATAGAGAAAGTGGGCAGTGGATTCGTATACAAAATCATAGAAATAACATAAACTAACAATCACCAGACCCCAAATTGTGATTCTTTTAATCTGCTAACAACAATGTCCATGATTTTGCATACTAATTCACTGCTCACTTGCTCTATATTTAGGACTGTTTGCCAATTGCCGTTCCATCCTTATTGTCTGATGAAGTGTGCTTCTAGCACACAAAAACTTACATTCTGAATAAAACTTTGTTGGTCGTAAAGGTGAACTTGACTCCTACTTTTTTCTAGTGCCTGACTATGAAGTTATTTGAAAACACATGATGCTGCCTTGCATTAAACCAGACCACTGGTCCATCAAGGTCAATGGCGTCTACTCTGACTCTCTAGGACCCCAGGGAGAGGTTTTGCATATTATGTACTCAGGGCTTTTTTTGTAGCAGGAACTCCTTTGAATATTAGGCCACACACCCCTGATGTAGCCAATCCTCCAAGAGCTTACAGGGCTCTTAGTAGAGGGCCTACTGTAAGCTCCAAGAGGATTGGCTACACCAGGAGTGTGTGGCCTAATACAGAAAGGAGTTCCTGCTACAAAAAAAAAAGCCATGCATGTACTACTTTGTTGTTGTTCAGTCACACAGTCAAGTCCGACTCTTTGTGACCCCATGGACAAAGTCACGCCAGGCCCTCCTGTCTTCCACCATCTTCCGAAGTCTGCTCAAATTCGTGTTTGTTACATCAGTAACGCTGTCCAGCCATCTCATCTTTTGCCATCCCCTTCTTCTTTTGCCTTCTGTCTTTCCCAGCATCAGGATCTTCTCCAGTGAGTGCTCCCTTCTCATTTGGTGGCCAAAGTATTTGAGCTTCAGCTTCAGCATCTGACCTCCCAGGGAACAGTTAGTTAATTTCCCTTAGGACTGACTGATTTGATCTTCTTGCAGTCCAAGGGACTCTCAAGATTCTTCTCCAGCACCACAGCTCAAAAGCATCTATTCTTCTGCGCTCGGCCTTTCTTATGGTCCAGCTCTCACAGCCATACATTACTACTGGGAATACCATTGCTTTGACTATACGGACTTCTGTCGGCATGGTGATGTTTCTACTTTTTATTATACTGCCCAGGTTCACCATAGCTGTCCTCCGAAGGAGCAAATGTCTTTTAATTTCATGGCTACCGTCACCATCTGCAGTGATCTTGGATCTCAGAAATGTGAAATGGAGATTGCAGGGGTTGACCCTGGGAACTTCTGCATGCCTTGTCAATGAATCACAGCCCCATCCCTCTGCTATTTTGAATGTTTTTTGTTGCTATTATTGTTGCCGGTTAATTTGCATAATTCTATTTCTTCATTTTCAGTGGGAGCTTATGCCCTTCCTCAGGAAACTCTGGCTACCTTGGAAAAATGAAACCAGCTGAGCCAGGGAGCAGAGGGACTGCTAGGAATGATGTGGGAGCAAGACTGCAATAATGAAAGGTACAGGACAAAACTAGAGAAAAATCATAGGTTGTTTACAATGGGAATATATATTTTCACAGGGCTTTTTCTTAAAAAAAGCCCAGCAGGAACTCATTTGCATATTAGGCCATACCCCCTGACACCAAGCCAGCTGGAATTGCATTTCTGCTAAAAAAAAGTCCTGTATTCTCATATTAATTATGATCATATTGAACATATGAAGCTGCCTTCTACTGAATCAGACCCTCGGTCCATCAAAGTCAGTACTGTCTACTCAGACTGGCAGAGGCTCTCCAGGGTCTCAAGTTGAGGCTTTTCACGCCTATTTGCCTGGACTCTTATTAGTTGGAGATGCTGGGGATTGAACCTGAGACCTTCTGCTTACCAAGCAGATGCTCTACCACTGAGCCACCATCCCTCCCCCATGATAATTACAACACCCCCCTCCTTTCCCCTAATTATTGTAATTAATAAGGAAAGAATTGCACAAGTTTATTAGATATGAAGCGCTGGTGTGTGTGTGGGGGGATGTGTTGGAATCACTTCTTCCCCATCACAATGACAATTTCCCTCCATTATTTCTTCTATCTTTTCCTGTGCATGAAAGACATTGTCTCAGCTGCCCACTTGGATGGCTTCTGCCCCAGCCTAATCGCTGCGAGGGGGAGGAATTCTCCCCTCCACCCCCGCCAAAGTCTAGTCAAGATTCTTTCCGTTCTTAATTTTGAGTGGTTGTTTGCTCACATTCTCCTTGATAACCAAATAAATCTCTATCCTTTCCGCAGCAGGTTTCCTTTAATGCACTGATAGAGCTATTAGCATGTCACCGTGGTTAAGAAATTTCCCTAGTCTTACTTACCCTCAAGACCACTGCTTAAGTACACATGCAGACATGCAATATATTTTTTGCTGTATTAAAAGGCAAAAGATATATGCAATCTGAAGAGAAACCAGAGTATACAAATTACATTTCAACCAGAGATTTTCTTACTAAACATATTCCCAGAAGATTATTCCAGACAGACCAAAGTGTTTTTAATACACGCAGTGACTGCAGCTGGAATAATGTTTTGCTAAATATTGGAAACTGTACAAAATACTGAGAAAAGAGGACCCATTAGCTAAGCTTTTAGATCTCGCAGAAACAGATAGATTATCAACCAGATTGAGAAATGTTAATCCGTGTGAAAACTAAGAAAATATGGGAACCATTATATAGCTGGTTACGGTGTGATGTATGAACTTCCAAAACAAGATAAAAATGTGATTTATGACAAATATTGCAGCGTAAAATATATATTCTTGTCTTAGCAGGAGTTTTAAGAAATATTAATGAGTAATGAATTATAAGATGCAATTGCAGAAAATGTTACAAGATGACAGATACTGACGATGAACATATAGAATGAATAATGTATGTGTAGAAATATTACAAATTTTTAATTCATATACCCCATCTTTTTTCCTTCCCTTCTACCCCCCCATTCCTATTTTAACTGAAAACGTAATAAATCTATTTAAAAACTATTTTTGCTGTATTAATTGCATTGTTGGGGAGTTATGTCACAATCAGTCAATGCACATGCCACTTTAGTCAGTTTGGTGTAGTGGTGAAGTGTGCGGACTCTTATCTGGGAGAACCGGGTTTGATTCCCCCACTCCTCAACTTGCAGCTGCTGGAATGGCCTTGGGTCAGCCATAGCTCTGTAGAGGTTGTCCTTGAAAGGGGAGCTGCTGTGAAAGCCCTCTCAGCCCCACCCACCTGACAGGGTGTCTGTTGTGTGGGGGGAGGTAAAGGAGATTGTGAGCTGCTCTGAGACTCTGAGATTCGGAGTGGAGGGCAGGATATAAATCCAATATCATCATCATCTTCTTTTTCTTCTTCACATGGGGATCCAAATTGGCAGGGTCTGTTATTAAGGCTACTACCAAACAGACCAGGAACCAGGCAGGTTCAAAAGAAAACAATGCCAGCTTCCGGGTGAGAACTAGGAATCCATTGGAATTACCGCTCATCTCCAGACTACACAGATCAGTCCCCGTGGAGAAAATGGATGCTTTTGAGGGTGGGATCTAGGGCATTGTGCCCCAGCTGAGGTTCTTGTCCTTTCCGGGCGCCATCCCCAAATCTCTAGGAGTTTCACAACCTGGATCTGGCAACTCTGCCCCCCCCCCGCCCTCCCCACTGGTGCCCAGGGAAGACCTGGCAACCCTTTCAAGACATAGAGAATACAGCAGTAGTCAGTAGCATGCAGTACACAGGAGACCACTTCCAAAACCCACATTCAGTGACGTAACATTTCTGACAACAGAAATTAATAGGGCAACTAATTGACTTGCCTCCTTTATCTGACAGATGACACTAATTATCTCATTAAATGAATCTGGGATTTATTCTGTCAGCAAACAATCCATTCGTAAATGCCTCAGCTTTTTGAATATTACCTTCAAAGCTTCTTGAAATATTATCTTCAAAGGATGTCTTTCGCATTTATAGGGAAAGTGCGTGTTTCTCTTGGTGATGAATCTCACACCTCAGACATATTTTGCTGGTTTTTAAGAATAAAAAGTTGCCACGTGCCAAAATGAAGCACACAGTGCTTTTGTTCAGGCTAGATCCCATCCCAGTATTAGAAAAGTGCTCACGACATGCCGGCTATTCTTAACAAAATTGTGTTCCAGAAAATTGTGTACCTCAGAACACTCAAAATTCTGCAGCACATCTGGTCAGGGCAGCAGGGGGAAGAAACAGGCTTGAGCAAAATTGTTAGAGAAAAAACAGGCATAGAGTGAAGAATTCATGCCACAAATTAAAAGCAAACAGCAGCGTTTCCCCTTGTCCCCTCAAGTTGTTTATAGGTCTGAGTTGTTTGTATAATGATACTACAGACTGATGACAATGTTTCCACATACCATCCAACAATGCTATCCTGTTTGCATGAAATGGTCCATGGTTTTTCTGTTTTAATCAACAGATTTTCTACAGACGCATTAAATAGATTGCAGAGGCACAGCCTCTGTACATATTTCTGATCCTTGTTTTGTATAGTTTACCAGGGGTTTTTTGGTAGCCAAAGCCCAGCAGGAACTTATTTGCATATTAGGCCACACCCCTGATATCACCATTGTAGAAAAAGCCTAGCAAGAGCTCATTTGCATATTTGGCCACATCCTCTGACACCTAGCTAGACGGAACTGCGTTCCTGCTCAAAAAAAAGCCCTGTATTTTGCTATGGTACACTGATTCCTGTGACCTCATTTAATTTCTTCATTCACTTCATATATACCCTCCCTTTCTGTCAAATGAGCACCCAAAACATCTTACAGCGTTCACCTCTCCTTCATTTTACAGTTTTATTGTGTTGCCAAGTCTGTGTTGGAAATTGTTGGAGACTTTGGGGGTGGATCTGGGAGAGAGTGGGGTTTGGGGAGGGGAATGGCCAAGGCCAGCCCTAGACTCTCTGGCACTCTAGGCAAGGCTAACTTCTGTGTGTGGCCTTCATTACAGTTTCATTACTTCCACTGCAATATATCTACCATCATCATCCTTAAATATCAATTTTGGTTCCAAATCCTGTTTTACATAAAAAACCACACCTCTTTTTTTCTCCTTAGCCAATGAATAAAATTCTACACCCAGTTGCTTATTCTACAAATATTTATAATCCAATCATTTGATATGTACTACTTGTAGACATTTTTGCTTCCCAATCCAATGAAAAGTTGTCTTTCTTTTTTGTGGTGAATTAAGTCCATTTACATTCCAAGATAATAATTTGTAATCCATCATGGTTTTTTGTTTTAATCTCCACCAAAAACTTCTCCATCTCTTGAGTGCTTGTAATGGTAATCCTCTTCCCCTTGAATTCAAAACCCAAGCCTTCTGGAAGAATCCATCTATATCTCATTTGACTCTCTCTCAGTTGATCAGTCAGTTTTTTATATAATCTTCTGTCACTTAAGACTTTCCTTGGTAATTCTTTCATAATTCTATGTCACTGCCTTCCACAATCAACTTGCCTTCATATTGTTTACTTAGAATCCTTCCCACCAAGTCTCTTGTTACACATCTCACCACCACATCTCTTGGTAGTTTATTTTTCCTTGCATATTCTGAATTGACCCTGTAGATACAGTCACAGAACAAATTAGTTTCATCAGAATCATCTCCAACAAATTCAGCAATAATCCTTATTATATATTTCCTTAAATCACCATCCTTTTCAGGCACACCTCTCAAACGTATCTGATTTTCCATTAATTTACAGTCTTGCAGTACTGCTTTGTCCTGCAATTTTTTAATAGTGGAATCCACTGTATTAATTCTTTCATCATGGTCTTTCACTTTCACTTCAACCTCTTGGATTTTTTTTGATACTGCTTTAAACTCTTTACTGAGAACTTCTATATCTTTTTTTAATTCCTTCTTACATTAACTTATAGAGTCTTTAATCACTTTAGACAATCTTGCTTCCATGGCATCCATCTGGTTTTTTTTATCAGCCTTTTTGCCCTCTTCTAGTGTCTTAGCTCTTGTCTGTAATGGTTTTTGGGCTGACATCACTGCCTTCCCATTGCAAATATAGGCTTTACAATTGACGTCACCAAATTCTTTTTAAATGGTCTCGATTTATAGATTAGGGCATGCCCTTTCAGATAAGCCCAAAATTGCCTCCCTCCTATGCCCCAGAATCCAGATATTAATTTTTAAAAATTTGTAGTTTTCCAAAATGGTGAACGATGTTTCTCTATGGTTTAATCCTAGAGACGCTTAGGATGCCTGTAATTTTCCCTTCCCTTAATGGCCTCTTCCGTCTACTCTTGCCACAAAGTCTCATTTTCTGTGGTTATGAAGTCTCATGATGTTTCCAGATGTCACTTCCTGTTACATCTTGTTGATCTGCAGTTCTTCAACTCTCAGAGGGGGTGACCGCAAGTATTCAAAACAATTTCAGCTTTTGTCTTTTTTAAAGCTTTATCTCTATTTAACTCAAAAAAAGTAGGAACTATTGGTGAATGATGATAGTAATGTTAATAAAAGACCTGGAATATGTTGCCATATCTTCTCCTGAGTTGTTTTGTTCAACTATATGGAATCTCTTTCCAGAGGGGTTTTTTTTTTTTGGATGCCCACATTATTTCATTGGATGCCCATGTCATATATTATTTCAGCTGCTAGAACAAAGCTAGCTAAGTTCTGGAAGATTAAAAAAAGACACCAAAAGATAGAGCATTTGTAGATTTTTTTTTTAAAATTACATGTCAAATTATCTGTACTGCAAAAGAATTTGTCTTGGTTGGATAGAGTTTGGGAAAATATAATCATTTGGAAGAATATCAGTAATTGTTATCATTTCATGTAGCATAAGTTGAGGCTTGAATCATTGCTAAAAGGATGGATGGATGGA
The DNA here is from genome assembly GCF_032191835.1 of Heteronotia binoei. Lineage (NCBI taxonomy): Eukaryota > Metazoa > Chordata > Lepidosauria > Squamata > Gekkonidae > Heteronotia > Heteronotia binoei. Next base: position 112,881,307 of record NC_083229.1, on the reverse strand, counting down.
TGGATGGATGGATGCAGACAGACAGACATTGGGAGAGGAAAATGTCTAACATGGGAATCAGGCAGAAGCTATACTAGCCAGGAGAGTTTCAGAACACTGATTGACTTTAATTTGGAGTGATGCTTTCAAGAATAATACTACAAATTTTGGACTGTTGAAGCCATAGCTGAAGAAGGTCTTAGGGCTGAAACCGGTTCCTCTTTCATCAGCATTTCCATGCACACATTGGAGGGCTTCCAGAAGTGAACTGCAGCTGACTTGTGGACTTTACAAAAGGATTTTTGAACTTTGGTCACAATAATTATGTGCTGTTTTGTACTCAAATACTAGACACACGCAAGTCAGTGTGTTCTGCGTAACTGTTGTTTATTATGAAATAGTGTTTTATACAAATGCTGAAAAAGAAAAACTTCTATTTAATGTTTTGATGTCACACGGTTCTGTATTGTATTGAGCTTGACTGTTGAACTGTGGCTTCTTATACCTGATATCATTATGAGGGAATCAGGCATGAAATTCTAACTCCAAAAGATGTTTGACCACTCATATCAATCTACCATAATCAGATTTGTGCAATATGCCTCAAGCCCAAAACACAGGCAAAGGCAAAGCGTTGAAGAGAAGGGCCCCCATACACAGATTTGTATGTAGAAGGTTCCTCCCAAATAATGAAGGATGTAATTTGTCAGTGTAGGGAAAGATGTCTACCTGTGTCCGTGGACAAACACAGCCAGAGTAGATAGTGGCTTACAATGAAAAGCAACATATCTCAAAAGGCAATATTATACCCATATTCAGTCACTAGGTAAGAATCTTTGAAAACTCCAAAATCAAGGATTTGTTTAGCACAGGGGTGGCCAAACTGTGGCTCAGGAGCCGCATGTGCCTCTTCCACACATACTGTGTGGCTCTCAAAGCTCACACCACTGGTGGCTTGAAGAAAGCATTTAAAGTTGCTTTCCTTTCTTCCTTCTCAAACACCTGATGTTTACCCTATTGGCTCCTAGTTAAGTAAGTTTGACTACCCCTGGTTTAGCATATGGTTTAATTCTGGAAGGAAATTGAATATGACTTTCAGGTGACAGTAACTTTCAGACATACTCCTGGCAGCCAAAAAAAAAAATGTTGAGACATGACAAACATCCCACCTATGGTCATTTCGTTGACATAAATGTTTCTACACAGCTACAACCATTTGAATATTTACGAAAGAGTAGCTGTCTGCTTCAAAAGGCGGGGCTTGGGACATTCAGAGAAAGCAAAAGACAACCACATTCTACAGCAGCTTTAGCTCCTTTGATGATAGATTAAGATGGAGCTCTTAGAGCCAAAAAAACTGTTAAGGGTCAGTGAGAAAGGGTGGCATCGTAGATAATGAGCATGGCTTTTATGGACTATCACTGCCCAGCTTCATTGTCCAGCCAAATTAGAGATGTCAGAAGAATGGACCACACACACATGTAGTCCTTTGCGAGAGAGGACCTGTAGAAAATGCATTCCAAGAATATTCCAAATGGGTAAGAAGTGTCCTACTGAGATGAATGAAGTTTCAGTGCTGTCAGAGTGCACTGAGGATTGCACCCAAACTGATTTTACATGAAGGTAGCACTCACGTTCAAAAGGAGAGCAAATAATAGAATGGCCACTAATAGGTCAGCTTGCTTAATCCTTTGCCAGAATCTTTGGGCTGGCATTTGGTTCCTTTGAGATCTTTGTTTACTTTTAATCTCGATTTCTTTGATCCCTGTTCCTCTCTGACATTACGTGACTTGACATCCCACGTCAAGCGGGCAGTCTTGGTAGATATAGGCAATTAATTGCATTCAGTGGTTTTGCAGGCTAATTTCATCTGCTTGCTTTTGTTTGTCCAGCCCCACCTTCATGGGGTTAGGATAATGAAAACGTTCACATCTGAAATTTGCAGGAATTAAAACCAATTTGAATCAGTGAAGGCCTAATGAAGTTCTACTGGCATTCTCACTAACTACCAGGGGTGGAATTCTAGCAGGAGCTCCTTTGCATATTAGGCCACACACCCAATGCGGCCAATCCTCCAAGAGCTTACAAGGCTCTTTTTTGTAAGTTCTTGGAGGATTGGCTACATCGGGGGTGTGTGGTCTAATATGCAAAGGAGCTCCTGGTAGAATTCCACCCCTGCTAACTACACACCGCCAGTAGTCCCGGATGGTGATGCATCTCCTCCTCTACATTCATATTGGTGGAGTGTGCCATCAAGTCACAGCTGACTTTTAGCAAGTGACATTCAGAGGTGGTTTGCCATTGCCTGCCTCCATGTCATGACCCTGGTATCCCTTGGAGATCTCCCATTCAAATACTTGCTAGGGCCAACCCTGGTTAGCTTCCGAGATCTGACAAGATCCAGTTTGGTGTAGTGGTTAAGTGTGCGGACTCTTATCTGGGAGAACCGGGTTTGATTCCCCACTCCTCCACTTGTACCTGCTGGAATGGCCTTGGGTCAGCCATAGCTCTGGCAGAGGTTGTCCTTGAAAGGGCAGCTGCTGTGAGAGCCCTCTCCAGCCCCACCCACCTCACAGGGTGTCTGTTGTGGGGGAGGAAGGTAAAGGAGATTGTGAGCTGCTCTGAGACTCTTCGGAGTGGAGGGCGGGATATAAATCCAATATCTTCTTCTTCTTCTTCAAACCAGCCTGGCCATCCAAGTCAGGGCGCATTCATATTAGAAGACTCAAGTTCCTGCATCATGAAAGAGCATCTGGAGGGTGCATATAGAATCATAAGAGTTGGTTGGATGGGACCTCCAGGGCATTCTAGTCCTACCCCCTGCACAATGCAGGAAACTCACAAATACCTCCCCCTAAATTTGCAGAATCCTCATATGTAGGAGACATTCATGTACAGGGAAAACATAACCATGGAAACAATGCACACTGTGAAGTATTGCATTTGTAAAAGCTATCATCCCTCCGTTCTCATAGTCACTTCCATAAACTGAACTATGCAATACAGAAGAGCAAGAAAACACAGTGATGCAAGATCCTGCTGCAGCAACTACAACTAGGATAGACAAATGCAGGGCTTTTTTTGAGCAGGAACGCACAGGAAAGCGGTTCTGTCTGGCTTGGTGTCGAGGGTGTGACCTAATATGCAAATAAGTTCCTGCTGGGCTTTTTCTGCAAAAAAAGCCCCGTGTGAAACAATGGTGATGTTGGAGGTGTGGCCTTATATGCAAATGAGTTCATGTTGGGCTTTTTTTGTAGGAAAGCAAAACAAAGGATGTGGCCTAATATACAAATGTATGTAAGCGGAGGACCTATCTTGACCTCTTTATACAGATCATGGCTTGGAGAGTCTGTATATCGGTCCAGTCCACAGTGTAAGATCTATGGAGAGTGGAAGGATACCAAGATCCTCTTCCCATTCCACACATTCCATGTACATAGGGCTGTTGTGTTACTGGGTTTAATGGATGCTTCCACTTCATCTGACACCATTACACAAAATTACCTTGCTGTTCCAGGGGTATGCTGCCCATGGTACACGTCCAAGATAGTGGTATCCCTGACATTCTACTTTGTAATCAAGGACACTTCTCCACCCACAAGACTGAGGTAAACTCCTGAGACACTAGCACTGTCTTTGGGAGTCAGCTTGCTTCCAGTGTATCTGGCCAAATAGACTTCCCTCCCTCCACCTCTCCTGGTTTGTTTGCCAGCTGGCCAATATCTTCAGGAGTAAATACTGTGGTATTTGGGACACTCAGGTCAAAAAGATTGCCTATCACTACACTAACTAGAAAGCCAACGTGGTGTCATGGTGAAGAGCAGCGGACTCTAATCTGGATATCTGAGTTTGATTTCTCTCTCATCCTCCATGTAAAGCCTTCTGGGGCCAGTCACAGTTCTCTCAGAACTCTCTCAGCTCCACCTGTCTATCAAGGTACCTGTAGTGGGGAGAGGAAGGGAAAGGCAATCGTAAGCTGCTTTGAGACTCCTCAAGGTAGAGAAAAGTGGGGTATAAAACTTACTCCTATTCATTTATACATTATGCTTTTGGGATGTGCCGTGGATAGGCTTCTAAAAAAACCACTCCCTCACTATCACAGATCACCAGAGACTAGGTAATATTTTATCATCTTGAGAACTGAGGCCACAAAAAATACATTAGACATTTGGACAGATTAAGACCACTTTTATTTAGAAATGACAGAACTGCCTAATTACATACACTGGACTACTGAGACTACAGTCAATCAAGGATGCTAAGAAATCAATACCACCCAGAATGAACAAACCACTGTATTAACTACTTGATCAATCTGTGTGTGTGTGTATATGCCATCAATTCACAGCTGACTTATGATGAGCCCATAGGGTTTTCAAGGCAAGAGATGTTCAGATGTGGTTAGCCATTGTCTGCCTCTGTGTCACGACCCTGCTATTCGGGGCGAAATTCTAGCAAGAGCTCCTTTGCATATTAAGCCCCATGATGTAGCCAGTCCTCCAAGAGCTTACAAAAAAGAGCCTTGTAAGCTCCTGGAGGATTGGCTACATCATGGGGGTGTGGCCTAATATGCAAAGGAGCTCCTGCTAGAATTCCACCCCCGCTGATATTCCTGAGAGGTCTCCCCTACAAATATTAGCCAGGATCGACTCTGCTTAGCTTTCGAGATCTGACAAGATCAGGCTAGCCTGGGCTATCCGAGTCAAGGCATTAATTACTTTAACTGCGTTAAACACTGCACATGTACATATTTTAGCTTCCTACTATATAGCCCCTCTGTTTTGAAGACAAAACAGAAGCACTGCCAAAGTTCTTTTGCATTAAACTCTCCTGGATATCTATAATGCTTTACCTCTGCGGACTCGTTTGTTACTTCTGATATGCAGACAACATTCCTTCATGCCTTTCCACATGGAAGCACAAAATATTCTGCATTTTCGGCTCCCACCATACAATGTTATCTGCTGCTGGTGTCTTATGTAATTCTACAGGAATGCTGAAAGACTTTCCGGGCTCTTGGAGGTTTGGAAGGTGAGGAAGAGTGGGAGGGGGGGGGGAAGGGACTGGAATCTGATATGGCATATATCACTGTGTTTGCACTTTGGGACAGAGAGTTCTTGCAATTAAGATACTAGCCGGATGTGTGGTCTTAACTTTTGCTGATACCGCAAGAATTTATTGATAATGCAAATTCTGAGGAAGAGATCTGGAGAATTGTAGTCTTTTGTGTTACGTTTCAGGAGTGAGGTAACTATAGGAATTTATAACAGCAGGGGGGAATAATGTTGTTGCAAGTTTTCTGCACCTTGTTCAAAGGGGATGCATTTTTTTTGTGGGGGGCGGTCTACAGGTCTCAAGTGCAACAAAAAGATGAGATCTTAAGGCGGGAGTGTCGAATTCAATTGTTATGAGGGCCAGATCTGACATAAATGAGACCTTGTTGGACCAAGCTAGATTAGGTAGCAGAGTTAAAAGCTTTTTAAAGGACACGGACAAATACAACTAATTTTTTTAAAAAACAACAACAAACAAACCTTAAAATAAAACATACTTAAAACATTAGCACTTGTTGGTCTTAAAGGTGCTTTCTTCGTATTTCTTCCATGGGATCCAGGAAACTGGGCAAAGGAAACTCTAGCTCTTTCCCTCCTTTTCCCAGGGAACCAGAAGGGGGAAGAGCCTCAACCAATGGAGAAAATAGAGGTTTTGCTCTGTAGCTCCTGTGCAATTGAGCAAGCCTTGGAAAGCAAGTTGAGATGCAGAAGGAAGCACGAGAGAGGGAGAAGGAAGCAGACAAGAGCCAATTGCTCAGGGGCCTGATAGGAGCCCCCCAGGGGCCTGATTTGGCCCCCGGGCTGCATGTTTGACACCCCTGCCATAGGGAATGTCAACAAGGGAACTAACAGAAGAAAGGCAGCATTATGTTTCTCCCTTTTCCTTGACCCACACCATGGCAGTTACTGTAGTCCTAGATTTGCTGGGGCCGGGGAGAAGCAGCCATGCTACTTTAAAAATTCTTAACTCTCCTAATAAACAAGTATTCCACTATAGGTGCCAGCCTCCAGGTGGGACCTGGGAATCCCCTGGAAATACACTTCTCTCCTGACTACAGAGATCCAGTACCCCTGGAGGAAATGGAGGCTTTGGAGGCATCTTTGGCATTCTTTGGATCCTATCCTTCCCAGGCTCCACCCCCAAATCTCCAGTAGTTTCTCAACCTGGATCATTGGCGGCAACTTTCACCAGTGTCCAAGGGCAACTTAGCAACCCTACAGCACACACTCCCTCAGGGGTGGAATTCTAGCAGGAGCTCCTTTGCATATTAGGCCACACACCCCTGATGTAGCCAGTCCTCCAAGAGCTTACAAAAAAGAGCCTTATGGAGGATTGGCTATATCATGGGGATGTGGCCTGATATGCAAAGGAGCTCCTGCTAGAATTCTACCCCTGCACTCCCTACAACATATAGGAATACCTGCAGGGGGCTTTTATTTCCACATAGGGAGCTTTTGAGTATTCAGCCCACCACCCATATTCTGTGGAATCTCAGAATGTGGTCATTTCCCCATGCGGTCATTTCCCCAGAAAGCACTTTCCTGGGGCATCTGTTTTGACCTCGAAAATCCAATCCTCACCAAACATAGAGGGCAGGTAGAGGAGAGCTAGCTGGGGATCCCCTGAGAGTCTGGTGCCTCTAGCTTGCGCAGGACCCATTCTATAGAGTCATGAACTTGACAAACCGAACCAGTTCACTTAGCCCTTAAAAGTTCGTGATGGTTTGTGGTCTGCAAACCAGGGATGCCATGAACCACAAACCAAACCTTCCTGGGATATTTTATTCCTAGAATACTTGTTTGAATTTAACCTGTCCTTAAGAGAGGACAGAGAGCCAGTTTGGTGTAGTGGTTAAGTGCACGGACTCTTATCTGGGAGAACTGGGTTTGATTCCCCCACTCCTCCACTTGCAGTTGCTAGAATGGCCTTGGGTCAGCCATGGCTCTCACAGAGCTGTCCTTGAAAGGGCAGCTTCTGGGAGAGCTCTCTCAACCCCACCTGCTTCACAGGGTGTCTGTTGGGGGCAGGGAGGTAAAGGAGATTGTGACCGCTCTGAGACTCTGAGATTCAGAGTATAGGGCGGGATATAAATCCAATATCAATAATATCATCTTCTTCTCCTCCTCCTCCTTCTCAGGGAGGGAACCCATATTGACTGTACACTTATGGGGAGGGGCTTTTCTAAATATGGCTTTAAAATGGTACAACTGAGCAATACCTATTTGACCATTTTGATATGTCCCTCTTCTCTGACTGTATGAGCCTCTTCTTATAAAGACTGTAGCATTTTAAGTACAGGAACTGTTTTACCAGCAGCGCCCAGTTTGCATTCATTTGGCATTGCTTTTCACTGGAGTCTATGAAACAAACATGATTTGTTTTTTTTACCCCGTTGAATCTTTTCCTTTTTATAAATAGCTCCTGGCACAGTGTCTTTAATTTAGACCAGTTTGACCTTGAGCAGATAAGAAATGTAAATTAAAATGTTAAGTTTTGCTGGACAGAGATAACACAGTTTCATACTTAAATTTCACAGCATTTGATAGTGTATTTTTACAGCCACCCTACAGGCAAATGGAAACCATGTGTAGGAACTGAATCAGTATACTGTACATGCACAGCAAAAAAAAAAATGACAATGTTATCTTATCGCACTGGTACATATTTTATACACAACAGTTATTAAGACAATTATCTACACCAAAGAGTCATCATGTCAGGAAAAGCAGCACAGCCTGTATATAGTGCTATTTTAAAATTACACACTTCTGAGGAGACCTACACATACTCTCTCTCTCTATATATAAATTGGAGTGTTTATTGCTATGGTGATGACAGCATTAGATTGCTACATTTATTGCTCAACATGACTGAAAATTAGTCAGGGGGCCTGTGTCTCGTAGCTGTTTTCTACAGTTACCTGAGAAATATAAAAATGCCTTCCCCGGAATGTATCGTTCCTAGGGAGAGGCTGCGGCTCTGTGTGAGAACTCAAGCTTTGATGGAGACAATCAAAAGTTCCATCCCTGGCATCTCTTAATAAGGACTTGGGGCTATCATGCTAAAATGGAGTGTTCCCTGCAATATTCCCTCTAAGCTTGTGAGCAAAAATTCTACTTTGTGAGCAAGTGATTTGGCTACTGAATAAATTAGTTTGCTCTGGACGTTTTTCTTGAGCGAAGGCAAAAATGTGTGAGCCAGAGGCTAAAAAACTGTGAGCTAGCACACATTAACTCAGCTTAGAGGGAACACTGGTTCTCTGCTCATGGTCTGGGAGATCCACTACCAGATTAGAAAACCAGCCCACCCAGATGCCTTGTGTCAAAGGAAAGGTTAGATGACACCCTGAATGTTCCCTGACCACAAGATATGTAAACCATTTTTGACAGCAAAATTTTAAAGATGTGGTCCACAGATCTCTTTTAATATTTTAAAATAGCCAAAGAGCCAGTTTGGTGTAGTGGTTAAGTGTGCGGACTCTTATCTAGGAGAACTGGGTTTGATTCCCCCCTCCTCCACATGCACCAGTTGGAATGGCCTTGGGTCAGCCATAGCTCTCATAGGAGTTGTCCTTGAAAGGACAGCTGCTACAAGAGCTCTCTCAGCCCCACCCATCTCACAGGGTGTCTGTTGTGTGTGGCGGGGGGGCAGAAGGTCAAAGAGATTGTGAGCCACTCTGAGATTCAGAGTATAAGGCGGGATATAAATCCAATATCATCAACATCATATTTTAAGGCCCTTCTCAGAGAAAACCAAAGCAGATGGCTCCAGTAACGAAGAGGTCTATTCAAGGCATCTGAATTCAGCCATTATCTCAGTCACTTTTACAACCTAATGAGATATGTTACTGTTACAGGACCAAGTCAAGATCCAAATCTTGTGCTTCTAGTGTCAGATGCTACACTTCAACCATACTCCCTTCTCATGCCTTTATATTGAGGCTCATGAATTTGTTATGGTAGGTGTGATTGCGATAGATTGTGGTGTTGTCTGCCCACTCTGAGAAGACCTCATTTGGACGATGGATACTATTCTTCAGGGCTTTCCCCCCCTGGGGGAACAGAGTTCCAGAACTCTTTGTGGAAACAAAATTCCCCCCAAAACGTTTAAATGTTCATGAGGGGCACCCATGTGTTTCTCCTTCATTTCCTTCTTGAGAGTTCTGACATCTCTTTTACCAGAAAAAAACGCCCTGCTATTTTGCAATATGAACCCCTGTTTTAGACCATGCATGACAGCTGCTTCTCTTATAGATAACAATTTTGTTATTTTTTAAAAAAAATCCCAAACACACCCATCTTCTTTATTATACACCAGGACTTTGTTATTTTTGTGATGAATACTTAAAATTCCTCGGTTAGTGCCTGCTGTTAATGTAAACCGAATTAATCTGAAATGCTAATACCAGGAAAGCTATTATGTGGCCACTTTTGAAAAATCATAAACAAGAAAGGGTCAACAAAGAGGAACAATAGAGTTCTGGTAGATGTTTGAGGGAGGGAGTTCTTGTTGGCCCAAAGGTGGGCACTGTTACAATAAACATTTTCAAGACAAACATTATCTTTAGACATAAAGGTGACATCCTGGCTCCGCTGAAGGTACTGTAGCATTTGGCCACAGACAAGCTACACAAAATCTATGGTGTTCATCAGAACGTGGCAGGAACTGTTTGGATGGAGGTCAAGAATAGACCACAGCTTCCTCTAGAGCAGATGCTGCCCCGCGTTCAAAGAGATGAATTGTAAAATTTCTCAACAACATAGTCCTTTAGGAGGCAGTGGAAGCTGCCTTGGGTTAAATGGCACAATTCTGTTTGAAAAAGAAATTAGGTACGTTCCAGCTAATTTTAAGGCTGGAATCCTAAGTAAACATGTACAGGATGACATGAAGAGACTGTGATGTAGTGGATAGAGGGCTGGACTAGGAAAAGGAAGACCTAGGTCAGAATCTCCACTCTGCTGTGGACGCATGCTGAACGACCTTGGGTTGATCACACACATTCTACTTTATTGGGTTGTTGTGAGGATAAAATGGAGAGGGAAATGCTATAGCGTGGAGAAATGTGGGGTGTAAATGATGTGAACAAATGAATAAAGGCTGCTGATTTCAACCGGGCAGAGTTTATCCATTTAACATTCCCCCTTCGAAATCGACGTAGTCAATTTCCAGGGCAGACTTAGCAGGACTTTTCTGAGAGAAAACCCTACTGAACAGATCTGAATAGGACTTTGAGCAGACCTGCTAAGGAGTGCTCCCTTTCACTGAATCAAGACCACTGGGGGCTTTTTTTTGTAGCAGGAACTCCTTTACATGTTAGGCCACACACCCCTGATGTAGCCAATCTTCCAAGAGCTTACAGGGCTCTTAGTACAGGGTGTACTGTAAGCTCCAGGAGGATTGGCTACACCAGGGTGTGTGGCCTAATATGCAAAGGAGTTCCTGCTAGGAAAAAAGCCCTGAAGTCCACTATTAGTACCACAATGTTCAGAATTCACAGATAACAACAGAAATCATGGAGGCATGACTAACATCTCCTATGATTCTTTACTTGGCTAAATACAATTTATGGATTCAGAAGCACCTCTGAGAACATCATGCTTTGAAGCTTCTTGATCTATGGCTGCTTCACTAAACAAGCATTCGTTCCGGTTTGTTGATAGCCTTCAGTATGATCAGTCCAAAACCTAGCACACTGTCGCATCATAGGTTCAAGTGTAAACTGTCCCAAAATAAACATTAAAAAAAACCCCAAACCACATTGGAACTACACCCATGAACCACCAGCTAGCTAAAAACAGTCAATGGGACCCAGGGGTAGAATTCTAGCAGGAGCTCCTTTGCATAGTAGGTCACACCCCCATAATGTAGCCAATCCTCCAAGAGCTTACAAAAAAGTGCCTTGTAAGCTCTTGGAAGACTGGCTACATCAGGGATGTGTGGCCTAATATGCAAAGGAGCTCCTGCTAGAATTCCACCCCTGGGACCTAAGTTAGTTGAACCTACTTTTCTCTGAGACAGTAGACCTGTGACTGGACAAGCAGAGACATACCTAACTAAATTTCCCTACAAACAGGAAACTAATAAAGTAAGAGAGAACCTCTCTCCCTGACTTTTTCCATATATTTTTGTACAGAGGAGCTTATGAAGTCATGAGCCCCTTCCTGAAGCACACTGCCCAGACACAAGGTTTCCCCACCCCCCTACCTTAGTAAGAGATGTCGCTGTCTACATATAGCCTGATTCTACTTGCTCTGTTCTATGTTCATATTCACAGACAGGGCTGGATCTTGGGGGGCGGGGGGGGGGGGAGCAGAGCGGGGTGCTTGCCCCAGACACCGACTGAGGGGGGGGCAAATTGGGTATGGAGTCCATTGTATTCTATGGCAGGGGTAGCCAACGGTAGCTGTCCAGATGTTTTTTGCTTACAACTCCCATCAGCCCCAGCCATTGGCTATGCTGACTGGGGCTGATGAGAGTTGTAGGCAAAAAACATCTGGAGAGCTACCGTTGGCCACTCCTGTTCTATGGGACCATAAGATAGAATAGCCCATAAGGGGGCGTCATTTTTTAATTTTACCCCCCCCCCCTCAAAAAACATGTAGACCCGCTCCTGCTCACAGATTACATTTTATATGGGTTCTGTCAGCCTCCTTCCCTGTACGGTTGTCACAATCTGAAACAGAGTGTAGGGGTTATTTGCTTCACTGGGTGCGGGGGGCCACCATATTCACTGATGCGCATTGTTCCCTCTAAGCTGCAGAGTCTTGTGAGAAAAAAATTCTACTTTGTGAGCTACTGGCATTAAAGTTGTGAGCTACTGAATCAATTATAATGCTCTGGGGTCAATTTTCCTGAGCTAAGACAAAAATGTGTGAGCTGGAGGCTAAAAATCTGTGAGCAAGCTCACGCTAACGCATCTTAGAGGGAACACTGCTGATGGGTATGTTTGCCAACTCCAGGCTGAAAAATTCTTGGGTGGGGTTTGGGGATGGGTATAATGCCATAGAATCTCTGTAGCCTGGACACCAGACAGATTTCCAGGCCCCACCAGAGGTTGGTAACAGTGTTCCCTATAAGCTGAGTTAGTGTGAGCTAGCTCACAATTTTTTAGCCTCTGACTCACACATTTGTGTTCTTAGCTCAGGAAGGACAGCCCCAAAGCAAACTGATTTATGCAGTAGCTCACAATTTTAATGCCAGTAGCTCACGAAGTAGAATTTTTGCTCACAAGGCTTAGAGGGAACATTGATTGGTAACCCTAGGGTACATGTGACTTACCACAATGGGATAAACAGCACTCTCCCAGGGCCATTTCAGGTAAAAAAAAGAGACCAGTGAGGAAGGTTGAAATCTCTTCTCCCTCACCCACCATAGTCCCAATACCAAAATGGGCACTGTATACATGCAAACTGAGGGAAACTCACAACCGGGTATCCTTTTGTAGTAAAATAGGTGGTGGAGCTCATTAGCATAACTCATTAGCATATGCCACTCTCCACTCCAACCAAAAGCAACCTAATGCAAGAAAGCAGAGCCCTGGGTGAGTGAGGCCTGCTTGGGCTGGCTAGAGATCCAACCAGCCCAAGTAGGCCTCGCTTGCCTGAGGCTCTCCTGGGCCACCCTACCCCCCAGTCAAAAGGCCAGCAAGCCGTCCGCTGCCCAAAATCACATAAGAAGTGGATAAAGGGCGGTGCGGGCTTCTCCAGGGGTTAATGAGGAGTGCTGGGAGTGTGGCAAAGCCCCTGGTGGGTGGCTGGCTGCTCGCTCTCCTAATCCAGGGATTGTTATGCAGCTGCACTTACTAGTCAGTGGACAAGATAGGTGGGGAGGAAGAGGTGGAACCCTCAGAAAGGTTCGGGAGCTGTGCTCCTGTGAGCTCCTGCTGAATCTGAGGCCTGCTCACAACTCACACCTGACTGAAAGTGGGGGACACAGGCACAACCCATGTAAAACGTAACATGTGAATGGCTCTTTATTGTTCATTTCTTTGCAGAGTTACTCCAATCTCAGCCTACTTGAGATGACTTAACCTTGTACAGGTAGAATTGCACTGCTAAGCAGAAATGGGAATGCAACACCACTTTGTGTCGATTAAGTTACGCAAATTTGGGATCAAGGGCAAAGAAATAAGTAAAGAACTGCTAACTTTTTTAAAAAGTGAAAAATGAGTATGGGAACTCTATCCCCCTCCCTCTCTTCACACCAAGTGGAGACTTCTACATTAGTAAAATGTGGAAGCAACAGGCTACTGTATGTATCCCTTTGTGCGGGACTGGCGTCAGTGGTATCGCTTGGTGCAGACAATATTGTCTGGCAGCAGCTAAAGCCCAAGGATATGCAATGGGATCACTGCCAAATGCCCCCTTTGTTAGACCTTCTGTACATGTTAACCGTGTGTAAAAGGCTAAGGCGTTGGGAAGTTCTATTGTTCCTTATGCAGTCCCAGGAACCCCTGGGCAGCTAAGAAATGCTACTTGTTCTTAATGGAGTTACAATCAGTGTTCCCTCTAAGGTGAAGTTTTTTAGCCCCTGGCTCGTTTTTTTGCCTTAGCTCAGGAAAAAAGGCCCCAGAGCAAATGAATTTATGCAGTAGCTCACAACTTTAATGCCAGTAGCTCATGAAGTAGAAGTTTTGCTCACAAGACTCCACAGCTGAGAGAACGGGTGGGGAGCGTCCGTCCCGAGGGCCGTATGTGGCCCTTGAGGTCACTTGATGTGGCCCTCGGGGATTGCTGGGCTGAACCAAGCCGTATGGCAGCCTCTTTGGGGCCTGGCTGGCCAGCAAGGATTGTAGGGCCCAGCTGCACTATGCAGCAGCCTCCCCAGGGCCAGAGAGGGATCACAGGGCCCAGATGTACTGTGCAGCAGCCTCCCTGGGGCCTGGCTGGCCAACCAGAATTGCTGCAGAGCCTGGAAAAGTTACTGTCACAGTTCAGTTTGCCCTGGATTATCCCAGATGGTGTGACCTAATATGCTAATGAGTGTGTGACCTAATGTGCTAATATTAGGGGATGTGGTCTAATATGCTACTGAGTTCCTGCTGGACTTTTTCTACAGAAAAGCCCTGGACCTATGCATTTGCCTGGGTCAGCAGGCCGTGGGTGTGCGTGCCAGATTAGGCTCTCCCCACTTCAAATAGAAAAACAATTATTTGCATTAATTTTGCTGACCTGAATAGGGTTGCCAAGTCCAAATCAAGAAATATCTGGGGACTTTGGGGGTGGAGCCAGGAGACATTGGGAGTGGAGCCAGAAGCAAGGTTTTGAAAAGTATAATTGAACTCGAAAGGGAGTTCTGGCCATCACATTTAAAGGGACTGCACACCTTTTAAATGCCTTCCTTCCATAGAAAATAATGAAGGATAGGGCACCTTCTTTTGCAGCACATAGAATTGAACCCCCAGGTCCAATCTTTTTGAAACTTGGAGGGTATTTCAGGGAGAGACACCCGATGCTACGCTGCAAATTTGGTGCCTCTATCTCAAAAAACAGCACCCCCAGAGACCCAGATATCCGCGGATCAATTCTCCATTATTTCCTGTGGGAATACATCTCCATAGGGAATAATAGAGTTCCCAGCAGACATTTCCCTCCCCTCCTCCCGCTTTCTGATGACCCTGAAGCAGGGGAGGGCCTCCAAACCAGGGGATCCCCTGTCCCCACCTGGGGATTAGCAAACACTGCAGTTTCTGGTTTGCCCACCAGGGGACTGGCAACCCTAGGCTTGAATCATCTCCCTTGGCGGAGCACTGTTTTTTAAGTTGATAATTTTTATGGCCCGCGGATGATGTTATAAATATCCATATGGCCCTTGGAAGAAAAAAGGTTCCCCACCCCTGGCTTAGAGGGAGTATTGGTTACAATCAGGGTGGAATTCTATCAGAAGTTCCTTTGCATATTAGGCCGCACCCCCTGATGTAGCCGATCCTCCAAGAGCTTACAAAAAAGAGCCTGGTAAGCTCTTGGAGGATTGGCTACATCCAGGGCTGTGGCCTAATATGCCAAGGAGCTCCTGCTAGAATTCCACCCCTCGTTACAATGCTAATGAACAATGGGTTTTCTTTTTTTAAAATCATTTGCAGCACTACTCGAAGGTAAGAGGTGGCAGATCCAAGAGCTGGATCAAACAGGAGAGATCAACCACAATAGGAGTACAAAGATCACAGAAACTGCACTTGTACTCTTTAAAAGTAGTGAAAAAAATTACAACAAATTGCTTGCAGGGGAAAAACTAGACTTTTCGTGAGCAAAGAATGGGAGTATTTAGAATTGCCAGATCCAAGCTAGGAAATTCCTGGAGATTTGGGGGTGGAGCCTTGGAGACAGCAGGATTTAGAGAGGGGAGGGAGCTCAGCAGGGTATTGTAACATAGAGCCCACCCACCAATTCAGACTTTTTATCCAGGGGAACTGATCTCTGTCATCTGGAGAGAAGTTGTAAATAGAGTTCCCATTTCTCCATTGTGGGCAGCAGGGGTGGAATTCTAGCAGGAGCTCTTTTGCATATTAGGCCACACCCACCCGATGTAGCCAATCCTCCAAGATCTTACAAGGCTCCTTTTTGTAAGCTCTTGGAGGATTGGCTACATCAGGGATGTGTGGCCTAATATGCAAAGGAGCTCCTGCTAAAATTCCACCCTTGGTGGGCGGGGTTTTCCCCAATTTTGGGGCCTCCAACCCACTGCCATGTTGCGTTAATTTGATTTATATCCCGCCCTCCCCGCTGAAGCACGCTCAGGGTGGCTCACAAAACATAATGAACAACAATATAAAAACATTAAGTTAAAATATCAGTCTGGCCAGTGGGAGAGCCCCACCCCCGAAGAGAGCCAGCACACCTGACGTGTCTGGTGAGATAACATCATACGGGGGGCACTATCGTTTTAGGGAAAACTCTATGATTACCATAGAGTTTTCCCTCAAATGATAGAGTGTCCCCACACAACATGCCCAGCATGATGATGTCACTTCTAGGTAATGTTGTAATGTGAAGAAGACGTCAGACGAGAGGAACAGATGCCCCTGCCGGCAGCCAGGTAAGACCCTAGTTGTAACCCCTGGAAATCTCCAGGCCCTATCTGAAAGTTGGCAAATCTAGGAGTTCTACAGTTAAGGTCATCTCAGCTGTACCACAGATGCAAGGGCCACTGGCCTCTGAATCAGAGAAGATTATCCTAGACATGGGCAGAAAGCAGAACTACCATTATGCTGTGGTAGTTCTAAACAACTCCAACAGGAAGTCTTTCTCCTATGAATGAGGCACTTCCTGTTTAGCCCTTACTGGTGCTGACTGGAGTGACACCTGGAAGTAGCCCTTGTGGTATCAGAGCCATAAACATTCCTGGATCATAACTGTACTAGCAGCATGACTGTTTGCTCCTTTCATCTAACAAAAAAAAAAGTCCCCTGCCAGTGTT
Organism: Heteronotia binoei; assembly: GCF_032191835.1. NCBI lineage: Eukaryota > Metazoa > Chordata > Lepidosauria > Squamata > Gekkonidae > Heteronotia > Heteronotia binoei. The sequence continues at coordinate 112,864,858 of NC_083229.1, read as the reverse complement.
TAAAGCAGGAAGAGAAATTAAATGCTTCCCTTCAAAACAACTCATTTGCACTCATTTTCTTCTTCCCTGGGGACCTGTTGTTGTCTGAAGCCAGCTCAGTACACTTCCGTCCCACCATTGCTGTTACAACAACACTTTTCTTTTGGCAATGACAAAAATGCACTTGTTTGTTTGTATTGGCACCGTCTTGACGGTCGTGAAATTGGAAAGAATTTTGGAGGAGGATCTCTTTCGATACAGTAAATTCAAGCTGATATCCCGAAACAAAATGCTATTCAGCGTTTTCCAGAGAGTCTTTTTTGGCCATGCTATAAGTGTCCATGTGTTACCGAGACAGAACGGGGCCGTTTTTTTGTGTAGTTGTACACATTGTGACCTAAGAGTAATTTTTTTTGCCTAATTAACAGAGGACAAGAGTTAAATTAATATCATTCTTTTGTATTACCACTGCAACAGCAAAGCACAGAGACTTCTGCTACCATGCATGAGTAGAAGGTGGTGGTGGGGGGAGAGCATTAAGTTGGTTGCTTACAAGCCAAATAGCATTCGTTCTTCCTGCGTATGTGACCACCCTATCCACCCATGAATAGATGCATATGCTCTAGTTCACAGTCTGAGTCCAGAGATACCTTTAAGACTAACACAGTTTAATTCTGGGGGTAAGCTTGTGTGTGCATGCTCATTTTTTCAGATATGTATTCAAAGTATGCATATTACTTTTCACCTCCATCATCTAGTCATTTACCTGCATATATGGGAAGATCTTACATATATAGAACACACGAGGACCATTTTTGGGGATAGGAATCTAGGACACTGACATAACATACACCCAAGTAGACTTGCCGAAGGGAAGACCATCTGTTTTGACAAGCACCTTTCCCATTCTTTTCCTTTCTGTTATTGAAGGATGTACATCAGGACTGATTCCGCACGAGGCTTGTTCCGGGTGGAGAGCCCTTTTGCTCCCGGGGCTTCGCTCCATTTTCTCACAAGTTGCCCCAGAGCTGCGAGTTGGCGCTGCACCCTTCCACAGCAAGTAGGATCCTCTTCCAAGCAGTTTCTGCTTGCCGCGGGAGAATGGACCGCCAGCTCACAGCTCCGGGGCAACTTGTGCGAAAACGGAGTGAAGCCTCGGGAGCAAAAGGGCTCTCCACCCGGAACAAGCCTCGTGCGGAATCAGTCCTGATGTACATCCTTCAATAACAGAATCAAAAGGGCTCTCCAATTATTTAATTTATACCTACTATTTTTTCATGAATGCTCCATTTACATTATTAGTTGTTCATAATGATTTCTTTAGCTGTAACATATCTATTTGACACTGTTTAGTTATTATATTGGATTTTATTTTATATGGTAATGCATGTATTCATGCTCTTTGGAATCTTTCGATAAAACAGTTGATGTTCTGTTTACTCTTGCCTACTTTAATAAAAAATATTTTTTGTTAAAGAAAAAAAGGGCTCTCCACTCAGAAGAAGCCCTAGTGCAAAATCGGTCCAGCTCTCCCCCCACTTCTGTTTTGAGAAGTATATTATTAAGTATAGGGCTTTTTTTTGGTAGAAAAAGTCCATCAGGAAATCATTTGTGTATTAAGCCACACCCCCTGACATAAACATTGTTTCACACAGTTCCAGCAGGAATCTATTTGCATATTAGGCCATACCCCCTGCTGCCAAGCCAGCCAGAAGTGCCTTCCTGTACATTCCTGTTTTGTTTTGTTTTAAAGGTCCTGATTAAGTACAATAAAATAACGGACAAGACGGGGACACAGGAGGGGGAGGAAGAAAAAGCCAGTTTGGGAATTTCACTCGATCACTTTTGTTGCATTGTCCCTATTTGTTTTACCATCAAATGTAACATAATTTTCATTCTCAATAAAGCTTTTAAACTATTTTATTACTCATAGGGGGAATGTGTTTACTTTTATTATGCTTGACGTATATAGCAATTACTTTTATTATTTATCCTCTCTTTTATAGTTTTATTGCACTTTTGAAGAACTTCAAGCTTACCATTTGAAAATTATTAAAGCGGCCAGAGCTACAGACTTTAGAAAGATGACAACCAAGGATAGCAATCGTTCTCAAGTGTATATATTTTTTCTCTTAAACATTACAGGTATTGTGCTGAATCCAAATTCCCACAAATGGAAGGAATGCATTCCCCCCCTCCCTCAGCAGCTCCCTTTGTCCCACCCAGAGCTGCTGCTGTGGAAAGCGGGTGTCTGAGGCCAGTCTTGAAGAAATATGCTGAGTGGCACAGAGAAGTGCAGGAAAAGGGGGGAAATCATTCCTTACCCTCTTGCAGGAGGATTTCCATACAGGGCAGAGGTGCATTTGGCCTGCGTGCAGGGCCAGCCCTAGACAGTGTGGCACCTTAGAGAAGGCTAACTTCTGGCACACACCGCCTTCCCCCACCCCGCACTGATAATATCACCAAGCCATATGGGGGCACCCAATTTGCCCCCCCCCCCCCACAAGGCCAGCACCCTAAGCAATCACCTACTTTGCCTTGTGCCAGAGCTCATGATGGAGACGCAGGGGTGGAATTCTAGCAGGAGCTCCTTTGCAAATTAGGCCACACACCCCTGATGCAGCCAATCCCCCAAGAGCTTACAAGGCTCTTTTTTGTAAGCTCTAGGAGGATTGGCTACATCAGGGGGTGCAGTCTAATATTCAAAGGAGCTCCTGCTAGAATTCCACCCCTGGAGACAGGCAGACAAACACTAGTAGGGTTGCCAGGTCCCCTTGCCCTGGCCACTGGCAGGGAGGATGAGGAGTAAGGTTACCAGGTCCAAGTTGGAAAACTCCTGGAGATTTGGGGGTGAACCTGGGGAGGGTGAGTTTTGGGGCATAATGCCATACAGCCCAACTTCCAAAGCTGCCATTTTCTCCAGGGGAACTGATCTCTGTAGTCTGGAAATGAGCTGTAATTCCAGGGGATCCACCTGGAAGTTGGCATTTCTAGACACTAGACACCTCACACTATTTTGTGTTAGGTTGCCAACATCCAGGTGAGGCCTGGAGCTCTCCCAGAATGACAAATGATCTCCAGTGTTCCATAGATCAGTTCCCCTGGAGAAAATGGCTGTTCTGGAGGGTAAACACTATGACATTATACCCTGTTGATGTCCTTCCTCTCCCCAAACCCTACACTTCTCAGGATCCTCACTCAAAACTCTCCAGATATTTCCCATCCTGGAACTGAGAACCTTAACTGTTGTGAGAGACTTCACCCCTGTGAACACGCCTGTCCAGTCACAGGAACTGTTTGCCACAAATGTCGCAGGGTGAAACATCTTGCAGCAGTCTGTAAGTCACAATCACTTAGAAAAATTACTACACCATCCCAGTGCAGAAATCCAAAGACACAAAAGGCTATTAATGCAGCTGATTGTGACCTAACAGGTGCCACTGAAGGATGCCTGCAGTAGGGTTGCCAGGTCTGACTCAGGAAATATCTAGGGACTTTAGGGGTGGAGCCAAGAGCAAAGGTGTGACAAGCATGACTGAACTCCAAAGGGAGTTCTGGCCATCACATTTAAAGGGACCGTGATCTTTTAAAATGCCTTCCCTCCACTGGAAATAATGGAGGGTGGGGGCACTTTCTTTTTGGGGCTCATTGAATTGGACCCCCTGGTCCAATCTTTTTGAAACTTGGGGGTGGGTGGGTTTGTGGAGAGACATCAGATGCTATGCTGAAAATCTGGTGCCTCTACTTCAAAAAACAGCCCTCCCCACAGCCCCAGATAACCATAGATTGATTCTCCGTTATACCCTATGGTGACCAGTCTCCATAGGGTATAATGGAGCGCCCAGTGGACATTCAAACATGCCCTCCCTTGCTTTCTGCTAACCCTGAAGCGGAGGGGGGCAGCGTGCTTCCTCCTTGTCTGTCTGCCTGGCTCCACCTCTGATGCTTAAAGCAAGCGCTGGGATCGCTCCCTCCGCCCTCCAATCCCAGCGCTTGCTTTAAGCATCAGAGGTGGAGCCAGGCAGACAGACAAGGAGGAAGCACGCTGCCCCCTCCGCAGCCGGCGCTTGCGAAGCGCTGGGTCTGCGGTGGGGCCACGTGGAGCGATCCCAGCGCTTGCCTGAAGAAGATGGAGCCAGGCAGGCAGGCGCGGGGGAAGCGCCGGATCGGAGGCAGAGGCAGCGGATGGCCCCCCCCCAAGGTACGTACCTTCGGACCGTAAGACGCACACTTTCCCCCCCCACTTTTTTTTGGGGGGGGGGGAAGTGCATCTTATGGTCCGAAAAATACGGTATATGCTGATTATCAAACCCACTTTACAACATGCACAGGGGCCATGTCAACCCCTACCAATCTGTGGACAATTCCAAACACAGCTGCAGTTTCAAGATTGCCAGACCACTGCTACTTTCTGTGTTGCAGCCAATGGCACTAACAACTTACTTAGCTATGGAACCGCTATTGACCTGAAACTTACTCATAAGGTCTGCAGTGTTCATCCAATCCATTCGGATTTGATTCTTCAGGCACACACAAATATGTTTTGTGGCACTGGTGGTGTTTGTGGCACTGGTATGGTGCAAGTTAAGCGCCATACTGATGAAGCCTGTGGTTTTACCACAAAGATATATTCCAGCAGGGGCCATTTTGTAGAAAAATAGGTGGTGGAGCTCATCCAGGGATTGTTATGCAGCTGCGCCTACTTTTGAATGGACGAAGGAGGAAGTGGAACTGTCAGAAAGGTTCAGAAGCTGTGCTCCTGTGAGCTCCCGCTGAAACCGAGGCCTGCATTCCAGTAGAAGAAGGATCTGAACATTTTAGAAAAGTCCGAAATCACTGAGAAGACAGAAGGCCCTATCCCATGGGGTTTCACCTGTTGTGGTGTTCCCAAACCCAAACAAATGGGGAAAAGTCTGTGTGGATTTAATTCTGTGTGACTCTGCCTGAGTCATAAAGCGAGAATGTCACATCACACCCACAGTGGATGTTACTGCAGATCTGAATGGATATTCTCCATCAGTGTTCCCTCTAAGCTGAGTTAGCATGAGCTAGCTCACAAATTTTTAGCCTCCAGCTCACACATTTTTGTCTTAGCTCAGGAAAAATGGCCGTAGAGCACAATAATTTATGCAGTAGCTCATAACTTTAATGTCAGTAACTCACAAAGTAGAACTTTTGCTCACAAGACTCTGCAGCTCAGAGGGAACATTCGGCGCTACGAATAGCTGAGTTCTGGCACCTCTTCTGCTGCTGATTTTTTTTTTTTTAAATGTGACCAGGGAAACCATTTCTGGAATAGTGGGGATGTTCAACCTCATGGATGACATTCTTGTGTTTGGGACAATTCAACAGAACACAATGACAAACTTGAAGCTGTTCTAAATTGGCTACAACAGCGCAATCTCACATTAAAGTATGAGAAGGGTGAAGATAATGACAAACTTGGGGGATTTTTGGATACATTTTCTCTGCCAGTGGTGTTTCTCTGGATCCAAAGAAAGCAGCTGCCAGAGAGGAAGATCCAAATACTTCATCTGAATTTAGACATTTACTTGACCTCGCAACATACTCTGGGCATTTCATTCCCTGCCTTGCAACCATTACTCATTCCTTACGAGAACTCACCGGCAAGAATAAATCATGGGAGTGGACGGCTATACATCAAGCGGCATTATCTTTGCCTCAAGACATCCCTCTCTAGTGATACAACAATGGCATATTTTAATCTGGTGGGGCTTGGAGACATACGGACTCAAACAGATTCAAATGGTCACGTATTCACTATAGCATATGCCGGGAATACTCTTTCAACAGCTGACTGTTACTAAACACAAACAGAAAGAGAAGCTTTGGATGTGTGTGGCATTGCTTCTACTTCCACTTGTACCCACGTGGCTGCCACTTCACAGTCTTTACTGATCGCAAGCCACTGCCACCTATGTTCAGCAGTGTTCCGTTCCAACCACCAGTTCATATTGAACACTGGATACTGCAGCTCCAAGATAATGATGCTGTTCAGGAGTGGAATTCTAGCAGGAACTCCTTTGCATATTAGGTGACACACCCCTGATGTAGCCAGTCCTTCAAGAGCTTACAAAAAAGAGCCTTGTAAGCTCTTGGAGGATTGGCTGCATCAGGGGTGTGTGGCCTAATATGCAAAGCAGCTAGAATTCCACTCCTGATGATAATGATGATGTAGTATTTGATTTATGAATAGTCTCATCTCAGCTAGTGCCAGGCTCTAGGTGATGTACAACAATAAAATACATATAATAATCAGTAAAACCAATTTACTAAAAAACAGATTACGAACCTGATGACTTCTGTTGTAAAGTGTTTCTGCTTTCTAGACACTGCATCAGGAGCAGGGGACCCTCCCCCCCCCCTTGGGGGGTGAATTATACACTTGAAGTTTCTTCCAGACAAGGTCAACCCAGCAGATTATTTTTCAAGTCATCCTCGTACTCAGGCTTCAGCCATTTACACAGCCACAGAACTTGCTAGAGGTAGTGTTGCCAAGTCCCCAAGCCGTCACGGTTAGGGGATTTGGAGGACATTCCGGGGGTGAAGAGAATATTGCAGGGGTGGCCAACGGTAGCTCTCCAGATGCTTTTTGCCTACAACTCCCATCAGCCCCAGCCAGCATGGCTAATGGCTGGGGCTGATGGGAGTTGTAGGGAAAAAACATCTGGAGAACTACCATTGGCCACCCCTGGAATATTGCACATTGTATACCCAGCGCATGTCACCCAGATGTGACATCACTGCATTGGTGACGTCATGTGCAATGCTCTGGTTTTTGAGCAAAACTCTTTTTTTGTGTGTGCTTTCAAGACCATAGAGCTTGCCCCAAAACCAGAGTGTCATCGCACAACATCCACAGTGTAATGATGTCACTCAGATGTGGCATCATCGCATTGGGGTAGTCATGCCGCAACATCCCTGTTTGGGGGTGAGTTTCTCCCCACCTGCTAGCTGGCCAGTGGTGGGTTGAAGCCTCCAAAAGCGGGGGAACCCCTGCTGGCTCCTGGGGACTGACTGGCAGCCCTAGCTGAAGGTCATGTGTTCTTCTTACATCCAGGGATGGAATTCTAACAGGAGCTGCTTTGCATATTTGGCCACACACCCCTGATGTAGCCAATCCTCCAAGAGCTTACAAAAAAGAGTCTTGTAAGCTCTCGGAGGATTGGCTACATCAGGGGTGTGTGGCCTAATATGCAAAGGAGCTCCTGCTAGGATTCCACCCCTTCTTACATCTCATGCCATTCCCTAAGCCACGACGCTGCAGAGGGTTGAAGAAACTGTCGATGCAGATCCCTGGATAAAGTGACTACATGTTTATTTTAAAAACCACCAGCATCTTCCTGGGTGATTGCAGAATCTTACAGCAGGCTCCTCTTATGCTGTATCCTTCTGCAAAGGAACATGCAGATGAAGCCATGCAGAATCTTACAGCAGGCTCCTCTTATGCTGTATCCTTCTGCAAAGGAACATGCAGATGAAGCCATTCAGATTTGTTCTTGTCTCAACACTTTGTCTCAACAGCACACAATAATCCATTCGTTATCTCGTGAGCCCCATAGATGTAAATTTGCTTCCTGTTTTTGCAAATAGTTAAGGATGGTGAAATGTTCTCCATTTCCTCGGGGGGAGTTTTCTTTTCTAAACAATTAATATCAGAGTACATAACACACACCAAAAACACATTTCACATCTTTCCAGTAACAGTAGAGTCATGCATATTATGAAGAGGCCGATGTTTGTTTGTTTTAAATACTAGCCAGCCATTTCCTTCATGGGCACTCGGGACTGGGGGATTTTTCTCCTGCACTTCACAATCCTTACCAACATCGTTTCCCATTTGGCACACAGCGCTTCTCTTTGAACACATCTCCGCTTATGCACACATTCAATCGTTCCTTATTTTTTAAATGCTGTGTTTACTGTTGAGGTTGCTAATGCTACTGAGTTTACCTTTTGACAAACATGTTCACAGAGTTTAAAGATACAAACTGGTAAATTAAAAAAAAAAATCTGTAAACTGTCTTTACAGAGCTTCATGTGCTCATCATTCACCAAAATTAAACCCCAGAACTTGTTTATACCACAAAGGAGTCCACAAAGCCCAAACTGAAAGTGAACCCATTCAGGAAATTTTCACTTTGGGGTTATCGAAATCCTGAAACTGTACAAGGAGGAGGTTTGGTTGTTGAAATATCTACCAGGGTGGTAGGTAACTCACTGAAAATGCCCAGTGTGCAACTGCAATAAGAAAGGCCAACGCTATGCTGGGAATTATTAGGAAGGGAATTGAAAACAAATCAGCCAGCATCATAATGCTGGTGTCTGTTGTGGGAGAGAAAGATAAAGGAGACTGTGAGCAGCTCTGAGACTGAGATTTGGAGCGAAGGGCGAGATATAAATCCAATATAATCTTATTTATTTATTTTTATTTTAGTATATTTCATCATCTTCTTCTTCTTCTTCAAAACCATCAGGATGCAATGTTTGTGTGAGTGAAAGAGTCTACACCTGTCAATTTTTAGCGATGGCTGCAATAGCTGCCCTTTTTTGCTGACTTATGGAGACCCCAACGGGTTTTCAAGGCAAGAGATGGTCAGAGGTGGTTGCCATTGCCTGCCTCCACGTCACAGCCCTGATTATTCCTTGGAGACCTCCCATCCAAGACTAGCCAGGGCCAACCCAACTTAGCTTCCAAGATCTGATGAGATCAGGCTAACCTGGGATATCCAAGTCAGGGCAGATGATATTTACTAGTTTGATATTTTTGTTTGAGTCACAGGACAAAGCTAATCCTGCCTAGTTTGTCTTCTAAACTTACATCAACATCAGTGAGATTTAAGTCGTGTTAAATGTGTGACTTGATCCTCGTTGCATGCGATTTGGACCGATTTCGCACTCACTCTACAGCCGATCTCACGTTTGTCTTCTCAGTGCAGCATCCTTCTGATTTCCCACTATCTGCCCTGGGGCTTCATCGGTGTTTGCGTGCAGCAAACAGAAACTGGTTTTTAATGGTTTCCGTTTGCTGCGCGAAGATGCCAATGCTTGCTGCAGCCCCGGGGCAGATAGTGGGAAATCAGAAAGCCGCCGCGCTGAGAAGATGATGATGAAGATATTGGATTTATATCCTGCCCTCCACTCCGAAGAGTCTCAGAGCGGCTCACAATCTCCTTTACCTTCCTCCCCCACAACAGACACCCTGTCAGGTGGGTGGGGCTGGAGAGGGCTCTCACAGCAGCTGCCCTTTCAAGGACAACTTCTGCTAGAGCTATGGCTGACCCAAGGCCATGCTAGCAGGTGCAAGTGGAGGAGTGGGGAATCAAACCCAGTTCTCCCAGATAAGCGTCCGCACACTTAACCAGTTTGGTGTAGTGGTTAAGAGAAGACGAATGTGAGAGCGGCATAAGGTGAGTGCGGAATCAGTCTCAGTGGAATGGAAAGGTGCTATTCCAAAGGTATGGGGAAGATGTCAAGATGAATGCGCAATACCAGAACAAAAATGCAGATCAAAACAAATAGGTTCCCCACCTTAAGTCACCAAGCACGTCTCGGGATATTTATCTCCAGGAAGAATAAGAAAGAAAGAAACTCTGCTCTTCAGGAGCAAACGTAAAATAAAATGAAACATTAACAGAATGCGGCCATTGGTGAGAGCCACTGGTTATTGTTTGGCATGCACCCTGACCAATCTCAAACAAAAGGCAAGCAGATTGCTTCTGTCAGATGCAAAAAGCATTACTGAAGCTTTCGGAATATTGTGTCCTCTGTCAACAGTATCTCACTGAAGTGGCCTGAAGCACATATGCAATTTTTTTTTCCACATCTGCCGCTTTGAGCAGGGTTTAGCAACATAAAGATTCTAAATGAAGATTTGCGTGTTAGTCAACAAGGGATTGGCTGGCTGGATTTTAGCAAGGAATCCATGGTAAGGCAAAGTACTTGATAAAGCAGGGGTGGCCAAACTTGCTTAATATAAGGGCCACATAGAATAAAGTCAGATGTTTAAAGCAGGTAGGCAGGCAGCAGGAAGGAAAGAAGGAAGGAAGGCAGGAAGGAAAATGGGGTGGAGGGAGTGGAAAGAAAGCAACTTTAAATGGATTCTCCAAGCCGCTGGCTGGATTGGCTTGGAGAGGTGATTTAAAGAGACAAATGCCTTTTCCAAGTTGGCCACACAATATGTGCGAAAGAGCCATGTGTGGCTCCCAAACCACAGTTTGGTCATCCCTGTGTTAAAGCATAGAATGTACCCCAGCCCAGCAATTTTTTTTCAAGAGAAAGCACTGGAATGTATGTATACAAGTGGCTTTGGATGCATGGTGGAAGGCTCCAAGATAGGACAATTAAAAGGTAAGGTTTACTGCCCTGTCACAACCAACTTATATCGACCCCATATAAATAATGGGAAGGTAGCTGATTAAAGTCCCCCTTCTCAGTAGCCCCATTGTTCAGAAAAAATAAGCCCAGGAGCTAGCCATATATATCATTCTTTGCTTATTCCCAAAAGGAAGGGAAGAAAAGGGGAGGGACGGTGGCTCAGTGGTAGAGCATCTGCTTGGTAAGCAGAAGGTCCCAGGTTCAATCCCCCGCATCTCCAACTAAAAAGAGTCCAGGCAAGTAGGCATGAAAAGTCTCAGCTTGAGACCTTGGAGAGCTGCTGCCAGTCTGAGTAGACAAGACTGACTCCAATGGACCAAAGGTCTGATTCACTATAAGGCAGCTTCATATGTTAAGAAGAAGGTATCTCAAAGTTGCTTACAGTTGCCTTCCCTTCCTCTCCCCACAATAGGCACCTTGTGAGGCAGGTGGGGCTGAGAGAGCTTTGAGAGGACCAGAGCTATTTTTTTGAGCAGGAACGCACAGGAACACAGTTCCGGCTGGCTCAGCATCAGGGGGTATGGTGTAATAATACAAATAAGTTCCAACTGGGCTTTTTCTAAAAAAAAAAAAAAAAGCCCCGTGTGAAACAAGGGTAATGTCATTAGCCTAACGTGCAAATGAGTTCCTGCTGGACTTTCTCTACAAAAAAAAGCCATGTGTGAAACAAAGGTTATGTCAGGGGTGTGGCCTAATATGCAAATGAGTTCCTGCTGGGCCTTTTCTTAAAAAAAAAAGCCCTGGAGAGAACTGTGACCAGCCCAAGGCCACCTTGCAGATTTCACGGGAAGAGCAGTGGGGAATGAAATCCAGTTCTCCAGATGACAGTCTACTGCTCTTACACCATGCTGGCTCTGTGGAATAAATCATCTTGGCAGTGTAGAGTAAATCAAATCAACAGAACAAGAGTCCTATGATGTAAGTTTTATTCCTAAATTGAGTCTTGCATGAGTCAGGCTTTTGAAAGAACTTAAGGTGAGAGGAAATGAATCAGATCTTAAGAACCTCAGAGAGAGAAATGAGTTATGAGGGGACCTTCCCTCCCCTCACCCAGCAAAGGAAGAGATTCCCTGGCTGCCGCAAGTCTCACAAAAGGAAGACGAAACCTAGAACAGAGAATGAGTGGATATGAGGTCAGCAGAGTGCCATCGACTGAATCATTGGAGCCTTGTAAAACTAGAAAGCCATTTAGAAATTGATGACAAAAATGCTCAATGTAGCAAGCTCATTAGTGCAAACAACAAATTCCTCAATTCACATACATACTGTTATGAAAAAACTATCCCAGTATGAATGTCCTCCTGATGTAATTGGTAAGTTTTAAATTCCCTAGCTATGTTTTGTTTAAAAGGACAGCACAGTTCCTGAATCTTCCTGGCCACTAGAAATACTTGACCAGGTGCTTTTTCACACTTGCTCAACTTGGCAGTCGAGCCACAAGCATTAGAATCAGCAGGGCTTTTTTTTTTAGCAGGAACTCCTTTGCATATTAGGCCACACCCACCCTGATGTAGCCAATACTCCAAGAGCTTACAGTAGGCCTTGTAATAAGAGCCCTGTAAGGTCTTGGAGGATTGGCTACATCAGGGTGGGTGTGGCCTAATATGCAAAGGAGTCCCTGCTACAAAAAAAGCCCTGAGAATCAGATTGGGCAAGGTTCTTCCACATGGCTGACCTCCCTCTGTATTTTCACACTTGTGGAGTCAGTTTATTAACCCCCCCCCCCCCAACGCACATGACCTAAATAATCAGGATTTTCAAAGAAAGGTGCTGTCATCATCCTCGCTATCATAGCACCACCACCTCATTTTAATTTTTTGTATGCTTACATCGACGTAATGACTGCATTTTTTAAAAAAGGCACTAAAGTATCTAGATATCCATATGGCATCGTAATGATAGGTTTAGTAGATTTTCTGCATTCCTAGCTTTCATTTATTTTTAAAGTCAGTCTCTATGCCCCTCCTTTGCAGAAATATGCCTTTTCCCTTTGTTATCTGCATGAGGGAAAAGGGTAGAGACTTACTTTTTAAATAAAAAATGGAACCTGAGAATTCAGAGAACTTGCTATGCTTATCATTGCAATGATAAGTGCCTTTAAAAAAAAAAATGAAACATGTCTTCAAGGTGGGGGGAGGGAACGGTTTGACGAAAATGACAGTCCAGTTATCAAAAAGTGGCTGGAAATGGGTGGGAGTGGGTGGCAAAAGAAAAAAAACCCAAAAACATTAGGCAGAAGGAAAAATCAACTTCTAGAAAAAGACTGGGGTCAAAATGGTCTCCAAAAAAACAGAAATAACCATGGCAGGCAGAGGGGTGGGGGGAACCAAACAAAATTTGTGTGGAAATCCAGGGATAAGCCAAAACAGTATGGAGCCAGAAGAGGCAAAAAAAAAGAAGAAGAAGATGATATTGGATTTATATCCCGCCCTCCACTCCGAAGAGTCTCAGAGCGGCTCACAATCTCCTTTACCTTCCTCCCCCACAACAGACACCCTGTGAGGTGGGTGGGGCTGGAGAGGGCTCTCACAGCAGCTGCCCTTTCAAGGACAACCTCTGCCAGAGCTATGGCTGACCCAAGGCCATGATAGCAACTGCAAGTGGAGGAGTGGGGAATCAAACCCGGTTCTCCCAGATAAGAGTCCGCACACTTAACCACTACACCAAACTGGCTGCAGAAAAGAGAATGAATGCTTAGCTGAGGTTATTTTACACCTTAGAGTCATGATTCTGGTCTTCCTTGGTGGTCTCCCTGCCAAATACTGTCCAGTGCTGACCCTGCTTAACTTCTGAGATCTTACACGGTCAGGCTAGCCTGGGCTCTCCAAGCCAGGTCTTTATAATACTTGGAGAACTGTCTAAATGTTCTTAACTTGGAAGCCAAGGTGTACTAAAAGCTACATAGCCGCTCAAGAAATTAAAACAGGAAAGAATCAAGAACCTTTTTTTTAAAAGCAACATCAAATCGTATAATTTTACAGAAAGAAAAACAGATCACTTTTGCCAAACATGCCAAAAAACAGATCACTTTTGCCAAACATGACTGACAGCACTGTTTGATACAAGTACACAGGGGTGGAATTCTAGCAGGAGCTCCTTTGCATATTTAGGCCACACACCCCTGATGTAGCCAGTTCTCCAAGAGCTTACATTTTTGTAATCTTGGAGGATTGGCAACATCAGGGTTGTGTGGCCTAATATACAGAGGAGCTCCTGCTAGAATTCCACCCCTGCAAGTACCTGTTCCACAATGAGATTCCAATTCTCCATCTCGTTACAATAATTGTTCCAGCTGAGACACCCCCTTTAAATCCAGTTTAAAGTTAAATCTTGTCAGTGTAGAACATTCAGAAGGCATAAGTTCCCTTATAAAATAGGTACACACTTTTTTTTAAATTGTCTTTAAATGCTGAATTAATCAATCATTCAAATTCACCAATAAAGTCATTTACAAGTCTCCTGAATTCTTCCAGCCCAAATTAATTGGAGCTGCAGTGGCTCAGAACGCCTGTTCCTAGACTGTGTGATGGCACACACCAGATCCTCCTCTGGTACAGCGCAAGAGTAGCAGCATTACCTTTGCTTACAGAAGGCCATCAAGTTTAACCAGAGCAACCAATTGACAGAATGTAGGCATCAGACTAGAATACAGTCTTCTTTAAATGTCAGTGGGATTCTGATGGTGATACACATTTTGCCTTTCATTTCTCACTGTTCTTTAAACCTCTGGCACATCACACACCTGCTTCTGGAGATAGGGTTGCCAGCCTCCAGATGGGACCTGGAGATTTTTCAGAATTACAACTGATCTCCAGTGACCCATATTCTTCTTTCTTGTACATCCAGGATGTTACCAGTAACTCAAGGCAGGCCATTTTTTGTAGCAGGAACTCCTTTGCATATTAGGCCACACACCCCTGATGTAGCCAATCCTCCTGGAGCTTACAGTAGGCCCTGTACTAAGAGCCCTGTAAACTCTTGGAGGATTGGCTACATCAGGGGTGTGTGGCCTAATATGCAAAGGAGTTCCTGCTACAAAAAAAGCCCTGACCCTAGGCAGGGCTTTTTTTTTTTAGCAGGAACACACAGGAATGCAATTCCAGCTGGCTTGGCTTCAGGGGGTGTGGTCTAATATGCAAATGAGTTCATGCTGGGCATTTTTCTGCAAAAAAAGCCCTGTGTGAAACAATAGTGATGTCAGGGGGTGTAGCCTAATATGCAAATGAGTTCCTGCTGACCCTAGGTAATTAACAGAACATATTCCAAACCATCCAATGAAAATAAATTAATGCATTAGCTCCAACTTATAGCTTCAGCTTCCAGCTAATGAGCGAAACTGGTCTATACAATCTCATTTCACTGTTCTATTTTGCTCAAGCTTTTCAGAATGAGAAACTAAATTCTATATGGGAACTCTTACAATTCCATCATCTTCCAACTGGCTGCAACTTACTACCACAAGTTAATACTGTGCTGGAAGGGAAGCAGGGTAGCACAAAGGGTACAAAGGGTAGTTTTTTAAAGCTCTTGAATCCATGGATTAATACCAAAGGTAGGATTCAAAACAAATGTAGGTTGAATGGATACAGCCAGCCCCCATCTATCTGGTTTCACTGAGAAGGTCCGAAGATTATGACTTCTGACAAATTTAAGCCAGGGTACAGAAATCATTCCCTGCGTAATATTTTTTTTAAAGAAAAACCATCCATCTATACACACCCACCCACCACTTCTCAGCCACCTGGTTCACAAGGCAGCTAAGAGAAGATGAAACTCAACCCCCTTCCTTATTTATCCTAGGTGCCATTAGGATTGGCAACCCTCCAGGTGGTAACTGGAGATCTTCTAGGTTTACAATTGATCTCCAGGCAACAGAGATCAGTTCACGTGGCGAAATAGCCACTTTGGAAGTTAGACTCTATGGCAGGGGTGGCCAATGGTAGCTCTCCAGATGTTTTTTTGCCTACAACTCCCATCAGCCCCAGCCACTGGCCATACTGGCTGGGGCTGATGGGAGTTGTAGGCAAAAAAAATCTGGAGAGCTACCGTTGGCCACCCCTGCCCTAGAACAGGGGTAGGGAACGTTGGCTCTCCAGATGTTTTTGCCTACAACTCCCATCAGCCCCAGCCAGCATGGCCCTGCCCTAGAATATCTGACCTCTGCATTGTTCATTAGTCTATTTCATGTTTTATTGTTCCAAGATACTAACAGCTGTAGTAGTTCCAGGTTTTACTTATGGCTGGGTAACCTGTCCAGAGGACTTCTATGTAGGCCTTGTGTTCTTTCCTTTGTTTCTCCTGAATACAGCTTTAAAAAAAAAAAAAGGTAAGGGTAGGCCTCTGTGCAAGCACCAGTCATTTCCAACTTTGGGGTGATGTTTTCACGGCAGACTTTTTATGGGGTGGTTTGCATTGTCTTCCCCAGTCATCTACACTTCCCCTCCCGCAGCAAGCTGGGTTCTCATTTTACCAGCCTTGGAAGGATGGAAGGCTGAGTCAACCTTGAGCCGGCTACCTGAACCCAGCTTCCACTGGGATTCAACTCAGGTCGTGAGCAGGGAGCTCGGACTGCAGTACTGCAGCTTTACCACTCTGCGTCACAGGAATACAGTTACTTTGCATTAACTAAAAGAGGCCCTCTGCCTATTCCTGAATGGCAGGGCCGGATCTGGGGGGGGGGGGCAGAGGGGGGTGCTTGCCCCGGGCACCGACGGAGGGGGGGGGCGCCAAATTGGGTATGGAGTCCATTGTATTCTATGGGACCATAAGATAGAATGGCCCATAAGAGGGCGCCATTTTTTAACTTTGCCCCCCCCCCTCAAAAAACATGTTGATCCGGTCCTGCTGAATGGTTGCGGAATCTTACAGGCTTTGACTCATGAAGGTTCGTATTTAAACAAACATTGATTTGTCTTCAAGGTACCATTGGAATTTTGCTACAACAGAATAGAGGACTCCCTGCTCTGCAGAAAAAAGACCACAATCCCCGTTAAGGTAATTGAAACAACTGGCAGCCTTTCCAATTCAGGATGCGGCTGCTGATTTATAAAGCTCTAAATGGATGAGGACCAGCAAGCTGAAGAGACAATTCTGTGCTACGCTTTTCTTCAGTACAACTGGGAAGATTTCTCTAACATAATATATTTAACATATTTATTTAACACAGATGGTACACATCTGTGTGCCAAAGTAAGGAATTCAAGACTGTATAGAAGGTCCATCTTTGATATTACCTCTGAGGGACTGGGAAACCTAGGGAAGAAGGGATAATTAATATTACTGTTACCCACTTATGGCAGTCCACTTATGACATATGCTCCTTATGATACACAATAGATTAGCATGTGCTGCTGAGGAAACATTTTCAGCATAAGTCATTTTGTAATAGCTGTTGTTACCTCCAGGCCTCGTTTTGGGCAGGAGCTCACAGGAGCACAGCTCCGGAACCTCTAAATTTTATTGTGCTCTTTCTTTCTTACCCTCCCCCCCCAAAAGAAATACTTGCTTCTGGCCTCCAGCGTTCAATGCCCCCCCCCCCTTGAGAATTTTGCTGAACTCTTAAGATTTGACAAACTTTCTAATATTTTCCCCCACAAAAGATGAGAAAATAACCAAAACATAGAAAGCAGACAGATGGAAATCTTCATCATGCCACTGTGCCCACATAGGAGAAAGTAATTTTAAAAGTGTGATGGGAGTAAGGTTTTATTATGACAATTATAATTCAAGCAGCATTTTAAGGTAGATGCTGAGCTGATATAATGTAGTACACCTTCTGGTGATGTCAAGGGTGGTGTGACATATGCAAATGAATTACACAAATGACCCCTGGTTACCTTTGTCATGAATCATAGAATTGGGACCTCTAGGGTCATCTAGTCCAACCCCCTGCATAATGCAGGAAGCTCACAAATACCTGCCCCTAAATTCACAGGATCCTCATTGCTGTCAGATGGCCATCTAGCCTCTGTTTAAAAACCTCTAAGGAAGGAGAGCCCACCACCTCCTGAGGAAGCCTCTTCCACTGAGGAACCGCTCTAACGGTCAGGAAGTTCTTCCTAATGTTGAGCCGGAAACTCTTCTGATTTAATTTCAACCCATTGGTTCTCATCCTACCTCATGACACTCAGAAAGGCACATCAATTTCCCACCATTTGCGATTTGCATGAACAAGCCCCACTGACTAGAACTTGCCTTTCCGCAATAAAGAACCATAGAATCAATCTGGTTTCTGTATCGCCTTCGTGATATTCAACAGTGGCCCATCCAAGCCTAACCGGCATCTCTCATGAAAACGCTCCTAACAGCTGTATTGCGCTCTGAGCAGGAATCTACTTCAGAATTAGGTGGATTGCAACTAGGAAATACATGTCCCTTTGTGATTTACCTAGATTTGCAGAAACACCAACTGGCAGGAAACTTTATTACCTTTTATGGCTACCCAGACCAAACGGCCAAGCCACACTGTTGTGCCATGTGATCACAGTCAGTTTGCCCTCCTAATCAACAAACTGCATGTATTTCAGCCCACTATGCCTGATCCTCTCGTCTGATGAAGTGTGTGCTTAGAGAGCACACGAAAGCTTACGTTCTGAATAAAACTCTGTTGGTCTTAAAAGTGCTACTGGATTCCTGCTTTGTTCAACTGCTTCAGACCAACCCGGCTGCCCTCTTGGATCTATCTTCTCCAGAAGCTTCGCTACAGAATATCCTGATAAGATCAACAAGAAGATTGTCCGGCGTATGCTTCATTCTCACACTTCCCCTGAGATGAAAAATCAACAAAAGCGCCGGCATTTTTCTTACTGTCATTGAGACAATTGAAGCCTAAGCAGAACAATCGTAAAAGACACATGTCTGGGCAACTCCTACTGCCGACGCCTTCCCAAGGCTCGCCTGTAGTGAAACATCAGCTGTTTGCAAAGCAAATATGCACGATATCTGAATCAGCATTCCTCATGGCAAGAATTCCGTCCAACGCCATTGTCTGCCGTTGACTCCACTGCAGAAATTCCCCCACTTTTGCAGACTTTTGGCAGCTTCTCTTTCCAACCTCTTCCCAGTTACTGACGCTTAACAATGGGGGAGCCGCTGATACCAACGGCTTATGAAGGCCATCGAGAAACAGGCAGAAGACAATTTGTGGCCTTCCCGGAGCTACGAGGAGGAACGGAAATCTTTCCAGTAGGCTACTAAAAACTGGGATGGTTTCAGATTTAAAGGCCAAAAGATAACCCCAAGTAAATGGCAGCTAAATATGGTAACAGCCCTGAACTGAATAACCCAGGCTAGCCTGATCTTGTGTCATGAAACCTAGCTGGGTGACTTTGGGCCGCTCATACGACTGAACTACTCTTATTGCAAGAAGAAGAGAAAAAAACAGAATAGCCAGCCATTCCTTTCCACCCATCATTTAAACCCATTCATCAAACATGGATGTAAACAATGGCCCAGGTGATGATTGCGGTGTGAAAGCCTCCACTATACCGCACTGGCTCTATTCTTAGTCCTATTGCAGAGTTATTTGCAGGGCTTTTGTTGTAGTAGGAACTCCTTTGCATATTAGGCCACACCCCTCTGGTGTCGCCAATCCTCCTGAACCTTACAAGAGGCCTTGTATTAAGAGCCCTGTAAGCTCTTGTAGGTTGACTCAGCCTTCCATCCTTCCGAGGTCGGTAAAATGAGTACCCAGCTTGCTGGGGGGAAAGTGTAGATGACTGGGGAAGGCAATAGCAAGCCACCCCGTAAAAAGTCTGCTGTGAAAACATTGTGATGCGATGTCACCCTGGAGTTGGAAACAACTGGTGCTTGCACAGGGGACTACATTTACCTTTTTTTAAACTTTCAGAGGGATTGGCTACATCAGGGGTGTGTGGCCTAATATGCAAAGGAGTTCCGGCTACAACAAAAGCCCTGGTTATTTGGATGTGCCCTACTGCATTATTACATTTCCCCCTTTTTCTGTGTTCCGTAATAGTCTCTGGTTTATAAATCTCTCGGCTTGGCTTCGCGAACGAAGATTTAGGAAGGGTGCAATAGTCCACGTCTGCTGCAGGCTCGCTGGTGGCTGACAAGACCAATGCGGGACAGGCAGGTCCGGCCACAGTGGCTGCAGGGAAAAGTCTGATTTAGGGTTGGTGCTGTAGCAGTGCGATTCTTCCTCAATCTCCTTTTGTCCTCAAGACCAGCTATGCGTGCGTTCTCAAAAGAAGAAACAGCCTGGTGGATGGTGTGCCTCCATGCTTTGCGATCTGAGGCTAGGTCAGACCACTGATGATGGTTGATGCGACAGGTGCCAAGGGATTTCTTCAAGGAGTCCTTGTACCTCTTCTTTGGTGCCCCTCTATTTCGATGGCCGGTGGAGAGTTCGCCATACAGGGCAATCTTGGGAAGGCGGTGGTTTTCCATCCTAGAAATATGCCCTGCCCAGCGCAGTTGCGTCTTCAACAGCAGTGCCTCGATGCTGGTAACCTCCGCCCGCTTGAGAACTTCAGTGTTGGTCACAAAGTCACTCCAGTGGATGTTGAGGATGGTGCGAAGGCAGCGCTGATGAAAGCGCTCAAGGAGTCGCAGGTGATGACGGTATAAAACCCACGATTCGGAGCCGTAGATGAGGGTTGTCATCACAACCACTTTGTAAACCGGTTTATAAATAAGATGAACAAATACAGCTGGGCTGGAAATAAAGATGAACTCAGGTTCATTCTAGCACTAGAAAACAGAAGGATTAGGTGCAATTGGTCTGGGTGGCAACGGGAAGGCTTTCTCCTTATGAGCAGAATGCAGTTTTGTTCCTTCCAAAGGAAACTGCATTACTGCTGTCTCCAGAGAACAATCTTCAGATTTTTTTCTTTGGAAGAGGTCTTGACCCTTTCGGTGGCACAAGCCTCAGCAAGATGGTCTTCTGTAGTTTCCCTCACTCCCTACCCTGAGGCTTGTTGCCACGGTAACATAGAGCCAACACAAATATTTCCAGCTACACCAAATCTAGTAAAAGATTACGGTCTTTTGAATGTTACCATATGGCCACCTACGCATCATGGAGGTGAAGCAGACTGTGGGATTCATCTCACAAGTCAATCAGGAACAGTGGAATGAAAGTCATGTTGGCAGAGAGAACTTTGTGTTTGGCTCCTGGGTCTTCCACCAATCAGGAAAAGCTGGTGCTCTTGAACGTATTCATTCATTATTTGGAGTAAAGAGACCAGAGGTTATAAAGTGATACCCATTGGAGCCAAAAATCATACATTCAGACAGATTTCCCACTCACCTTATGCCACTCTCATGTTCCTCTTCTCAGCGGGGCTTCCTTCTGATTTCACACCATCTGCCCCGGGGCTGCAGCTAGCGTCGGCTTTTTCAAGCAGCAAACAAAACCCACTAAAACCCAGTTTGTTTGCTGCATGAAAAAGTCAACACTAGCTGCAGCCCCAGGAAGCCCTGCTGAGAAGAGGAACGTGAGAGCAGCGTAAGGTGAGTGGGAAATCGGTGTCACTCTCCTGCAGAAGTGAGCAGAGTGTGATTCCTTTAAGTCAGGGTTGTTGAATTCATTTGTTTTGAGGGCCGGATCTGACATAAATGACACCTTGTTGGACCAGGCCATGTGTATCATAAAATGTAATGCCAGGTAGCAGAGATATAAACTTTATAAAGGTCACAGACAAACACAACAATGATTTAAAAAAACAAACAAACCTTAAAACATGCTTAAAAGATTAGCACTATTGCAATATTTTGTTTAACAGTTTCTGGTAACTGATACCGCTTGCTCTGAATTATAGAATCAAAAACTGGAGACAATGTCTGTCCTGTAGCAATCTTGAGTATGCTGTCCTGGTGTTGTTCAGGTATGTGTCTGTAAGATGCAAGCCTATTTTTGATTTACTGAGATTCATTATAGAAATCTCATGGCCAGTGCTTTGAGCCGAAGACCCAGAGGAAAACATGAAATGGCTGGGCATTGCGAGCTTTTGTACATAAGCTGCTTCATGTGCTGGACAGCCAATGGAGAAAATAGAGGCCTTGCTCTGTAGCCCTTGTGCAATTGAGCAAGCCTGGCAAAACAAGCTGTGATGCAGAAAGAAGCAAGAGAGATAAGGAAGCAGATGACAGTGAGCTCGCAGAGCTGATAATGAGCCCCCTGGGGGCTTGATCTGGCCCTTGGGCTGCATGCTTAACACCCCTGCTTTAAGCTCTTTAAGCCATGCCGGCACTGGCAGTTGTGTCTGGAGTGGGGACCAGCCCATGGAGAGGGAGAAGAATGACACAGACACACCATGCTAGGAGGAATCAGACCAAAACGTTATTGATTACGGGCTCCGCAGGTCTTGGCGCAAGATAAGCTAGGGACAATGGGGTATGGTTGACAGCCCAACTCCAGTCAACACCTTCCCCAACCCACCCATTGGGGTAACCAAAGGCAGAAGGGGGTATTAGGGCTGAAAGTGGTGGAAACCACTATTTGTAGCCATCACCATCCTCCCAGGGATGTGGCCGGCCCCAAGGCTGGCTATTTCCCACTCCTCCATATGCACCTGCTGATGTGGCCTTGAGTCAGTCCCAAGTTCTTGCAGAGCTGTTCCACTCAAGAACAGTTTCTATCAGAGCTCTCTCAGCCCCACCTACCTCACAGGGTGTCTGTTGGGGGGAGGGGGAGGGAAAGGAGATTGTAAGCCGCTCTGAGACTCCTTCGGGTAGTGAAGAGCAAGGTATGAGTCCGATCTCTTCTTCTTCTGTAAAGACCACTGTGCTTGTGGGAAGATCTGGGGGCTCAATCACTTCAACTAGGGTTGCCGGATCGCCTGCCACTGGAGGGGAATGGGGAGTATGGCTGCCAGATCGATATTGGGAGACTCCTGAAGATTTGGGGATGGAGCCTGGGAAGGACAGGGACCTCACTGGGGTACAATGCTATAGAGTTCACCTCCCAAAGGATCCATTTTCTTCAGGAGAAATGATCTCTGTAGCTAGCTTGATGGAAAGCATCATCTCAAGGCAGATGTATATTAGTTTCCCAACAAATGGAGGGTGGGGAGAGAGCAGAAACAAAACCTCATTCATCCCCCTGCCCTCTCCTGTTCCATGTTCTCTCACCCCCAACACTTCTTTTCTTTTCATGGTAAACAGCCACCTCAGCCACAGAAAGAAGGAGGAGGAGGAGGAGGCGGCAAAGGAAAAGAAGGAGGAGAAGGAGAAGGTGGTGGTGGTGGAGGAGGAGGAGGATGACAAGGAGGAGGAACACCAATTATTCAGATCATTTGGGCAATGCAAATGAATGAGATAATGAGCAAGGCTTACGAAAATAACCTAAAATAAATTGTCTATTCCTCCTTGTACCTCAGTTTTTCTGGAAGCGAGGATATGTATTTGCATTTCTCAAAAGTAGTTACTGCCTCTTGCTGTCTCCTATCCCCACTTCTTTAACGCATATGCTATTTGCCACAGAAGTGTGATAAACAGAAGATACCCCAATGCACAAGGAACAGAACATTAGAGATTTGTCACTCCATAGTAAACCAGAGAGAACAAGACGGGATGTTCCTTGGACCATTGGTGGAAATGAGATCTCTGGTGCTTATCCATGTGGACTGTTTGTATTAGCTGATTGAAAACTAAAACTCTTCAGAATCTCATGAGTGACTGAGAATATAATACCTTACCTTGCTCAATCACTGCATGGCTAAAGCGATTTATGCTATTACATGTCCTAATGTATATTGGTATGACAACATGACAAATTTTAACTTGGATCATTGAACACAAAAGCTGCATTAGGTTAAGGAAAATAAAAGCAACCCCTTGAGAAACATTTCCAGGAATTTAGTCACAAAGACAGGGGTTTAAGATACTTTGCAAGTTAGAACATACCAACCCAATGCCAAGAATGAATTTCTTTTTTAAAATATAAAGGCATTTTATTATGCACTGCATTAAGAATCATAGGGAGCCTCTGAACTAATTTTGTCCATTCATTCCAAACCTGGTCTGGGAGGCAATGCAGAACATTAGAAGAGCCCTGCTGGATAAGACCAGTGGTCCATCTAGTCCAGCATCCTGCCTCACACAGTGGCCAATTAGTTCCCCTAGAGGGCCAACAGCAGAGCATACCGTAAGAGCTTCACGTAAGAGCCACATAGAATAAACATCAGATGTCTGAGAGCCACAAGACATAAACATCAGATGTTGGAGAGCTGCAACGGCGCAAGGGAAGGAGGGAGGAAAGCAGGAAGGAAGGAAAGAACAAAAGAAGGCAAATAGATGGGAAAGGAAGAAGTAGAAATAAAGCAGCTTTAACTTTAAATGCCTTCTTTGAGCCACCAGCTGGTTCGGCTTGGGAGTGATTTAAAGAGACAAATGCCTTCTCCAAGCTGGCCAATGAGGTGGTGGGGGCTTCAAGAGCCACACAATATGTGTGAAAGAGCCACATGTGGCTCCCGAGCCACAGTTTGTCAGCCCCTGGCATAGAGGCTGAGTGAGGCCTTCCCCTGATGTTGCCTCCTGGCTCTAAGATTCAAAGGCTTACCGCCTTTGAACATGGAGCTTCCCCTCAGTCACCATGGCTAGTAGCCACTGAAAGACCTATCCTCCCTGAATACAAAACCTTATAGCAGGGGTGGCCAATGGTAGCTCTCATTTTTTACCTACAACTCCCATCAGCCCCAGCCAGCATAGACAATGGCTGGGGCTGATGGGAGCTGTAGGCAAAAAAACATCTGGAGAGCTACCATTGGCCACCCTTGCCTTATAGAAAGACCATTTACAATGAATAGACCATCTGTAAAACAGGAGTTTCTACTCGAACCAGCTAGAAAGATTTTGGATCAGTTTTTTTCCAGCAGCCTAAGGCGCCTTAAAAATGTTTTGAGCACTGCCAGAAAAGCAATGCATGGGTTTTTAAAGTAACTTACCCTTCCTCCCAGCATATGGGCTCTTTTATTGATTACTGAAACCTTTATTAGGCATTTGTTCATAGGAATCCAGATAATAGGAAGTAGAAGGCAATACAATTATACTCTAAAAGAAAATGTCATTTAAAACTATAAACATTGAAATGTAGTATAAAATCAAGGATAGACAAAAAAAAAAAAGTTCCTGACAATACTTCATTTCTTCCCTAAACTGATACACCCACCCTACTAAGAACATAAGAGAAGCCATGTTGGATCAGGCCAATGGCCCATCCAGTCCAACACTCTATGCTTGTAGCCGCCACCACCTCCTGTGGCAGTGAATTCCACATGTTAATCACCCTTTGGGTGAAGAAGTACTTCCTTTTATCCGTTTTAACCTGACTGCTCAGCAATTTCATCGAATGTCCACAAGTTCTCGTATTGTGAGAAAGGGAGAAAAGTACTTCTTTTTCTACTTTCTCCATCCCATGCACTATCTGTTATTATTGAGTATTACCATACTCAATTTAATTATTGCACAATGGTGAAAATGGACAAGAAAATAATAATATTCATTGAGATGCATACAAGTAGAGTAAAGACATATTTATTTAGAGTTAAAACAACACAGATCTTACTTTCCAACTAGGCTCTTTTATTAAGAAAACGTGTTATAAAGAACCGAATTCAAACATGTTACCTATACCAGTCATTTAAATAAAGTGTAGCATGAACATACAAATATTTACTCAGCCTAAGGAGCAATATAACCATATTCAATGAAGCTTACTCCCAGAAAAGACTGTAGCTATAGTGTGGTCCTGCTGCCAGGTTGCAGTCCTAAGTACACTTACACAAGAGCAAGTGCCACAGCATGAAATTCTGTGCAAACTCTGAACTAAAAGGTGCACAACATCAGGCTGTTAGAAAACCCATTCTGTTAAAGTCAAATTGTCCAGTATTATGGTTGCCAAGTCTAACTCAGAAAATATCTGGGAACATTGGGGGTGGAGCCAGGAGATTTTCACATTTCCTCAAATAAATAAGTAAAAATACGGCAGTGCAGTTCCCATGAATACAGTCTTCATTTCCTCATCCCAAGCAGCTGCACGTCCACTGTACTCTTTCTCTCTCAGATGCAAAGGAGCTCCTACTAGAATTCCACCCCTGCCCTGATGTAGCCAATCCTCCTGGAGCTTACAGTAGGCCCTGTACTAAGAACCTTGTAAGCTCTTGGAGGATTGACTATATCAGGGATGTGTGGCCTAATATCAGAGAGAGAGAGACCAAAACAAACAGTTTGCAATCCCACACTTGTATGGTCTCACAGGGGCAATTTACTCATGAGTTGCTGAAGTTCCAGGTTCTTCAGACTAACACAGAGAAACCAAAGGTTCTAGTTTATCTCTTACCATTCAAACAACTTTGAAAGGATTGTAAAACAAATGGAGGGTCTGAGCTGCCTTCTCTTACTTTCTTACAGCTTCACAGCTAACTGGGAGCAGCCATGTTGTTCTGCGGGCTCACCCCGGTTCCATTCAACCTGGGCCCTACGTATTTAAAGGCACAGACACACTGTCCAAAAAGCAAGCCTTTCCAAGTGTTTTCTAGGATTCGGAAGAGGAAAGGCACATGGAGGCTGTGGGGCTGGAGCTTCTCCCTGCTGGCCAGCTGACTGGGGGGCAGGAAGGAACCTGCAAAAGGGATCTGGGGATTGGCAAGCCTAAATATTGAAAAATGTCTTCATTCCCACATGCCAAGCTGCATGCTTCTTGCAGGCCCATTAGGAGCTGCTTTACCACATGCCAGTCTCCAGGTGGGACCTGGGGATCCCCCGGAACTGCAACTCACCTCCAGACTACAGAGATCAGTTCCCCTGAAGAACATGGGTGCTTTCGGACTTTATGGCATTGTACCCCACGGAGATCCTTGCCCTCCCCAGGCTCCATTCCCAACCTGGATCTGGCAATGCTACTCCACCCCCATCCCCTGCCAGTGGCTGCGGGCACCTGGCGATCCTAAATTATATAAACCATCACAACCACTCTTAAGGTCCTGAGGAGAAAACTGGCATAATTAAATTAGTTCCAGGGCTTTTTTGTAGCAGGAACTCCTTTGCATATTAGGCCGCACATCCCGGATCAGGGGTGGAATTCTAGCAGGAGTTCATTTGCATATTAAGCCACACACCCCTGATGTAGCCAATCTTCCAAGAGCTTACAAAAAAGAGCCTTGTAAACTCTTGGAGGACTGGCTACATCAGGGGTGTGTGGCCTAATATGCAAAGGAACTCTTGCTAGAATTCCACCCCTGCCCTGATGTAGCCAATCCTCCTGGAGCTTACAGTAGGCCCTGTACTAAGAACCTTGTAAGCTCTTAGAAGATTAACTACATTTATGGAGTAGGTTGTGTCCAATTTTGGGATGGTGGCTCAGTGGTAGAGCATCTGTTTGGGAAGCAGGAAGTCCCAGGTTCAATCCCCGGCATCTCCAAAAAAGGGTCCAAGCAAGTAGGTGTGAAAAACCTCAGCTTGAGACCCTGGAGAGGCGCTGCCAGTCTGAGAAGACAATACTGACTTTGATGGACCAAGGGTCTGATTCAGTATAAGGCAGCTTCATATGTTCATATGTTCATCAGGGGTGTGTGGCCTAATATGCAAAGGAGTACCTGCTACTAAAAAGCCCTGATTAGTTCTATAAACTTTCCTTGGGAAACTCTAGAGCACCAGCAGACCCTCCCCCTCAGAAGTTACATAAGCTTCCAACCAACTGTAGACATTTGGTTTAAATCTACATTAAGCCAACACATCAGCAAAAAAGTTATCCTCTTCGCTGTCCTTGTATCCTTATGCAATTGGCTGAGTACCCTACATTTATTAATAGGCAGCATACAATGTTACAGGAGAACATTTAATTTTATCTTCTCTTGGCATGTTTCACGGGAAAAGTGGAATTAAAAAGCCTAGCCACGGTAGCAGCCCAGTTTCAAATATCTTGCAATTGAGTGTACCTTGTTATTATTCCTGGAACACAAAACAATATTTGACGTCAGTCCCGGCATGCGTCTTGGAAGTTATCCTGGGTTAGATAGGCAGATCACTGGGAACACAAAGGAAGGACCATGAAGGGCTAGAACTCAGGTGGGAGTTCTCCTGACAACAGAATTTGGGGTTCAGGTGGGCAGTCATGTTGGTCTGAAGCAGTCGAACAAAGTGCGAGTCCAATGGGACCTTGTATTCTGGGTATAAGCTTTCCTGTGCATGCACGGAATTAAGCGTTGTTGGCTTTAAAGGTGCCACAGGACGTAAACTTTGTTCAACAGAATTTCAGATTATAGGCTCCAGATCACAACCTTAGCACCGGATTGGTAGGTACTGCTCATTTCTCATTGGTCAGAGCCAGAGGTGTCTGGGTGAGACATTTTAGCAGCTGAGCCTGTGCATTTTATTCTGAAGCAATTCTCATAGGCTTCTGTAGGACTTCCTCCTTAGAAGAATGCACTCTACATTGCAGTCGCCTTATTTATAGTTAGGTACAGGGGTGGAATTCTTGCAGGAGCTCCTTTGCATATTAGGCCACACACCCCTGATGTAGCCAATTCTCCAAAAGCTTACAAAAAAGAGCCTTGTAAGCTCTTGGAGGATTGGCTACATCAGGGGGTGTGGCCTAATATGCAAAGGAGCTCCTGCTAGAATTCCACCTCTGGTTAGGTAACATATAGTTAGCAGTTAGGCTCATGCTTTGTAATCTGGCTGCACTTGGCTCGGAGAGCCAGTTTGGTGTAGTGGTTAAGTGTGTGGACTCTTATCTGGGAGAACCGGGTTTGATTCCCGACTCCTCCACTTGCACCTGCTAGCATGGCCTTGGGTCAGCCATAGCTCTGGCAGAGGTTGTCCTTGAAAGGGCAGCTGCTGGGAGAGCCCTCTCCAGCCCCACCCACCTCACAGGGTGTCTGTTGTGGGGGAGGAAGGTAAAGGAGATTGTGAGCCATTCTGAGACTCTTCAGAGTGGAGGACGAGATATAAATCCAATATCTTCTTCTTCGTCGTCTTCTTCAAGAGGTCACAGACCCAATGCAGTTTAACTGCCTTGCTAAGATAGGACTTTGGGGGTCTCCCTTACACTGGTTTTTCTCCTTTCTCCATGATCAGGGAAAGAAGATGGCGCTTGCTGAGGGAGTCTTCCTGCGATACCCGCTCAGATATGGAGTGCTGCAGGGGGCAATTCTCTCACCAACAACGCTCCCTCTAAGCTGTGGAGTCTTGTGAGCAAAAATTCTACTTTGTGAGCTCCTGGCGTCAAAGCTGTGAGCTACTGCATGAATTAGTTTGCTCTGGGGCCATTTTTCCAGAGCTGAGACAAAAACGTGTGAGCTGGAGCCTAAAAAACTGTGAGCTAGCTCACACTAACTCAGCTTAGAGGGAACACTGCTCACCAATGTTATTCAATATCCATATATGCCCCCTCACTCAGCTGGTCCGGGGGATTGGGCTGGGCTGCCACCAGTATGCAGATGACACCCAGCTCCAATTATTGAAGGATGGCTGCCTGGGCTCCACCCCAGAAAATCTGACCAGGACACTGGAAGCCTGTCTGGGTGGTTGCACAGAGCCAGCTGAAACTTAATCCATCAAAGACAGAGGTCCTGTATCTGAGTTCACGGGAGGGTGGGGGGAGCTGAGATGGGAATCGGGCTCCCCAACTTGGGTGATGCATTACTTGTGCCAGCCCAGAAGGTGAGGAGCCCGGGGGTGGTCCTGGATGCCTCACTTCCTATGAAGGCCCTGGTTGCCACAGTTGCCCGGTCTGCCTTTTATCAGCAGCTTCGGAAACTGGCCCCCTACCTCTCCCCCCAGGACTTGGTTATAGTGACCAATGTAACGGTCATTTCTGTCACGGCTGGGGCAGGCAAAGTCCAGAGGCAGTCCGAGGTCTGTAGCCAGCAAGCAGGAGTGTCCAAGGTGCCAAATCCAAATCGCTGTGCAAGTATCGCAGGTCCGAGGTCCAGAAGCTGAGGTCAGGGAGTCCAGAAGTCAAAAGCCAAAGTCAGGGAGTCAGGAACCAAAGTCAAGCCGGAGTGGATGCTAGAATGTCAGGGAGATGACTAGTTGCTTCCACAAAGCCTCCTCCCAAAGCCCACAGCTATATAGCCCTCTGCTGGCTGTTGCCCATTTGGGCTAATTGCTGGCTCTGGGAGGCAGCCAGGATCCTGTTACAACTCAAGCATCCTTGCTCTTAGGAGGGCCAGAATCCTCTCAAAACTCAGGACTCAGGGAGCGTCTTGCTTGTGAGCGTGCTGCCCTCCTCCGATCCCTGAGGTCCTGACGGAGGCGGTCACGCACACGAGCCACCCGAGAGGGCGAGGCAGGGGGGCTGGGATCTTCTTCAGCAGGAGGCAGGGGTACTGGTGCAGATGGCAGGGGTACAGTTTCCTCGGCAGACTCGTCTTCCTCTGCAGGGTCCCCAGCACCCATGACAATTTCCAGGTTTGATTACTGGAACTCACTTTACGCAGGCTTGCCCTTGCAGCTGATCTGCAAACTCCAGCTGGTGCAGAATGTAATGGCGCACCTGCTCACCATGCTGCCTGTGCAGGTGAACATTCAGCCAGCCCTATGTCAATTGCACTGCCTACCAGTTGTGTACGGGATCCATTTCAGGTACTGGTACTAGGGTTGCCAAGTCCAATTCAAGAGATATCTGGGGACTTTGGGGGTGGAGCCAGGAGACTTTGGGGGTGGAGCCAGGAGAGACTGGGGGTGGAGCCGGGAGCAAGGGTGTGACAAGCATAATTGAACTCCAAAGGAAGTTCTGACCATCACAGTTAAAGGGACCACACACCTTTTAAAACGCCTTCCTTCCATAGGAAATAAAGATGGGGGCACCTTCTTTGGGGGTTCATAGAATTGGACCTCCTGGTCCAATCGTTTTGAAACTTGGGGGGGTAATTTGGGGAGAGGCACTGGATGCTATACTGAAAATGTGGTGCCTCTACCTAAAAAAAACAGCCTCCCCCCAGGGCCCCAGATACCCGCAGATCAATTCTCCATTATTTCCTATGGGAATAAGTCCCCATAGGGAATTACAGAGCTCCCAGCAGACATTTCCCTCCCCCCACTTTCTGATGACCCTGAAGTGGGGGGAGAACCTCCAAACTGGGGGATCCCCTGCCCTCACCTGAGGATTAGCACTCCTAACTGGGTACCGACATTACTGTGAAAGCCAAAATGAAAGAACCACCATGGTATCAGTAGCAAAGTAATATTTATATAGGTTCTAAGCAGGGGGGAGGGGTAGAAAAAGCCCAGCAGGAACTCATTGGAATATCAGGCACCACCCTGACATCCCCATTGCTTTGCACAGGGCTTTTTTTTGTAGAAAACGCCCAGCAGGAACTTAGCTGAATATTAGGCCACACCCCCTGACATCAAGCCAGCTGGAACTGCGTTCCTGTGCATTCCTGCTCAAAAAAAAGCTCTGGTTCTAAGTGTTTACTCCATACAATTCATGAAGGTACCAAATGCATTGAATTTAAAGTGCTATTAATTTCAGTTCAACGACGATTAAGTTCATAGAGTCTTGAAGTGCACAGTAGCTGATGTTATAAATCTTCAGTACCATAAAACAGTCTCAAATGTACAAGTGCAAAGTCACAAAAACATTCCTAAAGAGCAGTAATAATTCCTTCAGAGAAGACCAGAACTCCCTTTTAAATACAAGGCTGGACAGCAATTGCAATAAGCATTCTTGAGATCATGCCAAATCGTGTCAAATTCCTTAACTTGCATGCTCCATTAAATATCCGACTCAGTCTTCTTTCCCTATAATTTACCCTATGGCCAGATTCTGAAGGTTAGGAGGAACTGCACTTAATTTGAAGATTATTTACGCTGGTGCAGAGTCACAGACGATCTCCAGCCCTGAGTCAATAGGTAATCATTCCCGGCCCCCAAGTATCATCCACACCTTTTGAGTGTCACAGACATAGGCTATGAGCAGAACTACAGGAGAGACAACAAAGTGCTCATCTCCTGGCCAACACCAGCTGCTTGAGTAGTTGCCGAATTACTCCCAAGCAGCTGGCTACAAATTTGACCCATGGGCAAATGCCTATAAACACCAGCCAAGGGAGGCTGTTTAAGTCATTCTACCACTGACTCTGCAACCACAGCTTCAGATCCTCCCTCCCTCATGTGATCCTTGGACTGGCTTCTGACTATACCTTTCCTCTCCACTAGACTCCTCCTCATGAGTAACCCTTGGAATGCTTGGCTATGACTTTTAGAGGACCCATTGATAACGGCTTGCTTGGTACATAAGAACATAAGAGAAGCCATGTTGGATCAGGCCAATGGCCCATCCAGTCCAACACTCTGTGTCACACAGTGGCCAATATATATATATATATATATATATATATATATATATATATATATATATATATATATATATATATATATATATATGTGTGTGTGTGTGTGTGTGTGTGTGTGCGTGTGTGTATACACACACGCGCGCGCACATATATACACACACATTGTGGCTAATAGCCACTGGTGGACCTTTGCTCCATATTTTTATCTAACCCCCTCTTGAAGCTGTCTATGCTTGTAGCCGCCAACACCTCCTGTGGCAGTGAATTCCACATGTTAATCACCCTTTGGGTGAAGAAGTACTTCCTTTTATCCATTTTAACCTGACTGCTCAGCAATTTCATCGAATGCCCACAAGTTCTTGTATTGTGAGAAAGGGAGAAAAGTACTTCTTTCTCTACTTTCTCCATCCCATGCATTATCTTGTAAACCTCTATCATGTCAGCCCGCAGTCGACGTTTCTCCAAGCTAAAGAGCCCCAAGCATTTTAACCTTTCTTCATAGGGAAAGTGTTCCAACTCTTTAATCATCCTAGTTGCCCTTTTCTGGACTTTTCCCAATGCTATAATATTCTTTTTGAGGTGCGGTATTGAATTCTTGGACTGGACTCTTGACTCCGTTTCTCTTGCTCAGACTTTGGTTGCCTCCCAGGAACCCGCCCTCAGCTCTGCCTGACCTGCAACAGATGCGAATCAGTTCTTCATTTTGACTATTTTAATAAGAACCATCATTTCAAATACAAAACTTTCCAAAACTCTTGCTGACCTGGGGGCAATTTGTCCCTGCAGATGTTAGGACAAAATTACCTAATCTCTGTACAAGAGAATAGACAGATACAAATTTGACATTAATTATGGCAACTTTCAGAAACCTGTGGGAGTCTACCAGAACTTGCTGCTGTAGATCTGAATGTTATCATTTTTCAATGAAGGAACTTCAGAAGAGAGACGCCAGCTTTTAATTTATACCATTAGTAAATTGTACTGTATTTTTGTTGTTGTTGTTCAGTCACAGTCGAGTCCAGCTCTTTGTGACTCCATGGACAAAGTCACTCCAAGCCCTCCTGCCTTCCACCATCTACCGAAGTCTGCTCAAATTCATGTTAGTTACATCAGTAACGCTGTCCAGTCATCTCATCTTTTGCTGTCCCCTTCTTCTTTTGCCGTCTATCTTTCCCAGCATCAGGATCTTCTCCAGTGAGTGCTCCCTTCTCATTGGGTGGCCAAAGTATTTGAGCTTCAGCACTTGACCTTCCAGGGAACAGAGCCAAGCGGGCAGCCATGTTGGTCTGAAGCAGTTGAACAAAGCAGGAGTCAAGTTGCACCTTTAAGACCAACCAATTTTTATTTAGAACGTCAGCTTTCGTGTGCTCTTAAGCACACTTCATCAGACGAGGAATCCAGCACAGTGAGCAAAGCCATACATAGCTGAGCAGAGCCATACATAGCTGGTAGGCAGTGGCCCACAATGCAACATGGTACAGATTTAAGAACCAATGGCAGTGAAGTAAAATTATCTGGTAGGCAGTGGTTTAGAATGTAAAATGGTACAATGACAGAATAGTAAAATTAACAAATTGAGCAAACCTTTGATCAGAGTAGCATGAGCATGCGAAAGCAACAAAACAGCAGTATGCAGTAAAATTAACAAATTGTACAAACCTTTGATCTGAGTAGCATGACTGTTCCAGGGAACAGTCAGGGTTGATTTCTCTTAGGACTGACTGATTTGATCTTCTTAGGTAGAACTTAAACCAAAATTGTCTCTTTCACCCATAGAAGGTATTAAATTCGTTCGACGTAATTACAGGGCACTTTATTAGCTATTCCTCTTATCTAAACCAGCTATTTAATCTGGAATGGCTGTGAATCAACCACTCAACTTTGACAGAGAATCCAGATGATTTTGCTGGTAACCTGTCATAGTTCTCTACTTTCCCCACTATCCCCCCATTCTTTGGCAGAAAAGTGGTGCAGAGATATATATGATGCATTTGCAGCGTGAGGATGTCCTACGTGAGTAATGAAAATGAGATGGGGTCATGGCTCAGTGGCAGGGCATTTGCTTAACCTGCAGAAAGTCCCAAGTTCAATCCCTGGAATCTCCAGTTAAAGAACTAGGCAGTACATGATATGAAAGAGCTCAGCCTGAGACCCTGGAAAGGCGTTGCGGCTCCATACAAACAATATCGACTTAATGAACCAATGGTCTGATTCAGTATAAAGCAGCTTTGTGTGTTCAAAAAACTACTCCTACTAAATGACAACATAACCAATATCACAAGAGCTGTTGCCAAATTGCCAAGAGCTGTTGGCTGAAATTGTCAAAAATTATTCTAAGCAGGTTTTATTGTGATTCTTAATCCTATTTTAGCCTTTTGTGCTTTGAACCGACATATGTGATTGTTGTTTGGCTGACAAGTCTCTGTAGATCTCTTTTGGTTATGCCAATAAAGGTGTGATTGATTGATTGATACTCCATGTCCAGGGACTGTTGTCCCTTTAGGTTTTCAGTCCTTCCTTCTCATTTCAGCATATTTCAATACTTCTCGTCCCTCAAGGAGGATCAACCAGCTCTGACAGGGCTTTTTTTGTAGCAGGAACTCCTTTGCATATTAGGCAACACACCCCTGAGGTAGTCAGTCCTCCTGGAGCTTGCAGTAGACCCTATATTAACAGTCCTGTAAGCTCTTAACCAGAGCCAGTTTGGTGTAGTGGTTAAGTGTGCGGACTCTTATCTGGGAGAATCGGGTTTGATTCCCCACTCCTCCACTTGCACCTGCTGAGATGGCCTTGGGTCAGCCATAGCTCTGGCAGAGGTTGTCCTTGAAAGGGCAGCTGCTGTGAGAGCCCTCTCCAGCCCCACCCACCTCACAGGGTGTCTGTTGTGGGGGAGGAAGGTAAAGGAGATTGTGAGCCGCTCTGAGACTCTTCGGAGTGGAGGGCGGGATAGAAATCCAATATCTTCTTCTTCTTCTTCTTCTCTTGGAGGATTGGCTGTATTGGGGTGTGTGACCTAATACGTAAAGGAGTTTCGGCTACAAAAAAAGCCCAGAGCTCTGTTGCCATTTGTGAACATAAATTATCAGGGGATAGGATTAAGGGATTTCTTTTTTTTTGCCGTTTGCCAAAGTTATTGCTCTTTAAAAACACTTAGTGATAAAAATTTTCACCTGTCTCTGAGACTTTCCTCAAGCAAACAAACAAAAAACACCATCCCCTCAATCCCCAAGAGATAAGCTTTTTTTGTAGCAGAAACATATTTGCATATTAAACCACACTCCCTTGATGTAGCCAATCCTCCAACAGTTTACAGGGCTCTTCCTACAGGGCCTACTGTAAGTTCTTGGAGGATTGGCTGCATGGGGGTGTGTAGCCTAATATGCAAATAAGTTCCTGCTACAGAAAAAGCCCTGATGAAACTGATAATTTTACTATGCATTCATAAGCGCTGGAAGGGTACAGTCAAATCCCAAAAGAAAAAGAAGTATTTTATCTGGATATAACAGAAGAAAAACCACACTGGGAAGTAGCATATGTATTTTAAAGGGAAACATTATTATATTCAGTGTTATGCAGATCCTTAGTTTTGCTTCTAGCAAGATGCAGAGCAGTAATTGCTCAGCAGCACAACATAATCTTTGTGCTGTAGTCCCTCATACACCTTTGAGTTTTGCCCAGAAATGCTACAGACTATAAATTTTAATACCACAGATTTCCCTCCCTCTGCTCTATATATTTGTATTTATCAGCAAGCTGAAGTTTCAATCATACCTCTGATGAAGCAAACTCCAGCACATGAAAGGTTATGCTGCTATAAATCTGTTAGTTTTTAATGGCACTATGGAACATTTTGTCTTTTTTACCTACAGCAGACTATGGCTAACCCTCTAAAATTGGGCAGCAGTAATTAGAGTGACTAGACTAACTAGAGTGACATAGGTTTCTTTTACATGCATGCTGTAATGTCTCTGTGCATTGCAATTTTCTAAAATTAGGCTCACTGAGGCTTTAAACGGCAGTTTGAATATAGTCAGATTCACACAGTTTAATAGGGATGGACGCACACAACATTTTTGCAGTTGAACCATGAACCCATACGAACCAGGAGATTTGTTTGTGAACCAAAATGGTTTGTATTGATTTGTGAGCCATTTAGTTTAAACCTCTACTTTCTATTTTCTGCAGCTTTTTGTCAGGGGCAGAAAGCAGGGGGACCACCACATAGTTGTTTTTCACTCTTCATGAAAGGCATAAAAATTATGCCATGAACTGCATAAAAATTAATGGAATTTCGTGGAAGTTCTTCAGTTAGCAGACCACAATTCATGATGAACTTTAGTTCATCAGCTGGTTTGTGCCTAGCCCTAGAGTTTAAGCCCTTCCATTTCTGTTCCTTCTCTCCAGAATAACTTCTAGCCTTATGGTCCAGTAGAAAACCTCAAATGGACAAGTCCGCAAATCAGGGTCTTTGGCATTAATTGGCACCAATGAACCCATTGGTGGGTGTCATGGTGTAGTGTTTGGGATCAAATCCTCAAAAGCACAAGCAAACTGGACAATGAAACGATTTCATCTTCTACCCTGATTCATATAATAAACCCAAAAGAAAAGTTCAGAGATATTTCTGCATGCCTATCAAGTGGATTCTCTCTTTACATTTTTCTTTCCCCTCCCCACAAAGCTAGGCTATAATCAAGGTCAGCCTTGCCACTAGGCAAACTAGGCAACTGCCTAGGGTGCCAGCCTTCTGGGGGCACCCAATTGGGTGCCCCTGTGTGACTCAGTGATGTTATCAGTGCAGGGGTGTGTTAACTTAAGAACGTACAGTAAGAACATAAGAGAAGCTATGTTGGATCAGGCCAATGGCCCATCCAGTCCAACACTCTGTGTCACACAGTGGCCAAAAAACCCCAAGTGTCATCAGGTGGTCCACCAGTGGGGCCAGGACACTGGAAGCCCTCCCACTGTGCCCCCGCAAGCACCCAGAATACAGAGCATCACTGCCCCAGACAGAGAGTTCCAACAATAACCTGTGGCTAATAGCCATTGATGGACCTCTGCTCCACATGTTCATCCAATCCCCTCTTGAAGCTGTCTATGCTTGTAGCCGCCGCCACCTCCTGTGGCAGTGAATGCCATGTGTTAATCACCCTTTGGGTGAAGAAGTACTTCCTTTTATCAGTTCTAACCCGACTGCTCAGCAATTTCTTTGAGTGTCCATGAGTCCTCGTATTGTGAGAAAGGGGGAAAAGTGCTTCTTTCTCTACCTTCTCTATCTCATGCATAATCTTGCAAACCTCTGATCATGTCACCCCTCAGTTGACGTTTCTCCAAGCTAAAAAGCCCCAAGCGTTTTAACCTTTCTTCATAGGGAAAGTGTTCCAACCCTTTAATCATTCCAGTTGCCCTTTTCTGGCCTTTTCCCAATGCTATAATATCTTCTTTGAGGTGTGGGGACCAGAATTGTACACAGTACTCCAAATGAGTATGATTTATACAGAGGCGTTTGATACTGGCTGATTTGTTTTCAGTTCCCTTCCTAATAATTCCCAGCATGGTGTTGGCCTTTTTTTATTGCAGTTGCACACTGTCTCGACATTTTCAGTGAGTTAGGATGGCAGACAGTCTAGGGCTGGCCCTAGGATGGCAGACAGGTCAGTCCTACAATGGCAGACAGTCTAGGGCCAACCCTGGCTATAATTATTTCAAAATAAAGCGATATGGAAACAGACACAGATTCACACGCGAGAGGCGCTCCCGACCCCGAAAATATTGATAGATTGCACATTGCCTCCAGTCTGGCTAGGCATGATTTTGTTTGTTCAGGGAGTTAAGGCAGTGAGCAATTCCAGTCTGCCTAGACATGATCTGAATATTCTTCCAATGAATCGTTAAGGATTCCTAGCGACCAAGCCCCCCTTTCAACCTTCCCGTTGTCTAATCTGTTTGTTTGTTTGGGTCTGTAAAAACCTTTCAGCTATTTATGTGTATTTCTGGTTCAGCAGACCTACAAAGGTGCTGGCATTAGTCCTGCTGAAAGAAACCCACCACTGA
Source organism: Heteronotia binoei (assembly GCF_032191835.1). Taxonomy (NCBI): domain Eukaryota; kingdom Metazoa; phylum Chordata; class Lepidosauria; order Squamata; family Gekkonidae; genus Heteronotia; species Heteronotia binoei. The sequence goes on along the minus strand of NC_083229.1, from coordinate 112,827,164 downwards.
AGTCTCCTCGCGCTGCTCATACAATGTAATTGCTTGGCTCATTAGAACCAAGAGACTGACGGATGAGAGAGAAGGAGGGAGATTAGCTAAAGGAGGTCACCGAGGGCTGGGCAGGTTTTAACCTTTATCCCCCCCCCCCTATTTTCTTAAGGGGGAGAGAAAAATGTCAAACATGAACAACAAAAGCCGGATTTGCAAACAAGTTGAATAAACAGAAGAATTAGCTGGATGGATCAAACCATGCATCCATCTAGTCAAACATATGGGGTCACCCACAACAGTGAGCAGAGAGATCACAAGCTATACATGATATAGATATCCCTTCCCAGTTTGCCTGCAGCATCTAGCACTCACAACAGCACTGATTCTAAACACAGAATTTCCATTTTTACTTTCTATAACCTAGTGCTTATTCATTACTGATAAGCCTGAAGTGGGGAAGGGCCTCCAAACTGGAGAAACTCCTGCCCCCAAATGGGGATTGGCAACCCTAGGGGGAGCAAATAAGGGCTACGGTCTTTGTGCTGAACTTGTAGGCTTCCTGGTTGGCCACTGTGTGAAACCAAGCCTGTCTGATCCAGCAGACCTCTTCACATTTATAATCTTGCTAGAGTCCTTGCAAACAACGCTATGAGGCAAGTCAAGGTTATCTCTGCCTTTTAAGAGTGGCTGGCTTAAGGCCAGTTGATGGAATAATGCCAATAGATGACTTTTTGCTCAGTCTGTTAGCCAGTACAGTAAAACAGCAATTGAAATGGTATCTATGTATCACATCAGTGCTTAATTTTTGAAGCATTATGGTTCCTAGAGACCTCTGTCCTCTAACCTTCATTCCAATTTCATTTTGCTGATGAAGGCTTATAGCCTTCATGGAGGTGTGGCTATGGGGTGCCATTAAGAGCTCTTACCACTGCACAGACATGAGCATGTGCATCATTGACCTAACTGGACAAAAGCTGTCCCAGCGGGGACACATGTATAGCAGGTCATTCAGCAGCCAGTTTGGTGCAGTGGTTAAGTGTGCAGACTCTTATCTGGGAGAACCAGGTTTGATTCCCCACTGTTCCACTTGCACTTGCTGGAATGGCCGTGGTTCAGCCATAGCTCTCGTAGGAGTTGTCCTTGAAAGGGCAGCTCCTGTAAGAGCTCTCTCAGCCCCACCTACCTCACAGGGTGTCTGTTGTGGGGGGTGGGGAGGTAAAGGAGATTGTGACCACTCAGAGACTCTTGAGATTCAGAGTATAGGGCAAGATATAAATCCAATCTTCTTCTTCGCTCCATAGCATTCTATTGTACTGAGACTGGCAAATATGTGCAGCAAAAACTTGTACAAGTCACACAACTGGTGCAATCAATACCCCATCAGAGTCACAGTGGAACCTCCTCTCCTTTCAATTGAGTTCAAACCTTGTGAGTATACATGTGATGAGATACAGCATACAACCTGGACTGACTGTGCTTCCGTATGTCATACACAACTGTATCTACACATACTTCTTCAGCAAAGGTAATCGTTTTATCCTTCCAACAGCCCTATGAATTGTAATCAGCTCAGAGATACTGACTGACCCAAGGTTACCCAGTGAATTTTGTGACTAAGTAGGGACTAGGGATGGGCATGAACTGGCTGATGAACTAAAGTTCATCATCAGTTTTGGCCAGTTTGTGGTTTATGAAGCAATGTTCGCAAACTGAAGAACCACCATGAACTTTCACAAATGTTAATGAAGTTTGTGGCTCATCACGAAAAACAGCTGAGCTGCAACAAATCCACACAGAAACATATTCAATATCCAGAACAAATGTGCTTCTGACAGAGAAGTTAGAACTGATAAAAGGAAGTGACGGGTTAGAACTGATGGGTTAGAACTGATAAAAGGAAGTACTCCTTCACCCAAAGGGTGATTAACATGTGGCATTCACTGCCACAGGAGGTGGTGGCGGCTACAAGCATAGACAGCTTCAAGAGGGGATTGGATAAACATATGGAGCAGAGGTCCATCAGTGGCTATTAGCCACAGCCTATTGTTGGAACTCTCAGTCTGGAGCAGTGATGCTCTATATTCTTGGTGCTGGTGGGGCGGGGGACACAGCGGGAGGACTTCTAGCCCCACTGGTGGACCTCCTGATGGCACTTGGGTTTTTTTGGCCACTGTGTGACATAGAGTGTTGAACACAGAGTGTTGAATTGGCCTGATCCAGCATGGCTTCTCTTACGTTCTTATGAGAATGGTCCAAACAGACCGCCGCATCTCTCACCGTGATTCATAAATGATACAAAGATACCAAGTTTGAGTCGGGTGGCACCTTTAAGATCAACCGAGTTTTATTCTGGGTGTAAGCTTTCATGTGCAAGCACAAAGTATGTGTGCACACAAAAGCTTATACCCAAATAAAACTTGGTTGGTCTTAAAGGGTGCCACTGGTCTCACACTTAATTCTGCTGCCTTAGATCAAAATGGCTACCCACCTGACACTACAAAGATATTTAGTTACAAGTGTGCTATAACTACTTAACCAACAAACACTTCCTAGCTATTATTATTATAACAGCACACAAGCCATTAGAACTGTTTTGCTTTGCCTGAATAAAAGGTTAAAGGAAATTCGCCACAGGGGGACTGAGGAAGACAGCGAATATTCTTCAAAAGAGGAAGCAAATCCTAACTCCTGAGAAGGAAGAGATGGAATGTTGAGTTATCCCCAGAGTCCAGCAAATTCCTAGGGATGACAAGTTGAAATTAATACCCACTGGAAATTTGTTTTGCAAGTCAAGACATGCATGTTCTGTAAGTTCCCATTCAGAATAATGGACAGTTATATAAATAGGAGTGCTGCTGGTTCCAAAGGAAGTGGCAAACCTGTTTTTACATCTTTGACCAGAAAGGGTAAACATTTTCCAAGTAATTTGTTACACACACACATACTCATGAGCGCGCGCGCACACACACACATCAGGGAGTGCCTTTAATTGTAAAAATAGCTGTTGGCAGGGCTTTTTGGGTAGAAAAGGCCCAGCAGGAACTCACTTGCATATTAAGCCACACCCTCTGACGCCAAGCCAGCCAGAACTGCATTCCTGTGTGTTCCTGCTCTAAATAAGCCCTGGCTATTGGAGAATCTGGTCTATAAGCTTTGGACCCAGAGTTCAAGATTGCTCAAGGCCTCCAAGAACTGCTCTGATTTCCAGCCCTCACAATCCAGACAGACAGGATAAACTATACTGCCCTGCCAAGAGACTACATGGTTGAAAATGGTCACTTCTGATGCCACAGCTTCATGTGCTCACACCTTTCGTAGGGATGGGCATGAACTGGCATACAAGTTCATGAGAAATTTTGACCAGTTCATGCTGTGCAAATTCAAATTTGTGGGAGGGCAGTGAGTATGTATTTTCAAAGTTTCAGCCTTTTTAATGGAGGTTTGTGCTGATTCGTGAGCAGATATATTTTTAGACAGAGTGTCTCCACTCAATCAAAAAGTTTACAAAATTTCAAAGCAACAACTCAGAGGGCAGGTAGAGAAGCAAAGGGATGGGGGGAGTCCCTTGTGATTTTGATATCTCTAGGTTGCACAAGATCTGTTCTATATACTCCTGAACCTGTGTCCTTTTGACAGGTGAAGGTTCAGGAGTGTATAGAACAGACCCTGTGCAAGCCAGAGACACCAAACTCAAAGGGGATCTCTGGCTGGCTCTCCTCAACCTGTCCTGGTGAAGATTGGATTTACAGGTCCAAGTTATTGCCCCCTCACAGAAGGTACTCCCAGGAGAGTGGTCATTTCCCCATAAACTACTTTCCTGGGAATCATCTTCCAGGGGGGAGGGGTGTAACTTGGACTCTGTAAATCCAACCATCCCCAAACTTGAATAGCAGGTAGAGGAAAGTCAGCTAGCTCATAGTTTTTTAACCTCTGGCTCACACATTTTTGTCTTAGCTCATGAAAAATGGCCCCAGAGCAAACTAATTTATGCAGTAGATCACAACTTCAATGCTAGTAGCTCACAGTTTTAATACTAATAGCTCACAAAGTAGAATTTCTGCTCACAAGACTCCACAGCTTAGAGGGAACATTGGACTCACAGGATATGCAAGGGTGTCTCAAGGCTGTTGGCGGACAAATCACAAGAGAAAGGGAGATGATTCTGTCATGCCGATACAATATATAAAAACCCTCAACAAAAATACCTCTTGGTCCTTTGAATATACCTTCATTTCTCTAAGGATATCACACCCAGTGAAAATATGTTCCACCCACTTTCTTATAAGTGTGTAACTGTCATATCAAAGCCTGTTTTGGACTCCTTCCCTTGCAGGCCATGACTAACTTGATCGAAAGACCTGACACAACGCACATAACAAGCCACTGTTCTTTCCCTGTCGACCTACAGCCCTCTTATTGTCTATTCATAGAGTTCAATCTATCAAAATATGGGCTTTGTTTCAATCAAGCATGAATTACTCTTGATAACGAATTGTTGCAAAAAGGCTGATGTGCTTGCGGGAATAACACAGCATTTTCCCACGTGCTTTTGGGGTGGTGGATGAAAATCATCTAATTATAGCGTACCTTTTCACTCAAGCAGTGGACACTATCACTAAGCTCCTGTATTTGTTATTTTTAAATTGTCTATCTATTCTTGTTTGAGGGTGCATCCTTCCCACCTATTTTTTTTTTTTTTGAAACAAGCTTTCACTTGCTCCGACATATTTTGCTTCAATATGCCCACCTGTCTCTTTGCTATAACCTTCCACATCTCACAAGTTGCATCAACAATGAAAAAGTTCTTTTACCATCGTCTGGCCAGAACTATACTCGATTCTCTGATAAGCAGGACTCTTAAACAGAAGCCAAATTAAGTTAGTTCCGTTATTTTTATTGGCATCAGCAGGCCATGGCTCAATTCACATACAATGCCAAACCATCAGCTGTTAATGGGAGCCTATAGACACTCTTGTGGAGTAGTGGTTAAGCCGTGGTGAAATGGCTGAGAGCGGTGGACTCTAATCTGGAAAACTGGATTTGATTGCCCGCTCCTCCACATGGAGCCAGTTAGATGACCTTGGCTCAGTCAAAATTCCCTCAGAGCTTTCTCAGCCCCATCTGAGAGCCAAATAAGATTCCCACTCCTCTACTTGCAGCTGCTGGAATGGCCTTGGGTCAGCCATAGCTCTCGTAGGAGTTGTCCTTGAAAAGGCAGCTGCTGTAAGAGCTCTCTCAGCCCCACCCACCTCACAGGGTATCTGTTGCGGGGGGAGATAAAGGAGATTGTGACCACTCTGAGATTCCGGGTATCAGGCAGGATATAAACCCAATATCTTCTTCTATCTACCTCACAGGGTGTTGGTTGTGCGGAGAGGAAGGGAAGGTGATGGTAATCCGCTCTGAGACTCCTTCTGGTAGTGAAGAGCACGTTATAAAACCAACTCTTCTAGCCTCTTTCCCCACTTAGAAAGTAGGAAGAACCCTGCTGGATCAGTCAATTTAGTCCAGCATCCTGTTCTGCACACAGCCAACCAGCTGCTGTGGAGAAAAGCAGGGTATAAAAGCCAACTCTTCTTCTTTGCTGTAGCTGGAGGGATTTAGGAAGCTCGAGTTTGTACTCCTTGAACTGTGCTGGACTAGGCTACATTGGCATAACTCTTACATGCCAATGGATGGCGAGTTATCATCTTAATCCCTTTAATATGCTATTTAGGACTGAGTTGCTAGTTGGGTAGTCCAGGGCTAACAGGGATTTCCAGCAGGAAGACAAATGGTATCGGTTTCGCTCAACTCTCTTCCTTAGAGCTTATGAACACTGTACAGATATTGCACATCCCCTTCAGGTCTTCGTCAGGTTTATGAAAAGTCTGCAATGCCAATTATAAATACTCCATGTCATGGGATAATAATGTGGCTGCAATTAAATTGACATTCCTTTTGAACAACTCAGTTCCACTGAAGTGCTTGCATGAAAGATGCCTTTTTCTCGGTGTCCAAATATAGTATACTGAAACTGCTTCGCAATCTGTCTGAACAATATACGATACTACCTACATTCTATACAATTTTGATACAAAAAATGAACATTCTGCCAAATACAGAACTTCACACACTTGGGTTGTACCATCCAACATTCTGTCAAAGGTGGTCTCACTCTGTTCCCTTCACCCTCTCATCTGGAACGTTCCATCCACAAGGATCCCATGACTCCCAGCATCATTTTCAGGTTTTGCCAGACACTACTCAGAGAAGGGGGAAAGGGAGGACTAATTTTCTTTGACTGACAAAAGTAGGCAGGATAAAACTCATTGTGTTTTATTGCAGAAAGATGTAGAGAATTCCCCCTTGAATTTCAAAATCTTTTATGTGAAACTCTCCCTACCCCCTAACATCCATGACTCTTCCTTCTGATAACATCCTCACAGTACATGTCTGAAGTTCTAGAGCAGGGGTATCAAACATCTGGCCCAGGGGCTGAATCAGGCCCCCAAAGGGCTCCTATCAGCCCCCGGAGCAACTGGCTGTCATCTGCATCCTTCTCCCTCTCTCTTGCTTCTTTCTGCATCACAGCTTGCTTTGCAAGGCTTGCTCAGTTACATAGAAGTTACAGAGCAAAACCTCTGTTTTCTCCATTGATTGAGGCTCTTCCCTTGGGAGGAGCCTCTCTTTCTTCTATTGGATAAAAATCCTCCCCCTCCTGGTCCCTGGTGAAGGAAGGAAAGAGCCAGAGCTTCCTTTGCCCAGTTTCCTGGATTGCATGGGAGAGATACACGGATAGCATCTAGTGTTAAATGTTTTAAGCATGTTTAAAAAAAACTTTGTGTTTATCTGTTTCCTTTATAAAGTTTATATTGCTGCTGCCTAATCTTAAATAGGAACACACAGAGTCTGGCCTGACATGGCCCCGCCCCACAAACTCTCATTTATGTCAGATTTGGCCCTCATAACAAATGAGTTTGACACCACTGTTCTAGAGCAATTCAGCCTTAAATTGCATGACAGTTTGTCCACAAGAATTAGATTTCTTCTATACAAACTAGAATTGCTTTCTAGTTCCTGCTACCAAAAAAGCCCTGGGCAACCCTGAACTTTCCATTCAAAGTGTGGTCACAACCATTGCTTTTGGACAAAGATCTCTCAGGCAGTTGTTCACTTTACCCTACAACATAATGCATGGGATGGAGAAAGAAGTACTTTTCTCCCTTTCTCACAAGACAAGAACTCGTGGGCATTCGATGAAATTGCTGAGCAGTTGGGTTGGAACTGATAAAAGGAAGTACTTCTTCACCCAAAGGGTGATTAACACATGGAATTCACTGCCACAGGAGGTGGGGGCAGCTACAAGCATAGACAGCTTCAAGAGGAGATTGGATGAACATGTGGAGCAGAGGTCCATCAGTGGCTATTAGCCACAGTATGTATGTATGTATATATGTGTGTGTGGGGTGTGTGTGTGTATACACACACACACACATATTGGCCACTGTGTGACACAGAGTGTTGGACTGGATGGGCCATTGGCCTGATCCAACATGACTTCTCTTATGTTCTTATTGGTCGTTTTCGCACTCACCTTAATCAGCAGCGACGACCCTCTTCACCGTGCAGGATCTGCGAAGATTTCGCACTAATTGCCGCGGAGCACCCAGAAGAGCTGGAAAGTTCCGGCGCTTTTGCGGCGCAAACGGAAACCGGCAAAACCCAGTTTTCGTTTGCGCCGCAAAAGCGCCGGGATTTTCCGGCTCTTCTGGGTGCTCCGCGGCAATTAGTGCGAAATCCGCGCAGATCCTGCGCGGTAAAGAGGGTCGTCGCTGCTGATTAAGGTGAGTGCGAAAACGACCATACTCTGAGGGATTATAGGCAAACTGCCCTGAGGTACCCCACACCCTTTGATGTGCCCACTAACTTTATACAATGTTAACAAGATGGTTGCAACCACCTGTGCTTTCACCTTTGACTCTTAGGACAGGACTTACAGAATTAGATGAGGGAAGAACATTTATTTTAAGCATTTTAAAACATTTTTATCCCACTTCTTCACAGCACAAAGCAATTAACAAAGTATATATATATATATATATATATATATATATATATATATATATATATATATATATATATATATAACCAAATACAGTGCAAACAAATACAGTATATATAAAACCAAATACAGTACTAAAAATTGGTACTATAAACAAACCATAAAACCAGTCAAAACACTGTTTCAGTTTTCATGAATAGCACCATTAATTACGACTAAACTATTATTTATTTATTTATTTATTATTTTTTTATTTAAAACCCGCCCTTTCCTCAACAGGCTCAGAGAGGAGAACAACGGTTAATAAATATACAGAGTTAAAATTAATTCATACAATAAGCAATACGACAGTCTTAAACACAGATCAAATTCTGCAGATGGCTACAGCAAATTGCATCCGCTATATAAACACATATACTGGCTAGAGATCCAGTTTGGTGTAGTGGTTAAGTGTGTGGAGTTTTATCTGGGAGAACCAAGTTTGATTCCCCACTCCTCCACTTTCAGCTGCTGGAATGGCCTTGGGTCAGCCATAGCTCTCATAGAATTGTCCTTGAAAGAGCAGCTTCTGGGAGAGCTCTCTCAGCCCCACCTACCTCACAGGGTGTTGTGTGTTTGGAGGGGGGGAAAGTAAAGGAGATTGTGACCGCTCTGAGACTCTGAGATTCAGAGTATAGGGTGCAATATAAATTCAATATCTTCTTCTTCTTCTTCAATTATGTCAATATTTTACATATTTAATGCCATCTACTGTTAGCATGGTGTAGTATGGGGCACCCAGGGTGGTGCTTGTGGATGCCATGGCACCCACCATCTTTTCTGGCACTGCCAAGTGCTTTTTGGAAGTGGGTGGGACCCAGCAATGCTTCTGATTGGCTGTAGCTCTTCTCCCAAAGGGTGATTAACACATGGAATTCACTGCCACAGGAGGTGGTGGCAGCTACAAGCATAGACGGCTTCAAGAAGGGATTGGATAAGCATATGGAGCAGAGGTCCGTCAGTGGCTATTAGCCACAGCTTATCAGTGAAACTCTCTGTCTGGGGCAGTGATGCTCTGTATTCTTGGTGCTTGGGAGGGGTAACAGTGCGAGGGCTTCTAGTGTCCTGGCCCCACTGCTGGACCTCCTGATGGCACTTTTTTTTTTTTTTTTTTGGAAACTGTGACAGTGTGTTGGACTGGATGGGCCACTGGCCTGATCCAACATGGCTTCTCTTATGTTCTTACGATTTTTAACAGGGGTGGAATTCTAGCAGGAACTCTTTTGAATATGAGACCAACCCCCCCCCCCCCCGGTGTAGCCAATCCTCCAAGAGCTTACAAAAAAGAACCTTGTAAGCTTTTGGGGGATTGGCTATATCAGGAGTGTGTGGCCTAATATGCAAAGGAGCTCCTGCTAGAATTCCACCCCTGATTTTTAAAAACACTGCTATGGCAGCAGCTGCCAGCACAGGACAAGGATCTGCACTGTGTTAAGGAAGCTAAGCTGCGGCCATCATTTTGTGTCTACAAGAGATTCCAAGACTGTTTGCCAAAGGCCTCCACTCAGCCTTCACACACTTCTTGACATGTTCAAATTCATTGTTCAGTCACTACACCCGCCCGAATTTACTTCATTCTCATCAGCATAACTGGAAGAATGCTATAATGTTAAGCAATTACGATTTGCAATTATGATTCCCATGTTTATTTGTCATTTTTCTCAATCTCCCGCTTAATACTTTCAGCAATCACTGATCTGTTCATCTAAGATGTTTCTCAAAAAAGAGAGAGAGAGAGCTGAGTTTCAAAGTTCATCTCCATGATACACATCATCCGCTTAAATTCCACTGACTTCAATGGAATGTGAAGTAACCTAACCACGTACCAGATTAAAGCCACAGACATCTATGCAGAATCTGACTGCTCATCTATCAAAATGAATCTTCCCATAATTAGGAATGCAATTATCTTTTATTCATTTTTAAAAGAACATTTCATACCACAAAGCATTCTTCCTTAAGCATTCTGTCAGTCATCCTTATAACAACAAGACATTCAGCCATTTGTCACAGGTTGCCCTAACCTAGCCCCGAAGCGACTGTTGAGAATTATGACACTTTGGGGGTATCTTACCTCAGAATATTGAAAGACTCTCACAAGATCTAGTCAGACACGTGATAATGGTGGCCAGAGTTATGTCAGCAATGAAATGGAAAGCAGAGAAATGTCCTAGATAAGAGGACTGGGAAGGGAAAGTAGCTGAATGTGCAGTAATAGCAAATTAACGAGTTATGTAAATATAAAAGGCCAATTCGGGAGAAATGGAAAGCTTATTATTCTCATTTTAATTGGGGAGAAAAGATATGAATTATTGAAGATGCTATGTATCGTTTATTATATTTATATGTTTGTGGGGTTTTTTGATATAGCGGAAGAAGCAGAATTCTTTTTAAAAATAAGAAAGAAGATTTAACAGGGCTCTGTATAAAGAGGTTTATGGCTAATGCCACATTAGATCAGTTGTGTCCTGTTCATAAATGTCTTGGGAATGATGTTAGTGCATTGTCCAGCAGTATGCTTTATGACAGTTTCAGTCAGTAGCCAGTCTTCAAGACCAAACTTGCTTAATATAAGAGTCACATAGAATAAACTTCAGATGTTTGAGAGCCACAAGACATGAATGTCAGAGGAAGGAAGGAAGGAAGGAAGGAAGGAAGGAAGGAAGGAAGGAAGGAAGGAAGGAAGGAAGGAAGGAAGGAAGGAAGGAAGGAAGGAAGGAAGGAAGGAAGGAAGGAAGGAAGATGAGGGAGAGAGAGGTGGGGGAAAAAGCAACTTTAACATTAAATGCATTCTCCAAGCTGCTGGTTGGCTTGGCTTGGAGAAGTGATTTAAAGAGACAAATGCCTTCTCCAAGCCGGCCACATGTAGCTCCTGTGAAGAGCCACATGTAGCTCCTGAGCCTCAGTTTAGCCACCCCTGCTCAAGGACAAATTAGGACAAAGACAAAAACAGAGATCATTAGCTCAAAACTCATCCTTAAAGCCAGAACTTTCTCTTCCAACCAAGGTGTTCCAATGAAACAAAACAATATTTTATTTTATTTTTTTTAAGTTGATAACTGCCATAGTACACCACGGGGAAATACACCCTATCTTGATCATGTAATATTGCATTGCATTGCTTAATCTTTTCCAGAGGCAGAAGCGTGTATGACTTGCGGCACATTTGGCCTTTCTGTTCTCCTGTGTGCTGTGGGTTGGTTCCTGTCTTTGTTTTATGATGTTTATAAAATCTGATGAGTGTCCAAGGGATTTGACAGGAGTGCTAAGTAGTTCTGCGACGGAGATCCAAATCAGAAACCGGCCCTTCATTTCAGGCTTCCTGACTTGGCAAATGGCACTAAAAGGCTGTTTCAGGTCATGTTCAGAGGTTGTAAGAAATGTTGGTCCAAGGTTAGAAACAGCTGATTTTCTCCTTTTGATCTTGACTTCATTCTTCTTCCTGCATGCAAGTACCTCATTTGATCTTCCATCACTCCACTTGAGGACTTGGAAGAGAGTGGAAGTGAAATACACCCTATCTGACGTGACAGTTTTCTCCCTTTCTGTTGTCAAGCATTGTCTTACCAAGCTCGATTATGACAGCATGGTAATTTGTGCTCGTAGAACTTGTTCTACCCAATTCTTTGGTATTTTACCACCTTGGTTCTTGACTTTTTATACAAGATATTTAACTGGCTTGCATGTTTGACATCCTTGCTCTTTATTGTGCAGAGCATGCAGCAAGGAGTGATGGAAAGCATGGATGTGCACACATTAGAGTTGCCTGTGTTCTCCAGGTTTACCTATGGTACCATTGAGTTTTCCCTCCCAAATGGCTAGAGTGTCCAGAAAAATCATAGCGTTTGCCTGGAAACGCCTGGAGTGGCTGCCAGCGAGATGATGTCACTTTCAGGTGATGTCATCGTGCCGACAATGTTGGGGGAGGATCCACCCACCGGCTCAGTGTGGGCCGGCGGGTTGGGAACCTCCCGGGCAGGGGAACCCGCACCCAGTCCGGGGGCTTAGCAGCCCTAGCACACATGCAAACACACACTCAACACTAGTCTATGCTTCCTTGTGAATGGCTGATCCTTGTGGATCCAGTCTCTCGTAGGTGGCAGGCTCATGCAGAGGACACCAAAGAGTGCTGCTCCACCCTAGATGTAGGAGGATTCACACCACCAAGAGTCAAGCTAGAACCTGTAGAAGGCCTGCCCTGGGATAAAGAGCTGCCCTGGGCAAAGGGTGCCTTAGGCTTCCTCCCTCCCCACACCTGGGTCAGCCCTGCAAGGTTGCGAAACCAAAGGAGCGTAACAAGCCCTGCAGCACCTCTCAGGCTTTCCCTGCCATGTCTGTGAAAGAACCTCAGGACAAGCTACCTGCCCTCTGCTGCTTTTCTTTCCAGGATAGACTTTAGCTCTGGCTATCAATCAGAGCAAAAAGAGCCCCGTGGCGCAGAGTGGTAAAGCTGCAGTACTGCAGTCCTAAGCTCTGCCCACAACCTGAGTTCGAGCCCGGTGGAAGCTGGGTTCAGGTAGCCGGCTCGAGGCTGACTCAACCTTCCAAGGTCAGTAAAATGAGTTCCCAGCTTGCTGGGGGGAAGTGTAGATGACTGGGGAAGGCAAGGGCAAACCACCCTGTAAAAAGTCTGCCGTGAAAACATTGTGAAAGCAACATCACCCCAGGGTCGGAAACGACGGGTGCTTGCACAAGGGACTACCTTTACCTTTTTTTTTTTTTATCAATCAGAGCATGACAGTTTCAAAGGGGATCGATGGTTTCCCTTTCAGTTTTTCTCCCCACTTTGGGCAAGCATGCTCTGTTTTAGGATACCCATTGGATAAATAAAATGCAGATATTATGAGATGTGCAAGTTGTTTTGTGTCACTGGCCCAAGGTAAATTGAGGTTCTCCCTCTGATCGAACCCCCTGCAGCTGCTCAGCTCACTGGCCCCTAAGGCTGGCTCTGAACCTGTAGATTAAGCTAATGTCCTCTGAGTAAGACTCCAGCCAGGGCTGGCCCTAGTCTGTCTGGCACCCTAGGCAAGGCTAACTTCTGGTCCCGCCCCCGCACTGATAACAATACCAAATCACACGAGGGGGCACCAAATTCAGCACCCCCAGAAGGCCAGTGCCCTAGGCGATTGCCTAGATTGCTCAGTGACAGGGCCAGCCCTGACTCCAGCTTGGACTTGCTTGGATGCTCATTGCATTCTTACTAGAATAGGAGTTCTAGGGCTCTTTTTCTAGCAGGAGCTCCTCTGCATATTAGGCCACGCCCCCCTGATGTAGCCAATCCTCCAGGAGCTTAGCTCTTCATACAGGGCCTACTGTAAGCTCACAGAGGATTGGCTACATAAGGGGGTGTGGCCTAATATGAAGAGGAGCTCCTGCTAGAAAAAGAGCCCTGACTGGACTTCCTAGTTGAAGGCCTTTGAGCTGCGATGAGTCCCTCAGCCACCCTGTCTGACCAGGCCGTTGTAAGATGTATCAGCTTTATTTGGAATATATTGTAAAGAAATCAGTCTCCCAAAGATTCTAATGTGAGTATTTGGGGTGGTTTACGTTGGAAGAATCATGCTGGCCATGGCTTGAACAATTCAGTTGTCCGGCTTAAATACTTCTGAGGAGAATAAGCAGCTCATGTATCTGAGCTCAGTGGTGTGAATTGAGATCTTCTCTACAGCCCAACATGTCAGCTGCTGGTTTGTACTGTAACCTCTGTAGAACATGGGGATGGTAGGCCAGCAACAGTAAAATAAAACTAAAAGTAGGCAAAAATCTTGGATCTCAAGCATGGTTGTGCTTCTCAGTAGGATGCAGTAGAATAAATAAGTCTCATCAGGGCTTTTTTGGTAGAAAAAGTCCAGCAGGAACTCATTTGCATATTAGGCTACACCCCCCAGGCATCACCATTGTTTCGCAGAAGCCCAGCAGGTACTCGTTTGCATACTAGGCCACACCTCCAGACACCAAGCCAGCTGGAACTATGTTCCTGTGCATTCCTGCTCAAAAAAAACCCCTGTCTCATTACAAAAATATGTTTTAAAAGCACATGAATAGATAGCACATGTGTGGGGAACAAGAAAATAAGCTACTTGAATCTATGAAGAGCCATTCACAATATGCTTCATTTCAAAAACCAGTCCTGATTTGGAAGCTCTTTTAACCAGTTCAATTTCAAAATTTATTTCAATACAAAACCAGTAATCTATTTCAACAAAAAAAAAAGTTGTGCAGTTGATTTATTATGGTATGCTCTTCCAGGCAACAGCACACTTCATCAGATGCCTGAAATACATGGGGAAGGAGGTAGGTGTCTAAACCCACCTGGCTGTACATATATGGGGAAGGTAAACCAATAGAACAAACAACAGGATTGCAAAGGATAAAAAGATAAACAACATAAACCCTGAATGCTGCAACACTAGAAGCAACAAAAGTACACTATAATCCAGATACAAACAATGTATGTTTTATTGGAAAAGAACTCTGGTGTTCAAGAACTTCTTGATGGGAGATACAAATTCATTCTGAACTCATCCTGCTTCCCAGGAACCATAAATGAAGCAAGGTCCCACCAAAGCAGAAAGTCATCCAAAACAAGAAGTCACCCAGAGCCCTTTGAGCCACAGTGGCTGCCTGCTTCATTTGGCTCTCAGCCACACCCCCACTGCACTTTCTATTTCATTGCCAGGATTATTTTCTTCCATCCAAGGAACGTGATTTCAAAGCCCTTAGAAGGAAATCAGGCAAGGGATATATAACAGTTCGGAGGCGCACGCAGCGGAATGAAAGCTACTAATTAGTACTTCCTTTGCTTCCTCTTCCAAACAGTGGGATTCTTGGGTGGAAAATATGAACGATCAAAAACATGTAGATTGGGGTCTAGCTGTTTTTCTCTGCCCTCCAAAGACTTTCTCTTTCGGAGTGAATGTTTGCAACGCCTTGTTGATGCACTCATTAAATTGTTTCTCATTCCATCATTCCTAATTTCTGTTCTTGGCAGACGGGACCCTTACGTTTTGACTCAGCATTTAAACTGCAATGCATAGAAGCTGTGTGAATATGTAGTGCTATCCAGTCACTGTCAATTGATGGTGACGCTATGATTTAATAACCTCCAAAGCATCCTATCATTAGCAGCCTTGGTCAGGTCTTGCAGACTGAGGGCTGTGGCTTCCTCGATGAAAAAGAAGAAGGCTGCAGATTTATACCCCGCCCTTCTCTCTGAATCAGAGACTCAGAGTGGCTTATAATCTCCTACATCTTCTCCCCCTACAACTGACACCCTGTGAGGTGGGTGGGGCTGAGAGGGCTCTCACAGCAGTTGCCCTTTCAAGGACAACTCCTATGAAAGCTATGGCTAACCTAAGGCCATTCCAGCAGGAGTGAGGAATCAAACCCAGTTCTCCCAGATAAGAGTCCACACACTTAACCTCTACACCAAACTGGCTCTCCATCCATCTCTTAGATGGAGTCCATCCAACTCTTCTGGGGTCTTCTCTTTTCCTGCTGCCTTCAACTTCTCTTATGCACACTCAAGATCTCAGCTTTTATTCTCAATTAAAGAAGACTTCCAGTGTGATCAGAAAGCTGTCTTCTATTGATAGATCAGTAGCCATAGACGCAGGGCTTTTTTTGTAGTAGGAACTCCTTTGCATATTAGGTCACACACCCCTGATGGAGCCAATCCTCCAAGAGCTTACAGTAGGCCCTGTAAGCTCCTGGAGGATTGGCTACGACATCAAGGGCATGTGGCCTAATATGTAAAGGAGTTCCTGCTACAAAAAAAAAAAAAGCCTTGAATATATGACTGTGTCAAAACTGGCTCACCTGTGAGGTGACCAGTCTTTTATGCCTTATCAAGGGCCATTATGCAGCCCGCCAAAATACAGTGCAAAAAAGCTTGCACGAAGCGGTACAAATTCATTCCCACCACCACCTTTTCCCATTAGACGCTTGGCAGCTGAGCTGTCTCTGCAAAAAGATAAACGTGACCCTGAGGTACCAACCTATACCTTTCTGCAGGGCAGAATGTGATACCTGTATTTGTTGCAATGGACAGAGAATAGCTAAGGCAAAGCAGGCACAGTGCGCACGCACACACACACCATTCTTAAGACATCCAGTATACAGAAAAAGAAAAATGGCAAGGACCCTTGACACGAGAGTGATTTTCCTATTAACCCCTGAACCTCTCTTTTTCCCAGGGAACTTTCCTAGCGTCAGTTCTGGGTTTTCTGTGGCTTTGGTCCTGAACAAGTGGGAAACAAAATAATTCTAAACTCATACCCCTCCATACCCTTTCTTTAAAAATGGATAATTATTAAAGTCCTGCACTTATCTCTCTGAAAAGTTTCCAGGGATCCGACCAAGGAAGATCACTACAAGCTCTGCAATTTCATGCAAATTGGCCAGAAACACATGTGATGTTGCCAGCAATTAGGGTTGCCAATCCCCAGGTAGGGGCAAGGGATCCCCCGGTTTGAAGGTCCTCTCCCCATTGCAGGGTCTTCAGAAAGCAGGGTGGGGTGAAAAATGTCTTCGGGGCACTCCATTATTCCCGATGGCAGGGGTAGCCAAGGGTAGCTCTCCAGATGTTTTTTGCTTACAACTTCCATCAGCCCCAGCCATTGGCCATGCTGGCTGGGGATGATGGAAGTAGTAGGCAAAAACATCTGGAGAGCTACCCTTGGCCACCCCTGCCCTATGGAGATCGATTCCAGTAGGGTATAATGAAAAATTGGTCTTCAAGTATCTGGGGTTCTGTTGGGGGGGGGCTGTTTTTTGAGGCAGAGGCACCAAATTTGCAGAATACCATCCAATGACTCTCGTCAAAAGACCCTCCAAGTTCAAAAATATTAGACTCGGGGGTCCGATTCTATG
This sequence comes from Heteronotia binoei, assembly GCF_032191835.1. Classification (NCBI taxonomy): domain Eukaryota; kingdom Metazoa; phylum Chordata; class Lepidosauria; order Squamata; family Gekkonidae; genus Heteronotia; species Heteronotia binoei. Next base: position 112,810,228 of record NC_083229.1, on the reverse strand, counting down.
AGCCCCAAAAGAAGGTGCTCCTATCTTTCACTATTTCCAATGGAGGGAAGGCATTTAAAAGATGCGTGGTCCCTTTAAATGCGATGGCCAGAATTCCCTTTGTCACAACCTTGCTCCTGGCTCCACCCCCAAAGTCCCCAGATTTCTCTTGAATTGGACTTGGCAACCCTACCAGGAATGGCCTTTTAATGTGATCAACCTCAGTGGCCCATTAGCAGCTTACAAGCTACACTGGACAATGATACTTTTCTCTCACAGGCACTGGGAGGCAAACCTATTCTTGCCCAAAGACAGCCTCCTAACCTTAAACAACTTCTCGCCCATAGCAATGCCCATCCAAACATGGACACAGACTCAGGGACCAGGGCCTGCAACAAACCAAGATGCCAACACTGTCCCCATATCCACTCTGGCAATGCAGGAACTGGACCTCACCATACATGCCATCCCATCTCAGGTTCATTCTCTCATTTGTCTTCCAACATTATATATGCCATCAAATGTCAGCCACGCCTTTCCACTGTCTACATCAGACAAACAGCTCTGAGGTGCGCAAAAGAAATTAAAAGGACATAAATCTGACATGAAACGCTGCAACGTTCGAAAACCAGAACTCAAGTCTCACCTTTAAGACCAACCAAGTTTTATTCAGAATGTCAGCTTTCGTGTGCTCTAAGCACACTTCATCAGACAATAGTAAGGAATGGCAAGCAGTCCTTAATATAGAGAAGGTGGGCTGTGGAGAGTCATGGAAATGTTCTATGAAGAGTCATGGAAATGTTTTTTAGCAGATCAAAAGAATCATGAATAAAACTCTGTTGGTCTTAAAGGTGCTACTTGACTCCTGCTTTGTTCTACTGCTTCAGACCAACACGGCTGCCCACCTGGATCTATTAAAAAACCAGTGGGAGAACATTTTGATCTACCAGGTCATTCCATTGCTGACTGAAGAGTGGCAGTCATCCAACAAAGACATTTCAAAGCATGAGATTGCGGAATTCGAGTTAATGCACAAGTTCCGAACCACAGACCCCCCCCCCGCCCCCCCCATCCAGGACTGAATAGTGACACAGGATTCCTCTCTGACTACAAATGCTAATTTTCCCCTCACAGCATTTCCTCTTGGCTCCATCCAGCTGATTACAATACATATTGTACATTGCATTCTTTATAACTGGTGCCCAGGGCTTCCTCTAGTCGCCTCCCAGCTCCCTGTAAAGAGACCAGCCTAGGGACTTACTACCAGGGCACGTATGACTAACAACAGGGGAGACGCCAAGTTCTTCCCCCTTCCCACAGATTGCTGCCACCAGACTGGTTTGTTTTATAGGGCCCAATCCACTCTAGTTTCCCTTAAGGCAGGGGCAGGGAACGTCAGGCCTGAGGGCCATTTAAGGCCCTCAAGATCACTTGGTCTGGCCCTCGGGGCTTGCTGGGCCGAGCTTCCCCTTCTCATGGACATTGTGAAGGTCTGCTGCTGGGGTATGTGGGTGCCTTCAAAGATCTGCTGGGAGCAGCTGAAGGAGGGGAGGGAGGGCTGGCAAAAGTGGGAGCCAGTTACCACCAGTTCAATTTGCATGTGATTATCTCACGTTGATGGTGTGGCCTAATATGCTAATGAGTGTGTGACCTAATATGCTAATATTAGGGGATATGGTCTAATGTGCCTGGACCTAGGTATTTGCCAAGGGTGGCAGGCCGGTGTGCGTGTGTGGGCATGCTGCATTAGGCTATCCCCACGTAACTTCAAATAGAAAAACAATTATTTGCATTAATTTTGCCGGCCTCCCTCGGCGGAGCACTGTTTTTTAAGTTGATAATATTGTGTGGCCCACGAATGATGTTATAAATATCCAAATAGCCCTTGGCAGAAAAACAGTTCCCCATCCCTGCTTTAAGGGATCAACAGTTTCCAACTTACCAAAGATGGTCAGGACATTCGCCTTCTCTTACGTAGGGCCGATAGGCACTGGCACCTTGCAAGCCACTGACCCAACGAAAAGTTTAAACCAAGGTTTATTTTAACCATGCAGGTAATCCCCCAATACAATGTAATTTAAAAAAATGAAAGCTTCAAAGCTAACTAATACCTCAAGTCAATTGTAGGAAGCCAAAACGACTCAGAGTCCCTCAGGCACTCCCTCCTGGGATGGTCTGGCCTGGTCCACCAGGGTTCCAAAATATTCTTGTTGACCTTGAGGTCACTGCCATTCCTTGCCCAAGCAAGTAGACAAGGGCTAAAACTAAGAGAAAAACTCTCCTTTTTCTAACCCACCAGCCTCTAATTGGCCATCAGGGCCTGATACCCTGTAGCTGGTGGCTCCACTATGAAGGGGAGAGATCCTGGGAAACTTAACTCAGTTTTAAATTAACTCCTGGCACTACAACAACACCTTCTAACTAGAATAGAAGGGCTCAAATCTCCACTTCTTTTCTACTGTACCTGATGATGGGAATGTGGAGTCTCAAAAGCTGACACCCTGTAAACTTTTGTTGCCATCTAAAGTGCTCTCGGACTTGAATCTAACTGTTCTGCTGAAGAGCAACACGGCTACCCTATTAGGGTTGCCAGGTCCAATTCAAGAAATATCTAGGGACTTTGGGGGTGGAGCCAGGAGACTTGAGGTGGAGCCAGGAGCAAAGGTGTGCCGAGCATAATTGAACTCCAAAGGGAGTTCTGGTCATCACAATTAAAGGGACCACACACCTTTTAAATGCCTTCCCTCCACTGGAAATAACGAAGCATAGGGGCACCTTCTTCATAGAAGAAGACTGCAGATTTATACCCTGCCCTTCTCTCTGAATCAGAGACTCAGAGTGGCTTACAATCTCCTTTATCTTCCTCCCCTACAACAGACACCCTGTGAGGTGGGTGGGGCTGAGAGGCTCTCACAGCAGCTGCCCTTTCAAGGACAACCTCTGCCAGAGCTATGGCTGACCCAAGGCCATGCTAGCAGGTGCAAGTGAGGAGTGGGGAATCAAACCTGGTTCTGCCAGATAAGAGTCCGCACACTTAACCACTACACCAAACTGGCTCTGACCCACTGGCCCAATCATTTTGAAACTTGCAGGGTCTTTTGAGGAGAGGCATTGGATGCTGTGCTGCAAATTTGGTGCCTCTGCCTCAAATAACAGCCCTCCCCCAGCCCCAGATACCTACAGATCAATTCTCCATTATACCCTATGGGGATCAGTTTCCATAGGGAATAATGGAGTGCCCAGCAGACATTTCCCTCCCCCCTGCTTCTGATGACCCTGAAATGGAGGGAGGGCCTCCAAACCGGGGGATCCCCTGCCCCCACCTGTGGATTGGCAACCCTACTACCCTACACAGGTCAGGCATGAACCAAAGAAAACTGCTCAAATGAACCGAACAACTCAAGCCGCCAAACAAAGTACAAAGCAAATATTTAGTCACCAACTCATCCTTGTTCATAATGGGTGATTACAGACCAGCACTTTGATGCCTCTGAAATCGACCCAAAAAATCCTTCCAGACAGCAACATCTGCTGCCCCTCTCCTCCCCTCCCCACCCCATACTCATCCCAGGATCCGCAGAGCAGTTCAAAAAGCCACCACTTTCAAAGTGATAGCAAATCTCTGCGCCAACTGCCAGTTGCCTCTTTGCTGTCAGGAAGTGGCAGGGCGGATGCGAGGCAACTTGGCTGTGTGGAAGCACCAAGCCACCCCAAGCCGCTTCCGCCTTTTTAAAAAAAGAAACCAGCCAGAGTGCTTGAGCATAGAATCATAGAGTTGGAAGGGACCTCCAGGGTCATCTAGTCCAACCTCCTGCACAATGCAGGAAACTCACAAATATCTCCTCCTAAATTCACAGGATCTTCATCGCTTTTTAACCCATGGGGAAAAAAGAGGGGTCCATTTTCTGAGGCGCCTCCCTGGAGGTGCCCGGCCTCCTGGAGGACAGGGTGTAGGCGCTTCACTGGGGAGCATGTGGAGGCTTCGGGATGGCTCTTTTTGAGCCGGCCCACTTCAGAAGCCCCAAACTGCCTGTCTGTTATCACTAAATAGGTCCCGATTCAGCAGCCACGCATTGTTTTCCTCTGAAGTCAACCAAACTATTTCCTACAAATCTGTATGATTTGTTGTCATCAGAAAGCAATGCTCTGCTTCCATTTATATCACCAAAACAAGGCAGATTACACTAAACACAAAGAACAAATGTAAATTAGAGATCAAAAGTGGCCACAGAGGAGTGGGGGAAACCATTTTCAGTCTCTTTGGAGACCATAGGCGCTTCCACACATGGGTGGATATTGTGCTGCAGCAGTCATCTGTATTGTCCTGGGTGGAGAAGGCAACGATTCCCAGAGCACAATATCCAATGATGAGTGGAGGCAGTCTGTATTTCAGCTTCATTGTCCAAGCTAAGAATTCTGGAAGAAGAAGAAGAATTGCAGATTTATACCCCGCCCTTTTCTCTGAATCAGAGACTCAGAGCGGCTCACCATCTCCTATATCTTCTCCCCCCACAACAGACACCCTGTGAGGTGGGTGGGGCTGAGAGAGCTCTCACAGCAGCTGCCCTTTCAAGGACAACTCCTACAAGAGCTACGGCTGACCCAAGGCCATTCCAGCAGCTGCAAGTGGAGGAGTGGGGAATCAAATCCGGTTCTCCCGGATAAGAGCCCGCACACTTAACCCCTACACCAAGAACTGCACGAGGCGCTCCAGGAGAAAAAAAGGATCAGCACAGAACATGTTTTGCAGCTAAAGACAGCTTCAATAGAACGTCTGCAAAAAGAATTCTCCGACCTGAATTATGTGCAGATTCCTGCATACTTGCTGTTAAATTTCTGTTGATTTATTCAAAGAAAGTCTTTTTGTGAGCGCATACCAGATTCTTGGATATATAGCCATTGTCAGGCCCTGCGTTGCGCTGACTTCGCTTCCTGCCATTCAGAATCATGTAGATAAATAGGGAAGGGCTGAAGGAATGCTGGCAGCATTCGGCTTGTTCAAACAAACCAAACAACAGTCAGAAGCGATCCCCGGTATTACTGAAGGTAGCGTAAAGTAGGTAGAGCCTTTTGGATAATATCTGTACAACCTGAGAACCACCGAGATAAGAGTGGGCCCATGAGACACATTTGGTGGGCTGATAGTAGTAGGCTTGCCAATCCCCAGGTAGGAGCAGGGGATCCCCTGGTTTGGAGGCCCTCCCCCTGCTTCAGGCTTATCAGAAAGCAGGTGTGTGTGGGGAATGTCTGCTAGGCATTCCATTATACCCTATGGAGACCGATTCCCATACAGTATAATGGAAAATTGATCTGTGGGTATCTGGGGCTCTAGGGCTGCTGATTTTTGAGAGAGGCACCAAATGTTCAGCATAGCATCTAGTGCCTCTCCTTAACCCCCCCACAACGATTCAAAAAGATTGGACCAGGGGGTCCAATTCTATGAGCCCCCAAAGAAGGTGCCCCTATCCTTCATTATTCTGGCTCTACCCCAAAAGTCCCCAGATATTTCCTGAGTCGGACCTGGCAACCCTACCACACCCCTGTTTAAAATGTGAACTTATATGTGTAACCTCTGCAAAGAAGGAAACATTTCCTCATTCACTATGGTGTAGGGACAGTATTTGGCCTTTCTGTGTATGTTTAATGCCTGCCTTGAAAGTTTATGTATTTAGATGGGACTTGTTGGGCGTTGGGAGAAATTCCTGGTGCCTCTGGTGTTTTTTGAGTCAAACCTGGCAACCCTAGACAGTAGGGTCACAAGGTCACAAGGTACCTTCTATAGAGATTTATGTCATAAGGTGAGAAATTGTGAATATGAAAAGATAGCTATTATTGGAGATTTTAACGCTGTGAAAGATCCACAGCTGGACAGAAGTGTTCTGAACAAGGATAGGGGGAAAACTAAAAGGAAAGGAAGTAGTGTCCTCCCTCAAAATTTTATTAATTTGGCCGAAGACTATGGCTTGACCGATATTTGGCGTATATTAAACCCAAACAGGCGGGATTACACATACTTTTCAAATAGGCACAATTCCTGGTCAAGGATTGACATGATGTGGCTTTCAGCGGGTATGCTCAAAACATTACAAGAGGTAGAAATCCTTCCCTCAACGATTGCAGATCATTGTCCCTTAATGTGTGAAATGAGAAGTAAGGAGAGGAGATCTGGTTGGCGAATGTACCATAATTTAACTAATAATAAGAGGTTTGTGGAATTTATACAGAAAGAAATGGCGTTCTTCTTTCAAGTAAATGCACAGGCTGAGGTGTCTCAAACGACGTTGTGGGAAACAAGTAAGGCTTACTTTAGAGGATTGGTTATTAATTTTCTGGCAAATAAGAGAAGGGAAGATGCAAGATTAAGAACCGAGCTGACTGATCTAATTAAAAACAAAGAAACCCAATTTAAGCAAAATCCCCTACAAAGGGGAATTAAAGAGGAAATTAAGAACCTAAAACATAAACTACATTTAGTGATGTTGGAGGAAATGGAAAAGAAAATAGCATATTCTAAGCAACAGTATTTTGACAACGCTAACAAGCCAGGAAAATGGTTAGCCCATAGAATAAGGATAGAAAGGGAAAAAAGAATAATTAAAGTGTTAAAGGATAAAGAAGGAAGACCTAAAGTCGGTTTGGAAGACATAAAGATGATAATAAAAGAATTTTATTCAGCGTTATATAAAAAGGCGGATATTTGTAGGGAAGAACAAGAAGCTTACTTGAATAAAAAGCCATTGATGGAAATACCGGAAGATAAAATAAAAACTTTAAATGAGCCAATTACTATGTTTGAATTAGAGGAAGCCTGGTCTAAGTTAAAGAAGAATAAAGCGGCTAGCCCGGATGGTATTCCGGCAGAATATTATATTACTTTTAAAGACCTGATAATTAATCAATTCAAAAGTCTAATACAGGAGGTCTGGTGTTCGGCAAAAATACCGGACTCCTGGAGATGCAGTAATGTGACACTCATACCAAAAGAGAAAGGACAATTGGATGACATTAAATACTACCGTCCAATATCTTTGTTGAATGTAGATTATAAACTTTATTCTTTAATTTTGGCTAACAGGCTTAAAAAGATCTTACACACCACAATCCACCCAGACCAAACGGGATTTTTGCCATCCAGATACTTACGTAATAATATTCGTATTCTTGCTAACATTATGGAATATTTGGATTTATGTAGGGATAAGCAGGCTGCTTTTATTTTCATTGATGCTGAAAAGGCGTTCGACAATCTTGACTGGAATTTTTTATTTGAAACCTTTAAGAAACTTAAGTGTGGAGGAGATTTTTTTAGAAATATTCAAGCGATCTATGACAAACAATTGGCTAGGATTGTGGTGAACGGAGAGCTAACAGATGAAATAACACTCGAGAAGGGTATAAGACAGGGTTGCCCGTTATCCCCTCTGCTATTTATTTTCTCTTTGGAAGTCCTGAGTAATTCGATTCGGATGAATGATAAAATTAAAGGCATTAAAGTTAAAGGAGAGGCGTACAAGATTTTGACGTACGCAGATGATATGGTTCTGATTTTGCAGGACCCTCTTGATTCAGCTGAGGAAGCCTTAACAGAATTAATTAAATATGGTGAGGTGGCAGGCTTAAAAGTTAATAAACAGAAGTCAAAAATTTTAACGAAAAACATGCCTGGTTCAGCATCTTTGGAATTAGAAAGGAAGATGGGCTGCAAATTAGAACATAAAATAAAATATTTAGGTGTACACCTCACAAATAGATGTAGTACCATCTATGACAATAATTTTATACCGTTGTTAAAAGAAACGGAAATACTGCTTAAAAAGTGGAATAATTTAGGACTATCATTTATGGGGAGGGCAGCACTGATTAAGATGTGTATTTTACCAAAGATTCTATTTCTGTTACAAACGGTGTGTTTCGCTGTTAAGAAGCCGTTTTTTGCTAAAATGAATAAACAGTTCAGATCTTTCATATGGCAGGGTAAGAAACCCAGAATTAAGTGGAAAATTCTGTTGGATAACAAGCAAAACGGAGGTTTAGCCCTCCCGGACCTGGAAATATATCACCTAGCCTGCACGATTTTATGGCTTAAAGATTGGGTTCTTTTAGAGAACAGGCGGATATTAGCAATAGAAGGCTTCAATCTCCAGGCCGGTTGGCACGCTAACCTTTGGTATGTGGGGAAGCCACAGACTTATTTTAAAAACCACTTGATTAGAAAGTCCCTTTTGGAAGGCTGGATGAAAATCAAAAATAAGATTTATAGGGGGAAGACCCCTAGATGGTTATCACCGGAGGAAGCAGTAGTTCAGCCTAGCTTATGGAAAGTCACAAAACCAATTAGATATACTGATCTTTTGGATGATATGGATAAATTAAAAAATAACGAGGAGTTGGCCAACCAGGGAGTGAAAATTGACTGGTGGTTAATGATGCAGATTACCGCGAAATTTAACAGAGATAAAATTTCAGGATTTACTAGACCGAATTATGATTTTGATAAACTGCTACTATCAGGCTCATATAGATTAATTAAAAGGGTATACAATTATGTTTTACATATGGAACTAGAAGAGGAAGCAGTCAAGACCACAATGATAAAGTGGGCGCAGAATCTGGAGAAAAACATCATGTTAGACCAATGGGACATTTTATGGAAAAACAATTACAAAATAATCAAACCGGTCAGCTATAGAGAGAATTTCTTTAAAATGTTTCATAGGTGGTACTTTACTCCGTCCCGGTTGAGTAAAATGAAGACGGAAATGTCACCAAAATGTTGGAAATGTGAAGCTAAAATAGGTACTTTCTTCCACTGTTGGTGGACATGTGAACTAGCAAAAAAATATTGGGTTATGGTTTATAATTTATTAAAAGAGATCTTAAAGGAAAACATACAGCTAAAAGCTGAGATAATGCTTTTATCTTTAGTCCGGGATAATGTACCAAAAGAAGACGAATATATCACAGTTTACATTCTAACGGCCGCCAGAATCCTCTATGCCAAGGTCTGGAGACAAAAAATTATTCCCCAAAGGGATGAATTAATACAAAAAATTTTGAATATTGCGGAGATGGATATTCTCTCTAACATGATCAGAGGTTTATCAAAAAAAGAGGCAATTGACAAATGGAAAAAATTTCATGATTGGCTTGATTTATTAAAATGAATGAGGAAAGAGTGTAATAAGAAGATTGAAATGTTGAAATGGTTGCTAAGATAATGTATGTTGGAATTATCTATGTCTGTATACGCCACAAGCAACTTCAATTCGTGTAATGTATTTAGATAAAGTATTTTGTGCTCTAAATAAAATCTTAAAAAAAAAAAAAAAAAAAAAAAAAAAGACAGTAGGGCTTCCAGCTCTGGATTGGGAAATATCTGGAAATTTGGCAGGGGGCGGGGTTGGATCCAGGAGAGGGCGGGGTTTGGGGAGGGAGGGACCTCATCAGGGCGCAATGCCATAGAGTCCACTTTCCAAAGCCTCCATTTTCTCCAGGGGAACCGATCTCTGTAGACTGGAGATGAGCTGTAATTCCAGGGGATTCCGATTCCCATCTGGAAGATGGCATCCCTACATTCAGAGTATAGTTTTCCTGCTGACTGTGGCAGCCCAAAACACCCCCTAAAACCCTTTGCCTGGTCCCCACGAACAGGATTTCAGAGGTCCTTTTGGGCTGCCACAGAAGGAGGGGAAACTGTGCTCCGTGGATGGCAAGTCTTCCACCCACAGAAACGGCTCATCTGGATCCAGGCCATAGCACCGGCAGTCCCCAGGGCTTTTATTGAGCAGGAACGCACAGGAACACAGTTCTGGCTGGCTTGGTGTCAGTGGGTGTGACCTAACATGCAAATGAGTCCCTGCTGGGTTTTTTCTACAAAAAAGACCTGTGTGAGACAATGGTGATGTCAGGGGGAGTGGCCTACTATGCAAATGAGTTCCTGCTGGGCTTTTTCTACAAAAATAGCCCTGCCTCCATCTTCTTGCTACTTACACTGCTTCAGGCTGGGTGGCCCACTGGAGGTTGTTGGCTTAATATTGACAACAGGATCTGGAAAGAATGCTGGGGACAATTGGAGCCAGGGGCCTGGTGGGGAATAGAAGAGACTGAGGCCAATTCCACACTAGACTTTTAATCCTGGTTCAGGCCTGTCCTCAAACTGACATTCTACACTTGGATCAAGGGATCATAGAAACCAACTCTATGAGTTTATGATTCTATCATTCTACTGATTATACTTCAATTTTAACCCCATCTTTTTTCTTCAATGCATTTCATCATTTTCCTCTCCTCCTTGTGATTCTCATAATTGATTTTTTTTTTCAGATTGATTGACCGAGCAGCTGTTACTCTTAAGGAATCCATTATGACAACTTGCACCAGAAAGCATTTTTAAAAAGAAACAATAAGATCGTAAACCTATAAAACAGACCAAGGTAAAAAGGTATAGACAATCCCCTGTGCAAGCACCAATCGTTTCTGACTCTATGGTGATGTTGCTTTCACAACGTTTTTTTGGCAGACTTTTTACGGGGTGGTTTGCCATTGCCTTCCTCAGTCATTTGCACTTTACCCCCAGCAAGGTGGGCATTCTTTTTTTCCGACCTCGGAAGGATGGAAGGCTGAGTCAACCATGAGTTGGCTACCTGAACCCAGCTTCTGCTGGGATTAAACTCAGATCATGAGCAGAGCTTGGACTGCAGTACTGCAGCTTATCACTCTACGCCATGGGGCTCATAAAACAGACCAAACTACAGCACAAAAACATAAAGAGAGCCCAGCTGGATCAGAACGGTGGTCCATCTAGTTCAGCATCCTGTCTCACACAGTGGCCAACCAGTTCCTCTGGAGGACCAACAACAGGGCATAGAGACTGAGGCCTTCCCCAATGTTGCCTCCTGGTACTGGGATTCTGAATACGAAATTTCCCTAAACTACCCTAATTCTGCTGTACGCTGTACAGTCCAAATTCAGTGTCTTAAACCAACAGATGTACTTAGGACCAGATCTAAAATGTTACATTCATTCTTTTTCTGCCATATTCCTCAGAGAAGAGCAAACAAATGACAATAGGTTGGACATGTTGACAAGAGTAGAACCAGCATTTGTTCTAATTTAAATACCCCAAATATCACACTGGTTATAGAATGGTGGTTGAGCTGGATTTGTCACAAACCTCTTTCAGTCCAAATAACTTCCCTGATATTTCCAGGTTTCCTTCCTCATTTTTAGCATCTTGGAGAAAAGATCGGCACAATTAGCAAACTGACTTTATAATCACAGAGCCCAGCTGTGAAACGTTTTGCTCACAAAATGTGCAGCTGTCAAGTCAAGAGAAATTTTACGAGCACCTTTCACCAAGCCTTCATGCTTTCACCCATTCAAAGTCTGGTAGGATTCCAAAGGAGGAAATTCTTGATGCCACTGAGCGGCTGAACAAACATTTGATTCTTCCCAGTTGCCCCATATTTAACTCTTGTCATTTCACTTTCAAGAAACTATTTCTGGCATGTTGGGAAACACAGTTCAGTCACCTCCGGCTAATCAAGTTGTCCAGCTAGTTGCAAGAATACCTGGCGTGGAATTTGGTGCCACCAATTCCCACTCAGGTGACCAAATAAAAAAAGAGGGATTAGGGCTTCAGTAGTTCTAACTCCTGGGGAAGGTGATAGAACTTCAGAGGGACAGTGTGCACCTGCTGAGTGACCTTGGGTCAGTCACAGTTCTTGAAAGATCTGCTCTCTGAAGAGCAGTTCTCAAAAGAGCTCTCTCAGACTTCACAGGCGATGCTCCCTCTAAGCTGTGGAGCCTTGTGAGCAAGAATTCTATTTCGTGAGCTACTGACTTTAGAGCTGTGAGCCACTGCATCAATTATTGTGCTCTGGGGCCATTCTTTCTGAGCTAAGACAAAAATGTGTGAGCCAGAAGCTAAAAAACGTTGAGCTAGCTTACACTAACTCAGCTTAGAAGGAATACTGCTGACAGGGTGTCTGTTGTGGGGAGGGGAAGGGAAATGAGATCGTAAGCCACTCTGAGACGCCAAGTGAAGAGTGGGGTATAAATCCAACCTTCTTCTTCTCCTCCTCTTCAGAAGAAGAACTGTGGTTTAGTGGCAGGATGTATGTTTTGAATGCAGAAGGTCCCAGTTCCTGGAAACACAAGTGAGATGTAAAGACAGACTTCTTTGTGCCTGGCCTGGCACTGAGACATGCTGGAGAGCTGCTGTCCAGCTTGTTAGATATTACAAATCTCAAGGTTTGCCTTGATGCAAAGTAGCTTTATACTGCCTCTTTTCTAGCTGGTATTTAACCTCATTCTGTCAAAATTGGGATGCTTGCCTCCAGGTGGGACCTGGGGAACCCCTGGAATTATAGCACATCTCCACATTACAGTGATCCATTCCCCTGGAGAACAAGGAAATTTCCAGGGATTTTTTTTGATAGAAAAAGCCTAGCAGGGACTCATTTGCATATTAGGCCACACATCCCTTATGCCAAGCCAGCTGGAACTGCATTCCTGCTCCAAAAAAATGCCCTGGATATTTCAGAGGGTGAAATCTGTGCCGTACCCCATTGATGTCCCTGTCCTCCCCAGGCTCCATCCCTAAATCTCCAGGAATTTCCCAACTGAATCTGACAACCCTATTTCCTCCCCCCACCTTCCCAATCTCCCATCATTGGCCAGGGGAGACCTAGGCCAAAATAATGCTTTCTAATTGGACTCTTGAGCAGACGCTTGCATGTCATTACATGCTCATGTAACAACTGCAATCCTAAGGACATTTTCCTGGGAGTAAACCCCAATGAATAAAATAGGGCTTGCTTCTGCTTAGGCCTGCTCTTAAACAGTGCAATCTCAAGCACAGTTATGCTCTTTTAAATCCATCAATGTTAATGGGATTAGAAGGATAGAACTCTGTTTGGGATTGTGCTGCAAGTCACTTTAAGTTGTTTTTTTCCAGTTGTCTTTCATGAAGGTTAATAAACTTCCTGTTTTTGCAGACCAATGCAAAACAGAAAGACCTAGTGCCCCCTTCCCCTCCCCCTCTTTTTCTTGTAACCACAGAAAGCGCAAACAGATCATAAAACACCTTTCAATACAGTGTAAGACAGAGCCTGCGTGGTACCTGCTGTGTAGGACCATACTGATGCACGGAGGGCTGGTACAGCACAGAGGTGAACAGTAGGAACTATGAAGTGTCTCTTTTTGGCTTGGCAGCTAGAAAAATCAGAGCCAAAACTGCCTCCTTAGATTAGTGGATTTTATTTTAGACCTCTATAATTTTATAATATATCGATATTTCATATTTACCATAAATGGGTTCATTGGATTTACAACATTTTTAACGTAACTGTTTAGATATTGCCTCAGCATTATGGTGTTATAATATCTTGGCAGTTTAAACCTAAATGTTTGTATTTTAGCATTTTAGTAATGCATTTAAGGTTGTAACTGTTGCATTATACCCCATGTAACTCATTGGTCTGTTTATTGGACCGTTTTTATTTCTGTCTGATTACTTTTTACGATATCGTGTTTAATCTTATATTGTGACGGCCAATAGCCATATACAATAAATCTTTTCTACTTCTACTTCAGTAGCAGCAGGGCAGTCCATGCTAATTCCAATTTCACCTGACTCATTCACTTTGGATTATTCTAGCAACCAATTCAGATACACATTTTTTTTTAATTTAAAAATGACATTCGTTTATTGTTGAAGCCACTACGCCACATGGAAATGCAGACACGGATGACAGATTCATTCGAAAAAATGCTGCATGTAACACAGCTTCTATAAAAAAAAAACAGTTCCAATATTATGAAGGCATTTTTTTTTAAAAAAAAAATCGCCCAGAGAAAGTAATCCAAAAATGGAAAACCAGCACCAGTACTTGTGTGGTATTATCTCACACAAATAACACAAGTTTGATAACAGATAGCAAGTGGGATGGTGGGAGGTGTTTCAGTCAAAAGTGGCCCAGAAGTAGGGGTGCCACACACCCCTCCAGTGGAGGTCATAGAATCAGAATCATAGAGTTGGAAGGGACCTCCAGGGTCATCTAGTTCCCTGCACAATGCAGGAAACTCACAAACACCTCCCCCTAAATTCATAGGATCTTCATTGCTGTCAGATGAAGATATTGGATTTATATCCCACCCTCCACTCCGAAGAGTCTCAGAGCGGCTCACAATCTCCTTTACCTTCCTCCCCCACAACAGACATCCTGTGAGGTGGGTGGGGCTGGAGAGGGCTCTCACAGCAGCTGCCCTTTCAAGGACAACCTCTGCCAGAGCTATGGCTAACCCAAGGCCATTCAGGCAGCTGCAAGAGGAGGAGTGGGGAATCAAACCCAGTTCTCCCAGATAAGAGTCCGCACACTTAACCACTACACCAAACTGGCCATCCAGTCTCTGTTTAAAAACCTCCAAGGAAGGAGAGTCCACCACCTCCCGAGGAAGCCTGTTCCACTGAGGAACCACTAACGGTCAGGAAGTTCTTCTTAATGTTGAGCTGAAAACTCTTTGGATTTAATTTCAACCCATTGGTTCTGGTCCTACTACCCTCTTGCTGCAGATCAGCCATCCGGCTGGGGAACTTACCCAGAAAAAGAACAAGGCCCAGTCAACATTACAGCAATGTGTCCACATCACTTCTGACGTGACCTGGAAGTGATATCATCATGACAATGATGTCAGGGTGACACTCTGGTATTTGGACAAAACCTTTGGAAAAAGCCAAATTTACCGTAGAGTTTTGGCTTAAATACCACAGCATCACCCCAACGTTGTTGTGTGAGGATATCACTTCTGAGTCACGCAGGAAGTGACATAGACATGTCACTGCGACATTGGCTTGGCCTCCCCCAACTCCCATTATGTCCCCCCCCCCATCCTCCTGTAGGTTGCCAGGAGGGACCTGAAAACCTACCTGGAAGCAGGACCGAATCTGCATGTTTTTTGAGGAGGGGCAAAATTAAAAAATGATGCCCCCTTATGGGCACATATAATAGAATGGACTCCATATGCAGCTTGGCACCCCCCTGGCAGCACCTGGGGCAAGGCCCCCCGCTGCTCCTCCCTAGATCCGGCCCTGCCCGGAAGGGGAAAAAACTGTCATTGTGCTCCACCCTCCCTTTCTCCCTGCAAATTGCTTCCTTTTGACAGTGTTTGGGAAAGAGGAAAGCAGCTGTGTTGTAACATTGAGTTGAGTCCTTCTCAGTCATGTTTGTTTAACTCCACTGGATCAGATGGTTCTAGTACAACTCCCTTTCCAGAGACAACCTCACACAACCCACAAGTTGAAAACAAGCAAATTCAAAAAATGAAGCAACAGAGCAAACTAGCTCAAGATGCCTACACACACACCCTGTAAAAAGCCCACAAAACATCTCACAAAACAAGCTGTACTTACACATCCAATAACTAAGCAGCTCTACAAATGAGTGCTGCGGAACTGTCCCTGTTGAGAAATACATTGAGGGGGCTCAGCACTTCGGTGCTACTCAAAGGTGGCAAACTGTCATTTTTTTGTAATTGCTTTTTTATTATTGAGATTGGGTCCAGTTGGAATTCGTATCTCAGCTGCCAAAATGCAAAGGGCCCACCGTGGAAGGTCCATCACAGGCAGCCGTTGCCATTTCAGAGGTTTCTAGCTAAAGATTTGTTTTGTTGACCTCAGCTGAATTTAAGCATATTTGCATATTACCTCGAATTAATATAAGCATGTTTTGAAATATTGAAGGAAAAGAAAAAATAAGTTGTAAGTTTCAGGAGTAAAAATTGTATTAGTGTTGCCAGCTCTGTGTTGGGAAATACCTGGAGATTTCAGGAGGAGGAGCCATGGAAGTGCAAATTTGGAAAGGGGAGGAGCTTCAATTAAGTATGATGCTACCAAACACGCACACACGTGCATACACATAAACACACACACACCCTGAAAGCAGCCATTTTCACCTGGGGAACTGACCTGTTACCTGGAGATGAGTTATAATTCCTGGAGATCTCTAGGCCCCACCTGGAGATTGGCAACCCTTAAAAGTATACTAATGTGTTGTTATTCATGTGCCAGTGCCATTTTTGCTATTGTCTCCTTCTTCATTTCCATTTCAGCACATCAGCAGCACAATAATTGTTCTCTTAATTGTCCACAATAATTGTCCTCTATGTTGCTTGATCTGCCAACTAAACTAATTATAGTTTGCCACTCTAATGCATTCCAAAGTTGCTAACTGTGCTGTAGCAATGGATATTAAGTTGACATTAAAAAACAACATTAAAGCGGTCTTTCTAAAAACCAGATAATAAGAACATTAGTGGAACGAAACCTTGGCATTTCCAGAAATATGACTCAGGTTTTTCATCGTCGGAAAAGATGTGGGTTAGACTGTTTTGTAAACCTTATTCCAGCCATGAAGGAAGAAGAGGCTAAATTAAGCGACGATATCAGCTACAAAAGTAACACAGCAGATAAACCATCTGAGTTATCGATCGAGTCACGATGATGTCAAACTGGGAGCTAACATTGGTTTTGGATATGCACAATGACAACTTATCTGACCTCAGGAAAACTAAACACAAGATATCATTCCAGAGACTGTTATTCACCACACTTGTAAATACACCAACGTAGTGCCGAGACGCTCAACTTAAACCCAGTTTGAGACAAAGCTGAGCCATCAGTAAATAAAACAGCTAGAAGAACATGTGTCATGTCATCTTGCCGCTCGCAAGAAGACAGAATATTTTCAATGCCTAGAAAAATTAAGCCTCATCCCAACAACATCACTCCAACACCTCCATATTCTTTTGATGTAAACATAGTCTGATTCTTATATTGTAATAGCTAAGTATCTTTGGATGCTTAAATCCGGTGGCTCGAGCTGAGAAAAGGCAAGACGGATCTTTCTACAAAACTGAAAAGGGACCCAGGTTTACGTGAATTTTTTAAAAAACAAAAACTGGAGGTAAGCTGTAATGCCAAAGGATCCCTGGAGGTTGGTGTCTCTACACCAGGGGTGGGGAACATCTGTTCCAAGGGCCCTCGCGATCACTTCATCTGGCCCTTGGGGATTGCTGGGCCGAGCTGAGCCATGTGGCAACAGCTACAAAAAAGCCCTGGACCTAGGCATTTGCCTAGGGTGGCGGGCCAGGAGTGTGTGCGCCAAATTAGCCTCTCCCCACATGACTTCAAATAGAAAAACAATTATTTGTATTAATTTTGCTGGCCTGAATCATTCTCCCTCGGTGGAGCACTGTTTTTTAAGTTGATAATTTTGTATGGCCCGCAAATGATGTTATAAATATCCAAATGGCCCTGGCCAGAAAAAGGGTTCCCCACCCCTGCCCTACATGGTGAGGAAAGGTCTCAAAGTCATGACAAATGATATAAAACAGGGGTGTCACTCATTTATTAGGAGGGCCGGATCTGACATAAATTGGACTTTGTGGGGCCGAGCCATGCATGTCCTTAAAATGTAATGCCAGATAGCAGAGATACAGACTTTATAGAGGACACGGGCCAACACAATTAAATATGTCAATTTTTAACTTAACATACAAACATGCTTAAAACTCTTGCAATATTTTGTTATAAATGGAAAAGGGGGATAGTGGGATTTTGCAATGCAGTTTTAAAAATAAAATATCAAGAAAAAGCACACAGATCACAGCAGAAACTTTAAAAAAAATGCTCTCAGCCTGGGAAAACATGAAATGGCAAGACATTGCAAGCTTCTCTCCCCCCCCCCTGCTTCCCGGGGTCTACTCAGGTTAGCAATGGCTCTCCAGTGTCATATCCCCCCTTTGGCTGTGAGTTCCCAAGTTAGAGGACTCACTAGGCACTAGTTTTTACTCCACTGAGAAGAGACAAAGCTGGCTTAAGGCATCAACGCTTGGGTTGCAAGGACACAACTCCAGGAAGCTTCAGCTGGCCAAATAAATAAATATTTATTTATTTATAGGAATGCTGGGAAGTTCCTCCATTGAAACTCAGAGACAAAGTTGCAAAGAAAACGTGGAGTGGATTTTATGTTCACCTCTACGCTGTCCAGAAGCCAGAGTGGGAAATCCATTCCACATTTTCTTTGCAGCTTTGCTTTCAGCTTTAGCCTCTGCAAAGAGAAGGCAGAAGGAGCTGGGAAGTCGGAGCAGCAGCCTTTGCAGCTTCATAGGGTGAGGACAGGAGGAGGGAGGGGGGGAGAAGAGAGCCCCGTGGGCCTGATTGAAGCCCTGGGTGGGCCAGTTTGGCCCACAGGACGCATGTTTGACATCCTTTAAAATATCAACATATTTATTTCTTATTGGGGTGAGGAAATAAGAGTTTTGTTTTTAAAAAAAACTGTCAGAGGTTCCGAAGAGTATACTAGACAGTATATTTGTAAGCAGGGCTTTTTTTGTAGCAGGAACTCCTTTGCATATTAGGCCACACACCCCTGATGTAGCCAATCCTCCTGGAGCTTACAGTAGGCCCTGTACTAAGAGCCCTGTAAGCTCTTGGAGGATTGGCTACATCAGGGGTGTGTGGACTAATATGCAAAGGAGTTCCTGTTAGAAAAAAAGCCCTGTTTGTAAGACCTGAGCGAGGCTGTTAACATTTTGGAGATCGTTAATTCATAGCGTTACCAATATGTCGGAAATGAGCCAGAGAAAATGTTGTGAAAGCAACATCACCCCAGACTTGGAAACAACTGGTGCTTGCACAGGGGATTACCTTTACCTTTGCATGCCATGATGTGGGGCTGGATAGCAACAGGGTGGGGCTTGGGTTTCCATGTCTTGCTTACAGCTCGTGCAGGATTTTAGTTTTATTCATTTATACCCCATTTTTCTCCCCAATGGGGATCCAAATTATGGACAGCAGCAGAGTTGTGTGCTCAGGATGGTATTTTTGTCACTGTAAATTTGTATTGTAAGTCATTGTAATATTGTATTGCAAAGAAGGAATCACTTTAATAATATTTTGATATTGTTTTGTACATGGAGAGTATTTTCTTGTCATTTCCTGGTTGTAAACCTCCGTGACCTCGGCATTTGTTTACGTCTGCTTACAGCTCATGCAGGATTTTATTTTACTCATTTATACCCCATTTTTCTCCCCAATGGGGATCCAGATTGGTTTACCACAATCTCATCAGAACATCGGAAGAGCCCTGCTGGAACAGACCAGCAATTCATTTAGTCTAACATCTTGTCTCACACAGTGGCCAACCAGTTCCTCTGGTGGGCCAACAACAGGGCATAGAGGCTGAGGCCCTCCCCCTGTGCTTCCCTCTGGCCCTGGGATTCAGAAGAGGCATGTGGAGGTTCCCTTCTGAATGCAGAAGGGAACCTCAGCCACCATGGTTCGCAGTCGTGGTTCAAGGTACATATCCTCAGGGGTGGGATTCTAACAGGAGCTCCTTTGCATATTAGGCCACACACCCCTGATGTAGCCAATCCTCCAAGAGCTTACAAAAAAGAGCCTTGTAAGCTCTTGGAGGATTGGCTCCATCAGGGGGTGTGGCCTAATATGCAAAGGAGCTCCTGCTAGAATTCCACCCCTGCTTATCCTCCGTGAATCCATCTAATCCCCTTTTAAAGCTGCTTCTTCCTGTGTCCATCCCTACATTTTCTGGCAGTGAACTCCACATTTTCATCTCTCTTTGTGTAAAGTAGGATTTCTTTTTGTCCTGAACAACAACCCATCATTTTGTCCTCACAACAACCCTGTGAGGTGGCTTAGGCTGAGAGCGATGAAATGGCAAGGAATTGCAAGCATCTCTCTTACCCACCCCAGGGTCTACTTAGGTTAGCAATGGCTCTCCAGGGTCCTATCCCCCTTTGGCTGTGGGTTCCCAAGTTAGAGTACTCACTAGGCACTAGTTTTACACTACTGAGAAGAGACAAAGCTGGCTCAAGGCATCAACGCTTGGTTTACAAGGCCTGTAAGGCATTGCAAGCTTCTCTCTGTCCCGCCCCCTGCCGGGGTCTACTCAGGTTAGCAGTGGCTCTCCAGTGTCATATCCCCCTTTGGCCCAAGATCACCCAGCCAGCTTCCATGGCAGAGTGGGGTTTGAACCTGGGTCTCCAGGATTCTAGTCCAGCACTTTACCCATGATACCGTAACGGTGGGTTAGAAAACCTAGTTGGTCACTGTGCGGGACAAGATGCTGGAACAGATTGAGCCCTGATCTGACCCAGCAAGGCTACATTTATGTCTCATTATTGCTTGAGCTATTCTCAAGCAGGGCTTGTCCCATGAAATGTAAAATCTCCCGTAAAACGTAAAAACAGTCACAATACAAGTCTTGAGTTCTGCATTATCACTTGCACACTCCCCCCCCCCCCCCGGATGTGTGTTTCAGATTTCAGGGTTTTCTGCAAACCTGGAGCTTTTAAAAATGTTTTTTAGAAAGATCTCTCTGGTCTGTTGATGACTCCATTCTCCTGATTCACGTATCCGCAGATTAAGCCGTGTTGAGGATTAGACATATTGATGTCCAAATATCCACCTTTCTGACTTGCACAGCAATCAGTGTGTTGGATCCAGAGTAAATTTTCCACTCATGCACAGGGCTGCCTCTGCCACTTGGCAAACTAGGTGATCGCCTAGGGCACCGCCCTTCTGGGGGGTCCCGATTGGGTGCCCCATGTGACTTGGTGATGTTATCAATGCGGGGGTGGGGTTTGCTGGAAGTTAACCTTGACTAGGGTGCCAGACAGTTTAGGGCCAGCCCTGCTCATGCAAGCCACTTTTCTCAGTGGAAAAGAACTTTCTTATCTTCCTCGATCCTGCTGCAGTCCAGTGATCCCCCCCGCCCGAATGCTGCTCATAGGGTGGGGGAGGGGACTCTTAAGAACAGCACGGGAGTCGGGCGGAATTCTAGCTGGAGCTCCTTTGCATATTAGGCCGCACACCCCTGATGTAGCCAACCCTCCAAGAGCTTAAAAGGCTCTTTTTTGTAAGCTCTTGGAGGATTGGCTACATCAGGGGTGTGTGACCTAATATGCAAAGGAGCTCCTGCTAGAATTCCACCCCTGATGGAAGCCAAATCAGGAGTCTGCGGGAGAAAGAGGGAAAGAGGAAACCAGTAGCAATTTATCCTGCCCCTCTGCAGAAAACTTAGCCTTGATCCAATCCAGCATGTTTGGGGCTACATGTATACTAAATTTCATAGGTCAGCATCAAAAATGCAACACATCGTGCATTTGCTTGTAAACTGTCTTGCTTGGGAGAGAACTGACTATCACTGTAAAAGTTCTGGCACTGAAATTAAATGGGAACATTAAAGCTACAATCGAATTAAATGAGAACAATACGCAATGGTTTGCCACCCTTGCAAGTCTAACCAGGGGGCATAACTGGGATTTGAAAAGTCAGGGGGCACACGTTCCCATCCCCCGCGGGGCTTGCCAAATCTCAGAAGCTTTTTGGGGTAGGGGCAAACGCTGGAGGCTCCAAAAGTGGTGTCAAGTCAAGGGAGCCAACCCTAAAACTTCGGAGTCAAGAAGGGACTGCACCGTGTATGCAAGCGGGGGGTGGGGGGGTTCCCTTCCACCTCCCTTTCCCCCACCCCAGCACTTTGCAGCCAGCAGCTCCACCTGTCTCCCCCTCTTCCTGGCCCATCCCACACGGCTTCATCCGCCTCCCTCCTCTCCACCTGCTGCTTTCCCAGCTCTGGCTGCTACTGATGATGCTTCACTGGCTCAACCATGGCAAAAGGAAAAAAACAACAGGCTGCACCCCGGAGGCCCCCTGGGAAGTCAGGGGGGCACCTGGAAGTCAGGGGCCGTGCCCCCACAGCCCCACTGGCTATGGGCCTGAATCTAACCTTGTCTCATCTGCTGCCGACAATGAAAAGACATCGCCGCTATCGAAATACCAATGCCGTCGTTTCAAATATTTATTTCTGGTATGTTTTACCTTAACAGGCATAAGTCATTTCCCCAATTTCGTACAGAAATACATACTGCAAAGACCAATATGGCCTGGTTCAATGGGTATTCAACATAGTAAATGTAATGACAGTTCTACAAATATAAATATATAGTTAGATAAAAACAAAATAAGCACACATAGATTAAAAAAAAACCACACCAGACACAGATAAATTCAATGCTAGTAACAGACGCTCAGTGTTAGCCTTTTTATCTTATTGTGGAAAACTTCTGTTGGCTTTCTGAAGAACAGAAAACAACCTTGCCTGTAGCATTTTTGCTTAAGGATCAGACCATGTAACAATCTCTTGTGGAAATACTGGCTATCCAAGTCGGTATTCTGTATTAAATTTTAAATGTCTTGAGCAGGCCTGATTTTGGGCAGAAGCAGAGCTCCGGAGCCTCTAAATTTTATTGTGCTCTTTCTTTCTTAACCCTCCCCCCCAAAAAATGCTTGCTTCTGGGCACTATTGTCCAAACCCTCTGTGAGAATTTTGCTGAACAAAGATTTCACAAACTTTCTAATATTTTCCCCCACAAAAATGGGAAAATAACCAAAGCATATAAAGCAAACAGATGGAAATCTTCATCATGCCACTGTGGCCAGATAAGAGAATGTAGTTTAGAAAGTATGATGGGGGCATGACAGTTATAATTCAAGAAGCATTTTAAGGTAGATGCTGAGCTGATATAATTTAGTGCACCTTCCCGTGATGTCAGGAGGAGTGTGTGGCATAGGCAAATGAGTTGTGCTAATTAACTCTGGCACCTTTTTTTCTACAAAAAAACCCCTATGGTCTTGAGAAACATGGAGAGGTGTTCTAGGAATGGCAGCTCTGGATTGGAAAATACATGGAGATTTAGGGGGTGGAGCAGAGGGAAGGTAGAGTTTGGGGAGGGGAGAACTTCAATGAGATATAATCCCAAATCCACCTTCCAACACAGCCGTTTTCTTCAATGGAACTGATCTCTGCCACCTGGTGTTGTAATCCTAGATCTCCAGCCACCACCTGGAGACTGGCAATGCTACAGTGTTCATGTGGACACTTCCCACCTATACCCACTTATCTGAAAGCAACACCCATTGAACAACCATGGGAAATCCTTCCAAGAAACGATATTCCGTTCGGAATGAGGCCACTGGCATCCGTCCCCTTCCAGTATCTGGAATATTGGTAATTGTGATCCGTAGTTGTGAACATTCAAAAAGAACTGACTGGTTAGCAAAAGGCTTTTCTGAGCTGTTAAAAAACCAAGATGTTGCAAGCATCTTGAAGACACCCCCCCCCCAAAAAAAAGTTGAAACAGTACTTTGGCAAGAGTGCAACATACAGCAAGTGAGGTAGACCTGTTCGATATAAGTTGCTCCATGATCCATGTATCACAGCGCATTGAACTGTGAAGCACAAATGTGCTCTCTTTCAGTCCCTGACCTCCCAGTTTAAGCTCTTCATCGCATTATGGTCTGTATTTGTGACTTTTTCTGTCTCTGAAGCCTTGCCCAGTCCAATGAGACCACTGTGTCAGTTTCACCCTCTTGTCAAAAGTGGGTTGCAAAACGAATCCCTTCTTCATCCAGCACTCCTCCAAAGGGACGTTCTTTGGTCCAACCTGTCCGACGGAATTCCAAAAGGCCAGGCAGCGGTTCCAAGTCTTTGTTGTCTTCTCTCCAAATGGAAGATTCATTTTGGCCCTCCCTTTACCTTTTGAGGGTTAATATTTAGATCAACATTCCTCGGTGATCATCTGCCCGAGTGGAATGTCAAGAAGTCAAAACAGAACTTCGACAGTGTTTAGTCAGTAATTGGCAATGACTCAAAGGATTAGAGATGATGATCTTTCCACTAAGATGTCATCTTTAGGCTTTCCCAAACATTTTGTTTTTTATACGTTCGGTTATGCTTCAGATGTTTTCGTTTGTGCAGCCGGCTCTTCAGTTTGGCGGCATTAAAGGATGCTTTGATCTGGTTACCGATGGCCTCTAACCTGCAGAAACAAGAAGTCATTGAATACGTTAGGAAAGAGAAAATCTGTTTGTACGTATAAGTTAAATCGAACACATGCCCTCCGGCGTGCTTATTCATATGTAATCACTTCATTAGCTGGATATTTCGGTGATGCCGTTTTAAGCCATTTGTAATCCAAATTAATCTGTATAGTTTTGCTGCTTTCCTACTGCGGAAAAGAGTTCTGTGACACCCAGAAGCTCACACATTATGCGCTATATTGGATCAATTTAGGTGAATGTTGTTGCAAATTTTGTTATTTTTCTTCTAGCATAGAGACAAGTGCGATTAAAAATAGTGTGCTAAATTTTCTGGTGTGTTAAGCTGCCATTAAACACGCAGTCCTGCATAAAGCAACATTTTTTTCCACCTACCTAAATTGTATCTCCTTTTCATTAAGGCAGTTTTCCTTCAGTGTTGTGACACAGGTATAAATTGCGTGCATTTTCCCTTGTGTAAAAGCAAAACTCTGTTGCATTGTTTGATGCAACTGTTTCCAGTAGCGGAGCAGGGCTCTCTCACTAAAAGCATCAGCATCTTACATAACCTGTTAAAAAGCTATTTAAGGCATCTATGTATATAAGAAAAGAGCAATCGTCCAGTAGCACCTTAAAGATTAATAAAATTTGTAGCAGGGTTGGAGCTTTTGTGAGTCACTGCTCACTTCTTCAGATACATAAAAATATATCAAGGGCATCCTATTGTAAAATATTGCTTTTCATATTCCGAAATGTTTCTGACGTTCTAATGTTTTAGCCTTGGGGACTGGATGAGAAGGCAGCACCGAAATGTTTTAAATGAATAAGTAAAACGAATTAAATCCCTCATGACAAAACTCAATAGGACCCATTTGCAGGTACTGTCAATTTGCTGCAGGGAATTTTTTTATTTTTATTTCTTAAAAAGCCTCTAGCCAGTCTGGTGCAGTGTTTAAGTGCACAGACTCTTATGTGGGAGAACCGGGTTTGATTCCCCACTCCTACACTTGCACCTGCTGGCATGGCCTTGGGTCAGCCATAGCTCTGGCAGAGGTTGTCCTTGAAAGGGCAGCTGCTGTGAGAGCCCTCTCCAGCCCCACCCACCTCACAGGGTGTCTGTTGTGGGGGAGGAAGGTAAAGGAGATTGTGAGCCGCTCTGAGACTCTTCGGAGTGGAGGGCGGGATATAAATCCAATATCTTCATCTACCTCACAGGGTGTCTGTTGTGGGAGAGGAAGGTAAAGGTGATTGTGAGCCGCTCTGAGACTCTTCAGAGTGGAGGGTGGAATATAAATCCAATATCATCATTATCATTGCCAGTCATATGTGTGGGTAAATTTAGTCCAAACACCTAATATGTTGACTTGCATATCAGCAAAAGTATCCACAAAGTCAAGCCAAAGGAAATTAAATTGGGTGTGTCTCCCTGCTCCCTGTCCCCTGCTAACGCTTGCTAATGTGTCACTCAGGGCTTTTTGTTTGTAGAAAAAGCCCAGCAGGAACTCATTTGCATATTAGGCCAAACCCCCAGATGTCAAGCCAGCCGGAACTGCTTTCCTGCTCAAACAAAAAGCCTTAGTGTCACTTGTCCCTGTCCTCCAAACCATGTGATTTGTTTATGTGAGGCAGTTTAAACTGGAAATCAGTGGGCGATTTCCCACACAGCTTACCGCGGAGCGAAGTCCCTCCTCACCACACAGCGTCTGCTCGGATTTCCCACCAACTGCTCCGCGGATTCAGGAAGTGCCGCACCTTTTGCGTTGCTAACGTAAACTAGGGTTTTAGCGATTTCCATTTGATACGCAAAAGGTGCGGCACTTCCTGAATCCGCGGAGCAGTTGGTGGGAAATCCGAGCAGACGCTGCGTGGTGAGGAGGGACTTCGCTCCTCGGTAAGCTGTGTGGGAAATCGCCCTCTCTCTCTCTCTCTCTGTGCACGTAAAGTACCATCAAGTTGCAGCCAACGTGGCAACCTCATAGAGTTCTCAAAGCAAGAGAAGTTCAGAGGTGGCTTGCCATTGCCTGTCTCTGCATAGAGACCCTGGTCTTCCTTGGTTGTCTCCCCATCCAGATACTAACCACGGCCAACCCTGCGAAGCTTCTAAGTTCTCATGAGATCTGGCTAGCCTGAGCCATCTAGATCAGGGCATATAATGCGAGTAACAGTGGGGGAAAGACTGTGGCACATTTAAGACTCCATCTAGCTACTACTGAAGGTTAAGGGCTAAATTTACCACTGACGTTAGAATTCAGCCTTCTCTGTAGGATGCAAGACACCAACTCACCTTCTCACTTTCTTGCTGCTAGCCAGCTGCAGGAATGTGCAGGTCAGACCTTTGCAATCCCTGTCTTTAGGAAGGGATTTTGAGCCTCTCTCTGTTGTAGATTGGGCCCTGTTAGAAGAAGAGATGAGATACAACTCTTAGTGCTGTCTTTCAATTACCTGTGTATCTTGCCCTTTCTCCTCTCCCATTCATTCTGTCTTCACAACTGCCTAACAGATAGATTAGGCAAGCAATCTCCTAGTGGGGAGATCATGACACCCTCTAATGTGATTCCTGGTACTCACTTGCTTCTTCCCTAAATATCTGTTCTGCACACAAAGATCCAGTCCTGGTTTTCCTCCATCTTAGTGGAACAGGAACTGCTTCAGAAGATCCCAAGTGGAATCTTTGGGGGCATTCACACTACACTAGATAATGCCTTTTGCAACTGGATTTTTACTGTGAAAGAATAGCAAAAATCCACTTTCAAAACACATTGTTTAGTGCAGTGTGAATGCACTCTTTGGGTGTCCGTGGGAAGCAACTATCTGGAAACAGCAAACTCTATCATAAGGGGCTGCATGACTTGGAATCTCCTAAGATACTGTGGAGATTCCCAACATTTTGTGATTGGCTCCAACTCTCAAAGGAACCATTTGTGATAGGTCCCACTGCCACAGCAGCCATGTTGTTATGGCAACCATGTTGTTATGGCAAACAGAGCCAGTTTGGTGTAGTGGTTAAGTGTGCGGACTCTTATCTGGGAGAACTGGGTTTGATTCCCCACTCCTCCACTTGCGCCTGCTGGAATGGCCTTGGGTTAGCCCTAGCTCCGGCAGAGGTTGCCCTTGAAAGGGCAGCTGCTGTGAGAGCCCTCTCCAGCCCCACCCACCTCACAGGGTGTCTGTTGTGGGGGAGGAAGGTAAAGGAGATTGTGAGCCGCTCTGAGACTCTTCGGAGTGGAGGGCGGGATATAAATCCATTATCATCTTCTTCTTCTTCTCTCTCTCTCTCTCTTTGAGCAGGAACGCACAGAAACACAGTTCCGGCTGGCTTGGTGTCAGGGGGTGTGGCCTGATATGCAAATAAGTTCCTGCTGGGCTTTTTCTACAAAAAGTCTGTCTGTCTATCAGACCATTTATATTCTGCCCTATCCCAAAAGGGCTCAGGGGAGATAACAACATTACAAAAACAATATAAATAGTGATTAAAACATATCAGTAGAACAATACAATACAATCATAAACAATTATAGATCTATTCTCAACAATCCAAAAATGTCCATGGGCTCAATCATTTTGCGACTGCCTGGGTTAGGCTGGCAGTGACCCAAGATCACCCGTTGAGTATCACAGAGGGGGACAGTTGTATCCAGCTCTGTGGTACATATCCAATACTTATCCACTATACTACACTACAGTGATTTTTCTTTTTGCTGAATTTAATATAAACTTTGCTTTAAAAATTTGATGTTTTACGCCACAAGAAACTCCAACTCAAGTTTTGGAGCAAGATAATTCCGCTCATGGTTGGTCCAAGTCCTTCAGTGACATTTAAGATGCTGACTGAATTAGTCCACCATAGTCTAACACTCTATTTGTTATTTACAAGTAGCACAAACGAAAAGAGAGAATAAAGAAAACTGGAACATAGAACAAAGCATACCATTCTTGCTTTCCATTCTGACAGAAGTTTCTACACTTCTTGTCTTTTAAGTTAGCACACTGGCATCTGTCGTGAGTCTCTTCTAGATTCGCAAAAGTTAAGTCTTCCAGTGACCGCTTGGTTCGAGAAGGACCCCCAAGTCCATACGGCACAATCCGCCTATTTTTAAAAAAACAAGACACACCTAACTTAGAGTTTATTTAGACAACTTTTCTCTCTCCCTTTATTTTATAACCTCAACTTACTTATAACCTCAACTTGCTTATAACCTCAACACAACACAATTTATTGAGGTACTAATTATGGTCCAGAGCCCCAGGGCGCAGAGTGATAAAGCTGCAGTACTGCAGTCCTAAGCTCTGCTCACGACCTGAGTTCGATCCCGGTGGAAGCTGGGTTCAGGTAACTGGCTCCAGGTTGACTCAGCCTTCCATCCTTCCACGGTCAGTAAAATGAGTACCCAGCTTGCTTGGGGGGTGGGGAAGTGTAGATGACTGGGGAAGGCCATGGCAAGTCTGCCATGAAAACGTGAAAGCAATGTCACCCTGGAGTCGGAAATGACTGGTGCTTGCACAGGAGACTACCTTTTAAAATTATGGTCCACAAAGGACTTTAGGGTGAGATTCTGCAATTAACATTTCCGCTGGGTTCTAATTCACAATCTGCCTGTAAGACCTTTCCCCACCACCCAGACCAAGTTGTTGAATCTGACTTGAGTGCTGTTAGGTAATGATGCTGCCAGACCTATGAACTTTTATCATGGGCAGCCCAGGCCCACCAGGGTAAAGTTCTAGTCAGGCTAGGGAGATTAACAACAACAACAACAACAACAACAACAACAACAACAACAACAACAACAACAGGTCAGTGGAAGACGATCAAGTGGCACTCACTCTGGCGTGTTGATCCAGATGATGTCCAGGTGGCAAAAGTAGACGCACTCCTTGTCTTCCAGGGAAGAACAGGAGCAGCGCTTGGACCTGCGCAGAAGCCAGGGGGCGCTGGAGGGCAGCTTCTGGCCGGCGCTGAGCTGAGCATCCGAAGCCGCTGGAGGAGGAAAAGAAAGGGGGAAAGGCTTGGAGAGGCGCTTCCCGCTCAAGGGAGCCGCCGCAAGCGCGCAGGGTTGGGGTTTGGCGGAGAGGGAAGGCGCGCTGTTCAGAGGCCGAGCGCCAGCTGCCTTTCCTAGCGCCTGGAGCAGCGAACAGCGGCATGTCTGTTTTTACACAAAGGCGCCCCAGGAGCCCTGGCCTCCCTTCTTATCGAGATCTTTGGCACGCAAAGGCAATGCTATACGGTCGCCAACATCCAGGTGCGGCCTGGAGATCTCCCGGAACTACAACTGCTCTCCAGGCAACAGCCATTCTGTTCCCTTGGAGGAAAGGGCTGCTTCGGACTGGAGGGCCTTCGACCCCAGCCCTGCCTTTCCCAGGCGCCACCCCCACCCCAAAAAAAAATCTCCAGGGATTTCCCAAGGGCAGCCCTCCTAGGCCAGAAAGGGAGCCGGGGGCGGCCAAGGGCTGCTCCGGGAGGCGCTGAAACCGCAGCGCTGCCCCGCCACGGGCTGTTTTAGGGGGCAGGCACCTCTCGCCCTGCTTTTTGCATCGCCTGAAGGGATGGTGCAACGGCCCGTTCCGGGATGGTCAGAGGCGGCTTGCCATCCAGGAGATCGGCGGCAGCTCTCCTGCAAGGCTTCTTTAACTGCGTCTCCATCCCTGCCTCCCTCCCTTCAGGTGGCCTGCACCCCATCTCCAACTCCGTTTGCTTCTCACAACAGCCCTGCGAGGTAGGCCGGGGCGAGAGCCAGGAAAGCACCGGCTCAAGGTCCCCCGGTGGCCGGCTGCGGACTTGCTGGCCCGCCGGCTTCTCAGAGTCTTGCCGGGGGGGGCGCTGAGCCCTGCGCCGCGCCGACTCCAGCTGCAGCCTCGGCGCGCCGCCCGGAGTCCGTCTCCAGTGGCTGGCGGATCGCGCCCTCGCCTTGCGGTATCTCCTTCTCCCCAAACTGACATTCTTCACTAGAATCAGAGAATCCAACTCGATGAGTTTAGTTTGTCAGCTTGGGGACAGGATGAAAAGTCAGCGCGACATTGGTCGTCCTCTCTGCCACCTGTCGGTTTGGGCACCCCGAACTGGGCACAGCCAGCCCCGGGACCCCCCTTCTGCTCTGAGCCCTCCGGCCGAGAAGCGCCAGCCTCGCCCGCCCGGGAAGTTGGGAACCCCGGGATTGGGGAGAGAGAGATGGGCAGCCACTCCAAACAGCCGCCGCCGCCACCTCTGATCGTGGAGACCGCGCGATCCGGGAACCAGAGAAGCCAGCGCTCCGTGGAAAGGGCGACGGCAAAACGCGCCGTCGGGGTTGCCGAGGCCGGCTGGTCGCTGCCTAGGGGAAGGGAAGGCGGCAGGCGGGCGGGCGAGCCAAGCCGGCGTGGCGGTGGTGTCTTACCTGCGCGCGGAGCTCCGTGGCCGAGCACGACGAGCAGAGGCACGAGGAGCCGCGCGCAATCCATCCCGGCTTCTCTTCTCTCCTTTGCAAGCGCCTCTTGGCTCTCCGGGGCCGTTGCAGAGAAGGCCCTGGCGGCCGGCTAGGCAGCGGCACTGAGGATTGGCAAAGGATTGGTGCGGCGTCGGCGGCTTCCCGCGAGGCTGCCCGAGTGCTTCTGGCTGCGGCCGCCGCGCCGCCGGCTCCTTTTATACGAGCCCCCCTCGCGCCGCGGCGGAGTAAACAGCCGCGGCTTTCTTTGCTCCGGAGACAATGGGATGGGGCGATTAGTCACCCAGCGGCAACGTGCGGCCCGAGATAAGGGCCGGCGGGAAAGGAAATCGCTGCTGCGAGCGGCCGAGAGGCAGGCAGACGCCGTCTGGCCAGCCCAGGGCACAGCCAGAGCAGCAGCGGCAGCAGCAACACAAGGCGGCGCGGGGAAGACCAGGGAAGCCCCGGAGTTCAGCACCACCACGCCACCCAACTCGGCCGGCAGGGGGCGCCCGAGCTCAGCGGGCCCGGGCTTTTTTCCCTTCGCCGCGGAGTTGAACGGGCCGCAGAGGGCTTGGCCAGGAGTCAGGACTGCTAGAAAAGGTGCGGGGAGCAGGTGTGCAAAAGCTGGAGGTGCCCGTTTAATTTATTTATTTATTTATTTTATTTGCGGGTTTATAGCCCGCCTTTCCCCAGGGGGGGGGGGCTCAGGGGGGATTACAACATAATAGAACAATTAAAAATCCAACAATAAAACAACTCTAAAACAGTTAAAACAAGCAGATAAAACAGTGTGGCTAGTGCAAGCACGTTGTTAAAAAACAAAACTCTACAATACATCTACCTAAGCAATAAAATCAGTCCAAGCATTCCCTCGTTGGAGGGAAGAAAACCTTCATTCTGTCGACCCCGCTGTGTTTTTGTTATTGTTGTTGTCTAGTTGCTCTTTGCGACCCCATGGACCAAGTCACGCCAGGCCCTCCTGTCTTCCACCATCCTCTGAAGTCTCCTCAAATTCATGTTAGTCACATCAGTAACGCTGTCCAGCCATCTCATCTTTTGCCGTCCCCTCCTTCTTTTGCCTTCTGTCTTTCCCAGCATCAAGGTCTTCTCCAGTGAGTGCTCCCTTCTCATTTGGTGGCCAAAGTATTTGAGCTTCAGCTTCAGCATCTGACCTTCCAGGGAACAGTCAGGGTTGATTTCCCTTAGGACTGACTGATTTGTATTGCACTTTCTTAAATTCAGGGATTAGGATTTTAGCTCACCGAAGCCTGTGAGCCAATGCAAACCCAGAGCAGGCGGAAGCAGCGTGGTTGGTCAAGGTGCACAGAGAGGGAAATACCTGGAGATTTGGGGGTGGAGACAGCCCTCATCAGGGTATAATGCCCAGAGGAGTCCATTCTCCAAAGCAGGTGATGTCAGAGGGTGTGGCCAAATATGCAAATGAGTTCCTGCTTCTACAAAAAAAAAAGCCCTGTGTGAGATTACCAAAATGGATCTTAAATCAGAAGATGTTTAAATGATTTGGCCGTGCAGATTTAATACAGCTAAATGCTACAAAGATTATCTCTTTAAAACCACCAGCTCTAGGGATATTGTGTTATCGCTGATTAGTGCCAGTTGTGAAAGGCTACTGTGCTCCTCTTGTATACTTTTTGAGCAGTCCATCGGACTGTCTCAGGCTGTACCGCTTGCATTTCGGGGCCCATGCGCAGGGCTTTTCTAGTAACAGGAACTCCTTTGCGTATTAGGCCACACCTCCCTGATGTAGCCAATCCTCCTGGAGCTTACAGCAGGCCCTGTACAAAGAGCCCTGTAAGCTCTTGGAGGATTGGCTATAATAGGGGGGGGGGTGTAGCCTAATATGCAAACGAGTTCCGGCTACAAGAAAAGCCCTGCCCATGTGTATTAACTGAGGATTCATGTCATGCGTCTAAGCGGGCTCCAGTCTACAAAAGTTCTTACAGAGTCTGCTTAGTGGTTAAATTGGCTGGACTAATGCCAGGGTCCCAGCTCTCTGACACCTTTTATGGCACCTGCCAAGCATTTTTAGAAAGTAGGTGATTGTGATTATTGGAGATTTGGTTCGCAGTACAGATTTTTTTTTAAAAAATGTTGCTTTGGCAACAGCTGTTAGCACAGCACAAAGATCTATCCTGTGTTACTGAAGTTAATCTGCAGCAATCACCTCCTGTGGCAGCCATTTTGTGGCAGCCATTTATTTGCTGCACCCACTGTGTCATGTCAGAATTCCAAATGCGTTTGGAGACCCTTTCACTAGGGTCTGAGAGATCCACATTCAGCGCTATCGAGGTCTTTGTCTCTTACCTAAATGAGGTTGTGAAGGCCGAAATAACCTCTGAATCAACCAAGAACACTTTACTGCAAGAAGAAACAGTCACACACAGCACAGGCACTTCACTCATTATATACACTCTGGCCATGGTTAACCACACACCCCCAGCAGGCAACAGTTACTCCTATTGGCTCACTCCAGAATGGTTTGTTTGCATTTCTTTGACACAAGTTGTTACATGCCTAGCATCCTGATTGGCCAGTTCTTCCAGGCTTCAGGATCCTGGTTTGCAAGGACTGCCTGTCGCAAGCTCAGGCAATAATAACCCAGTGAGATGCAATATATAACACAGCAAATACATAACAAGGGTAATATGGGTGAAGGGATAAAATCACACATTGCCACCTGGAGCTTCTAGGAGGAAGAGTGCAATAAAACATACCTCTTAAATAGAAAGTTGCATGTACCACAGAAAGGATGAGGGAGAGGCTTCTGTAAATCTGTTCCTATGGGAATGATATGGGAGGACCCTGCAAGGACACCCACAACAGGGTAGAGGGGAACAGTGGCCTCTGGCACAGGAGCAGCCTGGAGCAGCTTTCCCAGCCCAGGTGTGCAGGAGCAGCTTTCCCAGCCCAGGTGTCCAGGTGTGCCTGTGAATCTGCAGGCATGATCTGGTCGACAGCAGGGAGATCAGAAACTGTCCTGGGCTGCGTCCTTTCATTTGAAGAGCTCGGGTACGAGGGCATCTTTAAAAGAAACCATAAAGGACAGAAGTCAGGCACCAGTGAAAGGGGTCTCCTGAGCTTAATCAGCTTTCTGCGTCGCCCTGAAGTGTGCTTAACCTTGCCAAGTCTGTCACTTAATTATGGTTCCTGTGCCAATGTTTTGAAAAGGGAGACTGATTCCAAGGGGGGTTTTTTTCCCTCCCACGAATGCATCTATAGTCCAAATGATTCATCAGTGGAAGATGCTTCTTTCTGCTTGTTAAGAGAGCTCTGCTGGAGCGTTTTGTGGTGTTCCCTCCTTCCTTCCTTCCTTCCTTCCTTCCTTCCTTCCTTCCTTCCTTCCTTCCTTCCTTCCTTCCTTCCTTCCTTCCTTCCTTCCCTCCCTCTCTCTCCCTCCCTCTTTTCCTCTTTCTTTCTTTCTTTCTTTCTTTCTTTCTTTCTTTCTTTCTTTCTTTCTTTCTTTCTTTCTTTCTTTCTTTCTTTCTTTCTTTCTTTCTTTCTTTCTTTCTTTCTTTCTTTCTTTCTTTCTTTCTTTCTTTCTTTCTTTCTTTCTTTCTTTCTTTCTTTCTTTCTTTCTTTCTTTCTTTCTTTCTTTCTTTCTTTCTTTCTTTCTTTCCTTCCTTCCTTCCTTCCTTCCTTCCTTCCTTCCTTCCTTCCTTCCTCCCTCCCTCCCTCCCTCCCTCCCTCCCTCCCTCTCTCCTTCTCTCTCTCCTTCTCTCTCTCCCTCTCTCTTTGGCACAGCAGAGCTCTTAGGTGGTGTGTGCATCTGCTTCACATGCAGAAGGTCCAAGGTGTGATCCCCTCTTGCCAAAACAATCCAGTAGTAATCAGTGTTCCCTCTAAGCTGAGTTAGCGTGAGCTAGCTCACAGATTTTGAGCCTCCAGCTTACACATTTTTGCCTTATCTCGGAAGGACGACCCCAGAGCACACTAAGTTATGCAGTAGCTCACGACTTAGTGCCAGCAGCTCACGAAGTAGAATTTTGCTCACAAGACTCTGCAGCTTAGAGGAAACGTTGGTAGTAACTGAAGTGAAAGGCCTCTGGTGAAGACCGGCTGCTGCCAGTCCGAGCAGACAATGCTGAATAATGGTCTGGCTCAGTATAAGGCAGCTTCATGCATTTGAAAGATTGTGGAGAAAGAGCATCCCTTCATTGTTTCAATTGCTGTGCTAGATGGGGAGGAAATAGATAGGGTTGCCAACCTCCAGATGGTACCTGGAGATTGCCATTATTTATTTCTGTATTTCTGTAAATTTATAGTCCGCCCTTTCCATAGTGGGCTCAGCGCAGATTCCAACATGGTAAAACAATTAAAAACCAACAATACAACAATCAAATAAGCAAACGATAGAACAGTCGAACGGTTAAAACATTAAGAAATCAAAACAGTTAAGCCATTAGCTCAGAATTAATTTAAGGTAGCGTGGATGGTGTGAACACATAAGACATACTCGTCACAGCTTAGGTGTCCAAAAGATGCCAACTGTATCGGCCTGATTTTTAGCAGTCAAGATGGCAGCCAGGGCTAAGAGGCCAATTAGATGGTGTAATGTGTCACGGCTGGGGCCGGGTCAGGCAAAGTCCAGAGGCAGTCCGAGGTCTGTAGCCAGTAAGCAGGAGGGTCCAAGGCGCCAAATCCGAATCACTGTAGAAGTATCGCAGGTCTGAGGTCCAGAAGCCGAGGTCAGGGAGTCCAGAAGTCCAAAGCCAAAGTCAGGGAGTCAGGAACCAAAGTCAAGCCGGAGTGGATGCTAGAATGTCAGGGAGATGACTAGTTGCTTCCACAAAGCTTCCTCCCAAAGCCCACAGCTATATAGCCCTCTGCTGGCTGTTGCCCGTTTGGGCTAATTGCTGGCTCAGGGAGGCAGCCAGGATCCTGTTACCACTCAAGCATCCTTGCTCTTAGAAGGGCCAGAATCCTCTCAGAACTCAGGGCTCAGGGAGCGTCTTGCTTGTGAGCGTGCCGCCCTCCTCCGATCCCTGAGGTCCTGCCGGAGGCGGTCACGCACACGAGCCACCCAAGAGGGCGAGGCAGGGGGGCTGGGATCTTCTCCAGCAGGAGGCAGGGGCACTGGTGCAGGTGGCAGGGGCACAGTTTCCTCATCAGACTCAACTTCCTCTGAAGGGTCCCCAGCACCCATGACACTATCCCCCCCCCCAGGGCCCCCCTCCGTCGAGGGACCTGGAAGGTCGGGGTGGTCGTTGTGGAACTGGTGCACCAAGTCCGGGGCATGAAGATTGTCCTCGGGCTCCCAAGACCGGTCTTCTGGGCTGTATCCCTCCCAGTCCACCAGGTACTGGAGGCCTCCACGATGGTACCGGGAGTCCAGGATCTGGCGCACCTCATATTCTTCCTCGTCATCCACCAACACTGGTGGTGGCGGCGGTGGGGAAGGAGTCCGAGCTGGGTCAGGGGGTGCAGCCGGAACAAGGAGGGAGCGATGAAACACGGGGTGAATGCGGAGGTGGGGTGGCAACTGGAGCCTGAAGGCGACGGGGTTTATTTGTTCAACGACGGGGTAGGGTCCAATGAACCGTGCATCCAGCTTGTGAGACCGACCAGGCCGGCGCAGGTAGCGAGTTGAGAGCCACACCTGATCCCCCGGCTGCACTGGAGGGCCTTCTTGCCTCTTTCGGTCCGCAGCCCGTTTATATGCCTCCTTGGCTTGCTGTAGCTGCTCTCGGAGCAAGTCTTGGCTGGCACGGAGTTCTTGCAGGTAGGCATCGACGGCGGGGACATTCGTGGGTGGTAGGATCGCTGGGAAGAACCGAGGGTGGTACCCGTAGGTTGCAGCAAACGGGGTCATTTGGGTGGATGAATGGACCGCGTTGTTGTATGCAAACTCCGCTAGGGGCAATAGAGTGGTCCAGTCATCCTGCTGGTAACAGGTGTAACAGCGGAGATATTGCTCTAGCGTGGCATTGGTGCGCTCTGTCTGGCCATCTGTCTGTGGGTGGTAGGCTGAGGACAGGTGCACTCGAGTACCCAGGCTGGAATGGAGGGCTTGCCAGAACCGAGAGGAGAATTGAGGGCCCCGATCGGAGATCAGATGGGCTGGGAGTCCATGCAGACGAAAGATGTGTTGCAGGTAAAGCTGGGCCGTCTCCTGAGCTGTGGGGAGTTTCGGGCACGGAACGAAGTGGGCCATCTTGGTAAATAGGTCGACGACCACCCAGATACAAGTCTGACCCTTGGAGCGTGGAAGTTCCGTGATGAAGTCCATCGAGATGGTATCCCAGGGTCCTGAAGATGTGGGCAAGGGCTGCAGCAACCCTGAGGGTTTGGCTGGGATGTCTTTGGCCCGTCGGCAGACGTCACAGGAGCTGACATAGCGGGCAACATCAGCGCGAACTCGTGGCCACCAGAATTCCCTTGTCAGCAAGTGGGTGGTCTTATGCTGTCCAAAGTGCCCGGCGGGTAACGAGTCGTGGGTCAGGCGTAGCACTTCTGCCCGCAAGGGCCCGGGCGGCACATAGAGGCGTTCGCGGTGTAGCAAGAGGCCGCCTCGAGTCGTGAACTCCCCTGTTGGGTCATCTTGGAGAGCCTGGAGGTGTTGCTGGACCCAGGGATCATTGGCCTGGCTAGCCCGAATGTCCTCCACGAGTGCTGGTGAAGTGGAGGTGGCTGCAAATACTGAGGGCGGCAGGATTGGAGCAGCGGGCGCGGTCTCAGTTGAGGCAGGGGCGTATTCCGGTTTCCGGGAGAGCGCGTCTGCTTTCCGGTTCTGGGTATGGGGGATGTAGGAGATCCGGAAGTCGAAGCGAGAGAAGAATAGGGACCACCGGATCTGGCGCTGGTTGAGACGGCGGGTGGTCTGGAGGTGTTCCAAGTTCCGGTGATCGGTGAGCACTTGAACAGGGTGGCGAGCCCCTTCGAGGTAATGTCACCAAACCTCAAACGCCGCCTTGATCGCGAGCAACTCCCTCTCCCAGATGGTATAGTTCCTCTCTGCAGCAGTGAGCTGCCGCGAGTAATAGGCGCAGGGCTGGAGTGGCTGGGACGGCTCCTCGCGCTGGGACAGCACTGCTCCCAGGGCCACATTGGAGGCATCAGCTTCCACCGTAAAGGGAAGCTGGGGGTCGGGGTATCTCAGGAGTGGCCCGGTGGCAAAGCGAGTCTTCAGGGTGGAGAAGGCGTTATCGGCCTCTGGGGACCAGTGGAAGGGTTCTTTGGGGCGGAGTAGTTGAGTCAGGGGTGTGGTCAGGGATGCGTAGGCCGGGATGAATTGCCGATAGTAGTTGGCAAAACCGAGGAACCGCTGCAGGTCTTTGCGATTCTGAGGAGCCTGCCAGGTCAGGACCGCTTCTACTTTTTTCGGGTCCATGAGGATCCCCTGCGGTGACACAATGTGCCCAAGGAACTCGACGGAGCGCAGGTCGAAGTCGCACTTCTCCAGCTTGGCGTAGAGACCATGGGCTCGTAGGCGCTGCAGGACCTGGCGGACGTGCTCGGCGTGCTGGGCAGGATTGCGGGAGTAAATTAGGATGTCATCCAGGTATATGATCGCGAAGCGGTCGAGCAGGTCCCGGAATATGTCATTCATGAACCTCTGGAAGACAGCGGGGGCGTTGGTCAGTCCGAAGGGCATTACCAGGTGCTCGTACTGCCCGTATCGGGTCCCAAACGCGGTCTTCCATTCGTCTCCGGGCCGTATGCGCACCAAATTGTACGCTCCTCGGAGGTCCAGCTTGGTGTAGATTTGGGCCCCCTTTAGGCGATCCAAGAGTTCAGGGATCAGTGGTAGAGGGTACCGGTC
Source organism: Heteronotia binoei (assembly GCF_032191835.1). Lineage (NCBI taxonomy): Eukaryota > Metazoa > Chordata > Lepidosauria > Squamata > Gekkonidae > Heteronotia > Heteronotia binoei. Next base: position 112,772,172 of record NC_083229.1, on the reverse strand, counting down.
GCGGATGGTGATCTTGTTCAGGGCCCGGTAGTCATTGCACAGCCGGAGCTCCCCACTTTTCTTCTTCACGAAGAGCACTGGAGCAGATAGGGGAGAGGTTGAGGGTCGGATGAATCCGCGTTTCAGGTTCTTGTCCAGGAAGTCTCGCAGAGCTGCCAACTCCGGCTCCAACATGGGGTACAGACGCCCCACCGGGAGTGGTGCCCCAGGTACCAAATCAATGGCACAGTCGTAGGGCCGGTGAGGGGGAAGCTGATCAGCTCCTGTCTCTTCGAAGACATCAGCAAAGTCCACATACTTCTGAGGGAGCTGAGGACCACCACTCGGGATGCCAGCTGCTAGAGTGGTGGGAGGAGTCAGATGGGGGCATGGGCCTCGGAAGCGTAGTTCCTGCTGGGCCCAGTCCACGATGGGGTTGTGCAGCTTCAGCCAGGAAAGGCCTAGAATCAGCGGGAAGCGAGGCATGCGGGCGACATCAAACCGCAGCTGTTCTTGGTGCTGCTGGACGTGGAAGGTGATGGGACAGGTCTCCTGGGTGACGGGGCCAGAACGGAGGAGGCGCCCGTCAATAGCCTCCACCAGCGACGGAATCCCTTTTGTCTGCACAGGGATCTGGTGCTGCTTCACAAAGGCGGCATCTATAAAACAGTGGGCCGCTCCCGAGTCCAGCATGGCATACACGAACAGCCAGCGTTCGTCAGGCAGACGGAGTTTGACTGGTAGCAGGAATGGCCCTGGGGTATCAGCCCGCTGTTTGGAGGACCCAGCTAGTCGCCCCAGGCTGGGGGGTCCACTTACGCCTGGGGCTGCCCTTTTGGCGGCGGTGGCAGCGAAGGTCCAGGTATCCGATGCTTAGCAGGGCAGCCAGAGGCATAGTGGCCTGCCGTGCCGCAGTAGAGGCACAGATTCTGCGTGCGGCGTCTGGTCTTTTCCTCTGGGGTCAGGCAAGGTCGAGCAGCTCCAAGCTGCATAGGCTCATCCTTGGTGCTGGTACTAGCTGGGGACGGGCGAGGAGCCAGGTAGCACGGCGCAGGGAGCTGGCGCCCTCTGGTCTTGGCTTGGCGGCGACTTTCCAGGCGGCCATCGATGCGGAGGCAGAGGGTGATAAGTTCTTGGAGCGTGGGTGGCTGCTCCACCCTGGCCAGTTCATCCAGGACCTCCTCTGCCAACCCCTCAGTAAACTGGTCCATCTGGGCAGCCTCATTCCACGCCAAGTCCTGGGTCAGGAGCTTGAATTCAGTGGCATATTGAGCCACCGAGGAGTTGCCTTGTTTCAGTGCCCTGATCTTCCGGTTGGCTGTGGCTGCTTGGACTGGGTTTGAGAAAGCAGCAGAAAGGTGGGCCTCAAACCCCTGGTAATCAGTCAGTAGGGGAGAGGACGCGACCAGCAAGGGTGTGGCCCATTTGGCCGCCTGCCCCTTTAACAGACTGATGACGAAACACACCTTGGTTTTGTCATTGAGGAAGTCCCGTGCTCTCAGTTCAAAGTACAGCCGACACTGTGCTAGGAAGGCAGGAAATTCTTCCACGGCACCCCCAAATCTGTCAGGTGGGGGAACTGGGCACTTGGCTGGAGCACTGGCCGCAGGTTGTTGCTGCAAGTGCACTACTGCCTGTGTTAGCTGCTGTACCTGGGCTTGGAGCGCAGCCAGTAGTTCTGTGGTTTCACTTGCTTCAGCATCCATCCTGTGGAGTGGGTGTTTGTCGGTGGAAGCAATCTGTCACGGCTGGGGCCGGGTCAGGCAAAGTCCAGAGGCAGTCCGAGGTCTGTAGCCAGTAAGCAGGAGGGTCCAAGGCACCAAATCCGAATCACTGTAGAAGTATCGCAGGTCTGAGGTCCAGAAGCCGAGGTCAGGGAGTCCAGAAGTCCAAAGCCAAAGTCAGGGAGTCAGGAACCAAAGTCAAGCCGGAGTGGATGCTAGAATGTCAGGGAGATGACTAGTTGCTTCCACAAAGCTTCCTCCCAAAGCCCACAGCTATATAGCCCTCTGCTGGCTGTTGCCCGTTTGGGCTAATTGCTGGCTCAGGGAGGCAGCCAGGATCCTGTTACCACTCAAGCATCCTTGCTCTTAGAAGGGCCAGAATCCTCTCAGAACTCAGGGCTCAGGGAGCATCTTGCTTGTGAGCGTGCCGCCCTCCTCCGATCCCTGAGGTCCTGCCGGAGGCGGTCACGCACACGAGCCACCCAAGAGGGCGAGGCAGGGGGGCTGGGATCTTCTCCAGCAGGAGGCAGGGGCACTGGTGCAGGTGGCAGGGGCACAGTTTCCTCATCAGACTCAACTTCCTCTGAAGGGTCCCCAGCACCCATGACATAATGAAATAAGGATGCCTGCCTGCCTCAGCCATAGGCCTGGTGGAACAGCTCCGTCTCACAGGCCTTCCGGAATGGCAACAAATCCGGTAGGGCCCGAACCTCCATAGGGAGCTGACTCTACTAGGTTGGGGCCAAAGCCGTTGATCTCCGGATGACCAAGATCAGTCCCCCTGGAGAAAAGAGCTGCTTCAGAGGGTGGACACTATGATGCCTGCTCCAAGTTGGGAAATCCCTGGAGATTTTAGGGGTGACGCCTGGGGGAGGCAGGGTTAGGGAAGGGGAGGGGCTTCAGCAGGGTGTTTTGTCCTAGAGTCTACCCTACAAAAGCAGTCGTTTTCTCCAGGGGAACTGATCTTTGTTGCCCGGAGATCAATTGTAATAGTGGGAGATCTCCAGGTATCACCTGGGAGTTGGCAACTGTAGGAGGGGGGGTGTCATTTGCCGGATTATTTGGGTTAGCAGAGTGCTCAAGTCTCACAGTGCAGCAAAGCCCATCTGATTAGCATGTGTCATACTGAAGCAGTGACACACAGAGCCTCTTCGTAAACTAATGTGAGTTCTTTATTGTTAAGAACCCTATTCTAGACAGGACAGAGTCGACATAGGTTTCTAACGTAGTCTAACTAGGATGGAGAATGATACAGGATGCCTGTCCTGCCCTCATAAGATGCCCAAGATGGAGAAGCATGCAGAGTGTGTGGAGTGAAGGTGTCAAAGCCAGAAGGAAAGAAATTTCCCCTAAGAGTAGCAATCTACACGTCAAAGGGATAGCATCAGGGCAGTAGAAAGGAAAGGATATTCAGTGTTCTGCCTGTCTATCTCTCTGACTCTCTTGTAGTCTTCCTTTGTAGTCTGAGGCTAACGCAAAGTCCTTCACCTGGGAGTTTAAAACTCTAGGAGGGGGTGTAAGGAAGAAAAAAAGGGGGAAGAGTATAAAGATCATATGCTAAATAAAAAGTAAAGCCCCGTGTCACAGAGTGGTAAACTGCAGTACTGCAGTCCAAAACTCTGCTCACGACCTGAGTTTAATCCCAGCCTGAGTTCGATCTCAGCGGTAGCTGGGTTCAGGTAGCTGGCTCAAGGTTGACTCAGCCTTCCATCTTTCCGAGGTCGGTAAAATGAGTACCCAGCTTGCTGGGGGGAAAGTGTAGATGACTGGGGAAGGCAATGGCAAACCACCCTGTAAAAAGTCTGCCGTGAAAACGTTGTGATGTGATGACTGGTTCTTGCACGGGGGATTACCTTTACCTTTACCTTTTAGACCCCTATGCAAGCACCAAGTCATTACCGACCCATGGGGTGACATCATATCACAATATTTTCTTGGCAGACTTTTTACGGGGTGGTTTGCCATTGCCTTCCCCAGGCATCTACACTTTCCCCCAGCAAGCTGTGTACTCATATGCTAAATACAAGATACAAATCTACAAGAAACACATAGTGATACAAATGCATAAACATCCAAACTCAGTAGAAAAGCAGTCATCGATATCCATATCATCATCAAGAAGAAGAATCAACAAGAAGAATTGCATGAGGATCCCAGGTGTTAAGCTCTCTTGTTTCCCTTACCTTCATCAATGAAACGACAAAATATATATACAATGCTGCCATATAGATACAAATTGAAGGTAAAAAGTAAAAGTAGTCCCCTGTGCAAGCACCAGTCGTTTCCAACCCTGGGGTGATGTCGCATCATGACATTTTCATGGCAGACTTTTTACGGGGTGGTTTGCCATTGCTTTCCCCAGTCATCTACGCTTTTCCCCCCACCCCCCGCCAGCAAGCTGGGTACTCATTTTACCAGCCTTGGAAGGATGGAAGGCTGAGTCAACCTTGAGCCGGCTTCCTGAACCCAGCTTCCGCCGGGATCTAACTCAGGTCGTGAGCAGAGAGTTCAGACTGCAGTACTGCAGCTTTGCCACAGGACTCCATCGAGTACAAATTACAAGGTGTAAAAAATCGGAGACACCATCATTCCGCTTACCCAACTTCAATAAATTATTTATATGCTGTTTCCCACCCCCCCAAAAAAGTTTAAATGGATTTGATTCAAATTAGGAGTGACATTCATTCCTATAGAGAAACCATAAACATTATTTATAACCCATTAAACAGTAATCTGAACTAATTGGTAGATTATGAAATGTATCATGAAATACATCTTACCATGAATAATTCAGCTATCTTCTCAGAGAAGGCATGAAGGATAAGTCTTAGGACACCAGTCGGTCCATCGAAGCTTCTTACATCTATTGTCACCGTGAGACACCTCAGTCAAAGTCTAGGATTAGCACGGCTTTGAAGTCAGTTCCTCAGCTCCAGCCGTCCGCAAGCTTAAACATCAAAGGCCTGCAGTGTTTGACAGCTAATTACAGCAGCTGGCTTTTAAGATGTTTTTTTTTTTTAATGGGCAAGTACCACAGCAGCCTGCATTTGAGGGTGTCTAGCCCAGAAGTCAAATGGGCATCTTTTTGAGAAGTAATTTGTGACAGTCTGAAGCATTTGGGCCCAATGGATCGTCCATTGTAAGTGACAGTTCTACTTTTCCATCTAGACTCTTGCTTGAGACAGGAAAGTGTTCTGTGCAAAAGGCCCATTTCCCTTGTCAGTCTATCTATATATTTAAAGGTAAAGGTAGTCCCCAGTTGTTTCCGACATTGGGGTGATGTCACATCACGACATTTTCACAACAGACTTTTTTTTTTTTTTAACACGGTGGTTTGCCATCGCCTTCCCCAGTCATCTACACTTTCCCCCCAGCAAGCTGGGTCCTCATTTTACCGACCTTGGAAGGATGGAAGGCTGAGTCAACCTTGAGCCGGCTACCTGAACCCAGCTTTGACCAGGATCAAACTCAGGTCGTGAGCAGAGAGCTCAGTCTGCAGTATTGCAGCTTTACCACTTTGCACCACAGGGCAGAGTATCTATATATTTATCTACTTTTTTTTTTATCCAGTCTTTCTTCCAAGAAAAGCAGAGCAGAAGTAATGTGAGATACCTGGTCCGTGAGCTTCAGCACATTGATGTCAAGAATCCTAGAGAAAGAAATAAGTTGAGCCTGGATTGGGGATGCCACTTCTTTCAGCGAACCGGTCTGTGATTCAAAATCTTGAAGGATTCAAGGACTTTTCTTGGGGTTCTGCTTTGGGAGCACCAGCACTTTCATTCAGCCCATAGGAACGGGTGAATCGTCTTGAGGTTTTAAAAGTCGGGACTTGACGCTAAAAAATGGACTTAAAGTAACAAAGTAAAGAGATCACAGTGGATGTGTATTTGTAACTGGGGTTGTTTGTAATGAATTTTGATGTTTTTAATGTTAATATAGTTAAGTTTCTATATAAGTTTCTTTCATTATTAATTTTGCAGTTTTCTATTGGCTTTAATTCTCAGTTGGGGGCAGGGGATCCCCTGGTTTGGAGGTCCTCCCCCTGCTTCAGGTCATCAGAAAGTGGTGGGGAGAGAGAAGGAAATGTCTTCTGGGCTCTCCATTATACCCTATGGAGACCAATTCCCATAGAGTAGGGGTGGCCAACGGTAGTTCTCCAGATGTTTTTTTCCTACAGCTCCCATCAGCCTCAGCCAGCATGGCTAATGGCTGGGCCTGATGGGAGTTGCAGGCAAAAAACATCTGGAGAGCTACCATTGGCCACCCCTGCCATAGAGTATAATGGAGAATTGTTCTGTGGTTATCTAGGGCTCTATGGGGGCTGTTTTTTTTTATTTTATTTTCAGCATAGCATCCAACGCCTCTCCTCAAAACACCTCCCAAGTTTCAAAAAGATTGGACCAGGGGGTTCAATTCTATGAGCCCCAAAAGAAGGCGCCCCTATCTTTCATTGTTCCAAATGGAGGGAGGGCCTTCAAAAGGTGTGCGGTGTATTTAAATGTGATTGCCAGAATTTCTTTCAGAGTTCACTCATGCTTGTCACACCCTTGCTCCCGGCTCCACCCTCAAAGTCTCCTGGCTCCACCCCCAAAGTCCCCAGATATTTATTGAGTCGGACTGACCACCCTACTATTAGCTGATCGAGGATCTGTTCAGCTTGCATCAAGCGACTCCGGCAGCTGCTGAACAAGTTTGCAGCTGCTTGAGGCAACTCACAACTGATTGGGGGACCCCTGCATCGAGCACGGGAAGCCTTCAGGGGCCATTAGAAGCCAACCCACAACTGATGGGGGCTTCTGCTCCATCTGCCCCTCCTCGTTATAAAAGGGAGATAAGACAGGTACCATTTCTTTTCCCTGCCCCCCAAGCTGGGGGAGGATGGGAAGAGAAGCAATGCTTCTGAGCTCCCCGTTGCCAAAGGGAAAGGAGAAAGAACTCACATCACCTTTGATTGGGTCAGGGAGAAAGGAAGGGAAATCACCTGGGCTTCTGATCACCCCCTGCCCCCTCTTCTCAGCAAGTTGGGGATGCAGCTGTGTTTCCAGCAGGGGTGGAATTCTAGCAGGAGCTCTTTTGCATATAAGATCACACACCCCTGATGCAGCCAATCCTCCAAGAGCTTACAAGGCTCTTTTTTGTAAGCTCTTGGAGGATTGGCTATTTCAGAGGGGTGTGGCCTAATATGCAAAGGAGCTCCTGCTAGAATTCCATCCCTCTTTTCCAGAGTGGGAGATTAGAAGACCCCAGTTTCCATCTGATTCCCATGATCTGGGTACAGATGGAGGGCTTTTTTTGTAGCAAGAACTCCTTTGCATATTAGGCCACACCCGTCTTATGTAGCCAATCCTCCAAGGGCTTACAAGGCTCTCAATACAGGGCCTACTGTAAGCTCTTGGAGGATTGGCTACATCAGGGGTGTGTGGTCTAATATGCAAAAGAGTTCCTGCTACAAAAAAAGCCCTGGTACAGAGGGGGAGGGGGTGGTAGAACCCAGACAGGAGGTTAGAAGCTAGCTCCTAGCTGATCCTTCCAATGTGACATCGGCTTCTGGTGGTGAGAAGTAGCCTGGTCCAGTGAAGGGTTGCCAACAATCTGGAGAGGGGGGAAATACCCTGTTCCACTGGCAGAGGATTAATTTGTGGAAATGGGCAGTTGAAACTTGTCACATGACATGAAATTAAATAACATCACCTGGTAAATAACATCCTATTAAGCCTCTATTAAAGGGACAGGACTCCCCACCCCCACCCCGGCCAATAGTTAATTCTGAACCTGATGTTGGTGGGTTGATTTCCTTAGATGTTTCAATTGAAGAATTAGAGGTGTCCATGTGACCACACAGTTGGTCCATGTGACGTCTCCATAAAAGTCCATCTGCAGTCTGCATTCTATATGAGACAGCCCCTGAGACTTCCACTGTTTTAGTAGGAACCAGGGCTTTTTTTCTGGGGGAACGCAACGGAATGGAGTTCCAGAACCTCTTTGTGGAAACAAAATTATCCCAAAAAAACCATTTAAGAGTTCCCGACGGGCATCTGTGTGTTTCTCCTTGTTGGAATTCAAGTTATTTACATTTCAGCTGTTATGAGTTAACAAATGTTAGTTGCTAAAGAACTTTCACCCGGTTCTATTTTTCCGCTTGAGACTGAGGGCAGTGATACTTCACTGTAACATCACATATTGCCTATAACAAATTACCTAATACATATTTATCACCTATCTTCTTTCCAGTTATTACTTCACTTCATTACTTGACCACCATAGATACTTAACATTATCATTTGTCAATCGTTCTCTATGTCTTGCCTTTTGTCTTTAACCATAAATAAAACTTTTCCCACTTATTAGTGGCTTCTACTTTGGAAATCCCTTTCAGCATATTGGATAAAATATCCATCTCAGCGGCCTGATAAACCTTGTCTATTACTTCCTCTATTTCTGGGCTGTCTTTTTGCCTCCAAAACCTTGCATAAACAATTCTAGCAGCAGTTAGTACGTAAATCGTAAGATATTCGTCCTCTCTGGGGACTTCCTTTCTCACTAAAGAAAGGAGCATAATTTCAGGTTTAAACTGCCAATTTATACCCAGCATATTTTTCAGCATTCCGTGTATTTTAACCCAGAATTTCCTTGCAATTACACAGGTCCACCATAGATGATAAAATGAGCCTATTTTTGACCCACATTTCCAGCATTTTGGTGAAGTAATCGGGTTAATCTTATTTAATTGAACAGGCGTTACATACCACCTGTGAAATAATTTAAAAAAATTTTCCTTAAAATTAATCGGCTTAATTATTTTATGATTTAATCTCCAAAATAACATCCAAGTTTCTAAATCTATATTTTTCTCTAAGTTTTCAGACCATTTTAGCATGACTACCTTAACTATTTCATCCTCTAGTTTGAGCTGCATCAAATAATTATATGTGCACTTAATTGTTTTGTCAACCTTATTTTGTAAAATTTTGTCAAAATCAAATCTTAAACTGGTGAACCCAGACAACTTATCCTGATTAAACTTAGCCAATATCTGTGTCATGGGCCACCAGTCTATCTTTATACCTCCCTTTTCTAGGTCTTCCCTCCCTCTTATTCTATTATTTTCATCTAACAAATCATAATATTTAACTGTTTTTGTATAATCATATAACTGAGGTTGTATGGAGGCCTCATAAGGAGAAATCCATCTTGGGACTTTGTTGTAAATTAACCTTTTAAGCTTCAACCACACACTATATGTCCCCTTCCGTATTAAATGGTTAACAAAATACTTTTGCGTTTTCCGGGTATACCATAAATTAAAGTGCCAACCATTTAATATGTCAAAACCTTCTAATGTCAAGACTCTTTTGTTTTCAAGCCCTATCCACTCCAATAACCACGGAATACCGCAAGCCGTGTGATAATTTTCCCAGTCTGGGAGACCAAGACCGCCATTTTCTTTAGCATCCATAAGAATTTTCCCTCTGATTCTAGGTTTTTTATCTAACCATATAAAAGATCTGGTAATACGTTCTAATTTAACAAAAAAGACTTTCCGAGCTGCAAAGTTAACGACTTGGAATAAAAATAGTACCTTAGGTAGTATGTACATCTTTATCAAGGCAATTCTACCCATAAAAGATAATTGTAATGAACGCCATTTTTTTTAATTTACCTTCAAGTTCTTTTAGAAGTGGTTCGTAATTAAGTGCATATATATTACTACTCTTGTTATCTAACATTATCCCTAAATATTTAACTTTAGATTCACTCTGGAAGCCAGTACCTTTTACCACCGTTTGTATATCAGATGAAGACATATTTTTAGTTATAAGCTTAGATTTATTATAGTTAACTCTTAATCCTGCCACTTGTCCATAGTCATTTAATTCCTGTAAAATCTCCTCAGTTGCTTCAATTGGATTTTGAACAATTAAAACCAAATCATCTGCGTATGCTAACACTTTATAGCTTTCATGTTTGATTTCTAAACCCCTAATTTTGTCATTTTTCCTTATGGACTCCAGTAATATTTCCAGAGCTAACACAAAAAGTAGGGGCGAGAGAGGGCATCCCTGTCTAGTCCCCTTCCTTAGGTTTATCTCCTCTGTTAGATCTCCATTCACTATTATCTTCGCCCTCTGGTCTTTATATATTGCTGCCACATTCCGAATAAAATCCTGTCCGAAATCCATCATCTTCAATAGACCCAACATGAAATCCCAATTTAAGTTATCAAAAGCTTTTTCGGCGTCTATAAAAAACAAAGCCAACTGTTTCTTCCCCGTTATTTCATAATATTCCAAAACATTCAGTATCATTCTTAAGTTCATCCTCATATGTCTTTTAGGCAGGAACCCAACTTGATCAGTATGAATTATTTTATTTAATACCTTTTTTAATCTATTAGCGAGAATAGCAGAATAAATTTTATAATCCACGTTCAGAAGCGATATCGGTCTGTAGTTTTTAACTTCATCTGCACCTTGTGCTGATTTAGGTATTAATGCAATGTTCGCCATCTTCCAAGAGTCCAAGATTTCCGCTTTAGACCACACCTCTTCAAGAAGCCTTTTGAAGTGGTTAATTAATGTCTCCTTGAGCACAATATAATATTCAGGTGGAATGCCATCCGGACCGGCGGCTTTATTTTTCTTCAATTTATTCCAGACTTCTACTAATTCATACATTGCTATTGGGCGATTCAATCCCTCCTGTTGTTCTAATGTTATTTTGGGTAAAGACTTTCTCAGCAAATAATCTTCTTGTTTTTTCCTGTCCATCTCCTTAGCTCCATAAAGTTGGGAGTAGAAATCTTTTATTATCTCTTTCAAATCTTCTTGTGTATGTTTATATTCACCCCCGTTATTCTTAAGGATTTTAATAATCTTATTATTTCGTTCTTGTCTGATCTTATGGGCGAGCCATCTTCCCGGCTTATTAGCATTTTCAAAGAAATATTGTTTAGCAAATCTAATATTCTTTTCCATCTTCTCCAAATAAAATAAATGTATCTTGTGTTGCAGAATTTTTAACTCTTCCTTTATGTGTAGTACTGTTGGATTATCTTTCAGTTTCTTTTCTCGCCCTTTTATTGCTTCTATCATTTCCTTTAATTTACCACTTTCTTCGCGTTTCTTTTGTGCATTGAAGCTTATTACTAGGCCTCTAAAAAAGGCTTTACTTGCCTCCCAGACCGTCATAAATGTTGTTTCTTCTCTAACATTCCATTGAAAAAATTCTTCCATTTCTTTTTCAGCATATTGAACAAATTTCTTATTGTTTAATAATCTCTGATCCATCCTCCAACCTTGCTTTTTCCTTTGGCCTTTCATGTGAATCATAAGTGGACTATGGTCTGCTACTGTTCTGGGTAAAATTTCCACCTCTTCTACCTCTTGCATAAGTGGCGCAGAAACCCAGCACATATCGATCCTAGACCACGAACAATGTCAATTTGAGAAAAAGGTGAAGTCTCTCTTATCTGGATTTAAGGTTCGCCAAGCGTCCACTAAAACGTGTTCATCTGCCATTCTAAAGAAGCTATCTGAAAGAGTTTTACATGAGACTGGTCTACATTTTGATCTATCTTTTCCATATTGTTTATCTATTTTTTGACACGTCACAGCATTGAAGTCTCCAATTATGCAGATGTTATCCAACTTATTTATGTCAACCACTCGTTGTAGCTTCTTATAAAAACCGCCTTGTTTTCCATTGGGAGCATATATATTGATAAGAAGAAAATTATGATAACCTTTAGTAATGTGTATGCCCTGATATCTGGCATCTTCTGCTTCAAAAACCAAATTAGCTTGTATCTCCTCCTTACAGTAAGTGACCAGACCTCTTTTTTTTTTGTCTTTGTCCGACGAAATTATTGCCTTCCCCAACCTTTTATTATGCAGTAAAGCTACATCCTTCTGTTTTATGTGTGTTTCTTGTAAGCATATAATGTCTGCCTTAAATTTTTTGAGTTGTTCAAAAACACGTCTTCTCTTTTGTGGAGAATTTAATCCGTTTACGTTTAACGAAAGTATCTTTAGTTGCGTAGACATAATTAATTATTACCTGTCTTTATCTTTTGCTAATTGCGGTCTCTCTTTCTTTTTTTCGTTGTCTGGTCTCTCTTACTGCTTCTATACTAACCTCTCCCTCCTCATGTTCACTCAGCTCTACTTCCGGAGTCATTTTATCGTTGAATTCTCTGGGGTTCTTCCGTTGTATTTCTGTCAGCCAACTCCCCGTCTGACTATTTAAAAACTCCTCAAGCTTAAAAATCGAGTCAATCTTATACCTAGTATCAGCCACACTAAACAATATTCCCTCTGGCGTGAGCCATCTGTACGATATATTTTTTTCCTGTAGGGCCATCACTAATTTTTTGTAACTTTTCCTTTTGCTTCTAATTGACCATGGAATTTCGCGCATAATTCTTATCTTTATACCTTTTATTATAAAAGGTTGTTCCTTTGTGACTACCCAAATCTTATCCTTAATCCTTTTCCTTACAAATTTCAGATGGACTTCCCGCGGGAGATCGTTCTTCCTGGCATAAAATGAATTTACTCTGTATACATAGTCAAACTCCATTTCTATCTCTTCCTGCCTCATATTAAGTAATTCCGTCAATGCCTCAGCTAAGATGGCGTATAGGTTCTCATTTTTTTCTTCCAGGATGTTCAAAAACCTCAATATATATTCTGCTCGATCCATTTCTAATTTTGATAGCTTTTTATCCTGATCTAGTTGTCTTATCTCTAGCTCTTCTACACGTTTATCAGACATTTTCTGATTATTTTCAATTGATTTAGTAACTTTTAATAATTCATCTATTTCCTTTTTAGTATCTCTAGAATGAGTCTCCAACCCCTCCAGTTTGCAAGCTAAACCTTGAATTTGATCACTTAACACTTTCTGAGCTTGACCTAATGTTTCTGCAAAAGTCTGCTGTATTTCTTTTACAGCATCCATTGATAACATTGTACCAACCGCCTTAGGTTGACCAGGGGAGAATTTGGCCTTAGCTTGTTGAGACATCTCTCTTATTACTATATCAGACTGTATATCAACTTATTAATAATTAAATATCAAGCATCTAGCAAAGGAAAAAATATTTAACATAACAGTTAATGGCCCAGATACAAATAGTAGCCCAAGAGTGTTAATTAATTAATATATCAACGCACCCCTATAATCAACTTAATAAAAGATACTGTTTCTTCACAGTTTAAGCATCACTCAATCCCCCTGAAAAATAAATTACTGTCCCTTTAAATAACTCTACTCTCTTGCCTCGTCGACACCTTCTCTCTCCGTCACTCTTCCATTCTTCCACAACTTCCAGCTGTTTCCCACTTCTAACACTCTGTCTCCACCAAATTCGTCAGACTGTCCCAGCAACTTTCAGAGACCAGTCCTACCCCTCTGCCAATTTCCAGCGTCTTCCACACACCTCAGGAGTCGAAGTGTAACTCTCAGACAGCTGCTTAGTCCTTTATCTCTTTCCCTTTTATGATTACTTGTCGCCACCTTCTTATTAAAGGTCCCCGGAGCAGTCAACCCTCGCCTCAGTAATAAAGATTCAACCAATATCCAAACCAATGAGTTCAAAACGGCGTCTTCAGAGTAAAATTCCAAACGCCTAACCAACAGACTTGCTTCAGCTTCAGCAGTCTTGTTGTCGGCTCCTCTCTCTCCTCAGCTCCGCTCCGTCCCACCGCCTCTCGGCACCTTCCACTGGCTTCGTAGGACTTCTCACCCCTCCTCGGGTGATTTACGACCACCATGCACTTCCCCCAGCACACAGAGCCACAGCCGCAGACAAAATAAAAAGAAAATCTCCGACCTCGCTTTTCACACGCCAACGCCTTTGCGCTCAGTCTCGTTCTCCGGTAGGCAGGAGCTGACTCGTCTCACGACGCCGCCGGCTTCGGAATAAAGGTGTATGACAGCGGCCAAGGATTGTAGTCACTGCCTTCGCCCCTTCTATATGCTCGTTCCACAACTGGAACCCAGCACGGGCTGATATTAGCCCTCCTGAAGCCTTTGTTCGGTTTTGTCTCTAGCAAGGTTAAGAGACGCCGCCGCGTCGCTCCGCCAGGAACCGGAAACCCCCTTCCCCAGATATTTATTGAGTCGGACTGACCACCCTACTATTAGCTGATCGAGGATCTGTTCAGCTTGCATCAAGCGACTCCGGCAGCTGCTGAACAAGTTTGCAGCTGCTTGAGGCAACTCACAACTGATTGGGGGACCCCTGCATCGAGCACGGGAAGCCTTCAGGGGCCATTAGAAGCCAACCCACAACTGATGGGGGCTTCTGCTCCATCTGCCCCTCCTCGTTATAAAAGGGAGATAAGACAGGTACCATTTCTTTTCCCTGCCCCCCAAGCTGGGGGAGGATGGGAAGAGAAGCAATGCTTCTGAGCTCCCCGTTGCCAAAGGGAAAGGAGAAAGAACTCACATCACCTTTGATTGGGTCAGGGAGAAAGGAAGGGAAATCACCTGGGCTTCTGATCACCCCCTGCCCCCTCTTCTCAGCAAGTTGGGGATGCAGCTGTGTTTCCAGCAGGGGTGGAATTCTAGCAGGAGCTCTTTTGCATATAAGATCACACACCCCTGATGCAGCCAATCCTCCAAGAGCTTACAAGGCTCTTTTTTGTAAGCTCTTGGAGGATTGGCTATTTCAGAGGGGTGTGGCCTAATATGCAAAGGAGCTCCTGCTAGAATTCCATCCCTCTTTTCCAGAGTGGGAGATTAGAAGACCCCAGTTTCCATCTGATTCCCATGATCTGGGTACAGATGGAGGGCTTTTTTTGTAGCAAGAACTCCTTTGCATATTAGGCCACACCCGTCTTATGTAGCCAATCCTCCAAGGGCTTACAAGGCTCTCAATACAGGGCCTACTGTAAGCTCTTGGAGGATTGGCTACATCAGGGGTGTGTGGTCTAATATGCAAAAGAGTTCCTGCTACAAAAAAAGCCCTGGTACAGAGGGGGAGGGGGTGGTAGAACCCAGACAGGAGGTTAGAAGCTAGCTCCTAGCTGATCCTTCCAATGTGACATCGGCTTCTGGTGGTGAGAAGTAGCCTGGTCCAGTGAAGGGTTGCCAACAATCTGGAGAGGGGGGAAATACCCTGTTCCACTGGCAGAGGATTAATTTGTGGAAATGGGCAGTTGAAACTTGTCACATGACATGAAATTAAATAACATCATCTGGTAAATAACATCCTATTAAGCCTCTATTAAAGGGACAGGACTCCCCACCCCCACCCCGGCCAATAGTTAATTCTGAACCTGATGTTGGTGGGTTGATTTCCTTAGATGTTTCAATTGAAGAATTAGAGGTGTCCATGTGACCACACAGTTGGTCCATGTGACGTCTCCATAAAAGTCCATCTGCAGTCTGCATTCTATATGAGACAGCCCCTGAGACTTCCACTGTTTTAGTAGGAACCAGGGCTTTTTTTCTGGGGGAACGCAACGGAATGGAGTTCCAGAACCTCTTTGTGGAAACAAAATTATCCCCCAAAAAACATTTAAGAGTTCCTGGTGGGCATCTGTGTGTTTCTCCTTGTTGGAATTTACATTTCAGTCGTTATGAGTTAACAAATGTTAGTTGCTAAAGAACAGGGTATGATGTTATGTAGTTTGTATCCAAAAACTTTATTTCTCTTTTGAAAAGCATGTGTCTTGTCGCCATTCTGTCTGGGCATCACCTATGAATTTTAAACTAATATCTCAACACTCCTTCATTTCCCTCCTGAGAGCTGTGGCACCCCTTTTTCCACACACAAAAAAACCCTGATAGGAACCCACTGTGAACCATTTCCATAATTCCAAGCCCATGCTGGTTCCTGAGGACAGAAGGTACACAGCAGGGGTGTCAAACATGCGGCCCAGGGGCTGGATCAGGCCCCCAGAGGGTTCCTATCATGCCCACGAGTAAGTCTTTCTTCTCCCTCTCTCTTGCTTCCTTCTGTGTCACAGCTTGCTTTGCTCAATCACACAAGAGCTACAGAGCAAAGTCTCAATTTTCTCCATTGGCTGAGGCTCCTCCTTTGGGAAGGAAGAGGGGGAGGGAGAGCATGCTTGCCAGGCTCTCTCAATTGCACAGCAGGGCTACTGAGTCAATCCTCTTTTCCTTCTATTGGCTGAGGCTCTGCCCTCTCCTCATCCCCTGGGGAGGGAGGGAAAGAGCAAGAGCTTCCTTTGCCCAGTTCCCGCGATCATGCTGGAGAGATACAAATTCTTTAATTGTGTTTGTGCCCTTTATAAAATTTATATCTCTGCTACCTGGCATTACATTTTATAACACACATGGCCTGACAAGGTCTCATTTATGCCAGATCTGGCCCTCATAACAAATGAGTTTGATACCCCTGGTACACAGATTCCTAGACGTCAAAGTAGAGTACAGCTCCCGTTCTTTCTTTAGACTGCAAGAGACTTGCAATACTAGGGTGTATATGACCTAGGCATGTCCTGAGATGACCTCTCATAAGCAATTCAGATGGGCTGGACCCAGAGGAAGGACAGAGTGTAACATGTGGTTTGGATCCTGTTACCGTTAGGTGGATCTGTAACTGGTTGAAAGATCGCACCCAAAGAGTGCTTCTGAATGGTTCCTCATCTTCTTGGAGAGGAGTGACAAGTGGAGAACCTCAAGGATCTGCCCTGTTTTGTTCAACATCTTTATCAATGATTTGGATGAAGGAATAGAGGGAATGCTTATTAAATTTGCAGATGATACTAAATTGGGAGGGGTTGCAAACACAGAAGAAGACAGAAACAGGATACAGGATGACCTTGACAGGCTGGAAAACTGGGCTAAAATCAATAAAATGAATTTTAACAGGGATAAATGTAAAGTTCTGCATTTAGGTAGGAAAAATCCAATGCATGGTTATAGGATGGGGGAGACTTGTCTTAGCAGTAGTATGTGCGAAAAGGATCTAGGGGTCTTAGTGGATCATACACTGAACATGAATCAACAGTGTGATGTGGTGGCTAAAAAGGCAAATGCAATTTTGGGCTCTATCAAAAGAAGTATAGTGTCCAGATCATGTGATGTGATGGTACCGCTTTACTCTGCTCTGGTAAGACCTCACCTGGAGTATTGTGTTCAGTTTTGGGCACCACATTTTAAGAAGGATATAGACAAGCTGGAACGGGTCCAAAGGAGGGCGGCGAATATGGTGAGGGGTCTGGAGACCGAGACCTATGAGGAAAGGTTGAAGGAGCTGAGGATGTTTAGCCTGGAGAGGAGGTGGCTGAGAGGTGATATGTTCACCATCTTCAAGTACTTGAAGAGTTGTCATATAGAGGATGGTGTGGAATTGTTTTCTTTGGCTCCAGAAGGTAGGACCAGAACCAATGGGTTGAAATTAAATCAAAAGAGTTTCCGGCTCAACATTAGGAAGAACTTCCTGACCGTTAGAGCAATTCCTCAGTGGAACAGGCTTCCTCGGGAGGTGGTGGGCTCTCTTTCCTTGGAGGTTTTTAAACAGAGGCTAGATGGCCATCTGACAGCAATGAAGATCCTGTGAATTTAGGGGGAGGTGTTTGTGAGTTTCCTGCATTGTGCAGGGGGTGGGACTAGATGACCCTAGAGGTCCCTTCCAACTCTATGATTCTATGTGCCAACAGGAATCTTGCCAGTCTGGTTGCTCAGTCCCCAGAAATTGCCCTTTTCAGTGCAGTGTAGTCGGTACCATTCACTCCGCTTGGCTATTTGCCTAGGGTCCGTGTGGTGCCACTGTGATAGACCTAATTAAATTTTCTTATTAGCGAAGTCGTGCAAAATCTCAGAGGTGAAAGGCGTGATGTTGTCTGAAACAATTGTGTCGGGTGCTCTGTGACTTACAAGAAGTTGGCAGCAAATTATGACGGCAGCATTTGAGGTTCCAGGTGGGGTGATGGCTACTTAAAGTTATTTTGAAATTGAATCTGCAATAATTAGCAAGGTTTTGCCCTGGAAGGAACCAACAAGGCCTAAGTGGAGATGAGACCAATGCTTCTTTGTCACTTCCCGAGGGAAAGCTGGAGCTTTTGGTGGAGCTTGACATATGTTGCATTCACTCATGGATCCTTTTAATATCAGTGTCTAATCCAGGCCACCACACATAGCTTCCGGTCAGGACCTTCATTTGCACCATAACTGAGTGCGTTGCATGCAGTATGACTCACTGTCCTGCTTCTGGAATGACCACCCTGTTTCTCCAGGCAGTTTTTCTGTGGGATAACTTACCCTGTTAGGTCAGGTATCTGCAGGGGAAGACAGCTTAAGGCATCTGCATTTGCAATTTCTTTCCCTGGCCTATATATGAGATTCTCATCATAAGCATTCAGCATAATACTGCAATGTTGAATTACAGGGAGATAAACTGGGAGGCATTGGTTTGCCTTTGGTGAAAATTCCAAGAAGTGTGATCTGTTTGGATCTCAAAAGGATAACCACATGCATAATGATGATTTTTTAAAAACTCCTGCCACGATAGCCAATGCCCAGGCCCGTAGCTACGAGGGGGCCTGTGGGGGCATAGCCCCCTGACTGCTAGGCAGAGCCCCCTGACTTGGGGCCCCTAACCAGCCTCCAGTGCCTCGGCTGCATCCTTCTCCATTCTGCCGTCATCATACACCATTGCTTCTGCTTGCTTAGGGACCAGAAGAATTCTCTGACTCATCAGCAAGCAGAAACAACGGGGCACTTTCGGAGCCCAGGACTGAAAGTTAAGCTCCCTGCTGCTTCTGCTTGCTTAGGCACTGGAAGAAATCTCTGACCCCTCAGCAAGCAGAAACAATGGGGCACTTTGAGCCCAGGACTGAAAGTTAAGCTCCACCTTGCTTCTGCTTGGTTAGGGGCTGAAAGAAATCTCTGACCCCTCAGCAAGCAGAAACAACGGAGCACTTTTAGTGCCCAGGACTGAAAGTTAAGCTCCGTATTGCTTCTGATTGCTTAGGAGCTGGAAGAAATCTCTGACCCCTCAGCAAGCAGAAACAACAAAGCACTTTCAGTGCTCAGGAATGAAAGTTAAGCTCCCTTTTGCTTCTGCTTGGTTAGGGGCTGGAAGAAATGTCTGACCCCTCAGCAAGCAGAAACAACGGAGCACTTTTAGTGCCCAGGACTGAAAGTTAAGCTCTGTATTGCTTCTGATTGCTTAGGAGCTGGAAGAAATCTCTGACCCCTCAGCAAGCAGAAACAATGAAGCACTTTCAGTGCCCAGGACTGAAAGTTAAGCTCTGAGTTGCTTCTCCTTGCTTAGGGGCTGGAAGAAATCTCTGACACTCCAGCAAGCAGAAACAACAGGACTGAAAGTTAAGCTCCATGTTGGGCTGACGTTGGGCTAGAGGGTGCCCGCAAGAAGAGGCCGTTTTGGCCCTCAAGTGGGACGGCGGGGGTAGGGGGCAGATGGCTCCATTGCAGACAGGGCAGGGTAGGGTAGGCTGGCGCACACAAGTAAAGGTCCCGGCTGCAGTCCGGGGCTGGGGATCAGTGGAGAGGTGATGTTTGCCTGCAGGGGTTTTCTGGCCTGGTCTTGCTGGCTATCCGAGCGAGGGTGGGAGCTGCGCTTGGGCAGCCTTGGCTCGCCTTCCGACAGGAAGAAATCCGAATTGGAGGTCTTGTAGCCCCAGAAGTTAGTTGCGACTTGGTGGCGCCTTCCACCCCCCCTTGTCCCGCTGGGCTTGCCTAGCTGGATCATGCTACAGGTAAGGGCAGGAGACCGTGCGGCACGTATCTAAACCTCTGAGTGGCTCCCCACCAGAGCTGCTGGAAGAGGGGTGGAAAGGGATCACCTTGGGGCAGCTGTGGGGAGGGGGGAGGCTGTATGGCAGCAAGCTGGCAGCTTTCCTCCTCAGCGGTGGTAGGAGAGAAGGCCATGGAGGTTGGGGCCACTATGTGCCCCCTGAAAAAAATCACCCCCCCCCCCAATTCTTCAAATCCTGGCTACGGGGCTGCCAATGCCTCTTTATCAGTATGAGCATAGTTCCTTTCAGTTGGTGCTTCTGTATCATCTGGTAGTATGCGACAGAGCAGAGCTCCAGTCCCAAATTGTGAGGCATCGCAGGTAACAGGCAGAACTCTCTGTTCATCATAGTGAGCGAGTACAGAGCCAGAGGTCAACAACTTCTTTAGGGCCAGAAATGCTTCTTTATGTTTGTAAGCCCACCTCCATTGAGCACCTTTATCTAACAGGCAGGGCTTTTTTGTAGCAGGAACTCCTTTGCATATTAGGCCACACACCCCTGAAGTAGCCAACCCTCCTGTAGCTTATAGTAGGCCCTGTAAGAAGAGCCCTGTAAGTTCTTGGAGGAGCGGCTACATCAGGGGTTTTTGGCCCTAATATGCAAAGGAGTTCCTGCTACAAAAAAAGCCCTGCTAACAGGTGATGAAGGGGTTCTGCTATTGTGGCTTTGTTTTTAAAAATAATGTGATAAAAATTTAGGAGTCCGAGAAATGCCAGAAGAGCTCCCTTGCGTTGTAGTCTAGGCCAGGGCATGTATTGCCTTTACCTTATCCCGTGTAGAGCGGATACCAGCTGCATCAATCTGGTATCCCAGGATGGAATGTGATCCAGCTGGCCCTTCTCTGTCTTAACTGGGATGCCTGAAAGAGCAAACTTCTGCAGAATCTTTTTGAGTCAATTCACAAGTTGTTCCCAAGGTAAAGCCATAATTAACACATCTTCGAAGTCAGGCTAATAAAGTTTCCACAAAGTGCCGAAAGATTCCTGGTGCCGCTCAGATTCCAAATTGAAAGCCCCTCTATGCGTAAGAATGCCTTGAGTCTCTGCAGCCTTGTCGTCCACTATCAGAAGCGGATAGGCTTGAGCAAGGTCCAGTTGAATGACTACAGCTTCTTGCGCAAGGTTTTCTGCTGCTGCCTGTAAAGTTCGTAAAGATATTTTATGTAATACTTTAGTGCCTTAAAATAACTCATCTAACTCCTATCTATTTTAATTTGTTTTTTATATCCCATTTAACTGATGGACTACTTTTAAGATTCTGAGCGGTGTGAATTATGATCTGTGTTGGTTGCAGACTGTAAGAACTAAATTGAACTGGTTCGGTTTAGCTAGAACCATTCCTTCTGCTAGGACAGACATTATTGGTTTATAGCTAGCATGGGGTTGCCAGGTCTGTGTTGGAAAATACCTGGAGACTTTGGGGTTGGATCCGGGAGAGGGTGGGGTATGGGGAGGGGCCTTAGCAGGGCACAATGCCGTAGAGTCTACCCTTCAAGGCAGCCATTTTCTCCAGGGGAGCTGATCTCTGCCAGCTGGAGATCAATTGTAAAAGCGGGAGATCTCCAGGCCCCACCTGGAGGCTGGCAACCCTAGGCAGGCACTGGATACAGGTCTTGCTAGAGTGCCTTATTTACAGTACACTCATAATCCCCACAAGACAGGAACAATAGGAGTGGCCCAGATTGCCTGAGTGGATGGTTCTATAACTCCTTGTCCAATCAGATTCTTCATTGGTCTTAGGTCACCAGGAACATTCCAGGCCTTCAAACAAATAGGTGCTATGGGAGGGTCCATTTGAAAAGTGCACCTTTGTATGCGCCTCATGAACATATGCGTGCCTCATGAACACATGTGCACCTTTGTATGTGCCTCATGAACACACGTGGGAACTCAGATGCCCATTCTTCCAGTACTGCTAGACAGACACTGGGTGCTTTCCCATAGCACCTGTTTGCAAGCTGGATTTTTAATTTAATTTAATTTAATTTTCAGCTTTATATCCTTTCCTGCAAGCAGGCTCAGGGCAGCTTACAACAGAAATTTAACAAAGATATTAAAATATAAAAATATTATCAAACACAGCATAAAAGTCCAAGGGCAGTACTACATATCAACAAAAGGTTTAGGAAGGCATTTTTTTTTTTCATTTTACACAGTAAAATCTAATAGCAAGTTGCATTAAAATGGGTTATTTGGTGTGTGTGTGAAAGCACCTGCCATGTCCTTCTTGAATACTGATTCCCAAGGGTGTGGACCAGTTTCTTTCCAGCAAGGTTTTACAAATCCTTTTTGTAACTAGCAAGGGTAGTAATGACTGTCCAGCAGCTCCATAGTGAACATCTACGTCACAGCTTCCAAAGATCTGAACAATCTGTCCATTGTAGTCATGAAGCTGACCTTTTGATCTGTGTAATTTGGGAGAATGGTCCTGGAATAGATGTGAAAATGTGCTGCTGCCCATGATGGTAGCCCCGGAGTCAACTTCCATTTCACATTTCTAACCATTTAGCTCTACCGTGGCAGTCATTTCTGGGCATTTCCCCTCAACAGCATCAATACGTTGAATGGAGTACAATGTATGTACATCGTCCTCAAGGAAAAACCTCCAGATTATGGGCAGTTTGAAGATGGGAATGGTTTTCCTGCGCTCTCTGTTCGTTGGGATTACCCCTTGACTGAAAAACTCTTTCTGTGTGGCTCATTTTTTGGCAATCTGCATCCACTTTGCCTATGCTGCCCTTCCCAGCTTCAACATATAGATGCGTTATTTGAATTATGTAATCCCACTGAACATATACTGAATCAGACCCTCGGTCCATCAAAGTCAGTATTGTCTACTCAGACTGGCAGCGGCTCTCCAGGGGCTCAAGCTGAGGTTTTTCACACCTATTTGCCTGGACCCTTTTTTAGTTGGAGAGGCCGCGGATTGAACCTGAGACCTTCTGCTCACCAAGCAGATGCTCTACCACTGAGCCACCGTCCCACTGATGCAGATGTGAGCCTCTGTACTGTTTTCCCTGGGTTTGTTGGAGAATGGGGGCATCGGTGGGGCGCCTGTTACAAATTTCTCTGACATCACATGAAGCAGCTTCAGTTGCCGATGCTTGTTGCTGTGCTGCAGCGAGAATCAGAGTCTGTTCGGGAAGGAGGCGCCACTAGATGGCCTTATCCTTATCGCTACAGATGAGGTGATCTTGTAACAAGCCTTCCGGAAGTTCCCCAGATTCACAATGTTCAGCAAGGTGATGGAGCTCCGCAAGGCACTCTGCTATATTCTCATTGGCTCGCTGATCACACTTTAAAAAAATTGAGCCTCTTTAGAGCAACAGATGGTGAAGAAGAATTGCAGATTTATAACCCTGCCCTTCTCTCTGAATCAGAGACTCAGAGCGGCTTACAGTCTCCTTTATCTTCTCCCCCAACAGACACCCTGTGTGGTGGGTGGGGCTGAGAGGGCTCTCACAGCAGCTGCCCTTTCAAGGACACCTCCTGCGATAGCTATGGCTGACCCAAGGCCATTCCAGCAGCTCCAAGTGGGGGAGTGGGGAATCAAACCCAGTTCTCCCAGATAAGCGACCACACACTTAACAACTGCACCAAATTGATGGTGCTGCTCAAAAAATGTGTCTTCAACAGAGCTATCAGTCCATCATAAGTTTTTGTACTTGGTGCAGCAGGTGCTGTCAGAGAACAAACAATAGCAAAAAGTTTTGCTCTACAAACAGTCAAAAAAATGGCATGCATTTGGTCTGCCCCTTCAATCTTATTAAGCTTGTATCTAGTAAGACAGTCTTTCTGTACAACAGTCCAAAGAGGCCGGTTGACTTACATCACATTCTTCTATATGGCCCAGAGTGAGTCAAGGCAAGGAATAAGCTTGTCTGATCTCTATTTCCACAATTTCCTGGGTGTTTTAATAGCAGGGGATCTCACCTTCGTCACCATCATTTTGTGTAGCAAAGCAGAGAACCCCCAGTTCTCTTTGGCTGATGGCCTCTTTACTAACAGTAACTGTAGGGCAGGCAGGGCTTTTTTGTAGAAAAAAAAGCCCAGCAGGAACTCATTTGCATATTAGGCCACACCCCTGATAGCATCATTGTTTCACACAGGGCTGTTTGTAGAAAATTCCAGCAGGAACTCATTTGCATATTAGGCCACACCCCTGATGCCAAGCCAGTCAGAACTGTGTTCCTGCTCAAAAAAAAAAAAAAAAGCCCAAGGGCAGGTAGCTTGGCATTTGGAATAAGGAATAACAGTACCCTAGACCAGCGTTGTCTTGGCCTGGTTCTGCATAAGAACATAAGAGAAGAAGAAGAAGAAGAAGAAGAAGAAGAAGAAGAAGAAGATATTGGATTTCTATCCCGCCCTCCACTCCGAAGAGTCTCAGAGCGGCTCACAATCTCCTTTACCTTCCTCCCCCACAACAGACACCCTGTGAGGTGGGTGGGGCTGGAGAGGGCTCTCACAGCAGCTGCCCTTTCAAGGACAACCTCTGCCAGAGCTATGGCAGACCCAAGGCCATTCCAGCAGGTGCAAGTGGAGGAGTGGGGAATCAAACCCGGTTCTCCCAGATAAGAGTCCGCACACTTAACCACTACACCAAACTGGCTCTCCAATATGGGCCATATTGGATCAGGCAATGGCCCATCCAGTCCAACACTCTGTGTCACACAGTGGCCAAAAACCCAGGTGCCATCAGGAGGTCCATCACTGAAGCCAGGGCACTAGACGTCCTCACACTGTTGCCCCTCCCAAGCACCAAGAATACAGAGCATCACTTGCCCTAGACAGAGAGTTCCAACAATACGCTGTGGCTAATAACCACTGATGGACCTCTGCTCCATATTCTTATCCAATCCCGTCTTGAAGCTGGCTATGCTTGCAGCCACCACCACCTTCTGTGGCAGTGAATTCCATGTGTTAATCACCCTTTGGATGAAGAAGTACTTCCTTTTTATCCATTCTAACCCAACCGCTCAGCAATTTCATTGAGAGCCCACAAGTTTTTGTATTGTGAGAAAGGGAGCTTCTTAGTGGGCCCTGTACTCCTGCAGGCTGCAAGCAGGAAGACTGAGAAGAGTCGCTAGCGATGCCAGCCTCCAGGGGGACCTTGGGACCCCCCAGAACTACAGCTCATCTCAAGACAATGGAGATCAGTTCCCTTGGAGAAAATGGATGTTTTGGAGGGTGGGCTGTGTGGCATTGTACTCCACTGAAATTCCCCTCCTCCTCAGACTCCATCTCCAAATCTCCCAGAGTTTACCAGTCTGGATCTGGCGACTCTAGCTCCCATCCCCTGCCTGTGTTTGGCCAGGGGGAACCTGGCAACCCCAAGGCACTGTGTCCTTCCTACTCTCCTGGCCTACTGGGAAAGACTCTCGAAGAGGCAATACAGAACACTGGCAAACCTAATTCTTAAACACATGCATGTGAAAAAAAGGAAACTCTTGACTGTGAAAAGAGCTTGCTTTCTGAGATCTCTCCCACGTCTGGGTAGAGATGTTATGAAGGTATCTGCTGAGCCTTTTCAAACATGCACGATAGAATTCGGTGTTTTCCTGCCAGCCAGGAAGTTTCTTCCCACACAAACATTCCTGCATGATATCTCACAAAGTGCATTCCTCCAGGGCTACAGACAGGAGATGAACGGAACCTCTGCGCTATGCAATTAGATCGTGCTCTCAGCATCGTGTGGATGGTGAGAAATGTGGCGTGGAACCCTTCCCACCTGTTTAGATCTACACAGCAAAGACAACTGACCGTAACTTCTGCTTGGATTGGCGGATGTCAGAGTCTCTGGCAGAGAAGGGTCTTTCCCAACGCTTGCATTCTCATTCCTGTTACTGGTATGTGCATATAGAAGGTATATAGAGAGCAGGGGTGTCAAACATGCACCCCAGGGGCCAAATCAGGCCCCCAGAGGGCTCTTATCAGGCCCCCAAGCAACTGGCTGTCATCTGCTTCCTTCTCCCTCTCTCTTGCTTCCTTCTGCATCACAGCTTGCTTTGCAGGAAAGAAAAGGTCCCCTGTGCGAGCACCAGTCGTTTCCGACTCTGGGGTGATGTTGCTTTCACAACATTTTCACAGCAGACTTTTTACAGGATAATTTGCCATTGCCTTCCCCAGTCATCTACACTTCCCCCCCAGCAAGGTGGGTACTCATTTCACTGACCTCGGAAGGATGGAAGGCTGAGTCAACCTCGAGTCGGCCACCTGAAAACCCAGCTTCCACCGGGGATCGAACTCAGGTCGTGAGCAGAGTTTAGGACTGCAGTACTGCAGCTTTAACACTCTGTGCCACGGGGCTCTTTGCAAGGCTTGCTCAATTGCATAGGAGATACAGAGCAAAGCCTCTATATTCTCCATTGGCTGAGGCTCCACCCTTGGGGAGGAATAGCTTGCTTTGCCAGGCTCTCTCAATTGCATAGCAGAGCTACTGAGGCTACCCCCTTCCTTCTATTGGCTGAGGATCCTCCACCCCCAGTCTCCTGGAGAAGAAAGGAAAGAGCCAGAGCTTCCTTTGCCCAGTTCCCTGGATCCTGTGGGAGAAATACAAAGAAAGTACCTTTAAAACCAAAGAGTGCTAAAATTTTAAGCATGTTTTTTAAAATATATATATATATTTAATTGTGTTTGTGTCCTTTATAAAGTTTATATCACTGCTACCTAATCTTAAACAGGTACACACATGGCCCGGCCCAACATGGCTCGGCCCAACCCTACATGGCCCGGCCCAACAAGATCTCATTTATGTCAGATCCGGCCCTCATAACAAATGAGTTTGACACCCCTGATATACAGGGTTGTGATTATTTCCCTTGCAGCTTTCCTATGCTCTTAACAGCCAGTTCGTTACCCTGTCGAAGTCTGACAGACACTGGCACGAACCCACCAAACCACCCGTGGCGTTTTTGCACTCTGCGTCATCAGATAAGGGGAGCTGCTGCTGAACCAATAAATTGCTGCCTGTTAAAAGTCCCATTTTTCTTCAGGGGAAAAACCAAAAGGTGGCCATCCCTGTTACATAGCATGAGGGATTCTCTTTTTTTTTTAATTTTTATAAATTTTATTTACTCCAAAATATACTTAATTACAGAAAAAAAATAAACTAATAGAGGTTGATTGTGGTATACAACAAAACAAATATCGTCTACCGTCTTATATTACCTATAACTAATTCAATGAACATTAAATGGTTTTATATATTCTTCCCTCTAAATCATTCTTTTTCAAGCCAAACATAAAATTTTTCCCATTTCTTAATGGCATCACATTTCGACATTCCTCTTACCATATTAGACAAAATATCCATTTCGGCGACATTTAATATTTTTTGAATTAATTCATCCTGTTGTGGGATACCTTTCTGTCTCCAAACTTTAGCGAAAAGAATTCTAGCCGCTGTCAAAAGCATGAGGGACTCTCTTGTGCTTCCGCCATGAAGTAGGTTCACTGCACTAACCAGAACACAGAAAGCATTTTGTGATCAGCTGCTGCAGCACAACACACACGCACACCCCCTCCTACGAGACTTGCAGAGCAGAGATGATCTTTTAAATCCTCGACTTGGTGAACAGAAGGGCTGCTCAATCCTCACCGTTCCCACTCCAGCCCCTTAAGAAATTGCTGTACCAAGGCAAGATGCTGGTCTTGCTGCAGTCAGTGGTAGGGCTAGGCTTACGGAAGGTCCCTAATTTAACCTGTGGTGCATTCTGGGAAAATGAATGAAAACGCAGGAGTGGCGAAAGACCTTTCTCTATCTACCAAAGACTCTGACAGCTGCCTGTCAAAACAGAAGTTATTGGAGTTTTTTGCTATATGTCTTTGGTTTTGTGTGTGTGTTTTTAAAGAGTTTACAAAATGAATACACACATTGATTTTGAAGACTGGAAATGACTGATCACTGATCATATGGCCTGGAGGTATTTGCTTCCTGACTCCAAAGTAGCAATCAGCATTTCCCTGGGCATGTAATAAAAGGGCTGTACCGAGGGCTGGATTTTCCTGTAGAAAAAGCCCAGCAGGGACTCATTTGCATATTAGGCCACACCCCTGATGTCACCATTGTTCCACATGTGGTTTTTTTGTAGAAAATGTCCATCAGGAACTCATTTGCATATTAGGCCACACCCCCAGATGTCACCATTGTCCCACACACGGCTTTTTGTCGCAAAAGCCCAGTAGGAACTCATTTGCATATTAGGTCACATCCCCTGATGGCAAGTCAGCCAGAACTGCGTTCCTGCTAAAAAAAAGCCCTGTGTGAAACAAGAGCAACATCAGAGGGTGTGACCTAATAAGCAAATGAGTTCCTGCTGGGCTTTTTCAAGGGATAAAATTGCCTCCGTATATATTTCTCAAGTAAATATGGGATTCCGATTTGCCAATCTGTTTTTACTAGAGTTGTAAATTTGTGTTTTTAATTGTAGGAATGTTTTTTTCCTGTGTGACTGTCGTAGTACCTTTTTTGTGCATACTGGCCATGAACCGTTAATAAATCTGAATGAAAAAAAAAAAGCCCTGGCATATGGCCTGTTTGTGTGTGTGTGTGTGTGTGTGTGTGTGTGTGTGTGTGTGTGTGTGTGGACCTGAAGCTGTTCTTCAAGTGTCTCTCCTTTAGTTGATGCATCAGGCCACAAGGTGGAGCTTTGCTCTAAAATTTCACACTGGAGAAGCAGGAATGGAATACATGCACGTTAGAATTTGGCAGCACTACTGACATTAGTGGGATTTGTTTGCATTGCGTGTTACGCATGGGATGTGTGACATCTCACACCTGCTTCCTCCATGTGACAGCGAACGACAGAGAGCTGGATAGCCCATGGCTCTGTGGAGGGAACTCCTGTGCCAGTTATCAAATGGGCTGCTGCTTAAATCCTCCTGGTTGCACAGACGGTTCAATGCTAGCGATCTCTGCCACTGATGTGGGAACCAGAACTGTATCTGAGGGGTTCACAGAAGCAAACCACTCTAGGCTTGGCCTCCATTCACACTGTTGCAGAGGAACTGGAATTTGCTTGTGGCAGTAACGAATGCGGTTGATTGCCAGGTTCTCACACTCTCTTCCAACTCCTCCAAAGGCAGACTTTTGCAGCTCAATCTCGTTAATCCTGGTTTCCGAATTCCTTCTTTTCCAGTAGCCAAGAGTCTTGGATGTGTGTAAAGTGCCGTCAACTCGCAGCTGACTTTACAGCAACACCAGAAAAGTATTTTCAAGGGAAGCGGTTAAGTAGAGATGGTTTGCCCTGGCTTCCCCCTGCAGAATTGTCCTTCCAAGTCCCAACCCTGCTTAGCTTCCAAGGGTTGACGTGATCAGGCCAAACACGCCACCTTCCCTCCCACCAAGATTCTTAACTACGGTTTAATCTCAGTTTAAAGTGCTGCCTACTGAGAAAGAAACTAACCTCAGTTGGGCAGCTAGACTCACAAGTCATGACTGAGTGGGAGACTTCAGTCTCAGCATGCTACACAGAAGGAACTCAGCAACTGGTTGTATCCAAACGCTACTGGATTCCTTGTCTGCATATAAAATCCAATTGAGAGTGATTACAAGGGTTGCCAGCCTCCAGGTGGGGCCTGGAGATCTCCTGCTTTGACAACTGATCTCCAGCTGGCAGAGATTAGCTCCCCTGGAGAAAATGGCTGCTTTGAAGGGTGTGCCATGCTGAGGCCCCTCCCCTCCCCAAGTCCCTGGTCTCTCCCAGATCCACCCCCAAAGTCTCCAGGTATTTTCCTACCCAGACCTGGTGACTCTAATGATTGCTATTTAAATGACAGCATAATACCCAACAAAGGTCGTTTTGTAAATAGGTGGTGGAGCTCATTAGCATAACATTAGCATATGCTGCCCCCTCAGCCAAAAGCAACCCAATGCAAGAAAGGAGAGCCCTGGGCGAGCGAGGCCTGCTTGGGCTGGCTAGAGATCCAGCCTGCCCAAGCAGGCCTCGCCCGCCTGGGGCTCTCCTGGGCCACCTGGGCCAGTCAAAAGGCCAGTGAGTCACCCGCTGCCCAAAATCACATAAGAAGTGAAGAAAAGGGGGCGTGGGCTTCTCCAGGGGTTAATGAGGGC
Organism: Heteronotia binoei; assembly: GCF_032191835.1. Taxonomy (NCBI): domain Eukaryota; kingdom Metazoa; phylum Chordata; class Lepidosauria; order Squamata; family Gekkonidae; genus Heteronotia; species Heteronotia binoei. Next base: position 112,742,666 of record NC_083229.1, on the reverse strand, counting down.
TTATGGGGGCGTGGCAAAACCCCTGGTGGCTGGCTTGCTGCCCACTCTAAGTCAGGGATTGTTACGCAGCTGCACCTACTATTCAATGGATAAGGTAGGTGGGGAGGAAGAGGAGAAACTGTCAAAAAGGTTCAGGGGCTGTGCTCCTGTGAGCTCCTACTAAATCTGAGGCCTGATACCCAACAATGCGCAGATTCAGCTCTTTTCTCTCTGGCTTGTTTATGACATTACAGCATCCGTGAGTCTCACCCATGGACACCAATGCCATTTTATTAATTAATTAATTAATTAATTAATTAAGTAGGCTTATATTCCGCCTTTTCCCGTAAACGGGCTCAAGGCGGATCACAACATATAAAAATAACAATAAAAACCTACATATCAAAGTTAAAACACCAAATTAAAATTAACAGTAAAAACAATAAATAAAACTCACCACCGGCGGACAGGGCACAGCATATCAATAACCAGTTGTAGGCCCACCTTAAACGATGGTAGAGAAGAATCCAGCCATTTAAAAAAGGTGCAAGGGCCCAATCCTGACTGAGCCTGTGGTGGGAGCAGGTGGGGGCCGGTGATCTTGTTTCCCCTGTGAGCCTTTTCAAGTGCTGAAACACCCCCTCCACACAATCCACAGGTGGCTAGTTTGGAACCTGAAAAGCTGAGGCTTGGACAGGAGGGGGAGGAGGAGATCGGATTTATTCCCTGCTCTTTGCTACCCAAAGGAGTCTCAGAGCAGCTTACAATCTCCTTTCCCTTCCCCTCCCCACAACAGATATCCTGTGAAGTAAGTGAGGCTGAGAGAGCTCTTCCAGAACTGCTCTTGAGCCATGAGAGAACCTGTGGTTGACCCAAGGTTACATCAGCAGGTTCATGTGGCAGAGTGGGGAATGAAACCCGATTCTCCCAGATAAGGGTCCGCACACTTAACCACTATGCCAGACTGGCATAGTAACTAAGAGCAGGGGGCTCTAATCTGGAGAGCCATGTTTGATTCCCCGCTCCTCTTCCACATGAAGCCTGCTGAGTGGCCTTGGGCCAGTCACAGTTCTCTTAGAGCTCTCTCAGCCTCACCTGTGCCTGTGGTGGGGAGAGGAAGAGAATGTGATTGTATGCCGTTTTGAAGCCCCTTGGGGTGGAGAAAAGCAGGATATAAAAACCTTCTCATCTTCCCTAAAATAGCATCGACCAGGGCTTTTTTTGTAGCAGGAACTCCTTTGCATATTAGACCACACACCCCTGATGTAGCCAATCCTTGAAGAGCTTACAGTAGGCCCTGTACTAAGAGCCCTGTAAGCTCTTGGAGGATTGGCTACATCAGGGGGGGGGGGGTATGGCCGAATAGGCAAATGAGTTCCTGCTACAAAAAAAGCCCTGGCATCAACATTCATGCGTCTGGCCAGTTAAGGACACTGTGAAGTCTAGTTCGGCCCTCTGAATCAAGTATTCCTGGCAAGGGTAAAGGAGCACAAAAATAATGACTCACAATCAAAAGTAGGTACAAAGGCCTGAAATATAGTAAGAACAATACATAAACAATCAATTAAAATAGCAGCCAATAATACTAATCAAGAGTAGACGCCCAGCAATTAAAATACAGTACTATGCCTAGATTTAATTTTATAGGCTTCTACTAAGAAGTTCGCAACACATGTAGTAATATGGGGATTAACGTCTTCTAAAAGGTAGGATAGATTTTTCCTTTTAGTAAATACATTGTGTTGGAGATATTCAGCTAAAAATTGTCTACGTTGTGAGGCCAGGAGAGGACGTTCTAAAATAATATGGGATATAGAATCAAGGACTCCTAATTCATATGGGCATAATCTATTTTGGAGAGGTATCTGTCTAAACCTATCATAGAGAACTGTTGATGGGAAGGCATTTAAACGCGCCAAAGTAAAAGTTCGATGATGGAATGGGGAGTCGAAAGTAAAAAAATAATGGGGTATCTTCCCATGTCTTTGGGGTATACCTAGATTGGCTGCAGAGCAAACAGGGGAATGTGAGGGGAACACTTTTTGGTATTCGTGATCCAAAAGCCTTGGTTGGATTGTTCTTAAGATACATAATTTGTCACATAAGAAAAGAGTGTCCACCTCAATACCAAGGTTTTGTAGTTTGTGGGTAAATGTAGAGAGTCAAGTATGCCTGTCTTTCATCAGGTAGTGTAATAAACTTCCTGAATCCGTTCTGAAATGAATTTTTAACCAGAATTTACACGCCATAATCCAGGCTCTGGTTTCTAGAAGGTGTAAACCTAGCTCTGCACAAATGAATGAGTAGGGGACACTAAAATCTGACGGCAGAATGATGATTGCACATTCTCCACGCAGGGACTAAAGGCTCCAATCCACAATTCCATATAGCAACTTATGTCCTTTTTGGGAGGGTCATCCAGAAATGGCCACCCAAAGTCAAGAAAGTCTGAAAAGAAGCATGCATGAATTTGACCTTAGAAATTGTTTTGGACATTGGATGAACTTTCTTTAAAAGGTTGCTGTCACTGCGATTACACGTTTTCTTCTACCACTTTCCCTGACCTGGATGGCCCAGGCTAGCCCTCATCAGAAGCTAAGCAGGGTCGGCCCTGGGTAGTTCTTGGATGGGAGATCATGGTGGAAGTTGAGGGTCACTATGCAGAGGCAAGCAATGGCAAATCACCTCTGAAGTGTCTTGCCTTGAAAACCCTTCAGTGGGGGTGTCAAACGTGTGGTCTGAGGGCCAGGTCAGGCCCCCGGAGGTCTCCTATCAGGCCCACGAACAACAGACTGTCATCTGCTTCCTTCTCTCTCACTTGTTTCCTTCTGCATCACAGCTTGCTTTGCCAAGCTGGCTCAATCGCACAGGAACTATAGAGCTAAGCCACTATTTTCTCAACTGGCTGACCAGCACATGAAGCAATGTATGTACAAGAGCTCACGGTGCCCAGCCATTTCATGTTTTCCCCTGGGTCTCTTAAGTTCAAAGTATTGACCATGAGATTTCTGTGATGACTGTCAATAAATCAAAAGTAGGTTTGCAACTTACAGGCACAAACCTAAACTACAGCACAGATATAGTCTTCAGATTTTGATGCAATAATTAGTTATATGTAGAATTGCTAACTGTATCCCATTTCATTGTCTGAGGAAGCGTGCTTTTAGCAAAATGAAAGCTTCCATTCTCAATAACACTTTGTTGGTCTTAAAGGTGCTACTGGACTCCCAACTTTGTTCTATTGATTTAGACCAATACGGCTGCCCACCTAAAGCAAGGGCATGTTCACTACTGGAGGGAAACATCTCTCACCTAGCCTTCCAAACTGGCTAGGGGAGAAGCCCACAGATTTGGCTTTGACTGATGCCTTAGTAAAGGCTTTGTATGGATTTGGATTTGCTTTTCTGCCCCGGGGCCCTTTGACCTTTTAATCCCTTTGCAATAAGCCTCTCCTTCCCCTTTCTGTTTGTTTGTTTTTCTACCTCAGTGGATTTTAAGAAATTGACCACACGTTTTTTAAAAAAATACCTCAAGGTGTTTGAAGCCCTTATTCAGTCTCCCATGCTTATTCGGAGTAACTGCAGGTATGTAGCTGCAAGGAGGCTGATGAAACTGACCAAAGGAGTGAACAAGAAGTTATTTACAAAGCAGGTATGCAGTTTAAATTGGGTATGTGGTCTGTGAAGGGTTAGCCTCTTTGAAGCCTCTCTGATCCATTAACCCCAAAGAGACCCTCCCTTGCCAACACAGGCAGTCTATGTGGTCAGCTGGTAGAAAGGGCTCTCAAGTCACAGCCAGCTTATGGAAACCCTGTATGGTTTTTGAGGCAAGAGAGGAACAGCAGTAGTTTCTCATTGCTTGCCTCTGCACAGCAGCCCTGGGCTTCCATGGTGGCTTCCCATCCAAATCCTAACCAGAGCCCACCCTTCTTAGCGTCCAAGATTTGAGGAGATCCTGCTAGCCTGAGCCAACCAGGTCAGAGCAGCTAGTCCATGTTGGAAGTGAAGGCTCTGTCCCCTATCTCAGCGTCCAGATGTGGCAGCAACAGAGAACAGATAGCTAGATTGTCATACTCATTGCCGGCTCGCCCACTAGGCAAACTAGGCGGTTGCCTGGCGCCAAATTGGGCTCTCCATCCCGGTGCCCAAGACAACCGGCTACTTTGCCTCTTCCTCCTGCTGCTGCCACCGCCAGCCCCCTCCCTTCCGCTGTGCTCCCCCCCCCACTCACCGCAATGAGGCTGGGCCCTATTGGCTTTGAAGCAGCCGCACGTTTTTTTAAGCCAGCGCTGGAGGAGGTTTCGCTCCTCCTCACTTCTAGTTCCAGAAAAAAGGGGGGAGAAGCCTCCTCCCACGCTGGCTTCAAAAAACGTGCAACTGTTTCGAAGCCGGTAGGGCCCAGCCTTGTCATGGTGAGCTTTGGGGGCGGGGGCTGGACAGGGAGCCTGCCTGGGGCACCATGCGCCCTAGGGCCGGCACTGGTCACACTTACCTTTCTTTCCTGTATCTGCTCTTCTGCCACTGTCCCTTGGACGTATAGACTCGGGGAACAAACTTCCTTCTGGTCGCTCTCTCACACCTTCTTCTTATACATACCAAGAGTGATGTCATGTTGTCTTCTCTTGACACCATGAGAAGAAGGTGGTCCTCTTGCCATCTGCTTTCATCCTCAGCTAGTCAGTTAGTCTCTACTCTTTCCCACTGATAATGTACTTCTTAAATAAAGAGAGGACTATTTCTCTTTTAAACTTGCAACGCAGCTCTGTGTAGCTTTGTAAGCTGAGTAACCTGGTAAAGTGACGCTCCTGTGTTTGCGGCTTTATTTAAGCACTCTGCTAACTAGTGGGAACTGGACTAACTGTACCAGTTAATTCCAACAGTTCAGGTGGCAGATTTCAAGCAGCAGTTGCCATTAGAGTTGGTGCTTTCATTAGACAGCCGTAGACGGCTGCCTGGAGCGCGGCCCTGGGGGGAGGGCACCTGTTTTGACCGTCCCACCCACCCTTGCCTCTATGGCAAAGGAAACAGTGAATGTGGCTTCCAGCCTCAGCACACATGCATGCCGCTCACCAACGCATGCCACTCATTCCAGAAGTGAGGGGTGGAGTGACAGCGGGCAAGTGGCATGCATGTGCGCTGAAGCAAGGAGCTCTGTGTTGGCTGCCGCTGTACTCACCTTCGCCAAGGTGGCGAGGGGGAGGGGAGGATGGGGTGAGGACAGTGGGGGCACCTTGCTGAGGTCGCCAACCTTACACTGGCACCCCAGCACTGGTGCTGGTTGCCATATTAGAAGCTGGAGCTGCCAAGATTTCAGCTAGCTGTCATAGATTCCACAGCTGTGCTTCTAACGCCAGCTCATAGTCTGCAGTGATAATATTTATTGTAAAGCCATAAAAATCTGAACCTGCCCATTTCTGACACTGAAGCTGCTGTTAAAAGGTTAAAAGCAGGCTAGGCCATTCAGGGGAGATCAGTTGGCAACCCTACCAGAAACGTAACAATCTAAGTTCATGTGCTGCTTCTAGAATGATCCGCTGTTTACCTGGACTGAGGCGGCTTCCTAGGACCTTCTCTCTGGGACACTGTGGAAGGTCTAAATGCACACAAATGTGGGTCTCAAAGTAAGCCAGGCAGCACCCAAGGAAGACTTAACAATTGGCCAGGGCTTTAGAAAATAATTTAAAATATGTTGTATTTTTAAAATATCTAAACCCAAGATGGTGTGTGTGTAAAGTGCCATCAAGTCACTGCTGACGTATGGCAGCCCTGTAAGATTTCCAAGGCAAGGGCTGTTCAGAGGTGGTTTGCCATTGCCTGAGCTGAGCGTCTCTGCATAGCAACCCTGGGATTGCTTGGTGGCCTCCCATCCAAATACTAACCAGGACCAACCCTGCTTAGCTTCTGAGAACTGATGAGACTGGGCTAGCCAGAGCCACCCAGGTCTGGGCATCTAAGAAGCTACCCAATGCATTTATATAGACTTGTGCAAGCTTCTTAAGGAAAGTTCCTTTTCTGAACAGACTCCAAGATTCTTTAAAAAAAAAAACAGTATTATTGTCACCCATATAGTGAGAATTACTCCTTTCATGCCATCTTTGGAAGAAGAAGAAGAAGAAGAAGAAGAAGAAGAAGAAGAAGAAGAAGAAGAAGAAGAAGAAGAAGAAGAAGAAGAAGAAGAAGAATTTGCAGATTTATACCCCGCCCTTCTCCCCGAATCAGAGACTCAGAGCGGCTCACAATCTCCTATATCTTCTCCCCTCACAACAGACACCCTGTGAGGTGGGTGGGGCTGGAGAGGGCTCTCACAGCAGCTGCCCTTTCAAGGACAACCCCTGCCAGAGCTATGGCTGACCCAAGGCCATGCCAGCAGGTGCAAGTGGAGGAGTGGGGAATCAAACCCGGTTCTTCCAGATGAGAGTCCGCACACTTACCCCCTACACCAAACTGGTAGCATTCCTCAGTTTGCCTTACAAGTTCCAAATAGGGCTGCCAAGCCCCCGGGCCGGGCAGGGGTTCTCCCACCCTGGAGGTTCCCAACCCGCCAGTCCACATTGGGGGAGAGGCCTGCGCCGGCCACTCTAGGTGTTTCCGGGAAGACTCTATGGTTTTCCCGGATGCTCTAGCAATTTGGGAGGGAAAACTCTATGGTACAATAAGGAAAACTCTATGGTACAATAGGCACCATAGAGTTTTCCCCTCTCAAATTGCTAGAGTGTCCGGGAAAACCATAGAGTTTTCCTGGAAACACCTCGAGCGGCTGGCGCATGGCATCGGCAGCGCAATAATGCCACTTCCGCGTGACGTCATTGCACCGTATGTGCATTGCGCGTGCAAAAAAAAGTCCCCCCCAGAAGCCGTGGGGGACTTGGGAACTGCTAAGCTTGGGAACTGCTAGGCTGCCAGGACTAATTCCTTGCCGAGATTTTAATGGAAACCTAAAATATGAACAGGGCACCCCCCCCCCCCACATTCGTCTCCTAATTAATGAGCTCCAGAGTTACATTTGATCAAACATGCAACAGCAAGGTAAGCATCACGCACAGGAGTAACACAGCGTACCCAGGGCTTTTTTTAGATAGAGAGAGAGAGAGAGAGAGAGCCCATCAGGAACTCATTTGCAAATTAGGCCACACCCCCTGACACCACCATTGTTTTACAACAGGAACTCATTTGCAAATTAGGCCACATCCCCTGACACCGAGCCAGCTGGAACTGCATTCCTGTGCGTTCCTGCTAAAAAAAAAAGCCCTGAGTGTACCCAAAGATAGCAAAGATTGGACAAATTCCTTGCTTGCAATATAGGAATTAGCCCAAGTCAACATTATGTAGAAGGTTTCTGCGATTGCCTTTGGATACTTAATTTCTAAATGATGTCATTGTATAAAAAAGGACAAGCCCTAACAATGCCATATTATTATTTGATTTTACAGTTCAAGAGGGAGATCAACAAGCCCCCTTCCCATCTCTTCCACATTAGGCTGTCAGCTGGCTGGGACACCTTCTGAAGCCGGTATTTGGGGAGGTTCTTTCTTTTTTATATTCCAAATGCTCACAGGCACCCTGTCGTTCAATGAATTTAGAAGGGACGTCTGGTCTCAGAGCAGCTGTTATTTTGATTGTGAGTGCAGCAGAGGATCTTATTAAAAAGAATAAATTTCCATAAGAGCTGCTACTGCAGCATTTCCTTTGCCGGAGAAGAGGTTGTGTTAGGTGAAGGACAGCTACATCTGGGCAGCCTGGAGGACTGGGGATTTAGGGACAAGCAAGTGATGGTTAGAGTTGGAGATAATAACCGTTTCTTTAAAGCTTGGTGTCATCTGTCTATCTATGTGAATGCCCCCTTTTCTCTTTTGGTGATACTTGGGATGTGCACATTGCATTAGGAATAGCAAACAACAAAGGAATCACAGATGTGGTAGGCATTTATGGTTAGCTTAGGTTATTTTTTTTTTCCAGTTGAGCTGTGATTTATCGGCATGACAACAAGCAAAGGGCTTGGATAAATACAAAGGGAAAATGAGTCCACCAGGCAGGGAACTGGGTACACAAGGCTTAAATTGTATACGTACCACGGTAGTTTCTGACATTCTCTCTGTCACAAATGTTTACAGGTAGCCATCTTAAGTTGGGAGCAGAACTTGGCCACAAGCCCTATGTCCACCCAGGGCTTTTTTTGTAGCAGGAACGCCTTTGCATATTAGGCCACACACCCCTGATATAGCCAATCCTCCAAGAGCTTACAGGGTTTTATTACAGGGCCTACTGTAAGCTCTTGGGAGGCTTGGCTACATCAGGGGTGTGTGGCCTAATATGCAAAGGATTCCTGCTACAAAAAAGGTTCTGCATCCACCTATATAGCATACATTCATAGGTGAAGGTATGGGTTAAGGCAGGGGTCCTCAACCTGCAGCTCGCGGGCCAGATGCGGCCCGCTGAGGACGTTTATGCGGCCCGCCGGGTTATGGCAAAATCAGACCGGAAGTGACGTTCGACCTAAACTTGCGTTAGTAACGCACACTTCCGGCACTGGGCTGAGGCGGCGGAGACAGAGTGTGAGGTGATACCGAGGTGAGGTGAGTTCCCAGGCCGGGGTGTGTGGTGTGGGGAAGGGAGAGAGATGCAGAAGACGGAGAACTGACGGCCCGCGGCCTTGTACAGTAACGGCAGTCCGGCCCTCCAACAGTCTGAGGGACAGTGAACTGGCCCCCTATTTAAAAAGGTTGAGGACCCCTGGGTTAAGGGTATGATCTGACTACTTGTGTGGTACCAATACACACATGCGTTGAATGAGAAGGGGTATTGTCCAGCATAGCATAGAAGGGTCTGGCAGAATCGGGTTCAAAATCCCTGTGCTGCCATGAAACTCCCTGGATGACTTTGAGTCAGTCATTCTCACCATAACTTCTCCCCAGGGTTGTTGTGAGCATAAAGCAGAAGAGAGGAGACAACCATGTACACTAAACTGAGCTCCTCATAGAAAAGTGGATGGACAAAAAAAGTCCATTCTGAACATTCCAATGAGCCAAGAAACACAAGCAGGCGGGGGGCTTAGTGGATGGGAGATATTTGGTAATTTTTAAGACTGCCACCAGGTTTCAACCTGCATCTTTAAGCCCTTAGTATATATAAAAAACAAACAAACCCAATGTTCCTCAGGGGGGGAGGGGGATTGTTAGAAAACGGTCCATTAATGTGTCCAAATAATTGCTTCAAATATTGATATCCTGCTTTTCTCTCAGCTAACAAAACTCAAAGCAGCTTAAATCTGATTCCACAAAAATGTAATTGAAATATAATAGGATGATGGTAAGCCATTTACTTAGGCTCACAAGCCAGCAGAACACATTCACTTTACAGAGCTTCTGAGATCTCCACAAGTTTGGGGCTTTCCTCATGTCCTCAGGTAGCCCATTCCATAAAACAAGAGGGGACACCAAGGAAGCTCAACCTGAGCAGCAACAGCTCTCACTTACCTCAGTGGAGGTGCCGTCTGATTATTAGAGCACATAGAATTGGAGGTGGTCCCACAGATTTGAGGGCCTAACTCAGGTTTTAAAGGGCAAGGCGTTTTTTGTAGTAGGAACTCTTTTGCATATTAGGCCACACCCGCCCAATGTAGCCAATCCTCCAAGAGCTTACAGGGCTCTTAGGATGGGGTCTACTGTAAGCTCCAGGAGGATTGCCTACATCAAAGAGGTTTGGCCTAATATGCAAATGAGTTCCTGCTACAAAAAAAGCCTTGTGGGTAACACCAATAATTTATTCATTTATAATTATGCCCTGCCTACTGGGGACCCAAACTTCCATCATTCTCTTTTCCTCCATTTTGTCCTCACAACAAAACCTATGAGGTTAGGCTGAAATTGTATGATTGGGCCAAGGTCATTTGAATTGAACAAATCAGCTCAGAAGACCTTGGAGAAGGTGTCCCTATATTAGGGTTGCCAAGTCCAATTCAAGAAATATCTGGGGACTTTGGGGGTGGAGCCAGGAGCAAGGGTGTGACAAGCATAACTGAACTCCAAGGGAGTTCTGGACATCACATTTAAAGGGACAGCACACCTTTTAGAATGCCTTCCTTCCATAGAAAATAATGAAGGATAGGGGCACCTTCTTTTGGGGCTCGTAGAATTGGACCCCCTGGTCCAATCTTTTTGAAACTTGGGAGGTATTTTGGGGAGAGGCACTAGATGCTATACTGAAAATTTGGCGCCTCTACCTCAAAAAACAGCCCCCCCAGAGCCCCTGACAGCCGCGGATCAATTTCCCATCATTCCCTATGGGAATCGTTCCTGAAGGTGCATAATGGCTGTGGGGGTGGAGCTTCCCCTGCCAGCCAGCTGGCTGGGGGAGGGGGGAAGCCTGTAAAACCAGGGGATCCCCCGCTGGGACCTGGGGATTGGGAAGCCTACCCTATATATGTGTCTGTGAGAGCAAATAGCAGTTTTGAGTTTGGAAAGGTTTGTGTGCATGCGTGTGTGTGTATGTGAGAGAGTGAGAGAGAGCGCGCACAGATAGCTGAAGGCACAGGCTCTCTGGCTTGTTGTAAGGATACAGTGGAGAAGGAAGAATGTTGTAAGCCGCTTTGGGTCCCCAGAGGGGAGGAAGATGGGGTATAGATGAAAGCTTTTGTTTTTCTGTAGAAAAAGCCCAGCAGGAACTCATTTGCATATTAGGCCACACACCCCGGTCATGATCTGTGCTGTGAGACAGAGGCCTAGTGGGCCTAGGGAGCCTGGAGGCCTGTGTTGCAGTAGGAAGAGACAGCCTACAATCCCCAGAATCCTTGGCACTGGTTTTAGCCAACTGACGTCCAAGTAGACTCTGAGGAGAATTGTTTAAAAGCTCTCTCAGGAGACAAACACTGTTCTTTCCTCCTAAGAGGTCCAGCAGGAGATAGGGTTGCCAATCCCCAGGTGGGGACAGGGGATCCCCCGGTTTGGAGGCCCTTCCCCCGCTTCAGGGTCGTCAGAAAGCGGGGGGAGGGGAGGGAAATGTCTGCTGGGAACTCTGTTATTCCCTATGGAGATTTATTCCCATAGAAAATCATGGAGAATTGATCTGCGGGTATTTGGGGCTCTGGGGAAGGGGGCTGTTTTTTGAGGTAGGGGCACCAAATATTCAGTATGGCATCTAGTGCCTCTCCCCAAAATATCCTCCAAGTTTCAAAACGATTGAACCAGGGGGTCCAATTCTATGAGCCCCCAAATAAGGTACCCCTATCCTTCATTATTTCCTATGGAAGGAAGGCATTGAAAAGGTGTGCCGTCCCTTTCAGTGTGATGGCCAGAACTCCCTTCGGAGTTCAATGATGCTTGTCACAGCCTTGATCTTGGATCCACCCCTAATGTCTCCTGGCTCCATCCCCAAAGTCTCCTGGCTCCACCCCCAAAGTCCCCAGATATTTCTTAAATTGGACTTGGCAACCTTACAGGCAGGAGGATCCTCACTCTGAGGGAGAGAGTGAGCAGGTCGAGGCCTGGAGGCCAAACACACTAGGGACAGTAAAGTCTAGTTGCATTTATTTTCCTTCACCCACCTTACTATATCGTTTTAAAGCACCTTATCTGTTCACTTGCCCTTAATTGATTTTCCTGTTCAAAATAAACCTTTTTTTGTTGTTCTTTGTTACTCTGCCAGGTCTACACATCTATTTTCTTAGCCAAAGCAAGGGAGAAATGAAGGGCTTGGGAGAGTACTCTGGCCCTTCCCAAGGGACCCTAATTCCAGAGTGGTGGTAGTGACAGGTGACACCCCCATCTGGGTTACAGCCCCTGACACCAAGCCAGCCAAAACTGCGTTCCTGTGCGTTCTTACAAAAAAAAAAAGCCCTGAGATGAAGTAAAATAAATAACATTTTATTTACTGGTTTCTCTTGCTCCTTGGTTTGCTCTGACATTCTACCTGCAGACTCAATGACATTTTTTAATGACATGCTAATATAAAGGCAGGAGCCCCGTGGCACAGAGTAGTAAAGCTGCAGTACTGCAGCTCGAGCTCGCTGCTCACGAACTGAGTTCAATCCCGGTGGAAGGTTGGCTCAGCCTCCCATCTTTCCGAGGTCAGTAAAATGACCTTGCTGTGGGGGAGGGGGGAGTGTAGATAACTGGGTAAGCCAATGGCAAACCATCCCATAAGAAAAGTCTGCTGTGAAAACGTGATGCAACGTCACCCCAGAGTTGGAAACGACTGGTGCTTGCACAGGGGACTACCTTTACCTAGAAAGGGCAGAAATCTTTTTCTAAGCATATCAGAACAAAACAGGTGCTGTAAACTTAAAAAGTTAAAAGATTTTCCCCTATAACTTAAAAGAGAGCCTTTGAAACAGGCTTTTCAGATGTCAACACATTGTGGACTGCCTCTCTACTCTGGCTCAAACATGGGCTATTGTGTCAGAATATCTAATACAACAGATCTCTGGCAATGCGAGTGAGTTCAAGGCAGTGATTTATAACACGAAGCCTAAGCAACATATTTCTCTGCTTCCTGACTTCAAGAAGTATTCCTCCAACTCTTGAAAATAATTGCACAAACCACTAGAAAACTGCCCTTTCCCCATCACTAAAGAAAAAAAGATGGATGTTCACATCACTTTGATCTCCAAGGCAGCTCTTTTTTTCCTGGTGAGTTTGAACGACTTTCACTCCTAGATCTCAAAACTCACTGCTTTGCTGTCTTAAAATAGCAAATGTCGCTTCAATAGAACAAAACAAATCTCTTTTTTTAAAAAACATAGGCCGTAATCATGCCGGGACAGTAGTTTTATGTTTAAATCTTCATAGGCTCAGTGAAGGAGGCTGTTCCACCATGGGTTGTGCCAGCCAAGCATGGTTTTGGGGAAACCTCGAGACTGGACTACTGCAACGCCCTCTACATGGGGCTGCCCTTGTGCCGAACTCGGCGGCTGCAGCTGGTGCAGAACGCGGCGGCCAGGCTGTTGCTGGGGCTCCCAAGGTGGGAGCACATACAGCCGGGGCTGCGCGGGCTGCACTGGCTGCCGGTGGCGTACCGAGTTCGCTACAAAGTGCTGGTTATCACCTTTAAAGCCCTATATGGCCGAGGACCTACCTACCTGAGGGACCGTCTCTCCCCATATGAGCCCCAGAGGGCACTGAGGTCATCTGGGAAAAACCAGTTGAATATCCCTGGGCCAAGGGAGGCCAGACTGAAGGCCACCCGGGATCGGGCCTTCTCTGTCACCGCTCCAACACTGTGGAACCAACTCCCTGAGGAGGTGAGGGCCCTAAGATGTTTAGATCGATTCCGTAGGGCCTGTAAGACCCACCTTTTCAAGATGGCCTATAACTAATGACAGAATTAATGATAAAGCTAGGTATGCTGCTGGAAATGGTTTAATTATTTGAAATTTACTAAAAATCCAATGTTATAACGCCATATTGTTAAATTAATTTTAATATTTATAACTGTTTTTAACCATGTTTTTATACTGTAAAATTGATGTAATGTGCATTTTATGTTGTGAGCCGCCCTGAGCCTGCTTCGGCGGGGAGGGCGGGATAGAAATAAAAAATTATTATTATTATTATTATAAACAACATTCAATTTTTCCCCTTGCAGATCTCATTAATGGTATGGCTGTGTGTGTTTGGTTTGGAGTCCTCCAATGGCAGTAAAGTCATTGGTTTCTTTTGATGAGCAGCCATCATCACAAAAATCAACAAAGCCTCTGTTTAGTTGTTCTCATCTTCCACTTGTGGTGACTGTCTATTGTACAGGATTGTTGTAAAGATTACATGGGCTGGATCTATCTAGTAATGCAATAAAATAAAGGCTCAAGGTAGTGTAGTGGGTTAGACTGTTAAGAGACCCGAGTTCAATCCCTCTGCTGTGGAAGTTGGCTGGGTGACCTGGAACCAGTGATACTCTCTTAGCCAAAGTTACCATTCAGGGTTTGTTTGTTTGTTTGTTTGTTTGGGAGGGGGATAAAATAGAGAAGGGGAGAATGTTGTAAGCCACTTTGGGTCTCTCCTCATGAAGAAAAGTGGGTATAAGTGAATAATAAAATAGAAATAAATCATTCTGTATTTTAGTTTGTCTCACATATTTAATGCTCCATGGAAGTAGAATTCTAGCACATCAGGAGAGCTGCAGCTCACTTATAGAGTATCTACTTTGCATGCAGTTTCCGCATTCAGCCCCCCGGATCAGGTGATGTGCTGGTAGTAGAGGGGTTGAATGAGCTTGACATTGCTGGTCAAAGGAAGCAATACAGACTTGGATAAACAAATCACCTGAATCTACACAAGGCAGCTTCAGGTATTCTGTGTATGCCCCAAAATGCAGCCCACAAATTAATTTGGGTGAAGGGCTGTGGCTCTTTGGTAGAGAATCTGCTTTGCATAAGGAAAGTTTCCAATTAGAAGGGTCAATAGTTGAGATGGGAAAGACCTCCGCCTGAATCCTTGGGACAGCTGCTGCCAGAGTAGACAATATTGACTTTGAAAGCCTAATGGTCTGACTCATTCTAAGGTAGCTTCCAGTTTGGTGTGAGCGAGTTTGGTGTAGTGGTTTAGTGCTCATCTGGAAGAACTGAGTTTGATTCCCTACTCCTCCACTTACAGCTACTGGAATGGCCTTGGGTTAGCCATAGCTTTCACAGAGTTGTTCTTGAAAGGGCAGCTTCTGCGAGAGTTCTCTCAACCTCATCCACCTCACAGGGTGTCTGTTGTGGGGGAGGAAGGTAAAGGCGACTATAAGCCGCTCTGAAATTCTGAGTGGAGGGTGGGGTTTAAATCCAACATCATCTTCTTACCAGAGTTCTAATTGTTCAGGGAGAAAGTTGTACTGGAGTCTTTCTCCTTGGGTGAGCATTAAAATTTTTTTTTCTCAGCTGCAGCCTCAAGTAGTCAACTATTTTATCACTTCAGGATTCTATCATCCATCAAACTGAATGGGTAACCTAGCCTTGAGATGACATGTATGAAGCACTTCTGTGAATTTAGAAAAGGTCTACATAATTGAATATTAGCTCTGGGAGTGGTACTCCTTCCCCCAGTCTTTGGTGCACAACAGACAACCAACAACTTCATTACAGAGGATCCTGTACTTAGTTGCCAAGAGTTGTCTCCATAACACTGCATAACAGTGACGATGCTGGCTCACTGATAGTCAAGTTAGTATGATTACATCATTCCAGAATGAACATGCACGTTTTCCCAGGAGTATACAAGTATAATACACACGTATAGAATTAAATTCTTGAGTCATACTAAACTGTTCCATGCATACAGGCTTTCACAACTGTTGTTGAAGTTGAGAGCTCTCTAGTTACTAGAAAAGCTCCACCTTAAGTACCATTAATACTAACAAGATCAAGGTACAAATGATACTACTTTTTCCAGTACAGTATTTCCTAAGTGCTACATTACTACAATATTTGTTCAACAATCCCATGCATGTCTCAACTTAAATCTAATTTTGCAGTGGTGACATTGAAAATAAACTGAGTAAGATATATGGAATGTGTCTTGAAATAGGGCAGGAGAAATATCTGCAAATAAATACTGGTGCTCAAGATGTTTGATTTTGCAGGTCGGAGTTAACTGTTCCTGTCTCACATGGTAAAAAGGAATATATCTGTTGTTTAGAGAGGCATAGTGTGAAGCTAAGTTCTGAAGGAATGGCATTGACATAGCATCGAGTTTCACTGTTTCTCCCTTAATGTTGCATCGGTTTTTTTTGTTTTTTTTAGCAAGAACACACAGGAACACAGTTCTGGCTGGCTTGGCACCAGGGGGCATGGCCTAATATGCAAATGAGTTCCTGCTGGGCTTTTTCTACAAAAAAGCCCTGATGTTGCATAGTATCCTTCTTTGGGTCTCTGCCTGGCACCAATGTTTTTATGGGCAACAGAGTTAGATGAATGCAGGCCTTGAATTCAGCAGGAGCCGAGGAGCACAACTCCTGAACATTTCTGAGGGGTCCCCCTCTTCCTCCCCACCTACCTTGTCCATTGAATAGTAGGTGCAGCTGCATAACAATCCCTGGATTAGGAGAGCCGGCAGCCAGCCAGCCACCAAGGGCTTTGCCATGCCCCCAGCAGCCCTCATTAACCCATGGAGATGCCCACACCACCCTTTCTCCACTTCTTATGTGATTTTGGGTGACGGGTGGCTTGCTGGCCTTTTGACTTGGGAGAGACAAGGAGAGCCCCAGGTGAGTGAGGTCTACTTGGACTGGCTGGATCTCTAGCCAGCCCAAGCAGGCCTCACTCACCTGTGGCATTCTTGTGTTGGGTTGCTTTTGGCTGGTGGTGGGGTGGCGGCATATGCTAATGAGCTCCACCACCTATTTTTCTACAAAACAACCCTTGGATACATGTAAGTTTTTGTGTAACCTGCAGATGACCTGCTAACAGGCAGACTTGTAGGCAGGTCTTTTTTTTTGTAGCAGGAACTCCTTTGCATATTAGGCCATACACCCCTGATGTAGCCAATCCTCCAAGAGCTTACAGTAGGCCCTCTACTAAGAGCCCTGTACGCTCTTGAAGGATTGGCTACGTCAGGGAGGTGCAGCTTAATATGCAAAGGCGTTCTTGCTACCAAAACCACCCGCCTGCTTGAAGGTGATAACCCTTCTTGACTCTACCTGGTACCTGCATGTCAGAAGTTACGGACTGGGCTGTGAACCTTTCACAGGACCATTTTGCCAGCTTATAAATCAAAAACTGCTTTAATAATTTTTTTTTAGCACTTCCATATTGTCATGGTTTCATAGAACAATTTGCGTACAAAATTCAGAATCTCCCGACACTGAACGATGTGTACGCATGTCTCATGTAACCGGTAGTCTTGAAAATGGCATTGTCTGTCTGAAAGGGGTTTTTTAATACATGAAATTGCAACTTTATTTCCCGACTACCAAGAAGACTGGACCTGAACGGCAGATTTCCCTGAATGCCATTACCATAATTCAATGTTTTATTACTGTACTGTTTATTTTTGAATGCTGTTAGCCGCCCTGAGCCTGCCGTGGCGGGGGAGGGCGGGATACAAATAAAATTTTACTTTACTTTACTTACTTTTTGAGCAGGAACGCACAGGAACACAATTCCAGCTGTCTTGGTGTCAGGGAGCATGGCCTAATATGCAAATGAGTTCCTGCTGGGCTTTTTCTACAAAAAAGCCCTGGCCATTACTATAGTCCACAGTGGTTCTATATCCCCTTTATAACAACTTTCATGGTGTTCAGTGTACCAAAGTCTTCCTTACCCAAAGAATGGAATAGTGGCAATGTTGTCTGGCCATCTTAGAAGGAAAGTGTAAAGGGAGAAATATTCCCTGTAGGTTAAATAAGCACATGAAATAATGCCTTTTAGGCTAAGAAGTCGACCCAAAAAGCTCTTTAGAAGCTAGAGGAAACTTCAAATAATTAGGAGTTCAAGAATTTTTTGCTGCCATGTGGCTTTAACTTATGAAACATTAAAAACAGGAAAAAATATTCATTTATCTCTTTCCTACATTTCTAAGTTAATAAAACATGGCTTTATGCTTCTTTTTGACAGTGTAAATGAAGTAACAGGAATACTTCTTAATCATTTTTTAAAAACATAAATAAGCTTTCTTGTAACTTGCAGGTGTTAATAAGTAAAAAAACCCTCTGATTATACTAAGAAGTAAAAACTAACTAAATAAAGAAGTCTGATTTTACAGATTTACTAAGAATGTAATGCTCAACAGGCATCTTTTAAAGAAAATTATATGCCTTATAGAATTTTGAAAAGATTAGCTTGTTCTTTGTGAATGTAAAAAAAAGAAAACCCAACTATTGAAAGCAGAGGGGGAAAAAACAGTTAATGAACTTAAAAAGAAAATCACTTCAGTAGGCAATTTATTTCCAATGTGTACCAAGAGTTGTGGGGGTGTGGGGAGATCAGGTGAGGTAATATCGAGGGCTTTCAGGGAAAATGCGTATAAATTGATGGCTCAGTTTCTTCAAAAAGGCACAACTTCAGCAGCAGTAAAGTCCGTAAACAAAAATTTTACTGAAATAATTCAATAACACAGATACGAGCTTCTCTTTAAAGTGTAAAGCTAATGGCATACACAAGAAAGATGGACAGACCCTTTCCCCCAAGACTAATATGGATACAATAAATATGGAGTTTTACATACTTAGTCTGTACACACAAACTTTGCCCCACAGCCATAAAAATTTACATTTAACAGTGCAACATATAATTTAATCATTTATTTCATTTGACATAAGTTTTTTTTTACTTACGAAACACAAGAAACTACTTCGTTTTTTAATATACATATAATATATATAATTTTGACAATCTGTACACCTTTCTAAACATAAAACTCCAAAAAAAGGCACAATTGTCTATACAACATGTACAAAAAATGGCCGGAGCTGACAAGAAACGACAATTATTGGTCAAAAGTTCATGATTGCACAAAGATTAGTAATGAGTTTGTGTCAGAAAAAATGTGCTTTAAGTAAAAGGGAGGTTTGCAAAGAAACCTAGTAAGTGTTACTTTAAAAAAATAAAATAAAAATAAAACAAACACACACACGCGCACGCACGCACACGCAACCCAAGAGAAAACCAAAAACCCTAGGTTGCTATTATAAGTCTGTCCTCATCGTCACTGCTGCTGTCGCTAAACTCCACAGTATTCTGTCGCTCAGGCAACCCTTTGCGCCTAAGTGCTTGTCTATCTGGAGAGACAGTTCGACGGATTGGGGAACTGGATAAAACGTCAGAATTCACCTTCATGGGAGGCTCTGATGCCGAAGCCTGTTCAACCCGAACAGAATTGATATTGCACTTTGGTTTTAGATGACTCTCTGAGTCAGGCTTTTCTGGGTCCAGTTTATCCGAGCTATTGCATCGTGGGTATTCGCTTGAAGCAGATTCGGGCAGGGTTTCCACTTTGTACCGCTGGTTGGCTGGTGCCACCTGAGGAGACTGAGCACTGGTGATCTGGCCAGGATTGCTGGCCACAAAGCTTGCTGGACCCCTTTCCTGGTGAGTTTCGCAGGCCTTGTTGCTGGAAGCTGGTGTTTCTGTGAGGCCCTGCCCATCCGCGGCTAAGGGGCTGGCCGAAGTAATTAAAGTCGGCAGTGCTATGTTCAGTATCTGTAGACCTGGAATGTGTGTCTGGGGATTGGGGGTGCTCTGAGAGGGAGGGTTTGCAGTCAAAACTTGTAGCCCTACCGCATTTAGGGTTAACCCCGAAGGGTGTATCTGCGGAGTGATGTTGGTTTTTGTCAGCCCTAAGATGTTCACCGTCTCCATGTTCAGGGATGGAAGAGACTGAAGGGGCGGTGCGCTCAGGTTCTGGATACCTGGCACGTTTATTTGGCCAATGGGGATACAGGACACGACACTGTTCACTTCGGCGACACCGAGACGATTTGCAGTGCCGGAGACCGCGCAGGCTGGATCACCAAGAGCACTTGTAGTTCTGTGGATCACGCTAACAGCGGGGATACTGAGTTGTACCGGTCCAGCCTGAATGGGAAGAAATGTTGAGTACGTGGCCAAGCCAGCAGGTACCACGTGGATCCCTCCCACAGGAATCATGCCGTAAGGGGTCTTGGCTTGTTGCTGCGAGTGCAAAGGAAGGTGGCTAAAGAGGTGGGCCTGGGGAGGTGCTGCATTCATGGTCTGTTGCTGATGCTTCTGCTCGAGGAGCTCTGGGTATGGGGAGGCTGCTGAAGGAGCCACCATTGTGGTTTGCGTACTCCGGTCCACGGGTGAGGAAGGAAGTCTTGTACAGGTTGTGCTCTAGTGCAAGGAAAGAACAAAAAACAGAAAAAACAGCAATAAGGCTCACAATTCTGTATTGTTTCTTAAAAACATCGGACAGGCCCAGGGCTTCTTTAGTAGCAGGAACTCCTTTGTATATTAGGCCACATACTCCTGATGTAGCCAATCCTTCAAGAGCTTTATTTGGCCAGTGGGGATACAGGACACGACACTGTTCACTTCGGCGACACTGAGACTATTTGCAGTGCCGGAGACCGCGCAGGCTGGATCACCAAGAGCACTTATAGGGCCAACTGTAAGCTCTTGGAAGACTGGCTGCATCAGGGATGTGTGGCCTAATATACAAAGGAGTTCCTGCTTCGAAAAGAGACTTGGATCTGTGTGCTGGATTTTGCCTTATAGGGCAGAAGTAGGGAGGCCAACTCCAGATTGGGAGTGGAGCCTAAGGAAGGAAGGATTTTGGGAGAGGAGGGACTTGAGTGAGTTATAATGCCATAGAGTCCACCTGTCAAAGTAGCCATTTTCTGCAGGTGAACTGATCTCTATCATCTGGAGATCAACTGAAATCCCAGGAGATCCCCAGCCACCACCTAGACACTGGCAACTCTAGGCAAAGGCCATGAAAATTGCCTGGAAACAAATCGGCAGCAAATTTTTCAACATGAGGATGATACAGTCCCCCGGAACCAACTCCTGACACGGGGCTGCTGCATTTTGGACTGGCAGAAGCTTCCAGATCATCTCCAAGGGCAGCCGCAGGCCAACTGCATTTTAGTAATCTAACTCGGATCATGGATCACCATGGCCAGATCACGCTTTTCACTAAACAACCACAGCTGGTGTATCAGCCAAAGCCGACAAAAGGTGCTAGGTGACAGAGAAAAAGCAGTTTGTTAACGCTCTCCCATTAAAAAAAATAAAAATAAATCATTCAGTGCTCCTGTTCTCCACAAATAGCTCTCATGGATGTGCAGAGTATGTTGAAAACATGAACACATCATAAGAAGTCCCATGCAATTTCTAATTGCTAGCTGTGGCCAGGGCCGGCTCACCCACTAGGCAGTTGTCTAGGGTGCCAAAAGGGCAGGGTTGCCAAAATTGGCCTTCCCCCCCCCTTCCCCCTAGGCAAATGCCTAGTCTGCCATCTCCTCAGCCTCCTCCTCCCTCCCTTCCCCTCCCCAGGTGTATTTCAAAGCCTGGAAGGGCGGTGGAGCCATGCTCCTGGGGGATCTAAAGCGCCCCCCCCTCCAATCAGCTGATTGGCAGGTAAAACAGCGCGGTGCTCAATGTCTTTGAGCGCTGTGGCAGGCTGGCAGCAGCAAAAGAACTGTGGCACCCTTTCAGGAAACGGTTCTTTCACTGATGCCAGCCTGCCATGCTGCTTTACCCGCTGATCAACTGATTGGCGGGGGGGTGGGGCTTTAGATCGCCCGGGAACGCAGCTCAACTGACCTTCTGGGTTTTGAAATACACCTTGGGTGGGGAAGGGAGGGAGGAGGAGGCGTGGTGGGGAGAGGGGAAGGCGTGGGGTGGGGGGCGCTGTGGAAAGGGGCTGCAGGCTGACAGTCTGCCTACGGCGCCGTGGACTGTACTGGCTGTGGCAAATATCTTTCCTGTGCTAGCCATGAGAAAATCCTGCTAGCAAACATGGGTCCATCAGGCTGGATTAAGCCTTTCCTGTTTGTGCCTCCATACAGATTACAATCACATACACCATGCAATGAATAATGGCATGCCCATCACAGAAGGAGATCTATTTGAAAAAACAAAGCACGAGAATTTCAGTATGCTGGTAGCTCATACCTAACGCGATGCAGAAGTCTAATCTAATTAATTAGAGTGCAACTTATTTTTAAGCATTGGAAGCATTGCTGAAATCTTTCCAAATTGGGGTGCTTAAAAATCCCAGCCAAGGACACGGAAGCGCTGTTCAGCCAAGAATGTTTTGCCCCTTTCTCCCACCCTGATTCTAGAAAATTGAATCGACTCACCTTGGAAACCGCTGTAGTAACGGCAGTAGCACCAGAAGTTCCTAACGCTCCCTCTGCATCTGGGTAGTCCACATACATGTGATGGGGTGGAGACTGTGGAACGACCTTTGTGTTTGTTTCCTGGACTCGCGTGTGGCCTTCACTTGCTTCATGGGGTATGGCTGCCCCCAGCGGCCCCGAGCTGCTGCCTTCTGATGGGGCTGAACTAAGTACTGTCATCTTGGTGAGAAGTGCTTTTGGCAGGCTATCCATAGAGTCTGTGTGAACGCCAGCAAAACAATCCGTGATTCTGGTATCTTCATCCGCACTTGAGGTCTCCTGAGAAATGTTTCTAGAGGGATGATGCTGTGGGCTGGCTGAAACTGAGGGAGTGGCAGATAAAACCGATTCCGCTTGGCTGTCTTCATCCTCCTCCTCGTTGTCATTGTCATCGTCATCGGGGACGTCTGAATCCTCTGCATCAAACCCAGACCGATCGTAGCCCAATCGTTGCTTCTCACCTAGGAAGAAAGAAAATTTATAAGCACCTGATATCCACACATCCCACGTCACAGAGAGAGGCATGATGCAACACTGGTGCAAGGAACAGAATTTAGTTATAGTCTTTCGTTTCACAGAGGGCATGCACGGGACCATTGTTTCAACATGTTACAACCAGTGTTCCCTCTAAGCTGAGTTAGCGTGAGCTAGCTCATAGACTTTTAGCCTCCAGCTCATACATTTTTGTCTTAGCTCAGGAAAAATAGCCCCAGAGCACACTAATTTATGCAGTAGCTCTCAACTTTAATACCATTAAGTAGCTCACAAAGTAGAATTTTTGCTCACAGAACTCTGCAGCTTACAGGGAACATTGGTTACAACTCATGTTCCCCTCTGGAACACAACTACATTTACTTCTTTTTTTCCAATATGGATCTCAAGGCCCATGCACACAAAAGCTTATACCCACAATTAAACTTTGTTGGTCTTAAAGGTCCCACTGGACTCAAACTTTTTTCTGTTATGTATGTCTGTTTGCCATCCATGCACAACCAAGACCCAGGTCTTCTTAGATACGAGCCGCAAGCAGGCCGCTGGAAATTAGCACATGGATTTTCTGAATATACATATAAATGTTCTGAACAAACAAGAGTGCCCTTTCGTGCGCTTTCCAACTTCACCCAGGGTCCTCTATCACACCGGTGCTAACTTTTCTGCTTGTGTTTAACTACATTTGAGAAAGCTTTTCAAAAATAAAATACAGTTAAGACATCTTATTTACAGAGAAGGAGGCGTTAGAACCAAATAATTCATGCAGGTACAACATATAGTGCAGCATTCCTAGACTCCATTACCACCAGACTACAGGAAGAAAGGGCAAATGCTTCCCCATACAAGCTTCCCACTTTCTCATCTTGGAAAAAGTGCTTTAGCTTGGCTTTTCCCCAAGCTGGGTAACTACCCAACAGTTGATAAATCGATAACAACTCTAAAGGAAATCGTATATTAAAGAAGGCAGAGATATTTCCATGCACTTAACTAGGATATGTAGTTTAACAGATACAAAAAAGGATGGTTTATATTTAATAATACTTTGCCATATACAAGCAAATTCTCAGCAAGAGGCCTAAAACATATTAATGTAAATCTGTATCACTCATTTGCATATGTAGTGTACTGGGAGCTTCAAGTGAAGACCCTTTGTTGGAGAGGCTCCTTGAAGCTACACTCAGAGTGGCCTCTCTTGCTGAGCCAGCCAACCAGATAATCTCAATTTGATTGAAGCCCATTGTTTGAGAGGCTCCTTGCAGCTACATTCAGAGTGGCTGCCCTTGCTGAGCCAGCTAATCAGATAATATCCATTTGAATGAAGCCCATTGTTTGAGAGGCTCCTCGCAGCTACACTCAGAGTGGCCGCCCTTGCTGAGCCAGCCAATCAGGTAATACGAGGTGTGTTTTGGGTGGAGTTTCTGTGTATATAGTTGCGGCTAGCAGCGTGTGTTTTCAGTTGGGTTTTTGCTAATAAAAGTGCTATGCTGGAATCACTATAGAGTCTGACCTACTACTTTTCACGTATTAAGCTAATGGCAGTGGTGTAAGGCCCTCCTCTCCACCAAGCAGACCGCATGAACTGGGCATGTGTAGAGGCTCCAGTATGCATGGTCTTCCTCCACATTACCAAAAGCGAAGATCACAGGGGAGGGCTTGGAGGGCCCAATTCACACTGCTGGCAACTTGGGAAAGGAGAGAGGTTTGCACTGCTCTTCCAGTAAGCTATTTAAGCACTGCCATGGCTTACTGATTCAACTGAGATTGGGATACTCAGGAAAACTGACTTTTTAATATTGATCCTTGTTTATTGGTTTTAAACACTTGAACTTTTAAATGTGCTCATTAACTGCTTGGATTGCAGATCTCCTTTATTTGTATAATTTGTCAAACCATCTGAACTCTAAGCTGCCTCTTAAAATCCATTGTTTTAATAGCAGAAGAGTTATATAAAGTACTAAGGAAAACAAAATGTGCACTTCGATCCTATGGAAGAGAGCCATTAAATCGCACTCTCATGCTAAAGGACTGATAACCACAGACACAAGCTTACCATTCAGTGGGAAAAGAATCATGCATGGTCTTAACATTCCCACTGAAATCAGTCATCATTCCCACAGAAATCTTATTAACTTTCAGCTGGATTGTTTGGCTGGAGGGAGAGGCAAAGTTAAAACATGACAGTCCAGTTTGCATAATGCTCAACCGCTGATGGTGAACATTTAAGAAAATGGGAATTAATACCTGTCTCTCTTAAGAGCCAGTTTGGAAAGCTAGTTTGGTGTAGTGGTTAAGTGTGCGGGCTCTTATCTGGGTAAACCAGGTTTGATTCCCCACTCCTCCACTTGCACCTGCTGGAACGGCCTTCAGTCAGCCATAGGTCTTGCAGGAGTTGACCTTGAAAAGGCAGCTGCTGCAAGAGCTCTCTCAGCCCCACCTGCCTCACAGGGTGTCTGTTGTGGGCAGGGGAGGTAAAGGAGATTGTGACCACTCTGAGATTCAGAGTACAGGGTGGTATATAAATTCAATATCTTCTTCTTCTCTTAAAGGCTTTTAAAGCTGATAACCTCACTTTGTCGAAGAACTCTGAACATCTTATTCAAGCCGCAAGTTTTATTTCAGATCTCAGTTGCTAACAGTAAGAAATGATCAGCTAATATTACAGAGCAACTACTCACAAAAACTATTCTTGTGAGCCAATGCCTCCCCCCCAATAAAGATCCCCAAATAAGAGGATGGACAGAGGAGAGGAGACAGATCTGTCCCATGGGCCGTATGTTTTAAGGCACCACTTAATTCTGTTTCTCTTTATTGTCACAAGTCACAGCTCAATTTGGGAGAAAACAGCTAGCAGTAACAAATTACATCCAATGCTCAGACTGGTTGAAAAGATGTGGGGATGCTATTTCACACAACTAACAGTGTGATTTCTTGAGGGGGAAAAAAAATCAACCCAATGCAAATAAGCAAGTAATCGAAAATGACCCTTAAATATATTATTAACTATTAGCATCAGAAATAGTTGATTCTGAAAAGAAAAATTCTGAATACAATGATAATCCTATTCAGTCACCAATGGCAAGAAGCAGTAAGGCTCTCATCTAGCTGCAGGTGTTTCTACTAATGTCTATAATAAGCTGTTAATAACAGTGCTGGAAACATTCTCAGCCTTTTTTCCCTCTTGCATTGCCAAAATACCTTTTTCAGCAGCATTTAACAGCATCTGTTTAACACCATCAACAAAGCATTAGCAACAAATGCATTTCAGATCAAGAAATAAGCTATGATCACACAGAGACACAGACACACACAAGGTCTACTCCCTAATGCTTTTCTCGGTATTTGCTATTCAGTTCTTTATGAAATATTTGACTAATTCAAGAAATTTTGCCATGCTATTCATAAAAGATATCTTTAAAGTGAAAACAAAATCTGGGAAACGGTGTCTGATGGCTCTATTCTATATCTACATTTAAAGGAATTAAGCCTAACACTGTTTATAGAATACTTTCAGGCAGGGCTTTTCTTGTAGCAGGAGCTCCTTTACATATTGGGCCAGGGGTCCCCAACCTCTGGGCCGTGGACCGGTCCCGGTCCGTGGCCTGTTAAGCAACTGGACCATGAGTTGTATAATTATTTCATTATATATTACAATATAATAATAATAATAATAATAATACATTAGATTTATATCCTGCCCTCCACTCTGAATTCCAGAGTCTCAGAGCGGCCTACAATCTTCTTTATCTTCCTCCCCCACAACAGACACCCTGTGAGGTAGGTGGGGCTGAGAGACAACTCAGGCGAGAGTTATGGCTGACCCAAGGCCATTCCAGCAGCTGCAAGTGGAGGAGTGGGAAATCAAACCCGGTTCTCCCAGACAAGAGTTCACACACTTAATCAACACACCAAACTAATAGAAACAAAGTGCACATTTGTATCATCCCAAAACCATGCCCCCTACCCCCGGTCCGTGGGAAAATTGTCTTCCACAAAACCTGTCCCTGGTGCCAAAAAGGTTGGGGATTACTGCATTAGGTCACACACCCTTGATGTAGCCAATGCTCCAAAAGCTTACAGCAGGGCCCTGTAAGCTCTTGGAAGACTGGCTACATCAGGGAGGTGTGACCTAATATGCAAAGAAGTTCCTGCTACAAAAAACCCCGTTTTCAGGTACCAAGACCGATTTCACTCTCCTTTGCTAAAAGAAATGTGGGCATTGTAGAAAAGAAGAGAATCACTGCAGACAGATTTGCAACAGAAGAAAGGAATTATGTTAATTCTTCGAATTACTGGGAACATCTGGCTATTGAACACCAGACCAACCCTATGCTTAGACCACATACAAATAAACAAGCAGCACAGGAACATCTTAGATGTTATCATTCCACTCCATTAAATGTGTATCTTATGAGCATGTGGGCAGCTGCCTAAACAATCTTATGGTCCAAACCTACAGCACTTCCAGGAGCTTCTGTAAGTGGCAAAGCTGGTAATGATGATTCATTTCCAGAGATGCAAGTCCACGGAAATGGAGTAGGTCATTCTAAAAGTCCCCTTAGCAATAACACTTGTAACTGGAGACACCGTCCATTACTGGAGATGGAGTAAATGCCAAATTCAACTGGCTGGAAACAGTGAGGCAGCACAAAAACAGGTTGCTTACCTGTAACTGATGATCTTCGAGTGGTCATCTGTGCAGTCACACACATGGGTCTTGCCGCAGGCAATGAATCCATTCCTCGGAGTTCCAATAGCTCGCCTATAGCGCTTTTGGCGCGCTCCCCTCCCGCCCTGGGGAGCAGGCAGCGACCGCGCATGCCTGGAGCGGGGGGGGAGCGCCCATTCCACTCAGTTTCTTCCAGCCGCCGCTGACCTAACACAGTACAGAGTTAAATAACAATCACAGGAAGCCAGCAGCGGGGAAGGCTGGGTGGGCGTGTGTGACTGCACAGATGACCACTCGAAGATCATCAGTTACAGGTAAGCAACCTGTTTATCTTCTTCGTGGTCTCTGTGCAGTCCCACACATGGGTGACTAGCCAGCTGAGTAACCTGGAGGAGGGTGCTGGTAAAAGAAGAAAGTTAGTCACATAAGAAAACAGATCATGTTCCAAGACATAGAGGCAGAAGCGAAAACACTCACCATACTTCAGTGGAAGATGGATCGGAGAACTGCTTGGCCGAAAGAGGCGTCTCGTCTCGCACGAACGTCCAAAGCGTAATGGGAGACGAACGTGGAAGGAGAGGACCACGATGCAGCTGCACAGATGTCCTCTAAGGAGACGCCCTGTAGAAAAGCCGAAGACGTGGAGACCGCTCTAGTAGAGTGGGCCTTGAGGCCTTCGGGAAGAGGCTGTTTAGCCAGTTCGTAACACAACCTGATGGCACTAACTACCCATTTGGATAGTCTTTGGGTAGAAATTTTGTGTCCTTTACGTGGTTTACCGTAGGCCACAAACAGGTTAGGGTCCTTACGGAAAGGTTGTGTGCGATGCAGATAGAAGGCTAGCGCCCTTCTGACATCCAGAGAATGCAGGGATCGCTGTCCCTGGTCCGACGGGTTAGGGAAAAACGTTGGTAACGCGGTGGAGGTAGACAGATGAAACTTGGAGACAACTTTGGGGAGGAACGTAGGATCCGGTCTTAAGACAACCTTGTCCCTATGAAAGATGGTGTAGGGAGGGTCATGTCTGAAGGCACATAAGTCACTTGCCCGCTTACCCGAGGTGAGGGCTATTAGCAATGCTGTCTTCCAAGAGAGAAGATTGAGCTGTATTGTCGCCATGGGTTCAAAGGGCGCCTTCATTAGACAGGAAAGAACAAGGGATAAACTCCACGTTGGGACGAATGGTTTAACCGGTGGATGTAGGTGCAGCATTCCTTTGAGGAAGGATTTAGATAAGGGGTGAGAGAACACTGTCCTGCCGTCGATAGTGTCATGGAATGCCGAGATGGCAGACAAGTGTACTTTAAGTGAAGAGTAGCACAAGCCTGATTTCTGCAGAGATAGGAGATAATCTAAAATCAGGTTCAGAGGTGTTACCTCAGGAGTCCAATGATAGGGTGCAACGAAGGAACAAAAGCGCTTCCATTTGCGTTGGTACGAGAGTCTAGTGGAAGGCTTCCTTGCGTTGAGAAGAATATTGGTCACTTCTGTGGAGAGGCAGGTGAGTGTATCCTCCAAGCGGTGAGGGCCAGAACCCGAGGGTTGTGATGAAGTACCTGGCCGTTCGCCTGCGAGAGAAGGTCTCCCACGATCGGGAGGCGGCGGTAAGTGTGTTGTGACATTTGCAGAAGTTTGGTGAACCATGGTTGCCGTGGCCACCACGGTGCGATAAGGATGCAGTCCGTGCCATCCCGTGCGACCTTCGTCAACACGCGTGTCAGTAGGGGGGTTGGCGGAAAAATGTAGTGGAGGGGACCTCTCCAGAGATGTAGGAAGGCATCGTCGCCCTTCCTGCAGTAGAAGCGGTGACATTTGGCATTGTCCCTGGAGGCAAAGACGTCCACCCTGGGGGTCCCGAAGCACCTGAAAATCCGACGAAGGTAGGTCAGATTGATGGACCATTCGTGGTCGTCTATACGTATCCTGCTTAGGGAGTCGGCCAATACATTCTGTACACCTGGGAGGTGGATGGCGGTCATGTGGATGCTGTGTTTGATACACCATTCCCAGAGCAGAGTGGCTATGCGACATAGTCGAGGGGATCTGGTGCCTCCCTGCTTGTTTATATAAAATACTGTCGCCATGTTGTCCGTGGAAATCTGGATGTGGCGACCCGCAATGAGAGGAAGGAAGGATTGAAGAGCTCTGTGTACTGCAATCAGTTCTAAGCAGTTTATGTGCAGGGTCCTCTCCTGAGGGGTCCAGAGACCTCTGACAGTCTTGCCTTCCAAGTGGGCTCCCCATCCCCACATGGAGGCGTCTGTTGTCACGATAGCCGTTGGAGTAGTTGGTAGGAACGGCATGCCTTCGAGGAGGTTGTCGAGGCTGGTCCACCAAGTGAGAGAAGGAAGGACTCTCCTGGGGACGGTGAGCAGGGTGCTCTGAGGTTGCACGTGAGGCCGGTAGGCACGTACGAACCAGAGCTGAAGTGGTCTCATTCGTAGCCTGGCGAAGAGGAGGACTGCTGTAGTAGCGGCCATCAGACCTAAAAGACGCTGAATAGTTAGGGCCGGTTGGATGGGATGCAGCTGGACCATCCTGGCAAGGGTGATGATAGTCATAGCACGGTCCTCTGGGAGGAAGGCACGGTGGATAGAGGTGCGAAGATGGGCCCCTATGAAGCAGAGCTGTTGAGTGGGGGTGAAGTGCGATTTTGTAACATTCACCCGCAGGCCTAGAGACTCCAGCAGGAGAAGGGCTTCGTGGAGATTGGACTCGAGCTGGTCTGGGGTCGGTGCAATGAGGAGCCAATCGTCGATGTACGGGAAGACCGTGATGTTTCGTAGTCGAAGAGCAGCTGCCACCACCGCCATGCACTTGGTAAATACCCTGGGTGCGGTGGAGAGGCCGAATGGTAGGGAGATGTACTGATAATGATGTTGGCCCATCGCAAACCGGAGGTATCTGCGATGCTGAGGTCGAATAGTCACATGGAAATAAGCGTCCTGAAGATCTAGGGAAGCCATCCATGAATCCTTCGGAATCAAGGGCAAGATGGACTGCAACGAGATCATTCTGAATTTTTTGTACAGGATAAATTTGTTTAGCTTCCGAAGATCCAGAATGGGACGCTTGCCTCCATCCCTCTTGGGGACCAGGAAGTACCTTGAGTAGAGTCCCGTTCCCCGGTGTTGGGGGGGAACCGGTTCTATGGCTTTTTTCTGGAGCAGGTCCAGAATCTCGTGATGGAGGTGATGGGATGGAGGGGTAGCAACGAAATAGTGGTGGCGAGGCAGCGAAGCGAACTCTATTGCGTACCCCAGACGTACGATGGTGAGTACCCAGGAGTCGGTCGTGATTGAAGTCCAAGTCCCGTAGAATGGGGAAAGACGCGTGGGGTAAGGTGACTGTATGGGGAAGTCAAAGAGACTGCTTGGTAGGGGGGGATGATTTTTTGGACTGCTGAGGGCGTTGCCTTTGCTGAAAAGAAGGCTTCTGTTGAGCAGGTCTTCTTTTCCAGTATTCAGACTGTTTAGGAGAACGCTGGCGTCTTTGGAAAGATGGTTTCCAAGATTGTTTGCGGCCGAAGGGTTGCGAAGCAGGTTGGGCGACTCCTAGGCGCTTGGCCCTTTTACGGCCGTCGTCAACAGAGGACAAGACCTCATCGGTGGAGGCATGAAAGAGGCCAAGGCCATCAAACGGAAGATCCTCTATCTTCTGCTTGATGTCGGGTTGAAGATTAGTGGATCTCAGCCAAGCATGACGACGCAGGGCAACCGCAGAGGCAAAGACACGGGATGAACAGGAGACCGCATGTCGAATCGAATTAATTTGTTGTTTGGAGACCCTGGAGAGTTCGGAAACCAGGGCTGATGCTGTTCCCTGAGAGGAATCGGGAAGCGATGGTATCAGTGGTGTGAACTGGTTCGCTAGATTAAAAGTATAAGCAGCAAAATAAGCCAGGTAATTGTTAAGCTTCGAGTTGGTGGAAGCAAGTGTGAAGATTTTCCTTGCCAAGGTGTCTAATTTCCTTCCCTCACGATCCGGCGGTGCGGGATGCCTGGAGGGCTTGGCCTTCATGGCAGAATGAACAATTATAGAGTTCGGAGCCGGATGTGATGCAAGGAATTTGGCGTCAGGGGCATGGACTCGATAGAGGGAGTCCAGCCTTTTAGAAGTGGGAGGTACTGATGCAGGTTTGTCCCAAGTCTCCTGAAGACCCTCCAGGTGCACCGGTAGCATAGGAAGCAAGGACCCTGAAGGGAAGTCTGATTGAACCAGGTCATGTACCATGTCCGACACTTTGGGGGAGTCTGCCTGGAGAGGTATCTTCAGTGCCTCCGCCATGGAAGTAATAAGATTGAGATAGGCCTTGGATGCATCGGACGGAGAGAGCCTGAGCTGTTGCGCCGAGTCCGGTGGGAGAGAGGGAGAGTGGTCCTCCGAATCCGAAGAGCCTGGGGACTCCTTTCCCGAGGAAGAGGCCCCCGTGGAGGGGGAGGGTGGATGAACGATCGGTTCCGAGACGGGGGCTGCCTCCGAGGTCTTGGGAGAAGACCGAAGTCTAGAATCCGGGGCCACGGAAACGGTGGCAGAGGCAGTACGCGGTTTAGCCACGTCTCGGTACCGAGGGTGGTCACGGTGATGATGCGAGGGGCCAGCCTCTTGATCAGATGATAGCAGGCGATTGAGGAGTCTGGGTGAGTACTCGAAGTGACTTCGAGGGTCACGAAGCCGAGAAGGGCGGTCGAAGTGGAGCTGAGGCGAATCCTCGCGTCGGGTTGTGCGCGCGTAGCGGGACCGAGGCGAACCGCCATAACGGACCCGTGGAGTCTCGGGATCACGGTGGAAGTAGGAGTCTGACTCGTGGTATCTACGATGGATGTCCCAATCAGAGTGGGAGCCGGAACGGTGACGGGATCTGCCCTGTCGAGGTGAGGGCGATCTGGATAGAGGAGAGTATTCATATCGCCTTCTCGAGTAGTAATCCTGTTGTTCAAAGTAAACGGAGGAATCGGAGTCGTGGCGGCTACGCGGAGAGCGTGATCGAATTCGAATCCGATGGGAGGAAACTTGCGTTGCCGATTCACGGTACAGCGGAGAGAGTGCAACATCGTGGAAGGCGTCAGGTCGCAAAGACGGGCGTAAGTAAGTCTGCGTCGGGTCGGTGGAACGGTCGGGTTCAAGGATCTCGGAAGGTACCACGCTATGTACTGAAGGCGATCGAGATCGAATCGGAATCACCTCCACAGCCGTGGAGGTGTGAGGTGTAAGCCTGGGCATGTCCGTGATGACATCAACCGGGGTCGACAACTCGGACGGCAAGAGTGGTTGGGCTGAACTCGACTGAGCGGTCGAGGACATGGTGTTGCGGGGCTTTATGGGCGCCGAGTCCGTTGATTCGGAATGACGCGCCGGCTCGGAATGGTGAGGTTTCTTAGGCGCCGAATCCGAGTGCCGAGGCTTCTTCGGCGCCGACTCCGATTCGGGATGACGCAGTTTCTTCGAAGACTTGTGGCCGGCTTCGGCGTGCTTCGAAGGACGTTTCCCGGACTTGTGCGTCTTTTGAGGCTGAGGCGCAGCCGGGGCAGCCGAATCTCCCGCTCGAGGTGGGGGAGGCGGCGAGTCGGAGGTGGGCATAGCCCGCAGAGACCGTTCTAAGAGGAAGGCCTGTAGTCGTGCGGCGCGGTTTTTGCGTGCCTGCTTGCCAAAGTTTGCACAATGCGGGCAAGCGTCGACTCGATGGCCCTCCCCGAGGCAGAAAAGGCAGTGGCTGTGGCCGTCTGTGGTGGGAATTTTAGCCCCACAGTGCCTACACTTTTTGAAGGTAACCTTCCCTTCCATACGCCCCGGACGGTGGGGGGGGGGGGGGAGAGGGAAGGGCGGGAAGGGACGGGTATGGAAAAAGAGAGTTAAAAGCGCAGAAACGGGGTTCTTTTTTTTTTTTTTTTGTATATTTTTTAGGACGAAACGGGAGAAAGAGAGAAGAGAGAACGATACCAGTCAAAGTAGAGATGAAATGAGCTGAGGAGAGACGAGCTAAGGAAGAGCGCAGCGAGGAAGGTGTTGTCCGGGCGGCGGAAAGGAAGAAACTGAGTGGAATGGGCGCTCCCCCCCCGCTCCAGGCATGCGCGGTCGCTGCCTGCTCCCCAGGGCGGGAGGGGAGCGCGCCAAAAGCGCTATAGGCGAGCTATTGGAACTCCGAGGAATGGATTCATTGCCTGCGGCAAGACCCATGTGTGGGACTGCACAGAGACCACGAAGAAGATCCAGTAATTATGTGAAAAGGTTTTCTTCCTTGTGTTTGAGATTAGACCACCACTTGGATCACTTTGCCACGAATATTCATATAGGAAACAGATTTCGTCAGAATGCTCCTTTTGTATATATTCCTTTTGTGATCACATCGGGGAATGCTCAAGATCACACCTGCGTTTACCAGGTTTACTTTAAATTTATTTCTCTTTGGTGCCTGCAACTTCGGCTCTGCTTCTGCCTAACACTGACATCTGCTGGGAAAGGGCACCCTGATAAAAGCGGAAAGCTTCAAGAGATGAAAAGGGGCTTTGATGTCTGCCCTGAAATGTTAGGCAAGAACACAGGGCTTGCTGGATGTCAAGTTTCTCTTCATTGCCTTTTTAAGGTGTCTAAAGAGCTGCTCAGACAACTCCCAGCTGGCAGAGAAAGACCTCTGCAGAGACCTGCAGGGTGAAAATCAACTTAGTCACTGATAGAGAGGAGCAGCCAGGCAAATGGATGGAATCTCCCCACATTACCATCTCAGTGGGGTGGGGTGGAGGTTCAGCATGTGCTGCCAGCTAATGCTGCTGTCTGAAATAGTTAGCACTGCTAGCTTTCAATCCACGTTAATGTTTAGCGCCTATTTAGTTTATTCCTGCCTTCCCAGCTATTTTAATTGTCCATTGGTTTAGTCCAGGGATGGCCAAACTGCGGCTCTTTCACACATATTGTGTGGCTCTCAAAGCCCCCACTGCCCCATCAGCCAGCATGGAGAAGGCATTTCTTTAAATCTCTTCTCCAAGCCAAGCCAGCCAGAGGTTTGGAGAATGCATTTAAAGTTGCTTTCTTTCCACCTTTCCCTCCCTCCCCTATCTATTTTCCTTCCTTCCCGCTCTCAAAAATCTGATATTCGTGTCTTGTGGCTCTCAAGCATCTGACATTTATTCCATGTGGCTCTTACATTAAGCAAGTTTGGCCACCCCTGGTTTAGTCATTATAAGCTGCTTCAGAGATATGTTTTTGTTTAAGAGTCATAATGTATTTTGTTGTTTAAGTCAGGCAAAGAGAATCCTGCATGCATATGACTTTTTTTCAGCATCAGGTCAAGTTAACTTGAGAGGCCACTATGTGCTCAGTTTTAAAAAACTTAACAAAATATGCCAAATAACCTTTTCACCAGCATTACTGCTGTTGCCTGTCCACCACCTCCTGGGATTGAGCGCCCTCTTGAAGCTTTTCTTCCCCCTGGTGCCACCAACTTGCCCTCCCATTAGGAGAGCCAGTTTGGTGTAGTAGTTGCAGACTCTTATCTGGGAGAACCGGGTTTGATTCCCCACTCCTCCACTTGCAGCTGCTGAAATGGCCTTGGGTCAGCCATAGCTCGCATAGGAGTTTTTCTTGAAAGGGCAGCTTCTGGGAGATCCCTCTCAGCCCCACCTACCTCACAGGGTGTCTGTTGTGGGGGAGGGGGGAAGGTAAAGGAGATTGTGACCGCTCTGAGACTCTGACATTCATTTCAGAGTATAGGGTGGGATATAAATCCAATATAAATAAATAAATTCCAAATCCTCTTGTTGGCCAGAACAGATGCTGCCCATATTCTGCCAGATGAAAGATCCCTGTCAGCCAAGTTTCCACCGGTCATTTTATACCCTTCCCCCTTCTGCCAAAAAATGCTGAAAAACAACAAGTTCCACACTTCTAGTCACCTGTGCTGCCAATGTCATTGGCTCAGGGGAGAAAGAACGCTGGAACACATTGCTGCAACGGCTTTTGGAAGGTCATCCCCTTTCTTCAGCCTTGCTTCCTAGCTCTAAGAAAAGGTTCACTAACTGGTGGGGACCCAATGAGAGCTCTGGCTCTTCAGTTTGAAAACCCAGTCCTAAGTCACATTTATAAGGAAATACGTTCCACTGGTAAATGACCTTAGTTCACGAGCAATGCTCCTAAGGCAGGGGTGTTGGACTCATTTGTTATGAGGGCCGGTTCTGACATAAATGAGACCTGGTTGGGCCGAGCCATGTTGAGTTGGGCCGAGCCATGTCAGGCTGGGCCATGTGTGTACCTATTTAAGATTAGGTAGCAGAGATATAAATTCTATAAAGTACACAAACACCAATATATATATTTTTAAAAACTTAAAACATGCTTAAAACAGTAGCACTCATTTGTTTCAAAGATGCTTTCTTTGTATTTCTTTAATGGGATCCAGGGAACTGGGCAAAGGAAGCTCTGGCTCTTTCCTTCCTCCCCCAGGGCACTGGGGGAGGGGAGGAGCCTCAGCCAATAGAAGGAAGAAAGGCTTGGCACAGCAGCTGTGCTATGCAACTGAGAGAGCCTAGAGAAGCAAGCTATTCCTCCCCCCTTCCTCCACAAGGGAGGAGCCTCAGCCAATGGAGAAAATAGAGGTTTCGTTCTGTAGCTCCTGTGCAATTGAGCAAGCCTTGCAAAGCAAGCTGTGATGCAGAAGGAAGCAAGAGAGAGGGAGAAGGAAGATGACAGCTGGGGCCTGATAGGAGCCCTCTGGGGACCTGATTCGGCCCCCAAACTGCATGTTCGACACCCCTACTCTAAGCTGTGGAGTCTTGTGAGCAAAAATTAGTTTGCTCTGGGGCCATAGGAAATACTGCACAAATTAGTTTGCTCTGCGGCCATATTTTCTGAGCGAAGACAAAAATGTGTGAGAGCTGGAGGCTAAAAAACTGTGAGCTAGCTCACTAACTCAGCTTAGAGGCAACACTGGTCATGAGCCTAAAACACACTTTTAAGGAAGTTTCACTGGAACAAACAGGACTTTCTTCCAAATCAATGTCCTTTGCACTGGAGTGCTGGTCACCTAATTAAGAGGAATTTACAATAAGAACATAAGAGAAGCCATGTTGGATCAGGCCAATGGCCCATCCAGTCCAACACTCTGTGTCACACAGTGGCCAAAAAACAGGTGCCATCAGGAGGTCCACCAGTGAGGCCAGGACACTAGAAGCCCTCCCACTGTGCCCCCTCCAAGCACTAAGAATACAGAGCATCACTGCCCCAGACAGAGAGTTCCAACAATACACTGTAGCTAATAGCCACTGATGGACCTCAGCTCCATATGTTTAAAAAATACAGCCGGTGCGGGTGCAATGAAAAATGATACCCCCAAGTTGCAGTATGTCATGCTAAATGCTTCGCTTGATCCGACAGCTCTGTTCAGAAGCCAGCATTCCAAACATTGTAGACCCACATTTTCAGTAGAAAGGGCATTCCTTGGCTCAGGAGATGAAAGATGCAAAGGTGACTGGGAACATAAAAAGGTGAAACTAAGTGATATTCACTAATGCCCTAATGATGGCAAGTGCAAACAAAGAACACTGCCACAAGCCACCTAATTCTGTTGATGCAAATCCTCTATTTATCTGGGAAGAAGCTTGAAGAAGAAATGAATGGGGGCTCTACAGCCACTGTGTTAAGCATTCCTAACATCAGGAGGAGCTACTCCCACAAACGCACTTTGCTTGTACCTCCCTAATACGCTGCGTGCTTAGGACTGAAGTTACTACATGGCCTTAAGATGTCAGTAAAGGCAAACAAGGCAAGATTTGAGAGAGCTGGAGAGGAATTGATACCTGTTTTAAATGTCTAAACTACCATTAACTGCTGCATTTTCCCTGTCAAGTCGTAACAATGAGTTGGAAACTAGGGAAGGGAGGTTAATTCAGAAGATTTTGACTAAGTATACTTTAATGAAAGCAAGGTCAACATATTCATCATCAGTGTTTGCAGGAGCTATAAAAGCATGACCGATATCATGAGCTACTCTCAGTTCAATGAAACTCAGAGACCTGTATCAGAATATCTGACTCACTACATCAGGGGTTCCCATGTGGTGTCTGTGGGCCGCATGGCACCTTCTGACACCTTTTCTGGTGCCTGCCAAGTGTTTTTAGGAAGTGTTTTAGCAGGGGTTTTTTTTGTAGCAGGAACTCCTTTGCATATTAGGCCACACCCCTCTTATGCAGCCAATCCTCCAAGAGCTCACAGGGCTCTTAGTACAGGGCCTCCTGTAAGCTCCAGGAGGATAGGTTACATCAAGGGTGTGTGCCCTAATATGCAAAGGAGTTCCTGCTACAAAAAAGCCCTCATGGCTTCCAAAGTAAACTGAACTTGTACAATATTATTCACCATTCCTAAGCTTCAATAAATGCTTTGTGGTCAGTACCACAAAATCCACCTTGCCGAGTGAAACCTTTAAAGGGTAATAAAACTATATTCCCAAGTCTTTTGCTCTTTTGTAGTCAGTGAGAATTGCAACAGCCACTATATCTGTATGTCCATCATGGACAAACCTCCATTTGTTTGGACATGAATACAGCTTGTTCGTACGCTCTTTTCTTGCCTTAATTCTAACCTCAAGCAGAGTGTGACTGAAGGTTTCCACGTTGGAGAAGCCTTGAACTCCAGCTCTCCATGACAACTGAAAGCAGGTTCCCATGTAAATCTGAGTTTATTTTTATCCTGCAAAATCGGATTCTAAACTGCAATAAAACTGAGGTTTAGGATCTGTTTGTAGGAAGGAAACGAACTCCAGTTTGCCTGGGTGCCTACATTTGGATGTTGCAATAAACTAGAGCTTCATGTCAGGGTGTGCAAGCAAACCAAAATCACCACCACTGTGTATCCAAACAATAAAGATAGGAAAATAGGAACAGACTTTTCAGATTTGGATTTATAAATTCTTTATTGTTTAGATTCATAGTGGTGGTGACTTTGGTCTGTAATATACTGTGTTGCCACTTTGTTTGTTATCTGCTAGGATGTGACAGCAAAGCATAGAAACATGGCACCATGGACAAATCACAAAAACTGCCACTGTTTTTTTAAAAAAAATTAGACAACACACAGGCCAAAGGCATTATTGCACTTGGGAAAAGGAATGCCCAGCAATGGATCTTGTATGATCCAGTCCCAGCTCTCTGCTCCTCATCTGTTTCCCTGGTTACTCCTGCCTTAATGGTGCTGCCTATCAAAATGAAGGATCCATCTATAAAGACTGTTCTTGTCAAATAACAGAGATTGCTGTTGCCCTTTCATTTCTATCAATATGAACTAATTCAATTTTCTCTATAAAGAAAGGTAAAGTTGTGGAGTCATATCAAACTGAAGGCAACCAAGTCATTTCCCTCACATCTTACAGAATTGGATTCAAGTTGATTCATTTACTCTGCTCTTCGGTGCCAGTGATGAGAAAGTACATTAATCTTTTACCCTTTTCTATTTCTTTCAATAAACTTAACCATGTTTGCCTCTCCAACCCCCTCATAATCTGATCAATTATGTAACCTATCGGAACAATTTTCATGGAAGGGGGAAAATACCAGCTTAGAGCAGAGGCTAAGAAAATAATAATAATAAATGATACACACACACACACACACACCATTTGGTCAGCATCTTGAGTGGGTTCTAGGACCCCAAAATGGTGCCTAACTAACAGCAAATCATGTGATAAGCAGGGCTTTTTTGGTAGAAAAAGCCCAGCAGGGACTCATTTGCATATTAGGCCACACCCCGACATAATTGTTTCACGCAAAGCTTTTTTGTAGGAAAAAGCCCAGCAGGAACTTATTTGCATATTAGGCCACACCTCCTGACATCACAACTGTTTTGCACGGGGATTTTTTTTTGCAGAAAAGGCCCTGCAAGAACTCATTTACATATTAGGCCACACCCCCTGACACCAAGCTAGCTAGAACTGCATTCTTGTGCGTTCCTGCTAAATAAAAAACCCTGGTGATAAGTCACAAATATCCCAGTTCCAGGTCTGGAACTTCACTGAAGGGGGAAGTGTGGCCTTAAACAGAGAGGGCTGGGAGGCAGTGACAGAGCTGCGGGGCCACAGATGAGCTGTGGGGCTGCGCAGATGAGGTTCCCTGCCACTGCCAAGTGACCATTCATGACTGGTGCATGACTGGCCTGCAGGTGGGCAGAACAGGAAGAGGAGGGGCTGGAAGGGAACCACAGGAAGTAGGTAGGAGGAAGGGATGGAATAGGAAGAACAGGCCAACCAGTTGGGTCAGAAAAATGGGGAGGGGGAAGAAAGGGAAAGCGAGACAGCTGGGGTGAAAGACTAGTGGGGGAGTTCATCCTTCACCCCACCAAGTCCTTCTGATCCTTGTCTTCTTAATGACCTAAATTCTTAATACAATATTGGGGTCAATAAGTGTGAGGCCCCCCCCCTTTTTTTAACTGACCATGTATTTTTTTTACATTTATTTATCATTTTGCTCATTACATTACAAAACATAAAATACCATATCAAACACAAAGACTAACATGTATATTTATATATGACTACTGATTTTTTTTGGGGGGGGGGATTGCCAAATCCTACCTAATTGAGCTAGATCATCCCCTTTCAGACTGACAACAATCAGACTGATAACAATGTGACTTTCTTTGCACTTCA
Organism: Heteronotia binoei; assembly: GCF_032191835.1. Classification (NCBI taxonomy): domain Eukaryota; kingdom Metazoa; phylum Chordata; class Lepidosauria; order Squamata; family Gekkonidae; genus Heteronotia; species Heteronotia binoei. Next base: position 112,703,131 of record NC_083229.1, on the reverse strand, counting down.
TAATCCATTCAGCTGTACTAAGAATGGTATTCTTTTTCCAGTGTTGTGAATTCTTGCTGCTATGTTATCAAGTGCATGATTGCATTATACTTAGTTTTTGGAAAGCATGGACGCATCAAAATAAGATCTGGTGAATAGGAAATTTCTACATTCAAACCTTCTTCCATGCACTCCACCACTAATAACCAATATGTTTTTGCCTTTGATGACAGCCACTCCATATGTATATAGTCAGCTTCTGTAGGCCAACAGTATGAACAGGAGTCATAATAGCTTCCGTAATTTTTTAATGGAAGTTGTGACAATTTGTGTGGTGTTAAGTGTCGCTACTGAAGCATCTTCAACAGACAGCAATTCTCTGCAGGAAGTTTGTTTTTTAAAGCTCCCCCCCCCACAGTGGTGGTTTTAATTTTGTTATTTTTAGAATTACGTTACATTTTAGAATTACAGTACTGTTTTTATTGTTACAACTTTCCTTGGGTCCCTAATAATCTGTGAGAAAGGCAGCCTTATAAATGTTTTAAACAAATGAATAAACAAAACCATGTACATAAGGAACTACGGGAAATGTTTGAGAATGAGACCCCTTTATGATCTCATCACACACATGCACTCTTATCGAAACAGGCCCATTCTACAAAAGTAGCCGGAAAAAAAATACTTATTGAGAAGGACAAGCAAAATACGAAGGATACAAAAATAAAGACCTGTACTGCATCTCCAAAACACATTTTAAAAATATTTACCACATTCTTCTCCATCTTGGTCATCTATTAATCCTACGGAGACTCCCAGATCCATACATTTTTTGCTATGTGCCTTGGACTTCATATGTTTTGTCAAGTTTCCTTAAGAAAAACAAAAACAGAAAATGCACTGATTTATGATTTGCCATGTATGCCCAGCCACAAAGGACTACGCTGGCAGACAAATTAATCTCCGAGGCCACATGTTGGGCCAACATACTGCATTTTCATGGATATATACTAGAACTGTAAGAAGATGTGCAAAGAACTGATACAGCAGAGGCTTCTGCTTCTCCTGTGGGATACAATAGCTACCCTGAATGGATTTATATATTTGATATCTTGTCTGGCAGCTTCACAGTAAGTTATTGAACTATTGTGCTGGAATTCAGTAAATGACTTTTGCCCCCCCACCCCACCGAGTTCCAACATCAATTTTGTTATTCTACAAGGAAAGCAAGATTGAGCTCAGGCAAAACTTAGACAAGAATGTGGAACAACAGATACTGCTTTCTGTGTTATTCTACCTAAGCGGTTTCTAGAAATATTTTCATTACGCTGCTCATAACTAATAATCCAATAATTATAGGAGCAAATTGTACCATAATATACACTTTCTTGCATCATATAGAATGCAGAGTTTATTATCATTGGTTTTTTGCATCATGTAAGAAGCAATAAAAAGTAATATGAAATATGGAAATATTGCTGCTGCCATGAAGAAAATTTAATTATGTGCATATGTTGATTTGAATGACATCCTGAAAAAGTCCCGCTCCCCCCCAAAACCCTGGTTATTGCTACATAAGTTTACTATTAAGGGTCGGGCTATACACGGGTGGCTGAAGTTGCTTAATGTAAGAGATGTTTGAGAGCTGCAAGACATGAACATCAGATGTTTGAGGGAGGGAGGAAGGAAAATAGATGGGGGAAGGAGAAGTGGAAAGAAATAAACTTCAATTTTAAGTTAAGATGAGCATTTTAAGTTAAATTAAGCTAAACTGGCTGGCTTAGCTTGGAGAAACCTTCTCCAAGCCAGCCCATGGGGTGGGGGTGCTTCGAGGACCAAACAATGTGTGTGAATGAGCCACATGTGGCTTCCAAAGCTGCAGTTTGGCCACCTCGGGGCTAGAACACAAGAATGGGAAGGTTCTCACACTCTTTTTCATTCAGCAAAATGTATCTGGGAAGACATTTTTATAAAATGATTTTATTGCATTGTCTGTTGTATGTATTATGTTTTATTGCATTTGTTTAAAATTTTGTAATCTGTCTTGTGCCTCCATGGGGATGGCTGTCTGTAAGTCAAGGGAGGACAATAAATACATTGGCAAGCTATTGACATTTTAAAGTTGCTTTTCCACCGAACCATCTCTTATCACTGCCAGAGTCATGCTACAGATTGGAGAAGGCATTTAAAGGACTGTGTCCCTTTAAACACCTCCGTCTCTCCATTGGAAACAATGGAGGATGGGGACACCTTCTGGGGTCCATAAAATTGGACCCCTTGGTCCAATATTTTTGGAAGGTTTTTTTGGGGGGGGGGGAGATGAGGAGAAGCACCAGCAGCTATGCTGCAAATTTGGTGCCTCTAACAGCCCCCCGCCAGCCCCACATAACCCCAGATCTATTTTCCATTATAGCCTATGGGCACTATGGACCATAATGGTCCCCATAGAGTATAATGCCCCCCCCCAAAAAATGCGGCAATCCCAATACCAGGATGATATCAGGATTCAGGAATATTGGGAAATACCAATTTCTTTTTTGTTCAATACACCTGAATCTGAAAAATATCCATTTTTTTCTGCGCACCCCCATATCTGGCATCTCCAGTTAAAGAAGAAGAAAAAGAAGACGACATTGGATTTATATTCCGCCCTCCACTCAGAGTCTCAGAGCGGCTCACAATCTCCTTTATCTTCCTCTCCTACAACAGACACCCTGTGAGGTGGGTGGAGCTGAGAGAGCTTCTACAGCAGCTGCCCTTTCAAGGACAACCTATGTCAGAGCTATGGCTGACCCAAGGCCATTCCAGCAGGTGCAAGTGCAGGAGTGGGGAATCAAGCCCGGTTCTCCCAAGTAAGAGTCCATGTACTTAACCACTATACCAAACAGGCTCCAGGTAGCAGAGACCAGGTAGTGGGTGATATGAAAGACCTCTGCCTGAGACCCTGGAGGCAGTCTGATAGGCAGTACTGACCTTGATGGATCAATGGTCTGATGTAGGATAAGGCAGGTTCATGTATCTTCAAGGGACATTTTTGCCCCAGAACATCACATTGGTTGGGACAACAAAATACTCCACCGGTAAACATTTTGGGGGGGGGTTTCTGCCCTGGTTTTGCTTTGTTTTCTGTACAGAAATAAAACTGGAAAGTGGTGATTATACTCTGGGGGCACTGTTTGTCAGTGCAGATGAAAATGTCCTAAAACAAACATTTTAGAGCCACTTTTCGAAGCATCTGAGTGCAACTAGGGTGGGATTTCCATGCTTCCTGAATTACTATTATGTAAATAAATAGCAGCACATCATCAATTCACTTCAGCTTCCCATATCTTCCTTATTGGAAAGAGCCACTGATCAAGAGAAGATAAAGGTTCCCGATAGCCAAGTCGGTCCAAACCAAAGCAGCATACATAGTTTGGGTTGGCTTTCGCCAAAACCAGTTAGCTATGTCAAGCTCATTTACCTTTAGTCTTGAAGGAAAAATTGCAATAGTTGCAATGATACGGGCGGACATCTGTATGCGTGCGAATATGCTTCTTCAACATACTAGGCTTTTTACAGCGTATTCCACACTCTTCACATATATATTTCCCTCTTCCTCTACCACGAACGTAGACATATTCTTCATTTGACTTGTACCTAAAAAACGAAAAAACACTTCGCACAATACACTTCTTGGTAAAAGAGTAATACTAGAAATTCCAGAAACACTTCAAAATAATCCCTATCCCATATTATTAATATTCAATTAAGTTATCTGCACACAAAGCCTGTTGTTTGAACCCTTCACTTTCTCAGTGTGTTTTGGGTGGAAATACACAACCACTTCAAGCATCGTCATCAATGTCTTCAACGGGAACTTTTGAAGTAGGAGTAATTACTGATTGGCTCTACCACAAAGATTGCTGAGCTAACTTATTGCAACCTTTTCAAAACTACTCAGAAACAGCGGTATGTATGGTCTACAAACAACTCTTGGCCTACAAAACCATTTTTTTCCCAGGCAGTTTGAGCCACCTAGTGGCATGATTTTAAGTTCCTACCGAGCACTAAATCACCTTCTGCTTTCATCTCATAAATATACCCAGGAAGATAGTTGGTAGGACATTAGCCTTGTGAAACTTAGTTTGAAATTGGAATGTTGTACGCCAAGTTCTTGAGAGCATGAATCTGAGAAGTCATATGCTCAAACACTGGAGGGGGGGGAAATAAGGGGGCAGGACCAGTCTTCCCTCTAAGCTGACTTAGTGTGAGCTAGCTCACAGATTTTTAGCCTCCAGATCACACATTTTTGTCTTAGCTCAGGAAAAATGGCCCCAGAACACAATAATTTATGCAGTAGCTTTAATGCCAGTAGCTCACAACTTTATTACCAACGGCTCACAAAGTAGAATTTTTGCTCACAAGACTCTGGAGCTTAGAGGGAACATTGGACAGGACAACATCATCAACTGAGGACTGGGGGAAATGATTGTTCAGTAAATTTGGGGGAAATGGGGTCTCTTAGGGAAACAGATCTACTCAGAGTAAACCCCATTTTTACTCAGTGGGGCTTACCCCAAAGGAAAATGTTTTTAGGATTGCAACCATAATCTATCCAAATGGTTTTGGGGTGCTTAAACATAGGGAAAGCAATGACCTCCCCATCTAATCACATTTCCCTAAAATAAAGTACTTCTCTGGAAGAAAAAATTAGAATTATATATATGAAACATCTACCTACCTACCTACCTACCTACCTACCTACCTACCTATCTATCTATCTATCTATCTATCTATCTATCTATCTATCTATCTATCTATCTATCTATCTATCTATCTATCTATCTATCTATCTATCTATCTTCTATCTGTCTGTCTGTCTGTCTGTCAGTCAGTCCAGTCCAGTCCAGTTTAGTCCAGTCAAGTCACAGCTGCCTTATGGAGACCCTGTATGGTTTTCAGGGTAAAAGATGTTTAAAGCTGGTTTGTCACTGCTTGACTTGCTGGACTTCTTGCGTGGTCTCCCATCCATATATAATAACCATGGCTGACCCTGCTTAGCATCTAAGATCTGATGCCATTGGGCTAGCCCGGATAAAAACCATACTTACCCTCCATCAAATATTTTAACTCTTCTTGGTTCACTTTTGGCTAAAGAGTTCTCATCTTGATCAGTGCTTGTTTCAGAGTTTTCTTTATTGCTCAGTTCCCTTGCTGCCTTTTGTTTAACTAATGCCCGCTGAAAGAAACATTGAAAGGAATGTGTAAATTACTTATTTCTAATGTATTTATAGTCCACTTGTCTCATTGAGACTCTAGGCAGATTACAAAAATTAAATAAAATGAAAAGCAATTCAATCACGCAGCGAACACTTCCAATAAACGTGGTAGGACCAGGATTACAGAACATGAAAAGCTTGTGAACAAAATCTGCCTATGGCAACAAAAACTGTCAAGGCACAACATTAAAAACTCACTGTAAACAAGGTCAGCACACAAAGGTTCTATCCAGTTCCTTACCTTCTGCTGTGTAGGTTTACTATCTTCTGAGATGTCCCCTTCACACACAGAGGAGCATACAGGGGTGGAATTCTAGCAGGAGCTCCTTTGCATATTAGGCCACACACTTCTGATGTAGCCAATCCTCCAAGAGCTTACAAAAAAGAGCCTTGTAAACTCTTCGAGGATTGACTACTTCAGGGGTGTGTGACCTAATATGCTAAGGAACTCCTGCTAGAATTCCACCCCTGCCTGTATACATTACTGCAGCAACCCATTCTACGATTCATTCTCCAATATGCACAAACCAGGACTTAGTCATGATGATATACAACTAGTTTGCATGTGGAAAAGACAAGGAAGACGAAGCCCTTACAACACCAACAGGCATTTAGGCCAGTGAATGGCTGACAAAGCCTTCTGAAGCCAAAACAGTTCAGTGCCAAGGGGTATGACCCAAGTTTGTTTATATTTTTATAGGGCTGCCAGGTTCCTCCTGGCAATTGACAGAGGATGGGGGGGGGGATTTACCTTGAGCAGGAGGGAGGCCTAAGCAATGTTACTGGTAACATCACTTTCATCATGCGCTGTAAGTAATGTCATCATGCTGGGATGCCCCAGAGATGCTCCGATCTTTGGCCAAAAATTTTATGGTACACGTGGCTTCTACCATAGGGGCTTTTCACACTTACCAATGGAAACCGGAATGGAATCGGTATTGTGCCACCATGGAGTAATCCAGGACAGGGATGGGAGTTTCAGACACGATTGAAATCTGGTAGGGTTCCATGCCTGAAGCGAGCCATTTCACACTGTTCCGATTTTATCTCGCTTCCAGGAGCACCAGCTGTTTTTGTGTCCTTTTTTGCCAGCAGGTGCATAATCTCCGGCTTTTTTTTTTTTTTTAATGTCGGGCTAAGAGCGCTATGACGACGTATCAAAACACAAAATCTCAATGGAGGCCAGGCATCCCAATGTCGCTGTTGTACTATATTGGTATGTTGTTACAGCGCTATAGCGCTCTTAGCCCGACGTCCCCTCCCTCCTCCCAAAAAGCTGGAGACCATGCATTGGCTGCCAAAAGAAGGCATGAAAACGGCCAGCGCTCCCAGAATCACTACAGGGGATTTCACAGTGTCCCACAGCGATTTCAACATGGAAGGAGGGGTTGAAAACTGGAGGGAACTGCTCTTAGTAAACAACGACTCAGGCACGCCTCACTACCGGGACAGCTGCGGGACTTTGTGATAAGGCAACAGTATTCTAGTAGCAGCCAGTTACTGAATTGGATCTGTCTGAAATGACAGCAGAAACCCATTACTGTTCAGTAACTGACCAGCTGCCATACCGGAATACTTAGGCTGTGTGAAAAAGCTCATAGAGTTTTCTCCAAGTACCGAAGTGATAGGCCATCTGCTTTGCATGCATAAAGTCCCATATTCGATCACCAGCATTTTCAGTTAAAAGGACCAAGCTATAGGTGATGTGCAAGATCTCTGCCTGAGACTCTGAAGAGCTGCTGCCAGTCTGAGTTGACAATACGGACCTGTTCTTGCTCTCTCTGACCTGGTATTCTGCCTCTGTATACAGAGGTTCCATTTCATCATCACAGCAAATAGCTGTTGATGAACCTATCCCCATGACAGAACCAGCATGGAAATCCTCCCCACTTTGACAAGATAATCAGTTTGAATCTCAGGGGTGGAATTCTAGCAGGAGCTCCTTTGCATATTAGGCCACACACCCCTGATGTAGCCAATTATCCAAGAGTTTACACGGCTCTTTTGTAAGCTCTTGGAGGATTGGCTACAACAGGAGTGTGTGGCCTAATATGCTATCTAGAATTCCACCCCTGTTGAATCTAACCACTCAGCTTCTCCCTCTAGTCCAGGTGTCCCTGAGCTTTCCAAGCCTGCAGCCACTGTTTGAAGTCTGACACAGCGTGCGCTGTGCAACCACAAAATGCAAAGCCAACCACAAAATGTCAGGGAATAAGGTTATGCAGCATCCCAATAGTAACTCTTCAACATTCCTGGCCAGAAGCTCTGCTTTAAGATGCCTTTTTAAAATACACATATTGCTTAAAAATATTTTCTTGCATCCATGCAGCAGGAAAGATTCTTGCGCTTTGGCAATTTAAAAAAAAAATCTGCACAACTGATCAGATCTCCAATGGACAGTCATGAGCAGTGGTGGACTGGCCAGGGCGTCAGCTTGCCCAATGGCAAATGGGCCCTTGATGAAGTGGGCCCCCTTAAACATTAGACAATATGTTAAAAATGTTAATGACCTTTTGGTAGCTTGAAAATATAATAGACGTTCCAATATTATTATTGTAATGCAACAAAAATTTATGTTGTGTTTGGGTTGGCAACCTCCAGGTGGGGCCTGGGGATCTCCCGCTTTTACAACTGATCTCTAGTTGGCAGAGATCAGCTCCCCTGGAGAAAATGCAGTATGTATTTACATTAAGTATCTACTATATACTTCCCCATACGAGCCCCAGAGAGCACTGAGGTCAGCAGGGAAGAACAAGCTGACTATCCCTGGGCCAAAAGAGGCCAAACTACAGAACACCCGCGCACGGGCCTTCTCCATTGCAGCTCCATGCCTATGGAACCAGCTCCCGGAAGAGGTGCGGGCCCTGCGGAGTCTTGACCAATTCCGCAGGGCCTGCAAGACCATCCTTTTTAGGTCAGTTTTCACAGACTGCTGATTTATGATCACTAAACAAATGGATCCGCCAAAATGACTTTGCCCAGGGACCCTCGCTATCATGTAAACTGACAGAAATAACGCCAGGAACATCACTGTTACTGTCAAATTATGTCAAATGTGTATTTAGAATTGTTTTTTGGACACTGTTGATTTTAAAGTCTTGGATATTTATTGTATTGTATATTTTATGGATGTTGTTAGCCGCCCTGAGCCTGCTTAGGCGAGGAGGGCGGGATACAAATAAAATTTTTATTATTATATTATTATATAGAATATATGTACACTGTAATTACTAAAATATGTATGCATTTATTTTGCAAAAGTTTTAATTGTACCTTTTTTCCGCTTACGTATTTTTTAAATTTTTATTTATTTCTTATAAAAATTAAACGATAGCCTTATAGTTGTGGGGTGGGCCCCCGATGTCTCCTGGCAACCAATATTTTTAGACCCGGTCCGCCACTGGTCATGAGCCCTGCTGGCAAGAGCCAAACTTGGCCCCTCCTACCATAAAAATGTTTGGAAGGTGCCAGCAAAGGTGGCGGAGGTACCATGGTGCTCGCAAGCACTGTGTTGAGGACCACAGCTTTAGTCCGCTTCGCTACAATTCCCATCTGAAATTGTACCAAGCCTCACTAACACTGAGTAGGAGAAGGATTCAGGCTGTTCGTGGACCTTTAGGCTGGGAGAGAATTCTGATTTCAAAAGGGCCCAGGAGTACCAGCTTAAAAAAAAAAAAAAGGAAATCAATCTCCTCCACAATGTTTCTTCTAAGCTGCAGGGTCTTGTGAGCAAAAATTCTACTTCGTGAACTACTGGCATTAAAGTTGTGAGCTACTGGCGTTAAAATTGTGACCTACTGCATAAATTAGCATAGAGGTCATCCTTCCTGAGCTAAGACAAAAATGTGTGAGCTGGAAGCTAAAACATCTGTGAGCTAGCTCATGCTAACTCAGCTTAGAGGGAACTCTGATCCTCTGTACTTTTTGCTTTCTCTTTTTAAATTCTCTATCTTGGTACATCACTGAATGTTTTGTAGCTGCCATTCAATAAATATGATATCTCAAAATACCAGCACATCCTACTTCCTAAGTACTCCATACCCCTTAATTTAACACAAAACAGCCAAGTAGCTCTTATAGGGAGAAGAAAAAAAGACAGGGGAGCATAGAAAGAGAAAGTCATTACAGAACGTTGATATGTTCAAAAGAACTTATTTTTGGTCATCGAGTCTCAGCTGTCTTATGATAACCCCATCGTGTTTTCAAGGTGAGAGATCAGGCTAGCTTGGGCTATCCAAATCAGGGTTGAAAGACCACTAGTGGCTTACATTTTTGTTACCAATAGCAAACTGCAAAATACAGAAGTCCCCAAAGCAGTTTTCCAAATGTATCCCTAGCTGCAAGAGATAATTAACATACCATTTGTCTAAAGGGGGCAACATATATATTTCCATTTAAGAAAAAAATCTTCTTGTTATTTCCCTACTCTCATGCCAAATCTACAAGGACTTATCAGCTGAAAGCTAATCCTTACAGCACATTAAAATGGCCACAAATATAGGCAAAGCTCCAAATTAATTGAGGGTTAATACACATAAATTGTTCTTCCCACATCACTGCCATACTGAGCAAACTTTCCTGTTCTCGTGAAATGAAATGTCAACACAACACAGCGTGATTTCATGCTTATAAATTCCTTTCAACTACAACATTTAATGTAGATCTCAGGGCCTCTGCAGTGAAAAAGACTATTAACAACTATGATAATTACAGTTAAAATACAACTCAAAAACAGTACACTCGGGGCTTTTTTTGTAGCAGGAACTCCTTTGCATATTAGGCCACACACCTGAGGTAGCCAATCCTCCAAAGCTTACAGGGCTCTTGGTACAGGGCCTGCTGTAGGTTCCAGGAGCATTGGCTACCTCATGGGAGTGTGGCCTTGTAAGCAAATGAGTTCCTGCTACAAAAAAAAGCCCTGAGTACACTAGAGCAGTTTCTGGGCAAGAGGCCTGAAACCAACAAGAATACAAGTTAGACCCAATGCAGAAAAAGGGATACAACGTCAGATTAGGACCAGGGAGATCTAATTTGAAATGAAGCTCACCAGATGAATCTGGGATCTGTTATTATTCTTCTGCCTAGTATATCTCAAAGGGCAGGGGTGACAAACTCATTTGTTATGGGGGCCAAATCTGACCAAAGTGGGACCTTGTTGGGCTGGGCCATGTGTGTACCTATTTAAGATTAGATAGCAGAGATGTAAACTTTTAAAAAGACACAGACGACTGAAGATTTTTTTTTTTAACTTAAAATAAAACATGCTTAAAACATTAGCCCTAGTTTGTCTCAAAGAGGCTTTCTTTGTATTTCTCCCAAGAGATCCATGGAACTGGGCAAAGGAAGCTCTGGCTCTTTCCCTCCCTCCCCAGAGGACCAGGAGAGGTGGAGCCTCAACCAATGGAGAAAATCGAGGTTTTGCTCTGTAGCTCCTGTGAGATTAAGCAAGCCTTGCAAAGCAAGCTGAGATGCAGAAGGAAACAAGGGAGAGGGAGAAGGAAGCAGATGACAGCCAGTTGCTTGAGGGCCTGCTGGGAGCCCTCTGGGGGCCTGATTCGGCCCCCGGGCTGCATGTTTGACACCTCTGTCATAGGGTTATTGTGAGGATAAATTGTGGGGGTGGGGAGACTCAGGGTGACATGCCAGCCTGAGCTACATGGAGAAAAGACAAACAATAAACTAATAAATAAAGAACACATAAGCACCCAGAACTGTCTTTCTGCAGCTATAATTCATGAACGGGAGATTGCCTCTTATCAGGCAACAACAGAAATAAGTATGAACTAGAACTTCTGGCTGCCAGAGAGCTGTAGAATCTTCTGGCTGTGCTACACACATGGAAACTACCATACAATAAATAAATAAATAGTATGAATGACATGCAGGCTGCCAAAAAGGGGGGACAAACAGAACAGCACCTAAACGTCATAATACGAATTTGACAGTGAGAGAACACCCCATCGCCCTCTGCAGTAGTTCAGCTTCTTTGTCAGGTGTCAAATTTCACAAAGAGAATTTTGCAGGCACTCAGGGCATTTTTTGTAGCAGGAACTCCTTTGCATATTAGGCCACACACCCTTGATGTAGCCAATCCTCCTGGAGCTTACAGTTGGCCCTGTACACCCTGTAAGCTCTTGGGAGGACTGGCTACATCAGGGGTGTGTGGCCTAATATGCAAAAGAGTTTCTGCTACAAAAAAAGCCCTGGTGGCACTGAAGTTTACACCACCATAATAATAATTATTTGTCGTATGGCAGAGTTATACACAGGAAGTAAACAATAATATAAAATACGTAACCAAGTGATAAAATGGATATGCAGATCGACTGGGCAATCCCCCTAAATACTAATACCTAGATTTTCAATCCACTCAGTCACAGCTGGGGAGAGTTCAAAGAGCTCTGTCACATGACCCTGGAAAGCCTGACACTCACATTCCCGTGACAGATGGAAAACAGTTTGGCAGGCTGCACCACAATCGCATTCGGGTCCTGTTATTATGCCCCATTTAAACAACAGGTCTGCACAACTGTCAAAGCCTGCTTGTATTCTGCTAGCCGTCTTCCATACTTTACGTGGCAAGTCAAATCCTGCAGGCCTTTTGTTGATGTTTATCAGCTTAGGGATATCAGGTGGAGCTGATTGCATCTGTGTTCGCAACCATTCAGTCCCTAGAATGAAATTTTGTCATTGCAGGATTTGTACAGATCTTGCTGCTGGCTGTTGGGATCTCAGCCGTGTTTTTGTGAATAGGCAACTCTCTGTTTTCTATATGATTCATGAAGAAGAGCATCTTGTGTTTGGAGATGAAGGAGAGGGATGTGGCACAACATGGGTAGAGGGTTTAATACCTCCAGAGGTGGAATTCTAGCAAAAGCTCCTTTGTATATTAGGCCACACACCCGTGATGCAGCCAATCCTCCAAGAGCTTACAAAAAAGAGCCTTGTAAGCTCTTGGAGGCTTGGCTACATCAGGGGTGTGTGGCCTAATATGCAAATGAGCTCCTGCTAGAATTCCACCCCTAAATACATCTGCTGATGGTTCTCACTGTTGAGTTGCACATCAACTGCTGTTGAGCCACACTAAAGCACCATATTCTGCAGTACCATACACCAACCCCAAAGCTATACCACATAATTTATGGAGAACGTTGTTTTGCATGTGTATTTTTGCTGCTACATTGGTAAGATGATGTTTATAGCTCAAGGCCCTGTCCAGGGTAATGCCAAGGTACTTAGGTATATGGTTGTGTGTAAGTCTGGTGTCATTAAGATAGACATTCAGTTTGCAGTTGGCAGGATTGTTATTGACATGGAAACAGGAGAATTCTGCTTTTCCTAGCCATCATTTACAGTAGCAGTTAGCCAAAATTTTGAGGTCCCTAGTCAGTATTTCCTCAGTCCATTCAATTGATTTGTGCCTTACTGAACTGCCATGTCATCAGCATAAGTAAACTTTCTGGATATCCTGCCTCGCCTCCTTGTGGTGCATTCTCAATAATACTGAAGAGCTAGAACTCATGGCAGCCAGACAATCGAAGGATCTCCTGAGTACACTATACACATGGAAAATCACCACAGTAATGGAAGATCATAATCTTCCCTCCACTTTTAGCCACCTACAAAAGGTGGGAGAAAATGGGAATTATGTCCAGTGCCTTAAACATTTTGGACGAAAGGCACAATTAAAGTGAAGCAGATAACCTCAGTTTTCCATACCAGACTGAAAATGTTGAAGATTCCTTAAGAAAACAGAAAGATTCCTTAAATTAGCAATGTATATTCAGTGCTGTTCTACTTAAATAGATGAAATTTTCTTCAAAACCACTTGACATTTCTCCATACAGAAGCCACAAATGTCTGGATAAGGGCTTATGGTATTTCCCTATGGGATTATGGTATTTCCCTATTTAGTGAACAAATTCTGGCAATGTAGGGATGTTAAATTTGCCATGTTTTCCAAATAACTGGACTAAGCTCCACCGTTATCGCTTTGCTCAAGAGGTCGAATGCGTCAGCAATCCCTTAGCAATTGTTAAAAAAAAAAACGAGGCGTGAAACAATACCACGTTCTTGAACCTTCACATTTGCAAGCCATTTTCTGCAGTGTTGATAGCTACATACATTGCGAGCTAAAGCAGGTATTTTAAAGCCTTAAATAAACAAACCAATTTCCTACATTGTTTTTTCATTTTCATATAAATATTAACAATGCAGAAACCTTGCAGTTATTACATCTGACTTCACATATTACAAGGATTTCCCAAAGCTACCCCACCCCCCACAAGATACACATAAGAAAGTATGGAAGGATGCAACTGTAAATGGTCATGGTACTCCTAGCTATCTGTGGCCTGCCCTTGTAAGAGGTAGTAGACTCCACGCAGAAATATATTTAAGGGTGCAAGGATACAAAATATATATATTGTTGTGTGGAAAAGATCCCAGATCTATTGGATTTTGTAAAATAAGCCCAGTGACAGCAATAAAGTATCTTTCCCCTTGTACACTCAGTGCTGATAGTTACAGCGGGTATGCTGATTTGCATCAATGACAGGATCATGACCCAGAAGTAACAATTACTCTACTCAGGAGTGTCAGTCCAGGGGCTGAATCAGGCCCCCGAAGGCTCCTAGCAAGCCCCCAAACAGCTGGCTGTCATCTGTTTCCTTCTCCATCTCTCTTGCTTTCTTCTGCATAACAGCTTACTTTGCAAGGTTTGCTCAATCGCACAGGAGCTACAGAGAAAAACCTCTATTTTTCTCAATTGGCTGAGGCTCCTCCCTTGGGGAGGAAGGGGGGAGAGGGTGAGCTTGTTTTTCCAGGGTCTCTTAATCACCCAGCAGAGCTACTGAGCCAAGCCTCTCTCCCTTCTATTGGCTGAGGCTCCTCCCTCCCCTGTCCCCTGGGAAAGGAAGGAAAGGGCCAGAGCTTCCTTTGCCCAGTTCCCTAGATCCCATGGGAGAAATACAAAGAAAGCACCTTTAGGACCAACAAGTGCTAATGTTTTAAACAAGTCTTAAGTCTTTTTTTTTTTTTTAAAAATTGTGTTTGTCTGAGTCCTTTATAAAGTTTATCTCTTCTACCTAATCTTAAATAGGTACACACACGGCAGGGCCTGACATAGCTTGGCCCAACAAGGTCTCATTTATGTCAGATCTGGCCCTCATAACAAATGAGTTTGACACCCCTGCTCTATATTGTTGATGAGAATAATTAGCCCTGTGATATAGCTGAGGCTGAAAGTGACTAGTCCAAGGTCACCCAGTGAGTTTCATTGCTGAGTGGGAATCAATTGATTCAGAAGTAGTGCCAAAAATAAAATTAATCTGATTTTGTATTTTTCAGATTATTTTAGAATCCAATAGGCAGCTTTTAAATAAAATAGCCGACAGAATACAGGAGGTTAATACAAAGAGACAATCCAGTTTTTCATCTGTGTGCAGCACTACATATATGAAACTGTGTAAGCTGTGCGTGTGCATGGAATACATCATAGGTGCACAAAACCTCATTTGGCATGTAAGCAGTTGCACAAGGAGTGGGACCAGACCATCTCAGATCATGTAACAGAATGCAGAATCAAGGAATGGTTTCCTTTAACCTGCTCCCCAGGATAGATTTTTGTGTGCTGACATTTAAAGTATCCAAAGAACATCAAAAAGTTCTTTGCAGAAACACCTGGCTGTCTACATCTATCAAGCTAATTTTCCCAAGATAAACCTGATAAGCCTTCTAGCAGAAATACCCAAAATTTATGTAGTGACAGAATCAATCACCATTACAAGAATTCTGGCACCAATGGGGTACATGTGGTTAATTTTTTAAAAATATCACAATTACATTTTTACCCAAAATGTGATTACATCATGTTTCTGCCCCTCCACCCTGAAACAGACAGAAGAGCCTGAATATCAATATTTACATTTCCCCCTTTAAGACCAACAGATAGTTCCAGTACCTTAAGTAAGTTGTTCTTCCACTTGCTTGAGTAGACCAGTACATCAGATCGAAAGTTAGTACTTATTGCTTGAGTATAGGATGATTTTCCAGCTTTCTGTTTCGAATTCAGGAGGGAAAGAGCGATTTTTGTTGGCAAGCCAAGCGGGTTGGGATTGTTTGAACTAACGGACCAAGAAGAGTAAACTGAAATCTTTTGGTCACTTTGTAACAGGTGTGCAGGCTTCCTTTTTAACAGGTAACACCATGTAAAGTTTGTTGTTGTCTTTAGGCTCGGAAAAGACAATCGTTGTATATCGCTTGCGTTTACAATGGACAAAGCGGCTCCAGTTTTTGCTTGGTGCTGGATGCTGGGTTGCCGACTATCGTTCACAACGCTGGGGGATTTCCTTTCTTGACTGTTTTCTAGGGCCTTCAGAAAGGAAGCCTGAGTGTTTACCAGAGCAGGTTCAAATGGCTTTCTGGCCACACTACCTTCAGTTTCAGAGGTTGGTACATTTGAATGTTCCGAGGATTCTTTTGTGAATGAAGATATCCCAGGCTGAGCACATTCAGACAATGGAGGCGACAACATCACGTCAGACACATTATTGATTCCGCTGTTTTTGTTGTGAGGTAAGACATCCTGATCCGATGAGAAACTTTCGAGGGGCTCCATGGTACAGATCTGGCGCACTAAGACCGGCTTCTTCTGTTTGTGAGTTTCACCGGCTTTCATGTTCAACTGATGCAGCGATAGAGCACCTGTGGCGCTAGCGGCTCCACTTTCGTCTTTAACACGCTTCTGGTGTTTCTCCATGGCGATGTCTAAACTATTGGCTGGGGAAAGCATGCGTTTGCTTGAGGCTGTGGCCTCCTGCTGAGGGAAAAGTCCAACAACTGGCACTTTCTGGATGATATTTAAGGATCCCAATGAAGTGGAATTTTTGCTTCCCGTCTCGGGAAGCAAATTTTCAAACAAAGGTCCCGGCTGTGAGCTTGGCAAGCACCTCAGAGGATCTTTGTGGGACTTTGGCAGCTGACTTTGATCTTTGAGGGTTGGCACCAATGCGATATTGGTTTTACTAAGAGACTGGCTGGCCTGGTCCTGTGTCACTAAAATCTGAGGAAGGGGTGCCACCGTAGAGAAACCATAGGATGGAATATTGCTGTGAATGCGGACAGGGACGACAAAGGGTGCCATCTGATACACACGACCACTGCCGTGATCCGGGATGTGGTGCAAAGGAGATGGACCGTACGGATTGGATGTTTTGTCGTTTTGTTTTGTGTGCGTTTCTAATGCAACCCCAGATTGCTCTTTGCCAGCTGTGCCCGGAAGACCTACAGGATATTGCTGACCTATGCACATTGCTTTAACTTGAAGTTGATATTTGGGAGCAAAGCAATCCTCCTGCATGCTATGCTGACCAGGAAACATGCTCATGCTTTTCTGAGTTCCAAGTGCTGGCCCTTTGAGAGAGGTTTGCGAATACTGGTTGGAAGAAGGTTGGGGAATATGATGCTGTAAACCAGGACCTAAAGCTTGTTCATTGGAAGGCAGGTTAAAAGAGAGGCTGCTTTTCACTGAGGGAGGCTCACACAAAGTCTTGGCATAAATCTGCGGGTGCTTTGAACTTGAAGAAAATTCCTCTGATTTCCCTGAGCTCTGCGATCTCTGAAAGGAAGCTGTAGAAATCTCGGTCCCAGGAGCCGTTTGAAAGGAAGTGCTTGACACAATTTCGGGCTGGTTTTTTTCCACAGCAATATTTAAAGAGATCTGCCTCACAAGGGGCCCCCTCCTCCTTTCTAGCAGAGGTACATGTCCAACAGCACCACCGCCAGGAGACAACTTGGATGTGGACGTCTCTGTAAACGAGGCAGGTCTGGGTGGAGACATGCTCCCACAGTCAAAAGATTTGCTTCTATAATCCACAACCTCCATGGACGGCTGGGTACAGTTAATTTGTTCGGAAGCAGCGCGTCGCATTTCTCTGTAATGAGGCACACTGAGTGTATTGGAACTGTTAGGAATGGTAAGGAATTCCAGGGATTTAGTTGAAGGTTCAACTTTGGAAGCGTTCTCGTTCTTAGAGATATCATCTTTGTCAAAAGAAGCGGAGAAACTCGATGCACGCGACAGGCTGCTCTCCCGACTTAAACTTCTAGAAAGCGTAGAGTCAAAGCTGGACTCGGCCGATGAGTGCTCGATTTCAGCCAAGCGAATCCTTTTCTTCTTAGGTGGGAGTTTTTCTGTGGGGAGCTTGGACAAGCTTTCGCTACGCTGGGGCCAGTTGAATTTTTCTGTCTTCTCCAGATCGCTGCATTGGCTTTCATGATCTTTATCTGGTTCCGCTGTGACCAGTATTTCAGGAACCTGGATGTTATGCTGGCGAACAAGTCTTAGGGATGTCAACGGTGCATTCCTTTCATGAGGAGCCACCGGATGTTCATGAAGCTGAGTTCTTGGAGCTTCCAACACCTGATGACCATGAGAGGCACGCAGAGGGGAATGCCTCTCCTCTTGAACGATGATGGTATTCAGAGAATGGAGCTTCACAGCTGTATTACCATCCTGAAAGGAAACGGGGGAAACTGTTTCAAAAGAGTCTGATTTGTCAAATGAACTAGGCCGGCTTAAGGAGTTTGTGTGTTGTATGACTGAAATTCCAGCTCCTTGTCTTTTCAGCTCTGTTTTTTCTTGTGTGGCTGCAACAGTCTGCTTTTCACCAAGCAGTAATGTCTTTGTCTCCATGGCCTCTTCTGCGCCACAAGCCTCTGGCTCATTTTGAGACAGTTTTTGAAGTGAAATGCTGTGTGAACCTAGGACGGTGGCAACATGTTTAGAAACACTGACAGTATTTCCTGGCTTATTCTGACTTCCTGACTCTATGTTTTTTGTCAAACTGCTGTTATCATTTGTCTGGGGCTCATCATCGTCATCTCCAACACTTTTCATCTTCCTCCTTTTCCTTATTTGAGACGTCTGCTCCCAGATACCAGTGGAAGTGGCAACACGATAGTGAAGGATTTGGGGCTGGGTACTGTTGGAGACAGTCTTATGTTCAGAATCTCGCATAGCTGCCTTGGTTTTTGGTCCGTGCAACTCTGAACAATAAAACTTTTTATGGTTCTCAAAGTTTTCCAGTTTTCTATATCTGTTTCTGCAAGTTTCGCATTCAAACATTGTCCCTCTGCCTTGATGCGACTTCTTTGTTTTATCCACACTTGATCCTTGTACAAATGATTTGCTTCTTGCCATTACAAATTCATTCGATGCGCTGCATCCATAGCTTTCATCTACGGATCGTGCTGGTCCAAAGCCATGGCTTTCAGTTACCAAAGAATCTTCTATTGCTGTTTGTCTAACAAGAGTGCGGGGATGCCCACCTTGGAGTTGTGGTGTGGAAGGTCCTGGTACAAAGACATCATCATACAAGGAACCAATTTTATCATCAAAGGACTGACTTCCACGAAGCGGGTGAGGGGGAGGTATTACATTTGTAGGTACAGCCGAATAACTGGTAGTAGGCATAGAATTACTTCTGGTTATAGGTAAACAGTCAAGGGTTGGTACAGATAGAAGAAAAACTTGTTTTGATTTATCAGTTGGTGTAAAAGGAGACTTTGGTATATCAGAGCTGGAACTAGTTCTTCTACCCATTGGTTTTAGATCAAACTGGAAGGAGTCTTTAAAAATATAGGATTTGGGGGAGTCAATACTGCCTCTTCTTGACAACGATGTTCTCCGTGGCTTCACACTGTCCAACTGTTTGTCATCTACCACGGCCTGGTTATCAGATATTAACTTTGAAATGCGTTCTTCAAGAGTTTTTGTGGCCAGGGGTGGTCTCATTTGGCCAGACGAAAGCAAGTTCTTGTCAGGGCAAACTGTCTGCACAAAAGACGCCACTGTGGTGCTCACCCGTGGCACGCAAGGTAGACTTTTACTCGGGTCTTTTTCAGGAGTGGGCAGTCCCTTCATAAATGGAGTTGGCGGACTCATGTTTTGATCTGCACTTTCTGAACGTGAGAAGTAGCCTGAATCAGTGCTGCCTAAACTTCTAGGGCTCAAGAGACACTTTCCTTGCTGATCTTGGGAACAATCAGTGGCTTGTTGCCTCTGTAGCTGTGCATGCACTACTGTCCCTGCAGGAGTCCCATGTTGTTCCTCAGAAATGCTCGTTTCTGTTTTCTGATGCTGCTTAATATCAGACTCCTTTACCAAGTCTGCATGAACCACATTTGGTTTCACATTTGAGGCTTTGAAGTCTCCTTGTCGCGTCGTACAAACTGTCGAGGTGGGGTCTGCTACTTTGGGGCTATTGGACCTTAAAGGAGAAACATTTACAGGGTGTACAATCACTTTAGGTAAAGAAGTCCTTCCTTGTGTGAATGGATCCTGTAATGGTGAGTCACCCATATATTCTGGATTGCTTAGCGAAACAGAGCTACTTTTGAGCGAAGATTCGGAATTGGACAGGATTTTCATTACATGGGCGTGTTCCAGTTCTAAGGATCCTTGGTCCTCCTGCCTTTCGTCGGCAGTACCTTCGTCATCGCTGTCGCCACTTTCCTCCACATCGGAATGGATGCTAAGTGCTTTATCCGACTCGTGGGACAGAAACAGACCAGTAGAATCTGGCTGGAGGACAAGTCCTAGTTTGATAGCATGGGCATGGGACTTTTTGTGCTTATACAGATTGCTTTTGGTCTTAAATGAAAACCCACAGGTCTCGCAAGGATACGGCCGTTCTCCTGTGTGGGAGCGGATGTGCTTCAGAAGAACGCTGGGCTTGGCACAAGCTCTGTTACAATACTCGCAGACGTACTTCCCCAGTTTTTTAGGCTTCTGGTCTTTCAGAAGGTTACATATTTGTTCTACCCCGTGGCTGACGACCGAAGCTATCTGGGCCGAACTGTACAGGGGAGCTATAGGTAACTGGGTGGCAGAGCTGGAGGGGTGAATGGACAAAGGAGATGCTTTCGCTACTAGCGGGTTTTGAGAAAAAACCTGAGTAACAGTAGAAGATGGGGGGTTGATTATAGAAGAGGTTACTGCTATGCTGTATATATGCTGGAGTTTGAGATTTTCCTGATTCTGTGGCTGTATCAATGAGTTACTGAAGCCGGGGCACGCTGTAATCTGTTGGTTCTGCTGCCCAGCTTTAGAAAGAATTTGTTCTTGTGAGTGAGTCACTGAGTGCATCTGTGCTTGTTCACTCTTCCCTGATGTCGCTACATGCACGGTCTGCGAAGTGCAAGGATAATATTGAGATCCAGCTACAAATTCTTGCTGCGGCAAAGCAGCGTGACTTTGGACACTCAGAGTATTGGATGTGAGATCAGAAGAGGCGCTTACAGTTTTATTTGGTTTCAGTTTTTCTATTTGCATCCTACTAGAAGGGCACTCTTGGGCTAAGGTGTTCAGCTCAGGCTCCATAGCTTTCAGTAAGACATCAAACGCAGTATTTGTACATGAGGATGAATTACTACAATCAACAAAAGGAATACATTCATTATTGTCAACCTTGGGTATGGTTGACATAGAGCTAGGGAGACTCTTCTTGACTGGTAAACTGAGTTGCGAGGAACTGTAGTCTTCTACTGGCCATTTATTCAAGTCCAAGGATTGAGGTAACCGACACAACCTGGCGTGTGCTGAAGTCTCAGATCGGGATGTTTTAACAGCTACCTCACCGCTAAGTGTCCCCTCGTTTTGTTTGCTTTGTTTCCCATTTTGCGTAGCCGAACTGCACTCTTCTTTTAACAGCTCTGAAGGATCAGGAAGAATATTACAAGATGATGAAAGGTCTTCTATTTTCTCCTTAGGTTTTACACGAGATGGAGTCCTCAGGGGTGATTTTGGTATTTTCGTCAGATGATTCTCGGTTACGATCTTTTTACGCTTCACACCTTTAACTGCGTCTGTGCTCCCTCTTGAAGCAGCCTCGGAGATTTCTGCCCAAACAGAAAGATGAAAAGTTATGTGATGACCATGCAAGCACAATTACCGTCGTCTGTAGAGCACTTTTAATAAACAAAATGTTATGAATCACTATAGCCACTTCCCTGGATGCAAAAGGTTATTCTGTGGGCAGAAGAAAGACATTTGCACCAGTGAAAGGCTACTTGGACCGGAAGGAAGCTCCACCACAAGAAGAACTATCAACAGGATCCAGCCCAATGTCATTAATTTCACTTTTAGGACACGGCCCCCAATGTTATGCCCACGGAGGCTATGGCACCCATCAACACTTTTCTTAGTCCCCACCCAGTGTTTTTAGAAAGTGGGTGGGACCATGGAGAGCTCTTACCCAGTAGAGCTTCTGATTGGCCACTGAAGGTCTAATCGGCTATGTAGATTAAAATAACATTGTTTCAGCAGCAGCTGCCATCACAGTGTTTGTCTTATCCTCTCTATACAGAATCACCGTAAGTCATCTGTGAGCAGGGCTTTTTTTGTAGCCTAATATGCAAAGGAGTTCCTGCTACGAAAAAAGCCCGGAAATTTACTATTCGCTGAGAGTAGGTTGATAGACTGCGAAGCCCTTTGGTCACTTAATTATTCACTCCCAACTACAACCATTGACGATGGCTCAATATCCAGTTCTACAGTCAGGGAACACAGCATATGTATCTGTAAAGCCAACAGTTCCAGATGGTGAAAGCAAGCCAGGAATTGGTTACTCTTGGATGCATATAGTTTTTGATCTAAGTCATCTCTGTGGGCAGTTAAATTTTTTTTTTTAACATAGGAGTTTATCCCTGGATATAGAACATTATAGAACAGAATGTGTAATAATATTTTGTGGCTGCTCACTTCCAGTGTTGGGATACTTTGTGGATAAACTGTGTTTCCAGTCTGCCTACTAATTCTGTCCTTATAATTACAAGATTCAGTAGGGAATACTGTTTAGCTGCAGCTAATTTTAATTAACTGTATTCATATTTAATTCAGTTAACCACACAATTGGTTCGCTGAGCAGTAGTGAATGAAAGCATGAAAAAACTGGAATAACTAGTATCAACAATCAGTTATTTCAATGTATACATTTAAAGGAAACTCACGATGGTATGCACCAATGCGAAGCAAGTGTAGTGAGGAGACTTTGAATAAAATTCTCCAAAATCAAATACATTCAGAACTTTCATGTAACATTATGTTAGGTTTAGTTTACATTTCAAGTAACTGTTGGCATTAAGTTCCATAAACAGGAGTCCCAAACTTTTTTTGAGCCTGTAGGCACTTTTGGAATTCTGGCATGGGGAGGTGAGTACAACCATAAAATGGCTGCCATAGAAGCAGGGCCATGGACAGAGAGGAACCCCAAGTGTGGTGGAGAATAGGGGAAATTAAAAAGTGAACTGGGAAAGGGGATTTTTTTTTGCTAATCACAGATAGGGCTTTTTTTGTAGCCGGAACTCCTTTGCATATTAGGCCACATACCCCTGATGCAGCCAATCCTCCTGGACCTTACAGTAGGTCCTGTACTAAGAGCCCTGTAAGCTCTTGGAGGATTGGCTACATCAGGGGTGTGTGGCCTAATATGCAAAGGAGTTCCTGCTACAAAAAAAGCCCTGGTAAATTGTTATTGTTTGATGCAAACAGAATGTTCTGAGAACAGTGAGAATGCCTCATGGATTTGGACTGCAACTAGAGTTTGGGAGCAGAGGAAGTAAATATGTGGGTTTTTCATTTCTGTTCTCTAGGACTTCAAAATGTGCCTCACAAAATGAAATCTTTCTCTGGCTAAACTGCAAGAGAGGACTTCAATACAGCTAGCCGAACAAGAAATCAACACCATCATGTGTTTTTATATTTAAGACAGAATTGTCAGGATAGCTTTAGAAAATGAAATGCTACATTTTTCAAAAAGTACACAGTATAAGTCTGTTTTCTCTCCTATTGTCAAAACAAACCCAGCTCTGCTGAGTCTGGCACCCACAAGTGATTTATTGTGTTGATTTCTGCTGTGAGCGATTTAAAGCATATGCACTTACAAATGTTGAGCTTTCCTCAACAATCATCAACAGAAATTAACTTCTCCATTCAGAAGAGGAGCCAAGTTCTTGAACTGGAATCTAAAACATTATGCTATATAGTGGGGGCGGGGGGGGCAGGCGGGGAAAAAGACAGCTGTGACTCTGGACATCTATGAAGAGCTCCTCACTTTACGATAGCCATGGATACAAAGAGGAGTTGGCCACAGTGAAGGAGCTGTAACCAACTTGATACTTCCGGAAAGATCCAAGTCCCTGTTGTTCTGAGATAAGCAATTTCAGCCCTGCAGGTACATAAAGGTAAAAAGGTAGTCCCCTGTGCAAGCACTGAGTCGTTACCGACCCATGGGGTGGGATGACGTCACATCACAACTTTTTGTTATGGGGTGGTTTGCTATTGGCTTCCTCAGTCATCTACTCTTTACCCCCAGCAAGCTGGGTATTCATTTTACTGACCTCGGAAGGATGGAAGGCTGAGTCAACCTTGAGCAGGTACATATGGGATCTTTAAAGAGGCAAAGAACCAGACTGAGGAGGAGCCAGCGAGGGAATAAAAAAGATATGGTGACGAAACTGAGTGAACAAAACTGTGCAAAGGATAAAGGAGCAGCCAGTTGGTTAGATAGTGACTCCGGGGGAGTTTGGCTTGCATTTAATTTGTTTATAAAATTAGGCAGCAAACCAGGTTGTTGGAAACAGATGACAGATGCTTTTTTGTGTGTTTGTTTAAGCTCAGTGGTCCATAAAATAAAGGCTTTAGTTAAGCATTTATACGTAACTACAACCCTTTTGTCCGCTGACACACCAATGTTTCCACAGACATTTCAGGTTTTTTTGTCAATTGGACACTCAAAATGATAGAATGTAAGGACAAAATCTATTCACAATTAAATTTAGAGTTTTGATTTTTCAACGGAAATGGCAGAAATGCAAATAATGAATGATAACGAACATGGAATTCTACCAAAAGGAGACTCTATGAATTTAGTTGAGTGAAATGGCCGGATACAAGTCATGGTACTGCCATCAAAGCTTGTCGGTAAGTGAATCAAGAGATAGAAAATTTACAACAATCCGAAATAAGGCAGAAAAATGACTTCCCGAATTAAGCAACTAAGATTAGTTTTCTCCATTTTACTAGGCTATAGTGAAAAAAGCATGCTGCTGTATGCTTTCACACAAGAGAAAGGACACAGCCAGGCCAATGATTTCAGAAGTTTCCTCCTTTTATAGCCAGTTTCGTAAAAAACCGGCAGACCACACTCACAAATATCATTTACTAAAAAGTGATGTCATTCAGCAAGTTCCTCAAAAGGCCATCTTAAAAAAAATATTGTCTACTAAGGAACTTGCTGAGCTATCTTGCTATTCACAACCACGAGTCCTTGCCAAAAAAATCCACTGCTGCTGAATTTACTAAATCAACTATCTGGCAGTCTTCTACTTTGTTACTCTCTCTAGTATTTTAATGCAAAGCGTTCAAAAATAGACGAAATCCTTATGGACTACAAAAGCAGGCCTATTCTGATGGAGTAGGTCAACAGCAAGTGTCCTTTGCGCTTGATGGGATGCATTTTGTATTTAGTGCTTAGAGCACCAAATGTAAGTAGTAAAGGGCCATGATTAAATATCTATGGAAGTGTGAAATGGTTTCAGTTTTTGCAGTTGCAATAGCATTCCTTTTATATTATGAAGGTATAAACAAATTTTGGTATTTCACAGACCTGCAACATCAGAAGGCCTTGTACTTATCATGAGAGTATGCTGAGTTTATAGGGTTGTAGAAGGAGGTTTACCTTTCTGTGGGTCTTCAGTTTCATTAAGTTCTTTTTGTGCTTCTTCAATTTTCTCTATGGAAAACAATAAAAAAAATCAGAATTAAAAGCAAAAATTAATATTGGATTAAAAAAAAAATTATTGCCACTCCCTGATGGACAACAATTTTGGACGATGAATATTTTCACCCGGGGTGGCAAACTTACAACCCAGGGGCCGAATCAGACCCCCCCCCCCAAAGGGCTCCTATCAGGCACCCAAGCAACTGGCTGTCATTTGCTTCCTTCTTCCTATCTCTTGCTTCCTTCTGCATAACAGCAGAGGCTTTGCAAGGCTTGCTCCGTTGCACAGGAACCTCAGAGCAAAACTTCTATTTTCTCCATTGGCTGAGGCTCCTCCCTTGGGGAGGAAGGCAGAGCTTGTTTTTCCAGACTCTCAATCGCACAGCAGAGCTATTGAGCAAAGCCTCTCTTCCTTCTATTGGCTGAGGCTCCTCTTCCCATCCCCTGGGGAAGGAAGGAAAGAGTCACAGCTTCCTTTGCCCAGTTCTCTCATGGGAGAAATACAAAGAAAGCACCTTTAAGATCAACAAGTGCTAACATTTTAAGCATGCTTTATGAGTTCGACACCCCTGCTCTAACCTATCCTTGCCTAAAATGTAATGGTAACCCAGTGGAGAATCAATCTATGATGAAAGTTTAGGGCAAATGCTACAATTAACACTAGGAATACAATACACTGAAATATAAAAGCCATAAATCAACATAGTCCATTAGCCAACTCATTACAGGCTTTAATTCTAGCTATCCAGATCTAAGTCTGTAGAAACAATATTCACTTATAAAACAAGGCTTAGTAAAGTCTCCAGGAAGATGCTCAGACTTTCTCATAAATTCAAGATGTCATAGTTCTGTGTTATATGATAGCTACCAAGAATGTATTTGTACATGGAAGGAATTAAGAGGCACTTTCAGATTATGTTAAAAGATTACAATGTGACAGAGAGAAAAGAGAGATGGTTTTAAAAGCATGCAGTACTGAAGCAGAGTTTAGAATTTCCCTTATTGATTCTTCAACAGAGTAAAAGCTTCAAACTCTTTGCCCTAAAAGAGAGCTACCACAATGCAGAGTCTTCAAGTCTGGGTCTTGCAAAAAAAAAAAAAAAAAGTCATCGTTTTGGCAACAACTGCTTTTATTATTGGAACAAAAACTCAAGGCTTCCTTTGTACATCTCTGAAAGTCCAAATGTACACAGGGTTTAAATTAGTGTTATTTTTATTCAAACCAAACAGAAGGGAGGGGAGGACCAATTTTAAACAACTCATTACAATATCATAAGCTTGGGGGAAAGCACATTAAAAACTTATTACAGTCGCAAGAGTAATATTTAGCTTCCTATACTCTGTCCCAACAGCTAAGATTTAAAAAAAACAACAACCCAAACACGATTTCCGTGTACATTGAGTAGCTGTGTTGGTCTGAAGTAACGAAAGAAAGTGAGTCTAGTTGCACATTCTTCCAAAGTGTACTTGCACGCCAAAGCTTATAGCTTAAATAAAACTCTGCTGGTCTTAAAGGTGCCACTGGACTCAAACTTTCTATTTCAGTGTGTAATCTGAAACACCTTCAAAGCCTTGTCTTTCCCTGGAAGCCACCCTAACGACAAAAACCATCATCTGGCCTTCCACTCCACTTGTCCTGAATTCCAATTTGCTTGTCTCTCTGTCTTTAAAAATGAGCCTCTGTTCTATCATTTCATTCATTCCATTCTCAAGCTACTTTTTGCTCTAGCATTCTTTGAATTGACCTCTTTGTCTGAGGTTTAAATGTGTTTACTCACAAGCAGGGGTGGAATTCTAGCAGGAGCTCCTTTGCATATTAGGCCACATGCCCCTGATGTAGCCAATCCTCCAAGAGCTTACAAAAAAGAGCCTTGTAAACTCTAGGAGATTGGCTACATCAGGGATGTGTGGCCTAACATACTAAGGAGCTTCTGCTAGAATTCCACCCCTGCTCACAAGTAGTCTCCTTATGCTCAACATACCTGTTCCATTGCTTGAACAGGTTGCAGTCTTAGGATTGGATCCAGGCTACATTTATCACTCATGGAAGGAGAGGGGCAATTTCTGCTGACTCCCTGTTCCAGTGGCATATTCTCAGTGTCCCCATGGCCCTAGAGTTGGCCGGTCTCCCCTAGGGAGCATGGGATTGCGGAGGGTGGGTTAGGGTTGTCAGTTCCAGGTTGGGAAACTCCTGGAGATTTAGGGATGCAGCCTGGGAGGACAGGGACCTGAGTGTGGTACAATGTTACAGAGTCCACCCTCCAAAGCATCCATTTTCTTCCAAGGATCTAAACTCTGTAGTTTGGAGATGAGCTGCAATTCTAGGGGATCCCCCAGGTCCCACCTGGAGGCTGGAATCTTCACCTCCCCCGCCCCCCAAGGAAAAGCACCACATGGAAATCAGTGGGCTGCAGTGGGAAGGGAGAGACAGGAAATCTCCATTCTACCACTGCAAAATTTAGTCTGGATCTAATCCATAATATATGATCTAAATGGTAATGCTGTCACAACATATAATTTTAATTCATGGCAGTTTCATAGTTATTAGCAAACTCTCACTCTAAGCACTAAGAGGCTTGGCCCTGAAAACAGGACCACAAAAATTAACACCCACTTGCCTCTTTATACCCCTTCTAATTAATTTCGGTTCCCCACCCAACTTCACGTGCTCACCCAACACCATCTTTCATCAAACTTCCCAATAGGCTTTCCTAGGGCTGAGATGAAATTACTCACTATTTTCACAAACACTTTCAGCAGTGCTGAACAATGCCTCCCTTGTTCGATTGTTTTTTGACACACCTTGTGCAAGTGTTTACTTGCTGGTTTAAACTGCCCTCATTCTCAATTGTCCTCAGTGATGTCACAGCACACGAGGCAAAAGTGATTGGCTATACAACGCTGGTATATTGCCTCATTCATAAAATAATCCTCAAGTGGGAGGGGTCACGCAGGTGACCTCTCTTAAGAAGAATGTAGCAGCAGCTAGATGGAAAGAACTGAGATGAACAGGTCATAAATGAATATGCAGGAAGTCTAAACTTCTTGTTTTTAAACAATTGTCATCCAAAATGCTAATGCTGAAAACCATTAACTGAAAGTGGAAAATATTATGAACAGTTTGGGTTTTGTCTAGTGTTCCCTCTAAGCTGAGTTAGTGTGAGCTAGCTCACAGATGTTTAGCCTCCAGCTCACACATTTTTATCTTAGCTCAGGAAAAATGGCCTCAGAGGAAGCTAATGTATGCAGTAACTCATGTCTTCAATCCCAGGAGCTCACAAATGGGAATTCTTGCTCACAAAACTCCACAGCTCAGAGGAAATACTGGTTTTGTCCTATCTTATCTTTCTGCATCATTTCTTACAACATGACATGCCTGTATTCAAGTTCCTCTCTCTTATGACCCAAAAATCATTAGTTACATTCAAAGCCACACACAAAGTAACCCTTTGTAGTACTACAGACATGAGAAGCCAAGTACAATAAGTTAATTTTTTAAAAAATATGGGATCACCATGTTCCATTGCCTGTACCCAAACTTTGGCAGGTGAGAGGTACAAAAAAGGCCCAACCTGAGCTGAAATAGGAGAAATGGGGAAAAGCTTTAAACACTGGGTTACAATACTAGGATCAGAAGATTTATTTTGGCTCACCGCTCTAAAAAACCCCCATAAAATTTCATGGCACAGCAAAGTTTAAAACTGGGCTGGAGAAAGGATATGTACACGGGTGATAACAAAGTCAAGGAAAAGGCAGTCAAGTGAAAACATCCTTAATTTCTCCCACTCAAAGCAGCAGAACTGGGAGCCGTTAGATTAAAAGTTGACTCAGAAATAACTTCTCCTTCATGGAATTTAAATTTAGGACAGGGGTTCAGCCCCTGGAATGTTTAATAAAATGATATCACACAAAATTCTTATAGCCACCTCCTCATGTTTGGGACTGCAGGAGTCAGATCAGTTCAGTTCAGACCATTATTGGCATAAGAACAATAATGACTCACAATCAAAAGCAGATACAAAGACCTGAAATATAGTAAGAACAATACATAAACAATCAATTAAAATAGCACCCAATAATACTAATCAAAAGTAGACACCCACCAATTAAAATACAGTAGTATGCCTAGATTTAATTTTATAGGCTTCTACTAAGAAGTTCGCAACACATGTAGTGATATGGGGATTAACGTCTTCTAAAAGGTAGGATAGATTTTTCCTTTTAGTAAATACATTGTGTTGGAGATATTCAGCTAAAAATTGTCTACGTTGTGAGGCCAGGAGAGGACATTCTAAAATAATATGGGATATAGAATCAAGGACTCCTAATTCACATGGGCATAATCTATTTTGGAGAGGTATCTGTCTAAACCTACCACAGAGAACTGTTGATAGGAAGGCATTTAAATGCGCCAAAGTAAAAGTCCGAAGATGGAACGGGGAGTCTAAAGTAAAAAAATAATGGGGTATCTTCCCATGTCTTTGGGGTATACCTAGATTGGCTGCAGAGCAAACAGGGGAATGTGAGGGGAACACTTTTGGTATTCGTGATCCATAAGCCTTGGTTGGATTGTTCTTAAGATATATAATTCGTCACATACAAAAAGAGTGTCCACCTCAATACCAATGTTTTGTAGTTTGTGGGTAAATGTAGAGAGCCAAATATGCCTGTCTTTCATCAGGTAGTGTAATAAACTTCCTGAATCCGTTCTGAAATGAATTTTTAACCAGAATTTACACGCCATAATCCAGGCTCTGGTTTCTAGAAGGTGTAAACCTAGCTCTGCACAAATGGATGAGTAGGGGACACTAAAATCTGACAGCAGAATGATGATTGCACATTCTCCACGCAGGGACTAAAGGCTCCAATCCACAATTCCATATAGCAACTTATGTCCTTTTGGGGAGGGTCATCCATAAATGGCCACCCAAAGTCAAGAAGGTCTGAAAAGAAGCATGCATGAATTAGACCTTAGAAATTGTTTTGGACATTGGATGAACTTTCTTTAAAAGGTCGCTGTCACTGTGATTACATGTTTTCTTCTACCACTTTCCCTGACCTGGATGGCCCAGGCTAGCCCTCATCAGAAGCTAAGCAGGGTCGGCCCTGGGTGGTTCTTGGATGGGAGATCATGGTGGAAGTTGAGGGTCACTATGCAGAGGCAAGCAATGGCAAATCACCTCTGAAGTCTCTTGCCTTGAAAACCCAAATAGCATGACTTCCACAAAGATCCTCCCATCGATGCTCTCTTTAGAAATTAAGCACAGCAGATTAGCGATTGGTGAAATCTAAGAGCCAGTAGGCTTCTTCTTCTTTTTTTTTCTGAGGCAGTACAGATGATAACATAGTTGGTGAACTGTGGACATTTACATGACTATGGAGAAACTGTATTCTGAAGGGGCCTTCCCCTTCACTCAGTTATTACAAAAAGGTAAATGTCTGTAGTACGTGATTTTCAAAAACTACTTTCTAAATCAGGAGTGTCAAATATGCAGTCTGGGGACCAAATCAGGCCCCCAGAGGGCTCCTATCAGGCCCCTGAGCAGCTGGCTGTTGTCTGTTGTTCTCCCTCTATCTTGCTTCCTTCTGCATAACAGTTTGCTTTGCAAGGCTTGCTCAACTGCACAGGAGATACAAAGCAAAACCTCTATTTTCTCCTTTGGCTGATAGTCTTCCCTTGGGGAGGACGGGGGGGGGGGAGGCAGAGCTAGTTTTTCAGGGCTCTCAATCACATAGCAGAGCTACTGAGCCAAGCCTCTCTTCCTTCTATTGGCTGAGGCTCCTCCCCCCTCCCCCAGTTCTCTGGGGAAGGAAGGAAAGGGCCAGAGTATCCTTTGCCCAGTTCCGTGGATCCCATGGGAGCAATATTTGCACAGCCAATCAAATCTTCAGTGGCCAATCAGCAGCCTTGCTTGGCAAAAGCCCCACCTGGCACCACCCACTTTCTAAAAACAGTTGGTGGGAGCCAGAAAAGGTGTCATTGGGCACCATAGACACCCCTGCTGCAAATCGTTCCATTTTAGTAAAATGTATCAATTGCTGCTCTGTACATGTTTAGGCCCTGATCTCTGTACCCTGAATAATCTAGGCCTTTGTCCTAGCCCTCTGTCTGTATTACATTTTATGAATCTGTATTAATCCAGCCCTTTGTCTGTATTAATTTTGGGACACTTCTTCTTTTGTGTGGGTTGGTATTGACCATAAAGTTTGTCTTGAATTTGCAGCACTTAGTCTTCTGGGTAACATCTGGATCTTAAGCCAATGTTTGTAAATGTGCTTAGTTTAGATTTACAGCTTTGCTATTTTTATCCTCACTGTTCACTGCTTTTTTTATTGACTACTTCTACACAATTTTAAAATAAATCACTTTTCTTCCGTTTTTTGAGTTCCTGAATTCAGGAGGTTTCAATCTGAATCTAGTACTTTATCCCTCACTGGCCACTACTATCAACCAGGCTGGTGTTGTGGTTAAGTGCATGGACTCTTATCTGGGAGAACTGGGTTTGATTCCCCACTCTGCACATGCACCTGCTGACATGACCTTGGGTCAGCCACAAGTTCTCTCAAAACTGTTCTGCTCAAGAGCAGTTCTGGGAAAGCTCTCTCAGCCCCACCTACCTCACAGGGTGTTGTGTTGTGGGAAGGGAAAGGAGCTTGTAAGATGCTCTGAGACTCCTTCAGGTAGTGAAGGGCAGGGTATAAATCTAATCTATTCTTCTTTTCTTCATTGTTTTGTGAAACCTGCCTGTAAGCTTCCTATCTTGCAAGTGTGACTTTCTTGATCTTCGTTCCAGGAGGTCTGGAGGCTTTGTCCCTTGGCCTCTGGCTGTATGGCTAGTGAAAAGGGGCTGGGGGTGGTGCTACCCTGGGGTGTCAGGTCTCATACTTCAGCTTTCTCGATTTTGTCTTGCTTCACCTGCCCCCTTCCAAGGGATCCTGGTTTGGGGTCCCTTGACACTACATATGCCATCTGAGTTCCTTGGAGAGACAAAGAAATGGAAATATAATAGCTGGCTAATAGATATAACCAGGACTTTTTTTGTAGCAGAAACTCCTTTGCATATTAGGCCACACACACACCCTGATGTAGTCAATCCTCCAAGAGCTTACAGTAGGCCTAGTACTAAGAGCACTGTAAGCTCTTGAAGGACTGGCTACATCAGGGGTGTGTGGCCTAATATGCAAAGGAGTTCCTGCTACAAAAAAAGCCCTGGATACAACCACTGCATCTGGAAATATTGGCATCCTGGAAATATTTAAGAGTTCATTACTAAGCAAATGAGAAGCTGGAACTATAATTTGAGATTCAGTTTCTATTTAAAGTCTATGTAAAATAATGAAAACCCTCGCACCTCAAGCTGCTACAAGTGTTCTTTTATTAGATCAATAAACTTTTTAAAAAAGAATAGGTGCTTTGAATTAAAGAACGACTGATGCAGATGGTATATAAAATGCTGGAGACAGAATGTCTTCCCGGGTGCTAACATTTACACTGCTCTGAGGGAGACAGTGTAAGCATGAGCAGAAAAATAAGCAGAAAAGGCTCTTAACTTTCATTCAGGACAACTTCATACTCGGTTATGTACTAATTGTGCTGATCTCAACCCCAGCATAATGTGTACTGTTCTTCAGAGGGGAACTAAGAAGTTAATGTTCTACTTCCCACCTTACACTAAGTAACAAAGGGGTTTTAGTCGTTAAATTCAGCCGCGGAAGGAAGTGTAACCAGCCCATTTCACACATTTTGCTCAAACTTCTGGCAGACTACAAAAATTAAAGCTGCTCTTTGAGTTGGTGATCCCCTCTCTACTGTCTCCCTGTATTCCTCTGTGTTGTTAAGAACATAAGAGAAGCCATGTTGGATCAGGCCAATGGCCCATCCAGTCCAACACTCTGTCACACAGTGGCAAAAAAATTTATATATACACATACACTGTGGCTAATAGCCACTGATGGACCTCTGCTCCATATTTTTATCTAAACCCCTCTTGAAGGTGGCTATGCTTGTGGCCACCACCATCTCCTGTGGCAGTGAATTCCACATGTTAATCACCCTTTGGGTGAAGAAGTAGTTCCTTTTATCCGTTTTAACCTGTCTGCTCAGCAATTTCATCGAATGCCCACGAGTTCTTGTATTGTGAGAAAGGGAGAAAAGTACTTCTTTCACTGACTGACATTTGTTCACTGTCTGACATTTCATCTGAGGCAGATAAGTCAAATTCATAAATATAAAATGGGAAAACATTTTAAGGAATGCCTGTTCAGATTAGGAATGGGCAAAAAATGGGAAAATGGAGGTTCGTGAAAGTTCAAGGTTCGTGAAAGTTCATGGTTCCCTTTAAGTGGCAAACTGTGCTGCTGCTACCAAGGCAAATGAACATTCACTTTGTGTGGTTTGCAAAAACCATTTAAAAGGATCGCTTTAAATCAGGGCTGTCAAACTCTTGGCCCGCAAGCCACACCCATCCCACCCAAGGCTTCAATCAGGCCCACAGCAATTTTCTGCCGCTCCGAGGCTGTCCACAACTGTTCCCAGCTTCTTCTGCCTTGTCTTTGCTGGCTTCTGGGCTTGCAAAGCTGCAAGGAAAACACAAAATGGGTTTTCCATTACGTGCACTCAGAGACCTTAATGGAAAATCCATTCCGTGTTTTCCCTGCAATTTTGTGTTGCAATGTATTTCAATGGAGTGGAGTGCTAAGACAGTGTTTTGCAGCATTTATGGCCAATGGAAGCTCCTTGAAAATAAAGGGTTGATGCTTTGAGCCAGCTTGTCTCTGCTGAATGAACTGGTGCCTAGTAAGTACTCTAACCTGGGAACTAACAGCCAAAGGGGACTATTATACTGGAGAGCAATTGCCAATTTGAGTAGACCTGTGAGGGGGGGGGAGAAGCTTGCAATGCCTAGCCATTTCATGTTTTCCTAGACTCAGAGCATTTTATATTTTTAGTTTCCATGGTGATCCTTGTGCTTTTTCTTCATGTTTTATTTTAAAAATTGCATTGCCATATCCCATTATTCCCCCACATTTCCACTTTAAACAAAATATCACAAGAGTTTTAAGCATGTTTGTATTTTAATTGTGCTTATCTGTATCGCTTATAAAGTTTATATCTCCACTACCTGGCATTAAATTTTATGATGTGCATGGCTTGGCCCCACAAAGTCCCATTTGTGTTGAATCTGGCCCTCGTAACAAATGAGTTTTACACCCCTGCTTTAAATGGTTTTTGCAAGTTGTGCCATGGCAGAGCTTTGGGGAAAGCATTTAAAGAGACCTTTGGTTCATGCCCATCCCTAGTTTAGATCCTTACACTTACAGCCTATTTCCTAAAGGATCTACACAATAACTATGCTGATTGGCTGTGTGCAACACCCTACAAGCTTGCACAGACCCACAAGAGAGATTGATCTCACAGAAAAATAGCTTCCCAAACACAGGGCACTGTAATATATAATACCAGGGGTCCTTTTGTCGAAAAATAGGTGGCGGAGCTAATTAGCATAACTCATTAGCATATCCCCCAGTCAAAAGCAACCCAATGCAAGAAAGGAGAGCCCTGGGCAGGCGAGGCCTGCTTGGCTAGAGATTCCTCCCTCCCATCCCGTCAAAAGGCCAGCAAGCCACCCACCACCCAAAATCATATAAGAAGTGGAGAAAGAATGGTATGGGCTTCTCCAGGAGTTAATGAGGGCTGCTGGGGGTGTGGCAAAGCTCCTGGTGGCTGGCTGGCTGCCAGCTCTCCTAATCCAAGGATTGTTATGCAGCTGCACTTACTATTCAGTGGACAAGGTAGGTGGGGAGGAAGAGGTGGAACCCTCAGAAAGGTTCAGGAGCTGTGCTCCTATGAGCTCCTGCTGAATCTGAGGCCTGTATTATACGTATATTTTAAAAATCCAGACACATGGTGCAGACTGTATACTGGAAATTACACTCGAATAATGCCCACACAAACCAAGCCCTGAAAAATCTGCCACTCATTTTTACCTGCTGGGCAAGAAGTTTGACAAGAAAGGACAATAAATCCCTTGCATTCTCCTGCTTTCTTCTAAATGTGTACTTCTGCCTTTATTTGTGCACACCGCAAGATTGAGGCTAAGATATAAACCCTACACTACAAAAAGACAGCCTTCAAATGTGAACTATTCCTTACAAAATTCTTAATTTCCTTCCAGTGGACGGGGCAAGGAAGAACACCGAGGGGGAGGAGAGATGACAAAAAAGCCATATTTAAAGCTGTCAAAAAAGTTATACTAAGAACTTTCACTTCCTGCATCTCTTATATACAGAACTAACCCTGTAAGAATGACAAAAGGTGAAAAGTCCTCTTGGAAACAGTAACTTCAGCTAGTGAAACTAATGAATGGAGGCATTTATTTGTATTGCAAATACAGCTAAAGTTTATTATAGCCAGAAACAGAAACCAAGAGAAAATACATTCTTCTCTGTTCTCAATGTATCTCTTTGTAGACTCGAATGAACTCTGCACAAGGAAACTAGTGGACTGCCTAAACAGAGACAGTAAGCAAATCACTCCTAGAACAACAGAATTTAGGAAACAGAATTTAAATGTTTTGATTAAATGTTGATATGGAAATCTATTTATTTATTTTGATAAATTTATATTCCGCCCTTTCCCAGATGGGCTCAGGGCGGATTACATCCAGGTAAAACCACTCAAATACAATAAAGCCAATAAAATGCAATTA
The DNA here is from genome assembly GCF_032191835.1 of Heteronotia binoei. NCBI lineage: Eukaryota > Metazoa > Chordata > Lepidosauria > Squamata > Gekkonidae > Heteronotia > Heteronotia binoei. Next base: position 112,667,404 of record NC_083229.1, on the reverse strand, counting down.
AAACAGCGATGTAAAAGATTTTGGCAAAGTGTTAATACATTTAAATTGTGCCCAATTTCACCAACATTTCTGGAAAAGCTTCAAACAGCAAAGTTTAACAACCTACCGTACTTTGACCTTTCTTTCTTTTCAGAGGAGCAGATATAACACTGAGCATGTGGCAACAGTGTAATTAATATCTGGAAAGTATTATATAATAGCAGTTGTAATTATAACCAGGGATGTTACACACCTCTCTGTTTGGATTATAAATTTGATTGCAAATTGTACACTCTACAAAAAAAATCATTTATTTTTAAAACTTCGAAGTTGGTAAGAACTAGAATTAGACTCTGAGCGCATGCATAGTTTTCTAGGCTATCCCAATTTTCTCCCATTCCTCCTCTATCATCTTTGTTTCAAGTTAGACAAATTAACAATGTACAAAGAGGTATTTTGATGCTAATAGTGTACCTGTGTAGGGGATGGAATGGGGTGCTGAGATTTAGACTAACATTTCTGTAAGTGTGAAGACTTGGGCTTATGGAGCATAGTTTCCCCCATTTTCTCCCTTCCCCCCACCCCCTCCACACTCTGGCAGCTCCACTGCCCTCTGCAATCCTCTTCTTGTAGGTTCCCTGTGTCCCAGGAACAAGATTTCAGGGGACATTTGAGGGCTGTGGAAGGGGAGAGGCAGGAAAACCTCACTTGGTGGGTGGAATTCCTTGTGCTCATAGAAAAAAAATTTGTATCCAATCTAGTGCATCTCTCTCTTCTTGACCATGCCCTACTCCACATCAGATTCCATGTTCATCATGGGAGGATTGGGGTGTGGGTCACAAATATTCTGTGCAAGTATGATCTTGGACTGCTCTGCCACAGGTATCCCACTGAAGCATCCAAGAGAGGAGCAAATATTAACCTGTTGCACCAGTTCTCCAGGGGGGAGGCAGAGAAGGAAGCGGCATGAGTTGTTTGAAAAGGAAAGGTCCTCTGTGCAAGCACCAGTCGCTTCCGACTCTGGGGTGACGTTGCTTTCACAACATTTTCACAGCAGACATTTTATGGGGTGGTTTGCCGTAGACTTCTGCAGTCATCTACACTTTCCCCCCAGCAAGCTGGGTACTCATTTTACCGACCTTGGAAGGATGGAAGGCTGAGTCAACCTCGAGCTGGCTACCTGAAAACCCACCTACCACCGGGGATCGAACTCAGGTCGTGAGCAGAGCTTAGGACTGCAGTACTGCAGCTTTAACACTCTGCGCCATGGAGCTCTTACCTCTTACTAATTTGTTTACCTATTACTAATTTCTAATACTGCTCATTTGACCTGACTGCCAACTCTTAAGCATGTTCGATTGTAAAATATGTATGCCTTTTAACACAGCCACTTGGAAATTGTAGTGAATTCTGAGCATGCGCCAAGAAGATGAATGCTACTAACTGCACAAAAGCAGCGCATACGCTCTTATACAGTTGATTTCCAAATGATCCATGGGTTGTCCCATGATGAGCCAGGACGATACATAATCCAAATTGTGACCATGAGTCAACATGTTGAATGCCGACACTGTTAGATCCAAAACTACCATACATACTGCACATTGTGAATTGCTGAGGTGATCAGATGAACTGCCTGACTCAACAGCAAACAAAGCACATTTCATTCTTGAATTGCTGCTTTACAAACATTTAATCATCCCTTGATGTAAACTCTGTGGTATGCAATCATTTTTGATCAATAATTGCCACGTACTAGGGTTGGTCCTGGTCACTATTTGAATGGGAGACCACCAAGGAAGTCTAGGTTCATCATAGTACTATGCACTAGCATGGATAAGCAGGGTTGGCCCTGGTCAGCTTTTGGATTGGAGACCACCAAGAAATACCAGGATCGCTATGCAGAGGCAGGCAATGGCAAGCCATCTTCCAATGTCTCTTGCCATGAAAATCCTGAGGAGTCACCATACGTTGGCTGTGACTTCACTGTAAGAAAGGGGAAGAGGAGGAGGAGGAAGACGACATTGGATTTATATTCTGCCCACTGCCCTCCACTCTGAATCTCAGAGTCTCAGAATGGCTCACAATCTCCTTTATCTTCCTCTTCCACAACAAACACCGTGTGAGGTGGGTGGAGCTGAGGGAGCAGCTGCAAGAGCTATGGCTAACCCAAAGCCGTTCTAGCAGCTGCAAGTGGAGGAGTGGGGAATCAAACCCGGTTCTCCCAGATAAGAGTCTGTCCACTTAACCACTAAACCAGACAGAAAGACAGACACATTGAGCTCTGTATCTCAGAAACTCAAATATCAAAGAGGACAGGCCATGGCTTTTTAAAGACAAAATTAAAACTAAAACCACATTTTATTAAAATGCTTGACACACTCAAATGAGGACAATCACACTTTAAGCGTTAATTTCTAAACATCATTAGCTCAAATCTATCTTTTTTTAAAATGCCCATGTTTGCTGTAAATTGCTTTGCCCTACGGGGCAGCATGCACACAGACAATGTTGGGTGCGTGAACATTACCCTTATTACAATTGATACAAAAACTGCACTGAATTTGATTGAGCTAAAGAATGATCCTGCTAGCGGAATAAGATAAATTTAACCAAGCATCCTAATGTGTGGGCGGGTAGGTGGGTGTTCTCCACATCACTGCTACTCAAATGCAGCGCAAAGGGAAAGGGAATTTATAGCAGTGTATAAAAATCATCTGCAAAAGGTTTAATAACAGGAGGAAGAGATGAACTAAAATGTATGCAGCCTCCCTTCCTAGCATCTTCCTGGGGAGCCCAGTGCAGTTTTCACAGCAGCATTATTTTATTTTTAATTATTTAAATAACTCCTATGTATGAAAGCACAGTAACAGGATCACTGATGACATTACAGCCTTCAAATAGCTGCGTATGGTATGGTACCTGCAAAATGTGTAAAAATTTGAAGTAATTCTTGTGAACAAGCAGTTTGATTGCTGATGGGACAAACAACAGAATGTATAAAAATGCTCCTACTAAGAGCTGGGCACCCGCGTGCTCTCCTTCCTACACACACGCTGACATTTTAAACGATTCCGCTGAAGAACATTACGACTAAGCAGACAACCTCTGTGATTAAAGTGAATTTACGCTTACATGGCATGAGAAATGAATCCAATTACAATCCTGGCCATTCATAAAGGTAGAAGGTGGTCATGGCTTCTGAATTCAAAAGCGCTCTGTCTCAGTCCTAGTAGGCTGTGTCAGCTCCCGAGGAGATTTGCAAACCTACTGCCTTCTAAGCTTGGAGGTTCAGTTTTTCTTTAAATGCCCTCTAGACAAGAGCTAACGCTAGACTCTAAACAGTGGTGGGAAATGCTGTCAAGTCATAGCTGACTTAAGGCAACCCCTTAGGGTTTTCAAGGCAAGAGACATTCAGAGGTGGCTTGCCATTGCCTGCCTCTTTATAGCCACCCTCATATTCCTTGGTGGTCTCCATCCAAGTACTCGCCAGAGTTGACCTGCTTAGCTTCTGAGAAGATCTAGCTAGCATGAGCCATCCAGATCAGGGCACAGCTCTAAATACTACATGCTTTATTAGCGTTAGATGTTGTTGTCTTAACTCTACCTTAAGAGGGGAGCAGGAGAGATGATCAGCTTCGTTATTAACCAACTTGCATTTTCATTTACCCCTGACTCTTGTACAATACAATACAATACAATAAGAATACAATAAAATAACCTTTATTGGCATATCGAACATGGCAAGGAACCAATCCATCCATCAAATGGCGATCAAATACATCCATCCATCAAATGCAAATACATCAAGCACCTTGTAGATGCTAAATATAAAATGTTTGCGACAGTTTCAATTACCAGTTGGTTCCGAGTTGACAACAGGAAGACAATTTTATATTTGTTGGGCTTCACTGTTTGCTCACTCAGACAGGGGTCAATGAGTATGGAGCGCATGTCAGAGTAAAAAGTACTGTTTAGGAACACATGTTCTAAAGTTTCTATCTCTGGACATGCACAAGAGCACAGTCTGTTAGCACAGGGAGTTTTATGGAATCTTCCAAGAAGTAGCTCAGATGGTAGCACATTGAACCTAGCTAATGAACAGGCTCTGCGTTGCCAGGGGGCCGTAGGAAAACAGGTTTACAGTACAATCCTAAACCGAGTTACACTCTTTAGGGTTTGCAGAATCTTTTGGGATCAAGTGCCGTGTTCTACTGGAGAAAGTTTTCCTTCCAGACGTTTCGTTCTCAGCTGCGGAGAACATCCTCAGTGGCGTTGCAGCCAGAGCAGGCGCTCAGACCTTCTTGGCTGCTGTGCATTGAGTGGGGCCAGGGCTGCTGGAGAGCTGCTATTTCTAGGCTGGAGGGGGTGTGATGAAAGGGCAATTGATTTGTGGATGTGCCCATTGTTTGGTGGGCTTCCTGGAAGGGTAGTGATAAGGAAACTGGCTGTTGAATGTGGCCATTGTTCTGTGTTAATTGCTGGGAAGATTGGAAGGGGTTTGAAGATAAGGAAGATGGTTGTTGATGTGCTGATTGTTCTGTGGAATTTGCTGGTTGTTCTGAGACTTTCTGCAATTTATAGTCTGTAGGGTGTTTTGCAGAGCTGGGTACCAAGATTGGTGGATGAAAATGCCTTCTTCCTTTCTGTTACATCTGCTGAATCCACTGAGTTCAATGCATTGTTAGTACCTGCACAGTCCCATGGGAAACTTTACAACCAACCAGAGTATCTAAGCAGACTTAGGTATATCCCCTGTTTTGATGAAAAGGTCAGTAAGAGCCAGCTTGGTGTAGTGAGTTGTGTACAGACTCTTATCTGGGAGAACCGGGTTTTGATTCCCCACTCCTTCACATGCATTTGCTGATGTGACCTTGAGTCAAGTCACAAGTTCTCGCTGTGCTGTTCCTCTCAATAGCAGTTTCTGCCAGAGCTCTCAGCCCCACCTACCTCACAGCGTGTCTGTTGTGGGGAGGGGAAAGGAAAGGAGATTGTAAGTTATTCTGAGACTCCTTCAGGTAGTGAAGGGTGGGGTATAAATCCAATCCCTTCTTCTTTCCATGTTTCACAAACGCACACAACAAATTCAGTCCTTAATCCAGAATATTATGTAACTCTCTTCATACCATTACCTTGGCTAACTGACCTGCATCAACTGAATATGATCCTGTTGGTTCTTCAGGATATTTCAGAGCTATCAATAGCATGAGATACTTCTGGACCTGCATATTTCTGCTTTATAATAATTCCGCTCATTGCTAAGGACAGTGTCATTACAGAAGGTGATACAACTGCTGCTTCTCACCATGGGAAGTTCCTTAGGACCCAGTTTTATCCCACAGACTCTAACATGTACATGAAACTGCTGGGTGAGATACTCAAGGGATACGGAGTCCAGCAGAATCAACACGCTAACCATATCCTAGCTGTAGTTCTCCTATACATCAGATCTGGGTGAGGTGGTTTTCTTTGTGCCATGGTGTAGGGTTTGGGTCATTAATGGCCTTTGTGTAGCTTAATAACCTCAATCCAGACATATCAGTGTACTGATAACAGGAACTGACTGGCCTGGTAAATGGAGAAACACTTATCCTTCATGGGCTCAGACCTTCCCTAAAGAGTCATGTTCACAGCTGGGGGAGGGGGGGAGGCTTTAGGATTCCTATCTAGTAATTATAATGTAAAATGTCTTTTGACAACTTTGAACGATTTGCCAGTTTTGCCTATTGCTGAAAGGTAGGCATAAAACAATTGTGGGCAAACCTCAGGAACTTCCAGAATAGATTAACATATTTAATATGAGACTGGCCTTAAAGGTGGGTTCCAAAATTACAGCTAATTTGCAATACCATTGCCTAAAGAGTTTTTAAGATGGGACAATCCTAAAAGACCTACATTGGTTAGGAGTTTGGTTCTGAGCCCAATTCACAGTGCAGGGGTTTGATCTTTAAAGCACTATAAAGGCTCTGGATCAAAAGGAGTCCACATGAGCCCTTTGGCTTATAATGTATTTGTGAGGCCCTGCAGTGGATACCAAGCCAAGCAGGGGAAAAGCCCAGCAGGAACTCATTTGCATATTAGGCCTCACCCCCTGACATCACCATTGTTTCACACTCAGGGCTTTTTGTAGAAAAAGTCCAGCAGGAACTTATTTGCATATTAGGCCACACACACCGATGTCACACTAGTTTCGCACAGGGCTTTGTTGTAGAACCCAGCAGGAACTCATTTGCATATTAGGCCACACCCCTGACACCTAGCCAGTCAGAACTACATTCCTGTGAATTCCTGCTCAAAAAAGGCCCTGAGGCTGCATGCGTCTAATCTCCAAGTCCAGTACTTTATACTATTATACAGACGCTCTCTCTCACCTTCTATACTATCACTAGCAATAAATAAAAGGAACAGAAAACTTTTAGGTAATGTGGAGATCATGCTGTGTCTGTAAAGTCCCATCAAGTAGCAGTTGACTTAAGCCACCCCAAAGAGTTTTGCATTTAAAAAAACCCACTCTCTATAGCAAAGTCTACTGTTCTTTGGTTTCCTGCCCCAGACCTTCTGTGTGGACGTCTTGTGAACAGGAAATCATTTCCCTCCAGAGCAGTGTGTGTTGGCTGTAGAGTTCATTTATTATATCACACTAAATTTATGCCAAATGAACCACAACAACCATACGTCAAAAGCAATTCCGGACAGCTCATTCATGTAACAACTAGACTTTACATACTCATATCCAGGGATTTTTTTTAATAGCAGGAACTCCTTTGCATATTAGGCCACACCACTCTTATGTAGCCAATCCTCCAGGAGCTTACAGGGTTCTTATTGACTGAAGTGGGATGGATAAGCAACTATTTGGGATAGAGCAGTATTTCTTAACGGAGGATATACCCTTCACTCAGGGATATTATTGTACAAGATAATCTAAAAATCTCATGGGGGCATTCTGAACTGGGGGGAGGGGGCACAATAAGTCCCATTTAGGATTTTAGGCAGCCTACTTGCAAAAGTTTCTGACAGCCAGTAGTGCCAAGTTGCTTCATACAGCTCATCCAACTTGGGGACAAAATCCAAGGTCACATATTTGCAGGGCTTTTTTTGTAACAGGAACTCCTTTGCATATTAGGCCATATTAGCCCCTGATGTAGCCAATTCTCCTGGAGCTTGCAGGGCTCTTAGTACAGGACCTACTCTAAGCTCCAGGAGGACTGGCTACATCAGGAGTGTGTGGCCTAATATGCAAAGGCGTTTCTGCTACAAAAAAAGCCCTTCAGATTTCTCAGCCAGACTATGCAAAAAGTGGCACATAGGAGTCTAATAAATAATTCAGGAGTCGGGTGATCAGGCACAAGGATCTCAGCTGTACAGCTTCTGTTTAGCATGCCAAAGGTCCCAGATTCAATCCCAGACATTTATAGTTAAAAGCAGGGGTGGAATTCTAGCAGGAGCTCCTTTTCATATTAGGCCACACACCTCTGATGTGGCCTATCCTCCAAGAGCTTACAAGGCTCTTTTTTGTAAGCTTTTGGAGGATTGGCTACATCAGGGAGGTGTGGCCTAATATGCAAAGGAGCTTCTGCTAGAATCCCGCCCCTAGTTAAAAGGATTTGGCAGTAGGTGATGTGAAAGATCTCTGCCTGAGACTCTGGAGAGCCACTGCCAGTCGGAGCAGAAAATATCAGCCTTGATGGATCACAGCTTCATGTGTCGCTTTGCATGTACGCCTAAAATCTTTGCATGCACACCTAAAATCTGTGTGTCATATGCATGTGTCATAAATATACTTATACTTTTTATGTCATAATTTTACTTGGGGGTGGGGGTGATTCAGTGAAAATATTGTATACTAAGAGGACAACTGGATGGCCCAGGCTAGCTCTATCTCATCAGATCTCAGAAACTAAGCAGGGTCTTCTTTGGTCAGTATTTGGATGGGAGACCTTCAAGGAAGTCTAGAGTTGCTATGCAGAGGCAGGTAATGGCAAAACAGCTCTGAATGTCTCTTATCCTGCAAACCCTACGGATTTGCCATAAGTTGGCTGGGACTTGATTCTTTTTTTTTTTTAATATCAAATTCTTATTGAAATATAGTCAAAGATTTACAGAAATGCATGTCAGTAATGCAAGGTAAGCCATAGAAAAAACAATTCCATCAGTATCAACCATCAGATAAGCTAGCAACCAATATCAAATAGAATTAAACCGGATGCTAAGACGATAATATGCATGTATTTCCTAAGACATTTAGTGAAATGCTAACGGTGAAAGTACATTGTTATCTAGTTGAATATCTTGACCACACACAATATCTGTACCCAGCTTATACCTAAGGAAAGGTAACCCATTTATCCAAAAAATAATATGAACCTGGCTTTTTAACTACTGTAACTGTATCAGCAAGATTATCCATGATAAAGTATTCCCAAAGTTTATTTTGCCATATTGACAGGAGTGGAGGATCCACCACAAGAGGAGAGCAGTGGAATAAAAAGTTAGAAGTCACTGAGGTAAACAGTATGGCTATGGCACGAGGTTACACCAAAGACACGTCAAGTACTAACAGCAGGGGGATGGTAGCCCACCAAGGAAAACAGCTAAACTAAAAAAGAAAGACCTACGTGGCTAGAGATTTATGACATTTGTGCCTCACTGAATTTGAGGGAAATAGTTATCACCACAATCTTCACTGGAGAGACAGGGCAGTTTTCTTTATAACAGGAAGTAACACAACATATGGATCACTCTGAAGCAATGGAAAGTTTGAGGCATCTTTAAGACCAACAAAGGTTAATTCTAAGTACAACTTCAGCCATATTTAAGTAGAATTGTAAAATACCAATTTAATAGATGGAATCTGAAAGACCATTCAATTAATTCGTTTAAGACTTCCAAGATAGAAGACTAAGTCCAAAATCAGAATTGAGTGGTAAAGGTGAACACATTTTGCCGTGTAATGGCTGAGTCCACACACCGAAGTTCCCAGATTAAATTATTTCAGTGATGCTGGAGGCACTTTTCCAGCCTCCAAAATTAGGTATTTCCTACCTACACAGAACTCCATTTAGGTTTGTTGGAACTGCTTGATTTGAACTCATTTTTGCTCTTATTCCGAAGAACCAAATTGACTACGCTTATCTTTCAAACCTGAAATGGGTCCTACTATCTCTTGAGAAAGCTTGTATCTCAAGAAAGAACATCTCTATGACACTGCAAGGAGAAGTCAAATGAGTTTCTGGAATAACAGGCAGATGACATTCAGTTCTCCACCTTCTACCACAAGCTCTAGTGAAGCAATGGAATCCCTCAGCCCCCAGCCTGGAATAAGCAATGGGGATAGATTAGGTCCAACGAACCGAAGTTTGTTCCAAGTATGTTAACGGTTGTTAAGGACACCTTCTGCATCTGCTGCAACATATTCCAACTGGCCGCAAAATGTTTTGATGGAAAAGAAGAATGCTGGATGCTTTTTCCAGAACTGCAGTACACATATGTGGCATCAATGACAGAGCCATGGCCCCTCTTCTGTTTTGGGATGTGGAGAAACGCCATTTTAGGCCTGTATTTAACTGGAGGCAGGCTTTGGGCCTAGTCTCCTCCCTTCCCCTCCTATCTCGAAACAGCAATTCTGAGGAGGCCTAAACCAGTTCCTGGGCTGGAACTGCAATTTATATTGGAGATTCTGGGTGGGAAGCAGACAGTTAAAGCTAGAAATCAGTTGAGTTCAGTCTTGGAGTTCAGACAGACTCAGGAAGGTATGGTCAGGCTCGCAACAATCTAAGTGAGGTGCCTGCCTTGCATGACATTCAGTCAGGGCAAGTATTAGAACAGGGGGAGAAGGAACATTTTTTCCCTACTTTGATCTGTTTCTTCTGTTCACTATTTTAAAATGCCTGTACATAGTTATATCCTGTAAATAAATATTGTGTCTGTTTAAAGTGGAGTCCCTCAGTACCACATAGTTCCCCCAACCGCTTGGAACACTAGGAGTGGGTAGGGGAATCCCTAGGGTGGAGAGGAGTGGCACAGCAGCTGGTTGCCAACTCTCTAGGGGTGCCCCAAATATCCCCAGGAAGCTCCAAGAAGGGTTCTTAGTAAGTCCAGAGGGAGGTTAGGAGGCTGTCCCACCTAACCAGAGCCCAGAGAGGGACAGTGGTGGCAGCGAATACCCTGAGGCAGCAAAGTGGAACAGCCCTTTCAGGTCAGTATACTGAGAAGGGCTGGGGACAGCTAGCAGACGCAGGATTGGTCCGCCACATGGGGCAATCTGCTAAACCTTTGTAATGGATTGGCCAGGTATCATCAGAAAGGCCTGCCCAAACCACAGTAGATAAGAAGGTACTTTCATCACTACCAATAAAACTCTTTATGCAGCCTGCCTGATTTAGATTTTTTTTTTAGCAGGAACTCCTTTGCATATTAGGCCACACACCCATGATGTAGCCAATCCCTCTGAAGCTTATAGTAAGTCCTGTAATAAGAGCCCTGTAAGCTCCTGGAGGATTGGCTACATCAGGGGGGTGTACCCTAATATGCAAAGGAGTTCCTGCTACAAAAAAAGCCCTGCCCTGCCAAAACTGTGAAATACATGTACTGTAGTCAAATACACAAGGGTTTCAAATCAGCAGGGGTGGAAATCTAGCAGGAGCTCCTTTGCATATTAGGCCACACCCCCTGATGAAACCAATCCTCCAAGAGCTTACAAGGCTCTTTTTTATAAGCTCTTGGAGGACTGGCTACATCAGGGGTGTGTGGCCTAATATGCAAAGGAGCTCCTGTTAGATTTCCACCCCTGCAAATCAGTAGCCACATTCTACATTTTCACATACTTGGTAATTGCAACCTAAACTGTGTAGTTAAGGACTGCACTTCTAGTGATTTGCCACAGGATGTGAAGGAGCAGATGGGCCCAAGCAGATGGTGTTTCAAGAATATCTTGAAACTCCCAGACTGTCAAGACACATAGGTTCTTTTATTTTCAGCAACTGCTTCCCCCATTCAGGACCAAGAGACGACATAACCATAGTAACAGGCTGACTTATCAGGTATAACCAAATGCCTGTCTATTCACAAATCAGCTGAAGATCCAGATCTTTGCTTAGTTACTTCAAACCCTGCACAATAACCTTCTCTCTCCATTCACTGTAACCAGCACATGAAACTGACATTAAAATGCACAAATTTTTACATAAGCAGAGAATCCTTAATCACTTAAGAATATGAACAATATTCTAATTATAAGCTAATTCAATACCCAGTCGTTGGTATTAATATGTTCAATATGTTACCTTAGGGGTCTACTAGTCACCAAGTTCTGTATGTATTTGAACGTCGATGGACTTCGTGTATTCGTTTGGGTTCTCTTTTCCCAGTTATGTTTTCCCGTTCCATTGTGTTAACATTTTTAAATAGCATCTCTCGAGCTAACCATATCCAGCAAACTAAAAATATACCCGCTATAGCTAGAAGATAGCTTCGCATTAAATGTAACGTCATTATCTGATTCTAAATCCAACAATACTATAGTTAGGTTTCTCAAAAAAAGGACATTTCTCCCACTCCTATTTAAATCATGCTATTCACATATAACGTAACAGCTTTGTATATTTTTTTGACTTAAAAGCCAGGATTTAACGGCTATAATTGCAGACAAAACACAGTTTTAATAATGGTACCAAAACTGACCAGACCACAAGAAACAGAGGCCTGCACTGTCCAAAGCTCACCACTAGGAGTCAGCTTTGCATATGTCCTGCACCAACCTTTACCCGACATATAAGAAGAAGTGAATACAAAGCTAGTAATGCTGATTGTCAGCACACACTTGCTGTATGGGCAGGAGGGAGGATAAGGGGAGGCGGAAATGACCCACATGCTGAAAGGGGTCTCAAACTTTGCCACACTCAGTTCTCTCACCAATTCACGGGGTAGGTACTTAACAGAAAGCAGCACAACAGACAGCTTGACAGAAAATGCTGCGCAACACACCAGTTTTTTTTCCTTGTCAGTTCTGACAGCATTTTAGGGTTAAACTGATCCTCTTCCTGTCACAGAGGGCTCCATGGAGTAGAGAAGGACAGGAGGGAAGAGGGTGCGTAGCCTTTCCCCCTGCCAGCCGTTTTCCTTTTTTCCCCCTGTGTAGCCTTTTCCATAACCGTCCCTTCCGGCTGCTCTCCTCTATTCTCTCATGATCTAGATTTGTGTTTGGCAGGAAAATCACTTGGGGGAACACTGCAAGGACAAAAGGATGACAAGTAAAGAGTTAAGCATCCCCAGGGGTCATTTTGTGGAAAAATAGTTGGTGGAGCTCATTAGCATAACTCATGAGCATATGCTGCCCCCCCCCCCCACCAGCCAAAAGCAACCTGATGCAAGAAAGGAGTCCCGGGCGAACAAGATCTGCTTGGGCTGGCTAGAGATCCAGCCAGCCCAAGCAGGCAAGCCACTTGCCACCAGAATCAGTGGAGAAAGGGTGGCAGGGGTTAATGAGGGCTGCTGGGAGCGTGGCAAAGCCCCTGGTGGCTGGCTGACTGCCCACTTTCCTAATCTAGGAATTCTTATGCAGCTGCACTTACTATTTAATGAACAAGGTAGGTGGGGAGGAAGAGGGGGAACCCTCAGAAAGGTTCAGGAGCTGTGCTCCTGTGAGCTCCTGCTGAATTCAAGGCCTGAGCATCCCTATCCGTTTATATCCTTTTACTCTGCTTTTCTCCACAACTGGGACAAAAAAACAGCTTACAGGATCATTCCCCCCCCTCCTTACAACAAGCCCCTGTGAGGTAGGTCTGGCTGAAAGAGTTCAGTTGGGCTCAAAGTCATTCAGCAAGAGTCCATAGCACAGTGAGAATATGAACCTGAGTCTCCAAGACCCTAGTCCAATGGTCTCATCTCTACACAGGATTTGCCCTTGTGTTAAAGCTCTGGTGGCTGCTACTGACATTCTGGCATGCAAGCTGTATACTGGGCCTACTCTGAAACTCGAATCAATGCAGACTGGGGGTGGGGGGGGGAATTAAAGTATAAAGCACGCTGAAGGGAAATAATAGATGCATGAGTGTACCCCGAAGGCACATCTAAAAACTAAGCAGTTCCAGCACAAACTCAAACAGGGTGGGTGTCACAGGTTTTAACCAGTGTCCCCTCTAAATTGAGTTCATGTGAGCTACCTCACAGATTTTTTAGCCTCCAGCTCATACGTTTTGGTCTTAGCTCAGGAAGGATGACCCCAGAGCACACTAATTTATGCAGTAACTCACAACTTTAATGCCAGTAGCTCATGAAGTAGAATTTTTGCTCACAAGACTCTGCAGCTTAGAGGGAACATTATTTTTAACTCCTGCTTCATCCAGATTTACCATGCTCCATGTCCTTAGGGAAGTGGGTGCTCCATCACACATAATCAGGTGTCAGGATTTCCATTTCAACAATGTGTATTTATGGCACAGTGTATCCTCTGAGCCTGCTGGGCTTCCCTTTCCAGCCTCCCTAGGAGAAGGGGCATGTGTCTGCGCTTCTGCTGGTCCAACAGTCTGCAGCCAAAAGTGCCAGTTTTATTTATTTTATTAAAACATGTGTATCCTGCCCTCCCATCTGTCCTCTGGATTTGGATCCATAAGGTGAATTCTAGCAAATTTAAGAGCACCATACAAAACAAACATACAAAAATGGTACATACACGGCCAAGGGAGGGGGATACTTCCTTTGACTCCAAATACAAACTATCAACAGCATTTTGTATATTAAAAAGCCCTCTAATGCATGAGAGTTCTAAAATGAAGCTGGAAAATCTGTAATGAGGGGATGAGGCAAATGCTCCAGGGGGTTAGAGAACTGCACATGTGGACTGATATAAACAGGCAAACTCCGGCTGTGGCACTGCAAAATTTAGCATGCAAACAGAGAGTGTGAATCGTTAATATTTAAATTTGCAATTGTCTCTTTTGTTTCCAAAAAATGTGGCTCATCCCCCCTCCCCAATAATGGCAGCCAATTAGACTTCTGAGTTTAAAATCTCCAAGCGATAACAGAGTGATGATGGAATTAGAATACACCAAAAGGTGCACAAACAAGTCCATAAAACCTCCAACAAAATTATAGCTTCACATGTTCTTGTATAAACTCTTATTTGTAAGCCCCTAATTTCACATTATTTCACATATAGCTATAAATATTATTTTACCCATTTATTAACAATATATATTATTAAACACAAACTCTGTGCTTACTGATATACTTCAGTTTTGACAGCACAGAATGTGGGAGAAAAGGGAATGAAATATCTGGATTTTGATTGGATGATAATAATGTGTGGGATGGAATGGGGCAGAAGCAACAGTATTGGTGCTAGATGCATCCAAAACAGAACTTAGTCCATCACACAGTCTTATAGTCCTTTGTGCACTATCCAAAGAATGTTATTTCGAAACCTGTCACAAGGAAAGTGCCTCTATTTTCCAAGGCAATCAAACTGAGGATGGTACACAAATTTAATCTGTTTTTACAGTGTGGCTTACTTACAAGTGTAAAAGACTGGGGAAGGCAATGGCAAACCACTCCGTAAAAAGTCTGCCGTGAAAACATTGCAAAACGACTGGTGCTTTCACAGGGGACCTTTCCTTTCCTTACTTACAAGAATGCCAGCATTTACAATTCACTATCAGTTTTACAATTCCATTCGTTCTCTTCCTCCGCAAATGCACAAGTTATACACACATACAATATGAACACCTTCCACAAATCCATTAAGCTTCAGAGGAACTTCTGGAACTAATTCAGGAGATGTGTCATGCATTGCTTCCTTTCCACAGGAAGTATTTACTGAAATCCTACACTGTCAAAGGTCGCCGTCAAACAAACAATTCACTTTTTGCTTTCAGCTGCGTATGCCCTAGTGCAGCCAAAAATAATTTGAAGGTCAAGTAACAATCTTAATTTTGATCCATTTGCCAAATAGCTCTCCATCACCCTAGCTAATATTCCATCCTAAATACTTAACAAGAGATGCATTCCAAGAAAAGCTAATACTATAGATCCCTGTGTCTACAACAAGCATTAAAGCAAGAGAATGGTGTACGCTAGCTGTGGAAAATTATACCTTTGGATTATTCAGTTTTAAATATGACATCCAATACAAAACAGTTACCAGTTTGGGGAAAAGAGAAAGAAAAGGACATATCGGTGTGGGCTGCTTTATTTTATATTGAGCTGGGTTATTTTACAATGCCATAGAACTATACAACAGATTCCTTACCACCTCCTCTATTGTACCACTGAAGGAAGAATAGCTGGATATTAACCTGAACCTAGGTGATTAAAGGGGGGGGGGGAACCCTACACAAACAAGCACATAATAAAACTAGTATTTTAACTAGTCTAACCAAGCACCCGCAAAAGCGACTCCCACTTTATACAGACATCGGAACTCAGTGAATTTTATGACGTATTTGTAAAACGGTACTGATGAAAGCAGCAGACTTCACTGGTGATGCTTCTTTAAGGAACTATTGCATAACAGTAGAACAAAGCAGGAGTCAAGTTCACCTTAAGACCAACAAAGTTTTATTCAGAACGTAAGCTTTCGTGTGCTCCAAGCACGCTTCATCAGACGAGGAATCAGGTACAGTGGGCACAGCGACATATAGCTGGTAGGCAGTGGTTTAGAATGCAAAATGGTACAAATTTAAGATCCCGTGAAAGAATAGTAAAATTAACAAATTGAGCAAACCTTTGAGCTGGGTAACCCTGCACACTGTACCTGATTCCTTGTCCGATGAAGCGTGCTTGGAGCACACGGAAGCTTACGTTCTGAATAAAACTTTGTTGGTCTTAAGGTACACTTGACTCCTGCTTTGTTCTACTGCTTCAGCCCAACACGGCTGTCCACTTGGATCTATCTATTGCATAACAGTTTCAGCAATCAATCCGCCACTTCTCATGCTCCTGTACCGGCCAACATGTACTTCATATTTTTGAGAAACATTTTTGCTCTGATCTTCAAAGTTCTTTAGGGAACAGGGGGTGGGGGGGGGGTGGGGGGAAGAGGTGTCGTTAAAAAAAAACTTTGACGTTTTAAAAAAAAATCTTAAATTCTGCATGCTTTCCTCATCCGTTCTTATTTCTAGTCACAACATGGTAGCTACTTTAATGAGGGCAAATCACAAGTCTGTACTTGCTAATAACTTACGTACTCCGCACAAATTCAAATTTACACGTACCACAGGAAAAGGTTCCTGCAGTAAGCCGCATGGTAGCGAATAACTATTTCACAAAACAGTCTTTAGTATGATGGAGAGCAGCAAGTGGCTGTTTACATAACAGTGAATTAATCTCTACCATGCATTCCATAATTTATACCCACAGTGTATACGGTACCCCTCAAAATTTGTAGAACGGAAGATTTCCATGTCCAAAATACAATTTATCCAAGCCAATGTGCTTAGCCTGCAGTTTTAGTTTCACAGCAGTGAAGTGGGGGGGGGGGGGAGAACCTGGTAAATTAATTACTGTCAACAGGAACCACAACTAATGTCCAGCAAAATACTTTATGGAGTGATACAAGCTTGTTTCTATTTCTCTCCCCCCACCTCCAAATTGTATCTTATCTGGCTGCTGGAGAATCATTTTAGCATTTGGCATTCCCCTCCCGTCTGATTGCCAATCAAACTGCAAAGTGAAGTTGAAGAGTTTCATCAAAGCAAAACAGATTGCAAAAAAAAAAAAAAAAATTCTCTTAACTAATTTTAGATTTAGCACATCAGGGTTATTTTTTTCTCAATTATTTCCATTTCAGAGTGATAGCCCCCAAAAAAGATTCCAGGAAACTGAGTAATTCCTTAAGATTGTTGATAATCGACAAGGCAGGGATAACTGGAGACCACAGCTTTAAAGAGAACTGATGAGCAACAAGAACAAATATTCTTGTTCCAATGGAAAGGCAGAGCTGGTATAAATGACTGAAGAATTTTAAAAAGACCAGAAGGACTTACCAAAGCAGACAACAATGCCTTCTTCTGTCACTTCCTCCATTCATGCTTAAAAAAATCAAAATCTCTCAATGGAACAGCTCTTGGACTGGTACAAGTGAGATAGTGTTTACTAACAGGCATCACATACAAATGTATTTCTAACTTGCCTACCATTCTATTACAACTATACTTTCACGAGAGGCACTGAAAGCACATTTCATGAGAGGCAACCGATACATATGCAGCCTCTTGCCTAGAGACGGAATTAAAATTAAACAATCATAACCAAACCTGCAGGTTTAAAGTCTGATCACATGACAGCCGAGTCTAGAACAGGTGCTCTGGATCCAGCTATCACACAGAACTCCTTTTTCCCCCCCTTGTCCAGCCATAGTATTATAAACTTCTCCCTTATTAGGTTAATACACACCATCTAAAACAAAAACAAATACACACACATTTAAAAAGATGTCACCATGCAAATACAGCCCAATTCACCTCCTCCTGCTGAAATCTAACTTGCACACGTTGGTTTATTCCATTTCTTTAGTCTGCAATAATTAAAGAGCAGTTTAACAGTCACATTACCCGACAGCTGACAGGTCATTTCCCATTATCAGTGGCATAAGACACCTGAATTGCCCTGCCACATCATGCTATATTCAGAGAGCAATTCTAAGACGTAATCTCTCGCAGGCTTAGGGATCCTAGGAATCCTCCCCCCCCCCCCGCTATCTCTCCATGGCAACAGTAGCTACAGTAAAGACAGTCCACCTCTTACGCAAGCGAAAAGAATATGAAACACTGCCAAGAGGCCGCAAATGCCAGCAGTCAAAACATCACCCTCCACCCCTCCCGATTTAATTGTTGCTTTAAAGAAACAGCAGTGCATTTTCTTTTTTCATTTCCTTCATACTGGAAACATACACACACACACAAGGGCTCATCTGCATCTAGTTTGATGGGAGAAGACAGTGTACCAAAGAGACACACGTTGGATAATGCACTTTCAATGTGCTTTTGCAGCTGGATTTTCCTGTGCAAAAAAAGGGAAATCTACTTGCAAACACTTTCTAAAGTGCATCGAAAGTGTATTATCCAATGTGTGCTGAAATTAGGGCTCCAACCCCTTCCTAAGTGGATAAAGCTTGCAGAGAGAGGAAGAATCCTTTGCCCTACCAGCTTTTGGAAACACAACACTGCTCTCCAAACCGAAATTCACTTGACTGCTGGTATTTCAAGTAGAATACATTTTAACCCTTGCATGTGGATATAATTTTAATCTGAAGGGCTATAAAACAGCTAGCTGCTTTATTAAAGGGGGGAGGGGAAATCAAGCACAAAAACCGACCCGTTTAATTTATTTTGCTTGACAAATATTATTCTACTGTGCTCCCATGTACTTTTATGAAAGTTTTGTTCCTAGGACTTGGGGCAAGGTTTAAAAAGAAAAGAAAAAACCAATTCATGTTCAAATGCAATCACCCTGAAGGTATAGTAATTAATCCAATAGGTTTTTATGCACTGGTTTGTACTTGTCAGATAGACATGAAGTTTACATTATTAACAAGGGGTTGTTATGCAGGCATTAATCGTTGGCAAATTTTTTCGGTCCCAGTTCAACAACTTATCCAAGAGAAACAATCCTTCCTAAATGGAAGAGTGAATGGCAATTATCTCAATGGGTAATCTACATTTGATCCGTCACCTGATTGTAAAGCAGTAGTCCAATATAAGCAGCAGACTTAAAGCAGATAAGGCTAAAGGATCAGTACGTAGCGCTCTCTCTCTTTCTCTCTCTCTCTCTTGTGTAGCACTGGCAGTCTCCATGAAACCAATGCAAGCCACTACAAGGCCTCTCTGTGCCTCCTGCTCCCCCCCCCCGCCCCCACTTAATGGATGTGTATATACTCTGCAGACGATCTCAGATCTAATCTCTGGCTTCCTCAGTTAAAAGTGACACAGGCAGCATGGCTAGGAAAGACCTCTGTGCAAGATCCTGGAGAGTCACAGCCAATTATGTCCTAGATTAGTGGTGTCCACTGATTTGTTTCCTGGTGGTGCCCACTTGCTTCTTCTGCAAAGCATCTCTTCCTTAAGGTTGAGAGCCAATCTGGGTTTCCTATGCTTCATTGGAATAGGAAGTGCTTCTGAAGAGCCCATGAGGCATTCACTCCGTGCCTCTGAAGATCACCAGCCTGGAAGCAGCAGCTGCCTCCATTGAGAAACCTCCCATTATTTTGTGACTTGTCCCAGCCCCGCCCACCCATGACAGCCATTGGGGGGGCACCCAATAATTCCAAAAACATCCAATGGTTCAACAGTGGTTGGACACCCTTGGCCTGACTCAGTAGTTTCAGTGCATTCGTGCTCTTCCATTGCTCTAGAAAGCACAGCGCATCAAAGCATAGGTGACTCTACAACCTAGTTGTCTCTTTTACATAAGAACATGTTAGCGTCAGAGGCACCAACTCGGAGGACATGTTAACATGCCCCATATCTACGTTCTCACATTATGAAATGGGGTGGGGTGGAACCATGGGAGACCAGCAATCATACCACTCCCATAATGAAGAAACCGTTCTCTGTAAAATTCCTTGATAGTTCCCACCTCTCCTTCTGCAAGCTCAGCACACTTGCTTAAACTCTGAGAGCAGCACTACAACAACTGCAAGGCTACAGAGATTTCCAAGAGCGGGACTTAAGTTAACTTCATCCATTACAGCGATCAAAAAAGAGTCAGCAACAAAAAAGGGAACCAGGAATGGATGGCTGAGAAATTGCTGATATGCTGGAAAAATTACTAGTAAAGTTACACACTTTAAAGTGTGCAAAAGCACTGCATTTTCCACAGAATGACACAACTATTGTGGCTGAAAAGTGTTTTGAGAACAATATTTCCTTGCTTTCTTTGAGCACTTTTATAAACAGGGGCTTACAAAAAAATTCTTCTGCAGTCTTCCAGTCTTATGCTGTATAAAACTGTCCATATTCACTGAAACTCATGATCAGTTGTGTAGATTTCCTAGTATCCCAGGATTATGTTTCTCCAATGCATTCTCTAGTTTGTTGGCATTTTGGAAGACAAGCACCTCAAAAGTGTTCCCATTCGAAGTGGATCACAAGTTGGTTTTTTTATTTGCAAACAGAAAAACTGACCGGAAGGAACCACTTCCTCAGGGTGTCTCATCAATCTCAGCTGTAACATGAAGTCTGGGAAAGTTCCCATGAAAGTCAAGAAGTAGTTCCATTATGGAGCTGTAAAAACCAATAGCCACTAATTTTTTTGCAGGCATTCTAAGTGGAAGAGTTAAAATATTAATAACAAATCATACAGTATTCTGTCAGAATTTCTTCAAGCCTATGTCTCTGAAAACGACAGGGTAAGTTATTTTAAATATGTACAATGACTGCTCTCTCTCTCTCTTAAAAAGAAGTTAAAGTTCCTTGGACACAAACACACAGAAAGCCCACAGAGGAGATGCAGAAATGGAATTACGTGAACATGTGTAAAGTGATGGGTTCCCAGAACTCTTGAGAGTTTTGGAACAAGTATGTTGCTATTACTAGAATCTAGGTTGATAGATTCAGGTGAGCAGTCATGTTGGTCTAGAATCACAGAATCATAGAGATGGGTCATACAGACTATCTAGTCCAACATCCTGCTCAATGCAGGATCAGCCAACGTGTGTGGATGTGTGTCACTTCCATTTGGTATCAGCGCAGAACAATTTGGAGAACATGTGCAATTACCATGACAGAATATCCATTGTCTACTGTGTAAACTTTTAGTAATTGCACATCATATGAGAAAGCAACACGGGGCTTTAAAGAAAATCTTTTTTCATAAATTTACTCCTGGATATGTGTTGTTTTATAATAGTAATAGTGATCACTAAGGAAAGCCACAGGGGGCCAAAACACATATGGTCTATTGGTCATATGATATATCCATCAACTGTATATGTGTAAATATTATCTCAGTATGTACAAAGTTTCAAGAGTCTGATATCTGGACCATTTAAAACCTATTTTATCTTTTACTAAACTTGACAGTATGACCCTCATAAAGCACAGCTTTAATGGATAAAACACAGTATCCGGCAACTTGGGAAGATTTTAGGACTTTACAAAAGAAACATTTATACACAAAACCACATACAAAATCAAATAAACTTAAAGTCAGACAACAGCTTGTCTGCAACACTGCATTTCACCACAGTTAAACTACATAAATATATATGAAATCCACTTGGTTTCAAAGTTATGTTTTTCACAATTATAACTAACAGTATATATAAACAGCGAATTTAAAAAGGAATCTGGAAAACCACTGCAAGATGCATTTTTAGCATATATAAATATACTATCTTTATCCTTTCCTTTCTTTCCAAATAATTCTGAAACAAAACAAGAGCATGTACACATTTGTTAAATTACTTTTTCTTGAAAAAAAAGTAAACTTTATGTTTACCTTTCAATTACATACTATTCTTGCCTCAGCAGCAGTCAAACTTACATTGGCTTTTAATTTGCAAGTTCACTTTTCCTTTTCTGTTTCCCCTCTCCTACTACGTTGCCTGAATAGAGATGTAAAATTTCCAGAAGTTATGGAGTGGGATGGGGTATGCCCTCTGGAAAAAAAAATTGGGGGTGGGGGGGACTGAAATATATACAGTACTTACTTTTCAATCCTAAACTTAGTTTCTTACTTTCACTACATAAAAGGCATCACTTATAATTTAGGCAGTATATCAAATTGTACAAAATGTAAAGTATAAATTCCTTAATTTTCCAAAAGAAGTCTACAGTCTCAAACTAATAGCTGTGAGCCTCTATTCAGACTGGTGTTGCCTAATCAAGCCTATCCTACACCCTACTGTTTACATGATGATTTTATATCAGAATATTTAAACATTTCCTACGCCACCTCTTCGGAAATCGGCTTGAAATGATTCATAGAACAAAAGATACAATCATAGAAACATACAGTCATTAAAATTAACAACCATAAAAGCCATCCAATAAAACCCAGTTGCATTAAAAAACACGTAATTCATCCCAAAGAGAGACGGCATACCCTGAATTTTTCCAGGGATCACTGCTGTTTTCCCACCTCACTTTAATCCAGACAATTTTAATCCAGACCATGCAATCGATTTCCACCTCACTTTAATCCAGATAATATAATCAAATCAGGCGTGTCTATCTCAAAATTACTAATCTTTCATGTAAGCAAACCTCAGATAACAGGGAGACATAAAATACAAACAAACTTCTCTCTTCCTTTTTCTATAGCACAAACTTTGGTAACGTAATCTTCCTTCCTTCCTGATCATCTCCCATTTTCTATTACCCCATCTGGCCAAAACCTATATATACCCTGTGGTATATAAGTATGCAACCACAAAACAAAAGGCCTCTATGTATACATTCTCCAAAACTGGGTACCACTGCCACCACTGTCCAGTTTAACACTATTTCTGTATTGAACTTTGTATACTGCAGAAATTAGACTATACTGTAATGTCCCACTGTTCTCAGATTAACAAGCCTTATTCCAACACAATCAGTGAAGTAATACTTCCTACTGAATGAACTACTCACTTTAAAAAAAACCCCAACATATACAATTTTAGACACACACACACACACACGCAGAGCAAAACCAAGCATCTAAGCCTGAAACATTCATTTAACATCTTTAAAATACCATTTTAAAGAATATTACTGAAGAATATTCACTTTGCCTGATGAACTGTTCTGCACAAGAACTTTCAGTATTCTCAAAACCACTGTTTCCTCCATTAAATACACAAACTATCATGCCAAGAATTGAGCAGTGACTCACGAAAGTTCAGACCCTGTCATGAAATTCTGTTAAGTCTTTAAGATGCTACTGGACTCTTGCTCTTTTCTACTATCACACCTAGCATATGAAAGGCAGGAAAGCAAAGACAGAACAGACGGTACATGCTGGAAGCTAAAAAGATCATCATATGCCAGCAATATAAGACCCAGATTCACAAGAACTTTAGACTAGGACATTCCATGAAGAACAAGGGGCTGCTGCAGGGCTTTTTTTTTGTAGCAGGAGCTCCTCTGCATATTAGGCCACATACTCCTGATGGAGCCAATCCTCCAAGAGCTTACAAGGCCCTTCTTACAGGACCTACTGTAAGCTCTTGGAGGATAGGTTAGATCAGGGGTGTGTGGCCTAATATGCAAAGGAGCCCTGGGCTGCTGACAATATGTATGCAAAGCTGAGTCTAGGGTTAAATATGGATATTGCCTTACAATTTTGCATTCCAGCTATCCTAACTTTTAAAGAAAATCAAATTTCACTATCTTGCTGAATTTCATTCTTGCATTATTTTTCTAAAAGCACCATCTAGGTTTTAGTTTTGTATTTTCCTTTCCTTAGCTGTGGAGAAATGGTAGAGGGAAGGGGGCGGGGGGAGAGAGATCTTCAGAATATTATTTATGCCTGGTTAAAAGAATGCCTTTTTTTCTGAAGAAACCAAAACCTCATGCAAAAGGACAACTTCATTTCCAGCTCCTGATTTTCAATTTACTATATGCACACATGGAGTAATTCACAGCCGTTGAGACTGCAGGACACTGTGGCACTGCTTAACCACTCGAGATGTCACACTTGGCGAATCTGGAAAGCATTTAAGCCTCAAGCCTGGACTCCTTTTGATACAAGAGGTTAGTTCCTCCGGCTTTTTCAAAAAGCAGTTTACTAGGAAAAACCGGCACACGCTCAGAACATTTCTAAAGCACTAGCAAAGCAACAAAATAAGCTTAGAAGGGAGGAAGAAACATTTTGTACTCACTTCAACTTCAAACAAGAGAGAATGCCAGCCACTACTATTTATTAGGTCATCCTTCCCCACTCCCAAACGTATGCGCCAATTTCACCAAACTATTGTGGTGAAGGAAAGGAAAAGAAGATCTGTTAAGTTTTAAAGCTAGGAACCATTTGGCAATGAAACCTGTGATTCACAAAGGCGTCCCTCTGTGAATGGGTTGCTGCCTTCACCAAACACACTTCTGATAACCAGCCACTCCAGAAACTGCAGCCTACTCAATAGTTCAGTCACTCAGGTTTAAAAAGGCTTCTAGACCAGCAGACTTAAACCTTTTCAAACCAGGATGCCCTTATTTCCCACTCCTCCACTTGCAGCTGCTAGAATGGCCTTGGGTCAGCCACAGTTCTGGCAGAGGTTGTCCTTGAGAGTCCTCTCAGCCCCACCCACACTTCACAGGGTGTCTGTTGTCGGGGAGGAAGATAAAGAAGATTGTGAGCCTCACTGAGACTCTGAGATTTGGAGCGGAGGATGGGATATAAATCCAATATCAATACCATCATCATCTTCTTCTTCTTCTTGCAACAATAGATCAAAACTCCAACCCCCTCTCCCACAGCACACAGTATGTTCACATCTATCACTTCCTCCCTAGGAGGAGAAAAGCTAAAGAAAATGGTACTGATGAAGACTTGTTTCAGTGGCAGAATGCCATACTTTCTCCCTCAAGGATATATAGATGAGAAGGCCTTTTAAATGTCAAAAGGAAACAAAAACCAAATAAGCAAATCTGAGATCTTTTGTGAAGCTGACATCACAAAGCACAGATTCAGAGCATCATTGTATTTCAGAGCATTCTGGTCACAAATGATGCAAGAGAAGTTGAATGTATAGAATACAGTTTCCCTGCAAATAATTGGTTCTTAGACTTTTAAAACTTGCCCTGAACTTGCTCTTTCAAAACTTATTCTACTTTCTAGGGTCCCCCAACCCTATTCTGACTGTCCATTTCAAAAGTTCAGAGACTTGCTCACTGTGTGCATAAAAAATGCATGAGCTTCTGTTGACAAGATTGTAATACTGGCATACACATTTTTAACACGATTCATCTTCCTGCTACAAAACCCTATATTTTTTCTGTACTCCCTATTTGTCAAATTACACTGGAGTGAAAGACAGTGCCAAGTGAGGATACAATCACCCCTTCTGCTCTAATGATAAACACTGAAGGATTTTCCAGAGGCCTTTGGTCCACCCTAGTCTTGGCTAGGGACCTGCCACCTACTTCAGAACCCTGCCTCTCCATGGAACTTCATATACCCTTTCCAAGAACTCCATTCTACTCCCTAGGTAAGTCTACCCGGGGCTTTTTCTGTAGCAGGAACTCCTCCGCATATTAGGCTACATCCCTCTGATGTAGCCAATCCTCCAAGAGCTTACAGGGTTCTTCTTACAGGGCCTACTGTAAGCTCTTGGAAGACTGGCTACATCAGGGGGATGTAGCCTAATATGCAAAGGAGTTCCTACTACAAAAAAAGTCCTGGGTCTACCCCAGTTTGATAGCCATAGGAATAGCCTGTATTTTAGTTGGCCAATCTAGACAAGATTGTAGGAGCCATGTTGGGTTGTTTCATCATGTATTTGCTACTAGAATATAAAGTCAGGGGCACAGGATAAAGATAAAGGTAGTCCAGTATGCAGATTATTTGATATTAAAATCAAAACAGGTGCAGAGTGAGAAGAAGTGAAACCTCTCTCACCTTATCTTCTGAAGGTATACTGTCACTGTTTTGTTTTTACTCCAGCCAGGATAACTTCCAGTACTGACTGGGGGAGACGAAGAGGGGAGTTCATGTAACCAAAGTGCAGAGGCACTGTGTAATGGCAGAAGTAAAATTCAGCTCCCCTCATCTGTTCATTCCTATTTCTATTAGAACCAAAACCACTGCAGGCAAACTATGTCTCCAGGGCACCCAACAAAGTTGATCCAGCACAGACAAAAGGAAATATGTATTTACCAAATGAGTAAATTAAGTTGTGGAATTCACTGCCATGAGCACAGATGTAGTGATTGTCTTGAGCACAGATGGTTTTAAAGGGGATTCATGGAGGATAGATCCATCAATGGCTTAGTCACTGGTTAATAAAGTATCCACTATACAGAGACAGCTAACTTCTGAATACCAGTGCTATGAGGTAGCATCAGGGCTCTATGCTGTGTTTGTTAGTTCTCCAGATTTGACTGCTGTGTAAAACAGGATGCTATACTTGATGGACCACTGGTTTGATCCAGAAGGGTTCCTCTTATGTTCTTACACACGGCTTTCTAACAGTTATTTTCTTCTTGACATAACTTTCCCTTTGGAAAGGAACTGTTGTGTATAATAAGTTTTTAATACTGACAAGCTCTGAAGGCCAAGAGCAAAAATTTCCGCAAACTATACAAAATGCTTGGGTTTTGTAGTGACAAAACCATTTTTTTTGCTTTGCAGTTCCCCCAGTAGTAAAGAAAGCCCGACTGCATATAAATTTGTTCTTTATTTTACTGTTCAGCGCTGTGTCAATGTTTCCTTTCAAAAAGAAAATCATATTAGGAAGAATATTATTTTTACCAGTGGAAAGCCAAAATTCATTTCAAAAGCTAGACTACTCTTGATGGGATTAACATGTTTAGGAAATTCTAAATAACGGCGGAGATGTGGTTTTTAAAAAATGACTTCTGTTTCAGACAATAACTTAAATACCTAGATCCTCTGCAAATTAAAAAAAAAACATGTGTCTATAAGGAGACAAGAGAAAACCTTTGCACAATCACAAGCTCATGTTTGCTTTCGCTGTATATAGGGTTGACAGATTTATAGTAGCACTAAGAGGCTATTGGGAAGTCTTCTGAATATGGACTAAGGACTAATATAAAACCAACTACCATTATCATTCCCAATGGGATTGCATTATAAATAGTGATGTTGACCCTGGTGCTTCCTTGTTATGAAATGCTGTCAGAGTAGAACTAAGAGAACCAACCACCTCTGCCTCAAGTACATGAAAACTTTTTGCAAGCAATTTTATTATCGTGGGTTAGGCAAAAATTACACTTACATATATACTCATCTGGAAGAATAAATATGATCCAAACATTTCAAGAAAACTATTCATGTAGACCACAACCTGGGAGGAAAAGGAGAGAGGCGGAAAAGGGAGAGTGTCCTCTCCATTTATATCCATATAGATTACATTAAAAAAGGTAAAGGCAGTCAGCACCAGTTGTTTTCAACTCTGTGATGTTGCTATCACAACGTTTTCACAGCAGGCTTTTTACAGGGTGGTTTGCCATTGCCTTCCCCAGTCATCTACACTTTCCCCCTAGCAAGCTGGGTACTCATTTGACCGACCTCGGAAGGATGGAAGGCTGAGTCAACCTCGAGCCGCCTACCTGAACCAGCTTCTGCTGGGATTGAACTCAGGTCATGAGCAGAGGGCTCCGACTGCAGTACTGCAGCTTTATCACTCTGCACCATGGGGCTCTTATAGATTAAATGTAAAAGATTAAATTACATTACCCTTAAGGAAAGCAGCACAACCTGTGGACACTTTTTGTTGTTCAGTCACACAGTTGAGTCCGACTCTTTGCGACCCCATGGACAAAGTCACGCCAGGCCCTCCTGTCTTCCACCATCCTCTGAAGTCTGCTCAAATTCGTGTTTGTTACATCAGTAATGCTGTCCAGCCATCTCATCTTTTGCTGTCCCCTTCTTCTTTTGCCTTCTGTCTTTCCCAGCATCACAGTATATATCCTAGTTTATACTTGGATATCATACATCCCAAACAAAGGTCAATACCAGAATTAGTGGACAACATTATTAATCTTGGACATCTACTAACCAAACCATCTAAAAGCTGCTCAGATAACTTTTCTGCCATTCTATTTATTTCTGTTGTTGAGTTTACATCAAGGTGTGTGTGGAGAACTGTAGGTATACAAATATCCCCAACTATCCATTACCATGGCTCAAGTCACAAAGATATGATGATCATCAACAAATTCAACAGCATTTACTGCTGTTTGGTAGATGAGCGTGATGCAGACAGAGATGTTACCTCCTGGTAAAAGACCATATGAAACTACCCAAAGCATAAGAACATAAGAGAAGCCATGTTGGATCAGGCCAGTGTCACACAGTGGCCAAAAAACCCAGGTGCCATCAGGAAGTCCATCAATGAGGTCAGAACACCAGAAGCTCTCCCACCATCGCTTCCCTCCCAAGCACCAAGAATACAGAGCATCACTGCCCCAGACAGAGTTCCAACAATACGCTGTGGCTAATAGCCACTGAGGGACCTCTGCTCCGTAAGTTTATCCAATCCCCTCTTGAAGCTGCCTATGCTTGTAGCCGCCGCCACCTCCTGTGGCAGTAAATTCCATGTGTTAATCACCCTTTGGGTGAAGAAGTATTTCCTTTTATCTGTTCTAACCCAACTGCTCAGCAATTTCATTGAGTGTCCACGAGTTCTTGTATTGTGAGAAAGGGAGAAAAGTAGTTCTTTCTCTGCCTTTTCTATCCCGTGCATAATCTTGTAAACCTCTATCATGTCACCCCTCAGTTGACATTTCTCCAAGCTAAAGAGCCCCAAGCGTTTTAACCTTTCTTTATAGGGAAATATTCACAGAGGAAATACTGTCATAGGCAATTTTAAATTTTAAGTTTTTATAACAAACTTAACGTCCTTAAGTAATTTTTCCTATGAAAACTACCTATAAACTTTGACTTTATTTAAATCTTGCTTTTTTAATTTATACCCTGCTTTGTGAAAGCAACGTCACCCCAGAGTCAGAAACGACTGGTTCTTGCATAGGGGACCTTTCCTTTCCAAATCTATTTCAACATAATGTGCATCTGCAATTACTATGACTCCATTTATTGGCTGCTGTGATGCAAACAAGTTATTAACAACTACATACCACTGAACTGGCAATTAACTGAACTGTTGTTTGTGTTTACCTGAAGTCATTTTAGGTCACCTATCTTTCTTATGAACTCATTTGCATTTGTCCAAAAAATCCTGCAGAGATAACCCAGTCCCTTTCTGCATTATCCCTTCCACCTCCCTCATGCAGTCCTCTATGAAGTGAGTGCTCTACCTAACTGACAATAGAGTCGAACGCTGCCATATGCCAAAGCTGTTTCGCACCTATATATTTTATCATTTCTTTTATCAGACAAGACATTTGTTTTCAAATTCTGGATTCCGTTCATTAACATCTAATGAATCATCAGCCTCAAAGTACGTTCTTTGTTAATTCAAGTAACACAGTAAAACTAATTTAATCATTCGCTGCTAAGTATTGTTAAGAGATACTTTCTCTGCCTATTATGTCATTAGTTCTTTTCATTACATACAACTTTGGACTATCTGAAGATTAGAAGCAGATCCATTTATAGGAAGAATATAAAAATAAGTATAAATCTTTAGAAAACCTATTCCATCCATATCTTATCATCTGCATACTCTATTAACTCAGGGGGACCTGTCATAGGAACGGCTGTTTGCATGAGGTTTCAGTTCTGGTAAGTCAAGAGTCAGGAAAGCCAACTCAAGTCAAAGTTACATTAATCCTCAATTTTACATCTCAGAAAACCTTGTTATAAATTAACTAGGAGTAAGGCCCGTATGGGCTCTAGAAAGAGACGGTGTGTGAGTGCCCCCCCCCTTGCTATCTTCCCACCCACCATTTGGAACAGCAGTCGCCGCTCTGAGGGCTTCAGGTCGGGGGGGGGGGGTGTGCACTGTTGTTGGCCAGCAAACCCATGTTGGTGTTGGCAGTCTGAAGGCAGTTTGAGAGGGCACAGGACAGCAGCAGCCATTTGTGAGGGCTTCTGAGAGACTAGCCACCAAAGCGTCTGGGATGTATGCCTGTCAGAGACAAGCGTGTATGTGAGGGTTTAGGCAGTTGTTTCCAAAGTTCTGGGGTTGATGTGGGTGGGGGACAGGGGAGTGAGCCAATAGGTGTTGCAGAGGTGTGGAGTGACGGGTGATAGGCCAATGGTTGTTGGAGCTCAGGCTTCAACTAATGGGAGAGTGCTGTTGTGCCAATACCACTATGGTTTTACTATTAAGGATAAGAATTCAAATGCCTTGATTATTTGATAGGCACATCCAAAAGGCAGTCTTAGGTTTATTTGTCTTTTCCTAGTTTCACGTGGCTTCCAACTGACCATCATTTTTTTTAAGTGATCTTTAAAAAAGAGGTGGTATAGTATGGAGGCTGAGCTACAAATCAGAAAAAAAACTCAGTCAGTGGCTTCAGGAAAGACAGCATATCTGAATTCCTACCTCCAGCCCTAGCTGTCCATAATGTGGGAATAATAATGCTGTCTGAATGCTTAAAGCAATTCACATATACTATTTAAGTAATCATTTTGTAATATGTAATCTGCCCCATGGCGCAGAGTGTTAAAGCTGCAGTACTGCAGTCCTAAGCTCTGCTCACGACCTGAGTTCGATCTCTGGTGGAAGCTGGGTTTTCAGGTAGCCGGCTCGAGGTTGAGTCAGCCTTCACATCCTTCTGAGGTCGGTAAAATGAGTACCCAGCTTGCTGGGGGGGGGGAGCGTAGATGACTGGGGAAGGCAATGGCAAACCACCCCGTAAAAAGTCTCCCGTGAAAACATTGTGAAAGTAATGTCACCCCAGAGTCGGAAAAGACAGGTTGCTTACCTGTAACTGTAGATCTTCGAGTGGTCATCTGTGCATTCACACTCATGGGATAGTGCGCCTGCGCCGATCCCCGAATCGGTATCTGAAAAAGCCCGGGATTTTTCCGCGCTCGGCGCCAACGAGCATGCGCAGGCGACCCACTGCGCATGCCCACCAGCGCCCGCGCGGCAATCCCGCCAGTTCCTCCCTGACCGCTGAAAGCCCCTTACTGAAGAGAGACCGTCAGCAGCGGGGAAGGAGGGCGGGTAGTGTGAATGCACAGATGACCACTCGAAGATCTACAGTTACAGGTAAGCAACCTGTCTATCTTCTTCGTGGTCTCTGTGCCTCACACTCATGGGAGATTAGCAAGCAAAGCATACCTGGAGGCGGGAAGACGGTCAGCCTGAAGAAACAGCTTGCAACACCGCAGCTCCCAACCGAGTCCTCTGCTGAGCATGCACGTCCAGCGCGTAGTGCTTCATGAAGGCATGCGGAGAAGACCAGGTAGCCGCCTTGCAGACATCGGAAAGGGACACCCCCTTCAGGAATGCCACCGACGTGGCCATCGCCCTTGTGGAGTGTCCACGAACAGGTCCAGGCAAAGGCTTCTTAGCCAACAAATAACAAAGTTTGATCGTCTCAGTAAGCCATTTGGACAGTCTCTGAGAGGAAATTTTGGACCCTAACTTTGGGGCAGAGTAGGAAACAAAAAGTTGATTGTCCTTACGAAAACCCCGTGAACGATTCAAATAAAACAGGAGGGCACGCTTAACATCTAACGCGTGCAGTCTGCGTTCCTCATCCGAGGAAGGACTAGGGTAAAAGGTGGGCAACCAAACTTCTAAGTTAAGGTGAAACTGGGAAACCACCTTCGGGAGAAAAGTAATGTCTGGAGCCAGAGAGACCCCAGCCTCCCTAAAGGCAAGGTATGGGTAGTCACAACGCATCGCTGTGAGCTCCCCCGCACGACGTGCCGAAGTTATGGCAACTAAAAATGCAGTCTTCCAAGACAAAAGTTGCAGGGAACATGTCGCCATAGGCTCAAAGGGACGACGAGTCAACTTGTCCAGAACCAAAGTCAAGTCCCACAGCTGTGGAGGGGATCTAGACGGGGGATGAAGGCGGAACAACCCCTTCATAAATCTCTTGGACTGCGGGTGAGCAAAGACGGAGTAACCCTCAACTGAACCATGAAAAGCAGAAATAGCTGCTAAATAGACCTTAATGGATGAGAATACCAGCCCCTCATCCACCAAGGACAAAAGAAACTCAAAAACTGTGGGCAGCCCCACAGTGTCAGGTGACATTGGAGAGTCAGCCACAAAGTCACTAAACCTTTTCCACTTCCTCTCGTAAGAGGCACGGGTGGAAGGTTTCCTGCTACTCTGGAGCACTTGCTGAACCCTGGTGGAAAAGTCTAGTGGTCGATGAACCACGCAGTCAGCTTCAGGTGCGGCACGTTGTGATGGAACACGTGCCCTCCCTGGGCCGACAACAGGTCCGGTTCTGCCGGGAACTGGTAAAAGGTCCCCTTCGACTGCTGGAGCAGGATCGAAAACCAGCTCTGACGGGGCCACCACGGGGTCACCAGGATGCAACGTGGCTTCTCCTGCACTAACTTGTGGACCACCCTCGTTAGCAGAGGTAAGGGCGGGAACATGTACAGGAACCAGCCCTCCCACTGAAGTAGAAGTCCGTCTCCCAAGGAAGCCGGATCCGCACCTCCCCTGGCACAGAACAATGGGCACTTCTTGTTCTGCGCTGTGGCGAAAGCGTCCAACTGTGGGTAGCCCCAAAGTTGGAACACCGGCTCTAGGAACCTCCAATGCAGTTCCCATTCGTGAGGGGAGGCTCCACCCCTGCTGAGCGAGTCCGCCTGTATGTTGAGGACCCCCGGCAGATGTGTAGCTTTTACAAAAATGTCCCACTGGAGGCACTCCTCCCAGAGGTCCATCGCCAGCGAGCATAGCCTGCGAGACACTGTCCCCCCCTGTCGGTTTATATAACACAGGGCAGTGGTGTTGTCCGTAAGCAATGCCACAGTCTGTCCCACCAGCAGCGGGCGGAACGATCGAAGGGCAAAGTGAACTGCTAGCAGTTCCAGATAGTTTATGTGGCACCGGCTCAGTTTCGGTGGCCACTTGCCCCCCACACATAGCTCTTCCAGGTGGGCTCCCCACCCCCACATGGAGGCATCGGTAGCGATGGTTACTGTAGGGGTCGGCAGATGAAAAGGGGCCCCTTGACGGATATTGCTCTCTGTTCCCCACCATTGCAGGGAGCGGAGAGTCCCGGGTGGAATGGTGAACCTCTTCCGAGGTGAGTCCCTGAGAGGTCGAAAATGGCGCAAGAACCATATCTGTAGGCCTCTCATGTGCAGTCTTGCGAAACGTAGCACGCTTGTCGTCGCGGCCATCAGCCCCAGCATCCGCTGAAGCTGCTGAGCCGTGCCCCACTGCCGCCTTTGAAGTAGCTGTACCAGAGTGATAATGTCCTTCGCTCTCTGCGAAGGGAGGAATGCTCGATGTTGTTGAGTGTCCAACAGAGCCCCTATGAATTGAACTGTCTTTGAAGGAGTGAGATGGGACTTTTCCAGGTTGACTTGCAGGCCCAGGGTGCCAAGAAGACGCAGAGTGATAGCGATGTGGGTTGCTAGACTCTCCCTCGACTTCGCCACAAGAAGCCAATCGTCGATGTATGGAAAGACAACGACTCCCTGCAGACGAAGATGGGCAGCCACCACACTCATCAGCTTCGTGAACACCCGAGGAGCAGTAGACAGTCCAAACGGCAGGGCCCTGAATTGGAAGTGACGAGCACCCACTGCAAACCGTAGAAAACGCCTGAACGCTGGATGGATGCTGACATGAAAATAAGCATCCTTGAGGTCCAGAGTCGCCATCCAGTCTCCCTGATTGATGAGGGGCAGGATTGTTTGCAGCGTAGCCATTCTGAACTTCTGGTACAGAATAAATTTGTTCAGACTCCGAAGGTCCATGATAGGCCTTAGGCCTCCGTCCCTTTTGGGGACCAGAAAATACCGGGAGTAGAAGCCTCCCGTCCTGGCCTCCGGTGGAACTACCTCTATGGCTTGTTTCTGTAGGAGGTTGTTCACCTCCGCCAGCAGAGGTGGGGAAGGGGGAGTGGTGACTACCACGGACTGGTTCGGGGTCTGAACAAACTCTATTTTGTAGCCCTCTTCTATGATGGACAGAGCCCACCTGTCTGTGGAGATCAACTCCCAGGCCGGTAGGAAAGGGCGTAGGCGGATGGATGAATTCCCAATGGGGGCGATGACGCGTGCTTGGAAGAAGTCAAACCCCCTGCTTCTGGGAGCGAGCCCCCTTCGACTTGCTGGGCGGTTGTGACCCGTAACGGTTCCTGCCGTTGCCTGAGTAGGGTGATCGTTCGGATTGGGCAGGGCGAGGACGCCACTGCTCTGGGGAGAACTTCTGGTAAGGCTTTTTGGTCCAGGGTTTGGACCATTGCTTGGATTTGGAAGCCTTAGCAGCAGATTGGACACCCAAGTTCTTAGATGTCTTAACGCTCTTGTCGAACTCCTGGAGGGCCGAGTCAGTCGTTGTACTGAAGAGCCCGTCACCCTCGAATGGCAGATCCTCAATGAAGGTCTTAGTGTCCTGGTGGAGCGTGGTAGACCTGAGCCAGGAGTGCCGTCGGATACAGACTGCAGACGTGATCTGTTTGGCTGAAGCTTCCACCATATGTTTTGCTGCGGCCAGTTGTTGTCTGGCCACAGCGAGACCTTCTTTCTGTAGCCTGGTTGCAGCAGCTCTCTTGTCCTCGGTTAACGAGGAAAGGAAGGGGGAAAGTTGTTCCCACATGGCATACTGATATCTAGCCATGCAGGCGGCATAGTTAGACACCTTTATGCCGAGTGCCCCCGCGGAGTAGACCTTGCGGCCCATTCCATCGATCTTCCGCCCTTCTTTGTCCGGTGGGGAGGAGTGGACCTTCCTTGCCTTTGAAGAGGAGGAAACTACCACCGAGTTCGGGCGCGGATGGGTGAACAAAAATTCAGCCCCGGGCTCCTGGACCCTATACATATGGTCCAGTCGTTTGGATGAGACTGGCGTCGAGGAGGGTCGTGCCCAAGGCTCCTTGACCACTTGAAGGATCACCTTGGTCACTGGCAGAGCCACCGCAGTGGATGTGTTCCGTTGCATTATATCGAACACGTTGTCGTCCACTACAGGCTCTGGTTGCGTTACAGGCAGCTTGAGGGTGGCAGCAATCCGCTTCACAAGGTCCCCATAGGACTTCAGATCCTCCGACGGTGAGATCGGAAGATCCTCGGCCGTCTGGGAACCCGGTGAAGGCTCCAGTCCCTGGACTTCACTCTCCGATTCCGACGACGAGGAGTCTCTGTGTGTAGAGTGCTCCGAGAGCATCGGGGTCGACTCTCGCGGTGGAAGGATTGGTGTTCTTCGATCCGCATCTACCGGAACCAGCTGTCGATCCGGGGGAACCGATGCCGACGCAGAAGCCTTTCGGGACCGATGGGAAACCCTCGAGACCGATGAAAATTGGGATGCCTGCTCCCAATCGGGGTAGTCGTCCGGGTACCAACGACAGGTCTCGAAGCGGGAGTAGGGAGGCTGCCACCTGCGTTGCTCCCACGATGGTATCGGGAAGCGTTGAGGAGGGTAGAAAGTTTCTCGCCTGACTCGGGGCTTGAATGGTGGATCGATCACCGGTGCCGACGCGTCAACCTCCGAGGTCGATCCGCTTTCGGAGCGACGACGGGAGCCCGAAGACGAAGACCGCTGGGTCAAGTCGATTTCCGGCTCTTGTTCCGACGCCGACAGGCGCTGCTGGTCAGCTGGGCTACGGCGCGGAGGCGTCCGAGGTTTTTTCGGGGGTTTTGTCGACGTCGATGCCGACGTACCGCCCGATGGGGAAGGAGTGCGGGGTCGCTTTCGCTTCTCCTTCGACTTCGCCTTTTTCGGAGGTCGGGTCCCCGAATCCTCCTGGCGCTTTTTAGCAGGCATATCCACCGTGCCCTCGAGGGGACGTTTAGTGGAGCCCCGCTCTTCCGGCAAGTCCAGAGTCAGTATCGGAGCCGCATCGGCCGATGCGAGCTCCAGTGCCGGGGTTTCGGACGACTTCGGTGCCGATGCCTCCATCGGTCGATGGGGTCTAAGCGCCGATTCGATCAGTGCCGCCGATAAACGAGCCGCCCGGTTCTTTCTCGTCTGCTTCGAAAAGCGGAGACAATGCGGGCACGCGTCTACTCGGTGGGCCTCTCCCAGGCACAGTAGGCAGAGGGAATGACCGTCTGGAGGGGCGATCTTCTTCCCACACGCACGGCAGCGTTTGAAAAACCCCCAGCGACTTTCCATAGAAAGTAGCCGCAAAAAAACTCCCCAGAACAATCTGAGCGAGAAAAAGAAGAGCGGGGGAAAAGCGCGGGCGAAGCGCCCCGAAGGGCCGTAGCCTGACGAACACAAAACGCTTTTTTTTTTTTTTTTTTTAACTAACTAACTAACAACTATAAACTACAACTAACTACTAAACAACAATATTAAACGGGCTAACAAGAAGAAAAGGCGAAGCCAAAAACTTCTCACCGACCGGGGAAAACGGAAAGGTAAACCTCTCAGCGCAGCGGTCAGAAAGGAACTGGCGGGATTGCCGCGCGGGCGCTGGTGGGCATGCGCAGTGGGTCGCCTGCGCATGCTCGTTGGCGCCGAGCGCGGAAAAATCCCGGGCTTTTTCAGATACCGATTCGGGGATCGGCGCAGGCGCACTATCCCATGAGTGTGAGGCACAGAGACCACGAAGAAGATCGACTGGTGCTTGCACAGGGGACCTTTCCTTTGTAATATATCTATATTGTTGAATAGCAATTGAAGTTGAGAGAACAGAGGCTTTGCCCAGGGTCATTTAGACCTCACTTTTCTCCATTATGGAGAGCTATTTTATCCTTACAACCCTGTGATATATGTGACTAGCTCAAGGTCTCCCACCAAGCTTCCATGGAAGAGTGCAAATCTGAACGTGGGTCTCCCAGATCCTAGTCTGACCACTAATATCACACTAGTATGCAAAGCAGCTGTAGTTCAAGGGCAGAACATCTGCCTCACCTGCATAAGGTCCCAGGTTCAATCCCCTCACATCTTGACTTGCACTTTCTTAAATCAATGGTCTATTTTTGGCACAACACAGTCTCATACATGTACTGGTATAAGCTGTTGCACTGAATACTGTCACAGATATAGAAGCAGTCACTGGGTGACCTTTGGTTCAACACTGTCTCTCAGTCTGACTCATGAGGAAGGGGTGGGGGACTTATTTCTACTGCCATGGGATTCATGGAGAAAATAATGGAAGGATTTTTTAAATAGCATAAAATAAAATAGAAAGAATGTTCTTACATCACTTTATCCAAGCCAGTAAAACACTATTTGATTGTTTCTGTCCCAAATTTGTTTGAAACAGAAAGCTTACTACAAAAAATGGAAAGCAATTACCTCAAGAAGTCTGTTAATTTAACATAACAATAAAGCTCAGGTCAATAAAGCTCAGGCCACTAACTACACAAATTAGCAAGGGTAGCTTCTGAATAGTAATAATGCCCTCAGGCAATCAGAAAAGGAGAATTCAACAAAATAACCCACTGCCTTGTAAGACAAATACAAAAATACTGTGTGGGGGGGGCAATTAAAGTATTTTAAAACTATTCTTTAAAACATTTTGATCATGCTTTTATTCTTAAAAGATTCAGATTACTTGACGTAATTACTGGTAATAATTATCTATGTGGATGTTTTCTCCACTTACCACTGAGATATATATATATTTCTCCTAGAACGTATCTGCCTGTTTCATAGATGCAGTAGATAATGGAAACATAAACTCTACAGAGTCGAGGCGGTATGCCAAACTCCTACGATGATGGAAAATACAGACTTATCCTTAAAATATACCCAACGCACAAGGAAGGCTGCGAACACTCAAGGCTTTAGCGTTCTTCAACAGTTTCTGCAGATCCACAGAAATAACCATGTTGCTTTCTAAAAAGAGTTCTCAAACTGTAACCTGTCTTCGCAGACCACCAGATCAGTCAACATCATCAATTCAGTTTAAATCCATCTTACTGAAGAAAGAAATATACCCTAAAGCCACAGATTATCATGCTGACATTGAAAGCACACTCAACTCCACAATCCAGTGAACATCTCCTGGCTTTTTAACATAAAAATATCCCTTTAAAAAACATTCAGCTTACATGTTAACCAATCAGGCTCACCTTTTTGTGTTGAATCTATATTATCTTAATCAGTATGAAAATCTGCTTTGTGGATTTATTTTAACAGTTTCTTACCACTATAAGTGAGACATGAACAATTTAGGCCATTTTAGGCGGCGACAAAGATGCCCAAAGGTGGATTTTGGTATAGTGCCTGTTTACAAGTGTTCTAAGCAGGACCACTGACAGCCACTTCCTAAAATATTATTGGGTGTATCGAGCTTTACACTGCTAAGGTTACACATGCACCAATAACCATGGCTGGCCACAGCTACCATGTCATACCTTTCTTGGGGGCCACAGAGGACTCCTGGAAGTGAAGTCAACTTCACCCAAAAGACCAATCAGCTTCCCAATCAAACTAGAAACCAAGGAGCATGTTACTCTGGTAATTCTCTCTCCATACCCTTTCTTGTACTCCGAGACCGATTTCGCACTCAGCTTACCCCGCGGTCATGTTCCTCTTCTCTGCGCAGCGTCCGTCGGATTTCCCACTATCTGCGCTGGAGTTACAGGACGTGTAGATAGTGGGAAATCCGACGGACGCTGTGCAGAGAAGAGGAACGTGACCGCGGGGTAAGCTGAGTGTGAAATCGGTCTGAATCTAAATGTGACTGGTAGCCGGGTCAGTATGCCTGAACATCTGGCTTTAAGAGTGACATGCCTCGTTTTCAAACCATTATTTTATTTAGAAAGTGTATGAAGCCTCTAAGTAAAAACAGAATAAAATAATAAAGCACAAGAATGACCGATAATAAACAAGTCAGCAAAACAAGCGATCAAAACAGCCAGAGACATAAAAACAGCATAACAAAACATTCAGCAGACTAAAACAGTTCTCGGGATAGAAATACACCAACAAGTTGCCTCAAGCTCGTCTCTCGAGACAGAGTATATATTCTATAAATAAAATAAAATAAAATTAACAGCCTGGGTAAAAGAAAATCTTCGGCATTCCTCGTGCCTGAAGAACAGTAAGATATAGTGCCCAGAAGAAGTAAAGTACAAGAATTGAAAAAAGGCTCAGATCTACTCACAACCCACAACATTCCCACCTGCAGAGAGCACCAGGCTTTGGAATAAAGTTTTCTGGTGAAGAACCAACCAACAGCAAACCTCAAAGCCCGTGAATCACGAGGTGACAGGCAGTCATCTTGCCAGTCGCCCTGAGCCTGCTCCGGCGGGGAGGGCGGGATATAAATAAAATTATCTATCTATCTATTTATCTATCAGTCCTTTAACTGACTTTCTTTTCCTCGCCTTGTTTCTCTCCCCGTTTTATGCAGCTTTAATGCTGATTTTTATAATATTGGTGTTGCCATGTATTGTTTTTACTGCAGCTATTGTAGCTTGTTTAGCTATTTGCGTTATTT
This sequence comes from Heteronotia binoei, assembly GCF_032191835.1. Classification (NCBI taxonomy): domain Eukaryota; kingdom Metazoa; phylum Chordata; class Lepidosauria; order Squamata; family Gekkonidae; genus Heteronotia; species Heteronotia binoei. The sequence continues at coordinate 112,628,312 of NC_083229.1, read as the reverse complement.
TGTTATATTTTATTTTAAATTGTATTTATTGTTGTATCTGATATTATTAGCTACCTTGGGACTAAGTCCAAGGAGCCTTTAGCATCCCTATTAAAAAGGTAAAGGTAATCCCCTGTGCAAGCACCAGTAATTTCTGACTCCGGGGTGATGTCGTATCACGACGTTTTCTTGGCAGACTTTTTACGGGGTGGTTTGCCATTGCCTTCCCTGGTCATATACACTTTCTCCCCAGCAAGCTGGATACTCATTTTACCAACCTCGGAAGGATGAAAGGCTGAGTCAACCTTGAGCCGGCTACCTGAACCCAGCTTCTGCCGGGATCGAACTCAGGTCGTGAGCAGAGAGTTCGGATTGCAGTACTGCAGCTTTACCACTCTGCGCCATGGGGCTCCTTTTTAGCATCCACTCCTTTTCAGCATCCCTAGAATAACCCAAATCCTGGTCCTACCCTATAGCCTCCAACAAAATATCTTTGTTTTATAGTATCAAGATGCCCCCCCTTTATGTATAGTGAATCTACTATACTGAAACTACTACAAGTTTCAGTGGACCAGCACACTGCTAATATGGATGGCAGATTCTTATGATGTGGCCTGTATGTGACAGATGAAGACAGTATAAGGCATATGAAGCTGCCTTATAGTGAATCACACCCTCAGTCCATCAAAGTCAGTATTGTTTACTCAGACTGGCAGCGGCTCTCCAGGATCTCAAGCTGAGGTTTTTCACGCCTACTTGTCTGGACCCTTTTTAGTTGGAGATGTCGGGGATTGAACCTGGGACCTTCTGCTTACTAAGCAGATGCTCTACCACTGAGCCACCATCCCTTCCCCAAATGATGGACACATATGGGACCTGAACTTCTAGTTGGGGTCAGGATCAGTGATTCCTCTAAGCTGAGTTAGAGTGAGCTAGCTCACAGTTTTTTAGCCTCTGGTTCACACATTTTTGTCTTCGCTCAGGAAGGATGGCCCCTGAGAAAACTAATTTATGCAGTAGCTCACAACTTTAATGCCAGTAGCTCACTAAGTAGAATTTTTGCTCACAGGATTTTTGCTCCACGGCTTAGAGGAAACATTGGTCAGGATAGAGACATTGCAGCAATCCCTGGACTTGCAAGTAAAAAAAAAGACAGCAAAATTAGACAACATGTAAAGAGGAAAGTTAATGAGGTTTCCTTCCCTCACTCGCTCCATTTTTTTTGGGGGGGGGGGTTGCTAACAAGTTCCTGATGCATAAGCATTTGAATAAAAGGTCAGGAAAGTTCCACTATCAGAGCCATTAAAAAAAAAAATCTAGTGACTGTACTTAAAATAGCAGCCCAAGATCAGCATTCAAGTAAGGCAGTACTCAATCAGGCTAAGAAAATGTGCTTTTCAGGTTGAAATACACATGAAATGAATAGTAGATTAAGAGCAAACCAGAGAGTTCCTGTGCCTTTAACAATACCCCCAAAGCAGGTAGATTTTATTCTCTTAATACACTACTGACATAAAGAAGCACATCGAACATCCATGGTTTCATCTCCTGAAAGGCCAACAATGTATGGTTCTCTGCATGTATCTTGCAAATCCATGGGAATGCCATGCACCTGGAAGGTTGCAGCCACAGAATTTGGCTTGGTTTTCAATTTTGAACAATTATGTTTAGCGTCTGTAGTACTGTGAAAAAAAGATTGAGCAAAATCTCCAAAGCGTCAGATGGGCTGAATGGGATTTCCACTGACAGAATTCAAGTCCTGAATGCATTGCTGATCCCACTTCATAGTTAATTAGTTGCACTGCTCCTAGGGGTGTTTGTTAAGGAAAAACCAAACCAAATAAATACCAAAAAATACCTTATTGGTATCTTTCAGGTATTTATTCAGCTGAATGTAGATTAGACAATCTGATTCAGATACTGATATAGCTCACCCAAATAAATGCCAATATTATTAAGCTTTTATTCGGGCCAGCTATATTGCCAAGTCACACTGCCACCATGGTACAGCTTGGAGAAGGCTTTCCCTTCACTTGTGGATGCACGCTGCAGAGGTGGCGCAACTCTAGAGAGCAAACGGGAGGTGTTTTTAAATGACTTCTCGTCATCCCCCAAGTTGTGCCACTACCGTGATGCACTTCCACAAGTGAAGAGGAGGCATTTTTAAATGCTGAATAAATTCGGGCTTCCTGATTATTTACCCAAATTCCACTATCATACCAATACTAGGATTTGGGAATACCAGGAAATACTGATATTTTCGGGGCCCAATGAACTGAAATCCCAAAAAAGCCACTTTTTGCATACACCCTACTTGCTCCCACAGCACACCTTCTACTAATATCCACACCTCCCCCAAACATTGTTTCTAAAAATTATGAAATCACAACGTATTACACACTTACAGATGTTTATTTGTTTAAAGTAGATAACTGTTCTTAGTTCCATATACGTCAGGTATTTCATTTGCATTCTGCTTTCCTACAAACAACTTTAAATCCAAAGAGTTAATGGTACGAAAACAAATTACCTCATTACCTTTTCATACAGATCCAGGGTAAAGGGGTTATGTACTGTAGTAACCCTATGACTACAAAGTCTAGCATGTGATGTCAGTCTAGTATAGTTGCCACGGACTCCACTGTGTTTGCAGTTTTTAAACAAGGTTCATAGTAAGAGTTTGAGGGAAAGGAAAATGAAATAAATTTAAATGAAAGATACTTTTGGAAAACAAAAATGGGATTATATAGGAATATAAAATGCATAGAGGGAAAAACCCCCCAGCAAGACTCCGTCCTCTCCAACACATTCTTCAGAAGCAAATGCAAATAAAATTCAGGGCATTTCAGAGAACATTCTGAAAGGTTATAAGAAATTAAGGCCTTGTTCTTACTGAGGTAGCAAACATGCAGGGGTGGAATTCTAGCAGGAGCTCCTTTGCATATTAGGCCAAACACTCCTGATGTAGCCAATCCTCCAAGGGCTTACAAAAAAGAGCCTTATAAGCTCTTGAAGGATTGGCTACATCAGGGTGTGTGGCCTAATATGCAAAGGAGCTCCTGCTAAAGTTCCCCCCCTGCAAACATGTATCTAGGCTGTGCTAATTCAGCCTGCAAGGAAGGGTTCACACAACTAAAAACTTGTACAAAAATTTCCTTCATACAGAAAACTGAATGGTTAAGGTGTCTGTGAGAGACCCCTCTAACATCTAGTGCCCAGCGCAAAGGGGATTATTTTGCATGGAAGAAGCATTACTTCCACACCAGGCACAGGTTTGCAATCTAGCTGAGAAGCAGATTTTTTTTTACCTACATGGTGTAGGCTACACCATATTCAGACATCACAAGAAACCTCTGCAAGAAAGCAGCTTGTTGCCATGCTCACATCCTCCATCCCCTCTCCTTGTGCACAGGAAAACTTCCTAGCTTGGGAAGACTTTAATCAAACCCCAACCGACCTTGAATTCTGAAATCCAGTGCCTGGCAAACTGGAGTTTGTTTTTTGCCTCCCAACCACGACTGAACTGTAGTTTTAGAATCCCAAGGTGCATTCACACTACACTAACTAATGCGGTTTACATCTGGATTTTTACTGCCTAAGAATAGCAAAAATCTGGATGTAAAACACATTAGTTAATGTAGTGTGAATGCACCCCCAGTCTGTGGAAAAGAAAGCAAACTCTAATATACACATATTTGAACATCACAGTAAAATGAAGCTTAATTCAAGGGTTCCAATCCCAGGAATGTTAAATCAAGTTCTATGCATGAGGGAAGGGGATCACATGAGCATGAAAGAGGCAGCATTTGTGCTTGTCTCAAACAAGCAGGGCTGATGTGAAGTCTGCACAAGGCATTCTCCCTACCTTTCAGCCCTTCATATTTGACATTATGATCTTTTCAATAGTAAGCAGGGCTTTTTTTGTAGCAGGAACTCCTTTGCATATTAGGCCACACACCCCTGATGTAGCCAATCCTCCAAGAGCTGACAGTAGGCCCTGTAATAAGAGCCCTGTAAGATCTTGGAGAATTGGCTACATAAGAGGGGTGTGGCCTAATATGCAAAGGAGTTCCTGCTACTAAAAAAAAACCCCTGGTAAACAGATATAATGCCCCGGACCTAAATATATTCCTCCCCCTCCTTTTGCTATTTGTTACTGCTATTTATCTTTACTTTTGAAAAATAGTTCCAAGGTACCCACTCCTCATTTATAACAGAACAAAATCAACTCCTCCGTACAAGAGAAATTAAACGTTTAAAGGCATAATTCAGACAGCTTCTCAAAAAATGCCAACAGCTTTCCTTCTTGAAGGGTGTCCCCACCCCCCACTCCCCAATTGCTTTTGTTGCTGTTGCCAAAGCTGTGTTTTTAAAAGCCTGAGGGAGAAAAGACTGATTAGTTATAGCACTGGCTCAGGAGACACATTTGCAGCAGTGTTTACTAGAAACACTGGATTAAAATTAACATGCAGGTACAAGGCCATGACTGCATCTAGCTGCAGGTTTCTTCAAATGTGAGGTGAGCCTCCCCGAGGAGGCATGAAGAGTTGCTAAGCAAAAAGAGGGCTATAAAGCAGGAAAAAAGACTGGCGGAAGCAGGTATCGTGAAAAGATATCAAAAAGACAGGAAGAGAATCATCAACGACAGCACAAGCATCCTCTATGGAGCTCGATTATATTAGAATTGTTGGTCAGCGGAATTTAAACCGGACTTGTCTGGGTTTTCTTTTTTCTTGCGCCCAGATGTAGCACTAGTTGACTGCCAATGTTGGATTTTTCGTGAAATAAAACACCTTTAAGTAAAGCAAGGCAAGGTTTCATGCATCCCAGATTCTATCAAGTGGAAGACGAGGATTGCTTCATTCCGCACAAGTGTAGGGAGATGTGCCTATGTTAGCCTTTGCCAGGGCTTTTCTTGTAGCAGGAACTCCTTTGCATATTAGGCCACGCAACCCATGATGTAGCCAATCCTCCAAGAGCTTACAGGGCTCTTCGTACAGGGCCTGCTGTACGCTCCAGGAAGACTGGCTACATCAGGGGTGTGTGGCCTAATATGAAAAGGAGCTCCTGCTACAAATAAAGCCCAGGCCTTTGCTAGAATCACTGTTGATTAAAGCCACACTGATTTTACAGTCAGCCATTTGTCGGGAAAAGGGAGAAATGGAAGGCAAAAGATCAAATTTGCAAACAAGAAGTAAAAACAGTAACAACTCAGGGGCTGCTCAGCATGTGGTATGTTTACGACATACGCATGTGCAAGAAAACAGAAATACGAATGCATGTGCAAGGACTATATGTATGTTTTGCGGTTTTTGTCCAGTCCCAAAACTTTGATTGTCTTGTTCCAGCACAAAGCAGATCTTGCTGGGGTGGACCAGCCAAATGTGATGACACAATCTAGACACTGTTTCGTTAAAATTAAACGCTCCATATTCTGTCTGTTAATAACAAGCGCGCATGAGATGGTGAACAATAAGATATATACGTTTTCATAGTAATAACTGCTAGAATAGCAGCACTTAAGCTATTCACGGAACAGTTAATAAGGAAAGTGGTAATAAACAGAACAGCAACCTATAAAAACCATGCCTATGTAAACTGTAACAGCAGGACCCAGGCAGAAAGCTACAGAACAGACTAAAACGCAAGAGGTCAGGAGATTAAAAAAAAAAATCAAGCATCCTCGAGATCAAAACAGTCTCTTAACAAAAGAGGGTTGAATTGACAAAATGATGCCATGAAACGATTTAGCAGCGAGGAGCAGTGGTGTCAACACAGGAGGGATTAGGGCACACGAAGAAGAACAAGAAGAAGAAGAAGCTGATGGTATTGGATTTATATCCCATCCTATACTTTGAATCTCAAGATGAGAACAGACGGGCATTTTGGGGCGGCAGGGAGGAATCCCGAAACAGGACGGCCCAAAAAGAGCCTTCACAGGACCGCCAAAGAAGATGGGGCAAGGGGTACAAAATTCCTGGAGCTCAAGTCAGTTTGCAGCCTAATATCCAAAGGAGCTCCTGCTGGAATTCCACTCCTGCCTGTAAGTTCTTGGAGGACTGGCTACATCAGGGGTGTGTGGCCTAATATGCAAAGGAGTTCCTGCTACAGAAAAAGTCCTGATCCAGACTATGTCACTGGCAACATGGCAGCATCACTTCCAATGTTTACTATGAGTGACACAATCACATTGTAACACTGCAATGATGCTCTGGTGTTTGGGCAAAAAATGGTTTCTACCACAGGATTTTTGCCCAAATACCAGAATGTCGCTGTGACGATGCCAGCACGATGACATCAGTTCCAATACACGCTGAAAGTAAATATTTCACACGCTGGTGAAATAGCATATAGTAATATAAATAAATAAACTTTTTATTTATACCCTGCCCTCCCCACCTAGGCAGGCTCAGGGCGGCTAACAAGACATGGTAAAACCATGATACAAATAAAACAATATATAATATAATTAATAATTTAAACAGTAAAACCAATAAAACAGTATGACATTATAGTACAATCAAATTATGTGTAAAATGGCTTGGTGTTATTGCTATTATCAAGAGTTCCATCTTAAAAAGCTAGCTGGAAGAGGGCAGTTTTGCAGGCCCTACGGAACTGGTTAAGATCCCGTAGAGCCCGCACCTCTTCCGGCAGTTGTTTCCACCATTGGGGGGCAATCAACTGCAGGGGTGTCCTTCCCGCTCCTGGTAAGTCAGATGATTGGTGGGAGGGCTTGCCAGTGGACAACCCTAGTGTGTCCCTCCCTCCTTGCCTTTTCAGCCACATTCTTTTAATTTCTACCCTGCCTGGTGTCATGGGTGCTGGGGACCCTGCAGAGGAAGTTGAGTCTGATGAGGAAACTGTGCCCCTGCCACCTGCACCAGTGCCCCTGCCTCCTGCTGGAGAAGATCCCAGCCCCCCTGCCTCGCCCTCTCGGGTGGCTCGTGTGCGTGACCGCCTCCGGCAGGACCTCAGGGATCGGAGGAGGGCGGCACGCTCACAAGCAAGACGCTCCCTGAGCCCTGAGTTCTGAGAGGATTCTGGCCCTCCTAAGAGCAAGGATGCTTGAGTTATGACAGGATCCTGGCTGCCTCCCTGAGCCAGCAATTAGCCCAAACGGGCAACAGCCAGCAGAGGGCTATATAGCTGTGGGCTTTGGGAGGAGGCTTTGTGGAAGCAACTAGTCATCTCCCTGACATCCTAGCATCCACTCCGGCTTGACTTTGGTTCCTGACTCCCTGACTTTGGCTTTTGACTTCTGGACTCCCTGACCTCGGCTTCTGGACCTCGGACCTGCGATACTTGTACACTGATTTGGATTTGGCGCCTCAGACCCTCCTGCTTACTGGCTACAGACCTCGGACTGCCTCTGGACTTTGCCTGACCCGGCCCCAGCCGTGACACCTGGGGGGTTAAAACATACAACACAGAAAACCTCTGTGGGCTTTTTTAAAAAAAACCCGAGTTAAGATAATATATTCCAAGAATCTATCAAAGTAGTGAAAGGGTGACTCCCCACTACCACACTTTGTATGCATTGTGATTTGTACTGATCTGTATTACGGGGTTACAAAAGTAGCACAGTAGATGTCTTAGGTGAATATCTTCGTTTCAATTTACACCGCATGATGCATAATTAATTCATGGAATAAACTAACATGAGGTGACATTCACTGATTTAGAAGACCTTAAAAGAGGATTAGACAGATTCATGGAGGTGGAAAGTCCACGAGTGGTCATAAACATAACTCCTGGCAAAATGCCTCTGACCTTACATCTACCTTGATCAATTCTGGCCCATGTGGCATACAAAAGGACACTGGATGCAATATGTATGCCCTTGATTAAGACATAAGGCTGTAGAATAAGAGGCCTCAAGAATATCTTTAAGCCTTTGTCACTTCATTAAATTTCCTTGTGGTCCAGCATTGTTCTATTGTATTCTGCATTATGAGTCAATATGTGTACTTACTTTTCTGACCTCTGAAAAAGACCAGTCTAGGCCGAAACGCATCAGGTCAAGTTAAGTTAAGTGAGCTCCCGTTGTGGTTTTATGATTGTACAGAGGATAGAGGCTAATGATGGGCCCCTAAATGGTTTTAGCTTTCTATAATAAAATACATGTATGTTTGCTTATTATTTATTACACAGTTTGCTTTTAATGTTTGGCCCTTTAATTGCATATTCACCTTTTAGGTTTCTTACATAAACTATGATGACCAGATGGAGCCTCCATGTTCAGGGGAAGTATATTCTTGAATGCCAGTTTGGGGGGACCTGTTTGGGATGGCTGCTGCCTTTATTCTGTTCTGATGGGATTCCCAGAATATCTGCGGCTGGCTAGCATGAGAAAAAAGGACACTGGACTAGAGAAACCTCTGATATTATCCAACAAACTTCTTGTTTTATTCTGACGAAAGACAGAGTATGTAGTTATCGTATCCTCCTTTGTACATGAGAGGATAAAAATACTGACTAGTAATCCCACTGCTGCTACTACATCTTTTATGTATACTACTAAGATATTAAAGGGTATGTGAAAAATGAAGGCTGAAGTTTTGGTTTTTTGTTTTTTTTAATGTTAAGGTAACAGCATTCTGTGCATGCCCAGAAGTATTTTTCTTTCAGAACTCAGCTTGTGCTGAAAAAACTCTTAGGCTAAGTCCTACTGAGATCTTGGCACAAATTGAGTAGCTAGAAAGAACAAATTCTAGCAAAGTAGCCTTGTTAGTCTGTTGTGGCAATACCAAAACAGAATCTTGTTAAAACTGTATTTTAAAAATGTATTGTAGTTCCAGATTCTGTCGCTAGAACTGATTTTATCAGATGCATAAAGTGAATTCTCAGTCTGCTAATATTGCTATACAAATTGAACAAACGTTTGTTTAGTAAGGCAGAAAACCAATGGTAATTCTCATTAAAATGCATGCTCTGAATCTATGACATCTTGTAATTAATTTTGCAAAGTTTTAAAAAGCTCATAAGCAAGGAGAACAGGAAACTTGCTATGGATACCTGTTTAGGATCGCTTTCAAAAGATTTAGGCAATTCTGGATCCTTTGAACTTCCAAAGATCTCTCCTTCAACCTGATCAGAAACATGGATTCGAACACTGCGGAAATTACTTCCAGGGTAATTTCAGTTACCCAACCTGTTCCTGCTTTTTCCTTCCTCTTTAAGGAGGCAGCAGAAGTAGAAGAGGGGAGGGGATGGGATGGGATGGGAAAATAGAACTAGAGCTAAATGGATTTTAGCATCCAGGAACTAAAATCACTTTCTAAAGTTAATGTTAATGTAGGAAGGCAATACCATTTGAAGACTCAGCTCACCTGCCTCCTCTCCCTGGGTGATGAAACCAACTTCTTACATCTCCCCAATTTAGCTTCCCCCATTAAGCATCCTGTGAGTTTGTTGGTTTGTTTGTTTTCCAGCTTAATAGAAATATTTCTAAAGCCTTCTTGCAGTTTAATACTGGTGGAGAGAGACGGATGTCTCAGTTCAACGGGGCTTATTCCCAGGTAACAATTATTATTCTGCTCACAGGAACAGAAAGACAAGTGATTTGTTTTGTTATATTTGTTTTGGATCAGGGTCATAGGGGGCAGATGGAATTTTTGTCTGGGGGCCCATGATGGCTCTTAGCAGCCCTGAGCCTCCATGACCCTGTTTCATTTGCCAGGCCTTAGATACTGCCTAAGCAAACTTCTGTTTGTATCGCAGAAGCTGAAGTCTATCATTAGCAGCAAACTGCCAAACCACATTATTCAGGGTTGTATACACAGTTAAAGCTTACAAGAATAATGTGCATTAGTGTACCGCAACTACATTTTGGAACAACGAGAAGCAGTGTGGAGGTGCACTGCAGATTAGGGAAACCAAGGGTTCAAACCTCTGTTTGGCCACAAATCTCACTGGACAAACTTGGGCCATGCGCTGACTCTCACCCTAACTTATGCTGCAGGACAGTTACACTACAGGCAAAGTTATCTGGAAGGACGTAATAAAAACAAAGAAGCTTCTTAATTTTAAAAATGTGGTGTTTTCTCACACTGCCAATCAATACTCCCTCTAAGCTGTGGAGTCTTGTGAGCAAAAATTCTACTTCATTTGCTAATGGCATTAAAGTTCTGAGTGGGCAATTTGGCTACTGCATAAATTAGTTTGCTCTGGGGCCATCCTTCTTGAGCTAAGACAAAAATGTGTGAGCCAGAGCTAAAAAAAACCCCTGTGAACTAGCTCACACTAACTCAGAGGGAACACTGCTGCAAATTTATTTTTACCTGGCATGTTCCTCTGGCCTCCTTCAGGGGCTTCTTTTCCAAGGAGAGCCAAGGGACACTGCGTAACTGGGGGACACAACGGCAGTATTTTGAACAGCACCAAACACTTCTGCTGTACCAAGTCAATTTTATTTTATTTTTTATTTTATTTTATTCAATTTAAACCCCACCCTCCCCGCCAAGTTGGGCTCAGTCAAGGCAGGCTATGTAAGTTTATTTATTTATACCTCACTTTTTTCCATAATAGGGACCCAAAGTGGCTTACAACATTAGGCCTTCCTCCATTTTGTTCTCAGAAGAACCCTGTGAGGTAGCTTCGGCTGAGAGTGAGTGGCTCCAAGTCAGCCAGCACGCTTCAACAGCAGAATGATACACTATTTAGAACAACATATAGTGATTGTAATGTAATGCAAAGAAACTTGAAATATACTGCACCTCAACCCAACTAAAACAAAACAAAAATGCTGTTTGTTACCTTCACTCTTGAAGGGAGGCAAATGGAGCCTTGTAAAGGAATCTCGGTTAACCTCCCACAGTTAGAAAAAAAAATCTCTTACACACTTATCTCCTATTTTGACACATTTATTGGTTCAACCCTTGTTCTCCCTTAATTGGATCCAGTTTGGTGTAGTGGTTAAGTGTGCGGACTCTTATCTGGGAGAACCGGGTTTGATTCCCCACTCCTCCACTTGCACCTGCTGGAATGGTCTTGGGTCAGCCATAGTTATCACAGAGGTTGTCCTTGAAAGGGCAGCTGCTGTGAGAGCCCTCTCCAGCCCCACCCACCTCACAGGGTGTTTGTTGTGGGGGAGGAAGGTAAAGGAGATTGTGAGCCGCTCTGAGACTCTTCGGAGTGGAGGGCGGGATATAAATCCAATATCTTCTTCTTCTTCTACATCTGTTGACCCTGTACACTTGCCTTGTTGTTCCTGTTTTGTCTCAAAATGTCATCATCATGTTATATCCTAATTTGCTTTTCAACCCTGTCTGAATGGTTTTCTTCCATCTCGTTTTGTCAGAAGAAGCGTGCTTGCACACAAAAGGTCATACCTTGAATAAAACTTTGTTGGTCTTAAAGGTACCACTGGGCTCTAACTTTATTCTATTGCTTCAGACCAACATGGCTACACGCTTGGATCTATTTTAACCCCTGTTCTAAGTTAGTTTTTGTGTTGCTGTTGATGAAGTGAGGTAAGAGCCACACCACTTCTGCGTTTACACTCTTACTGTGCAATCCTAAACAGAGTTATACCTTTCTAAACCCAGAAGCCTCAAGTGTCTTTGAAGGGTATAAATCTACTAAGGATTTTACTGGTAGCCGCTTACTGACTTCAAAGGGAGTATTTCAAAACTACTCGTTTGGCGACTGAAGTCGCCTTTTTCAGTGCTATCCTTGCTGCCCACTAAAATTTATATTTGCTCAGATTCTCTTCAGGGAAAAAGAGAAGAGGACACAATGTACTTCTTCAGACCCTAGCAAAAAAAAAAAAACAAAAACCCTGGCACCCTATTTTTCCAAGTTTTTCTTTAAAAATATCATTAAAAATTATTAGTCAGCAAGTTATTTAGGAAATTTAAATTTATTCACAATGTTAAAATGTACTTTTCCAACACTCAGGGAAACTGTTACTCATTATTTCTTCTGCTTCACTACCAACAAAGTCTTTATGATTCTCATGAGGCATGAACCACAAAAAGAAATAACCCTATTAAAATTTTCTGAATGCAATTTAACTCTTTCCCCAGTGTTCCTGAAAGCCTAGAAGTATGTCTAGTTTCATGAAAAAAATTCTGGAATATAGAATTATATGCAAAAAAAGTTATATGTAATGTAGACATATTCTCTAATAAATATAACTGCCATACCCATACACACTTCTATTTGAAAATTCCCCACAAAACAACAATCTTTTATGTAGTCCAAACTATTACCTTGAGTGCAAGAGTATTACTTTGCAGCAAGATGAGGGATGAGCAAGAATGCTGGTTCATGGAGGTTAATGGGTGTTCACAGTCCATAACCACCGTTAACCTTTTGTTTGACAGCACCAGTATCCTCTTGGGTCACTGGGGAGGCCCACACTTAGAGGTTGTTGGGAAGGGTGGGGTCATTGGAGAAGGTGTGGAAGTGCTCCCAAAGTGTGGCCTGGAAATGGAGACACAAAATCAGGGCAGGCCAGAGGGCTTAGCCACTGTGGTGTGGTGTGGGCTGGGAGGATTGATGCAGGAGCAGACTGGAGGTGGGAGCAGCTCTAAGGAGCTGGGACGTGGAGGGGATAGGAGTTTTCCCACCACCCCCTAATTCACCACCCTCAGATTCCTCCAGTTTGGCAGCATTAATAGCTTTTGTGCCTCCAAGTCTATCGCCAAGAGCACACTGAGGCGAAAGAAGCTCTGCCTCTGAGACGCCTGGTAAAACACCACTACAGCTGGGAACCAGGATGGACTTGTCCCACAGAGATGGAGGTCTCTGGGACGGAGGGGTGGACTTCCCCCAAGCACCCTTGGCCCCCACTCTCACCTTCATGGCACAGAGGGGCGCTGACAATTAGGTGGGAGGGTGGGTCCTTAACTGAGGAAACCACTGGCTTCACCCCTCTGCCTGGTTGTAACACAGAGACAGCTGGAGGGTCAGAGTCCTGACCCCACCAGACATCTTCTCAGCTGGACTAGGTGCACAAAATCCTACTCAGGGGGGGATTGTGTGGATCTTCAGCCAAAGAACCCACAGGCTTTGCCACACTGCCTGGCTATAGCAGAGGGACATGTGATGAGTCAGAGCCCTGACCCAACCAGATAACTTTCCCAAGTGGACAAAAATCCCATTTGAGGGGGAATGTGTGGGTCCTCAGCCAAGGAACCCACCTGGTTATAGCAGAGAGACAGGTGCCTCAGAGCTCTGAAGCACCAACACTGTTCACAGACGTTCAATTCCTTCCCTCTCTGCCTCTGATAGTCTTCTTTGGAGACCTAAGATAGGTGTTTCCAAGGTTGCAGAAATCCATCCCCCCACCCTCCCAGCCTTGAGAATTGATTTATTGGCACCAGCATGTCTGGTCCATGAAGTGCTCCCATGAACCACATGAAACTCCAAGAAAAAATGGTTCCGTTCATGGGTCATTCATGGGAAAAGTAGGCCCAGTTTGTGATGAACTTTGGTTCGTAAATCAGCTTGTGCTATTACTATTTCTTTCCATAAGCAACACACTTCACTAATTAGGAACGACATATACTGTAGTATGAAATGTATAAAGGGGAGGAGCAAGAGAAATGAGAATTATAAGCACGACTATTCTGATCGATCACTATTAGGCAGAAGCCTAATTTTACCATTTGAAAAAACTGAGTATTTGCATTCAAAGACATTTATAATGCTATCTAGAAAGCTTCAGTGAATCTAGCAATCTCCTCTAAAACCCATACCACTGACATTTTAATTCTCCTATTCATATTTGAATTATTCACATATTCTTCTACGTTTCGGCCTTTGACTGTTGTGGGGGGAAGCTCACCAGGAAAGTGAAAACCTACAGAATGAAAGGAATAGTTTAAATCACAACAATTTTACGTCAGAAGAAACCTTCAAGATTTTGTATAAAACATCTAGACCAAGGGTCCCCAACCCCCGGACTGGTACCGGTCTGTGGCCTGTTAGCAACTGGGCCGCAGAGTGAGGCAGAGACCTTTGTCTACTCCTCACTTAAAGACCCCCATGGTGGGGCAGGGATGGGGTGTGGGCTTGAAGGCAGCCTGGGGCAGCAAAAACCCCAGCACCCCCAATCCCACCGGTCCGCGGAAAAATGGTCTTCCACAAAACTGGCCCCTGGTGCCAAAAAGGTTGGGGGCCACTGATCTAGACTACAGCAATCTTCATGAAAGCTACAGGAACTGATGCCAGATAATGATTAAAAGTATGCAATAAATGAAAATAGTTTAAAGGATGCATATCTTATGCACGCTTGATGGTAAGCTCTATTGAAGTAAACGGGACTTGCTTCCAAATACATATGCATAGGAATACCGAAGTCTAATGTCAACCACATACTCATTAAAAAACTACAGACTGGCAGCTATTGCTCACCGTCCCAAACCAGTGGAATGAGAAGGACAACACTGACCTACTTTATCAGACTGCTGTACTCAATACATCACAGGAAATACTTGGAGCACTTTGCAAAAGAACTGCATTACAATAATATCCAAGGTCCACACCTACCCCCTTGAGAATCATTTCATAAAAATATTGTGGACTGCAGGTTCCCATCATGCCTCTAAGTTCTGTCCTGCCTCCAGAGGGCAGTGCGGAAGTTGCCAAACTGGCTTAACGTAAGAGCCACATAGAATAAATGTCAGATGTTTGAGAGTCACAAGACATGAATATCAGATGTTTGAGAGCCACAAGACAAGGAAGGAAGCAGGCAGGCAAATAGATGGAGGAGGGAGATGTGGAAAGAAAGCAACTTTATCTTCAAATGCATTCTCCAAGTCGTCAGCTGGTTTGGCTTGGAGAAGTGATTTAAAGAGACAAATGCCTTCTCCATGCCAGCCAACAGGGCAGTGGGGACTTCGAGAGCCACATGTGGCTCCTGAGCCACAGTTTGGCCACCCCTGGGATAGTGCCAGTCCCCAGATGGGTAAAGCAGGTATCTTTTTCTCCCCTGGCTATTCCTCCTCTTTACAGCTTACATACACATGCTGCTAGGTCCTAGCCTGAAAGGGCTCCATGAACAGAATGCATATGTCAATACTGGAAAGAAAAATATTGATCTTAATGGGGCTAAATATTTTCCTACAGGCACAGATTTTGCAGTACAGCGTCCTAGACCTGATCCATTGCAAACACAGATGGGGCTGCATCAAGATGCTCACCAGTATGTTCACTCCAGCACTGAAACACACTTATATTGGAACTGGAGCTTTTCTGGTTTTCTAATTAGAATAACAAGATTTTAAAACAGATTCGGGTGGCTAGCCGTGTTGGTCTGGAACAGCAAAGTCCAGTGGCACCTTTAAGACCAACCAAGTTTTATTCAAGGTATAAGATTTCATGTGCATGCACACTTCTTCAGATTTGAAGAAGTATGCATGCACATGAAAGCTTATACCTTGAATAAAACTATTGGTCTTAAAGGTGCCACTGGACTCAAGGTTTTAGAAGTCCTTATATTCTTAGGCTTACTTAAAATGTCCATCTCTTTTCCATCCCCCACTGAAGGGTTTCCTTTCGGTCTAGTGTTGACCAAAATAAATAATAATTAATTCGTAAAAGGCCATTAGCTTTTTAACCATGTACCCCTGAAAAAGGGCCACCTCTCAATTTATTGGTCAAAAAATGTTCAAGCATCAACAACTAATTTGCAAAGAAGGGCTCCCATCTTCCAAATTTATTTCTATGCCAAAACTTCCAGAGATCACATTCCAATTATACTTACATTAAAAAGCCATAATCTTCAAAAACATTTATATCTCTCTACAAATAGCTGCCATAAATTGGATTCTAATTTCCATTAAAATTTTCCATACACTAAATCATTTGTATCCACTCTCTAAATTTAAGATCTTAGAAAAAAACATTAGTCTAATCATACAAAAGAAGCTTTTCCAACCATTCATTTTTTCCCCAGGAGTTGAAGACTTATTCCAATGGCAAGCAAAAAACTAATCAGGCAGAATACAGAACAATATCTCTTAGGATATCCTGCCACATAATTCAAGAGCAGTAATTCTGCAGAGCATGAAATGTTAACAGCCAAAGCTCCTAGAGAAATCATTTGAGATTGTTTCTCCAAAAGCAGATGTCTTAGACATTTCCACCACATATGGTAGAGGCAAGCAGATCTTCTCCACAGTAGTAACATTTCCCATTACGGCTGTTAATATATCTTTGCCAGTTTCTCTTGCAATTGGTGCCACTTATGATCCTCCAAAGCAGGGATGACCAAACTGTGGCTCGGGAGCCACATGTGGCTCTTTCATGCACAGTGTGGCTCTTGAAGCCCCCACCACCCCACCAGCTGACTCGGAGAAGGCATTTCTCTCTTTGAATCACTTCTCCAAGCCAAGCCAGCCAGCCAGCAGCTTGGAGTATGTATTTAAAGTTGTTTTCTTTTCACCTCTCTCCCTTCCCTCTCTTAGCTATTCTCCTTCCTTCCTTTCTTCCTGACTTGTGGCTCTCAAACATCTGATGTTTATTCAATGTGGCTCTTATGTTAAGCAAGTTTGGCCACCCCTGCTCCAGAGGCTTTCTCAAGCCCCCATAGGGTAGCCCCAGCAGAAAAGGATGAGAGTGCTGGAAGACATGCTTTTTATTTGGGCAATGGCACACCCCGATAATGTAACAGAGAAGGGGTACCCTCTTATTTGGATCAGAGCCCTGCCCTGATTAAAAATGGCATGCCTGCAGGGGTGGAATTCTAGCAGGAGCTCCTTTGCATATTAGACCACACACCTCTGATGTAGCCAAGCCTCCAAGAGCTTCTAGGGCTCTTATACAGGGCACACTGTAAGCTCTTGGAGGACTGGCTGCATCAGGGATGTGTGGCCTAATATGCAAAGGAGCTCCTGCTAGAATTCCACCCGTGCATGCCTGTCCCTTGCGATGCTGCCCAGCAAAGAAACAAACAGTGCAATCCTAAGCAGAGTTATGCCTTTCTAAGTTTACTGAAATAAACCAACTAAGAAGGGCCTAATTCTGTTCAGGCTCATTTTGTAGCAGGAGCTCGTTTGGAAATTGGGTCACACACCCCTGATGTAGCCAATCCTCCAAGATCTTACAGGGCTCTTGTTACAGGGTCTACTGTAACCTCTTTGAGGATTGGCTACATTTGGGGTGTGCGGCCTAATATGCAAAGGAGCTCCTGCTACAAAATGAGCCCTGACTCTGTTTAGGATTGTGCACACACACAAAAAAAACTGAGCAAGAGAGACTTAGATGCTCTTCAAGGTCTTGCAAAATGAATAGATGTCAGGTATATCTCCAGGTCACTACAGTGATCTTCGGGATATGTTATCCCTTAGTTCTGATCTGGCAATGCCCCAAAGCTCTGCAGGCCAAATACATCAAGAGGCACCCCTTCTTACCTGGTGGAAGCCAGGTAAGGGGAAACACTCCTGCCTTCCTTGGTTGCCAATATGTCACCGTGGAACGCTTCCATTCCCAGACTGCTCAGCTTCTATGGATCTGGCCCCTACCCAAATGAAGCAGTCCTTAATCTGACGGAATTGTGTCAAGGAGCAAGACTTGCACAACAGTGAACTTAAGTATGAAACAACCGCAATAAATTATTAACAAAAAAGCCAGGTAAATCCAACTATACACCCAGAGAGAATTCTACAGAGTTTCTCTTGTCTTCTGTTCCCAAACCCTGGGAACCGTCCAACCATGTTGCAAAACATTTTTAAAATTAAAACAAGTGAAACTCACATGCTATCATAAAGAGAAAGTCGTTTAAAAAAAAAACTATAGCCATGGTTATATTAGTCACTGGGTCAGTGGGGGGGGGGGGCTATAGAGGTAATCCTCCTAAATGAAGATGGAAAACACCACTGATTCCCACAGGAGAGGAAGGAAAAGAGCTTTCAATTCAGCTTTTCCTGGAAAATGCAAAATACTAACCCTTCTAGAACCCAGAGAACATACATACATCATTTCATGGAATATATGACCACAGTCTAACATTATGCAGAATTTTCCCATGTAATAAAATGTTAGGTGTTTATTTCTACAGGACTATCAATATGCATGCTCGAGATGAAAGGTCCCTGCCCAAAGGAGCTTACAATCTAAAATTTGCTAAAATGTCGGCAAAGGAAGGGAAGGAAGGTAGAGGCAAGAACAACTGACAAAAGATATCTAGTATATAAAGGCTGTGCTGCTTTACAAACACTGTATTTTAGGAACCAGAAACTATTTGAAGTTGGATATCCTTACCTCAGCAGTTATTTTTCAACCAGACAGAGAACTAAAAATACTGCAAGATCTACAATATGCCATGAGAACTGTCAGGAAATCATGAACTGAGTTGCAATCCTATGCAGTTACAAAAAATAAGTTTTAATGCATCCAGCCAAACTTACTTCAAAGTAAATGCCTAGGACTGCACTGTTAGACACTTAACATTATTTAGCGATATTCTACTAAGTACAAATGGAAAATGTGAAGACAGATCAGAGATATTAGTGGTAAATTTGTTCTACTTTAGTTGGTCTAGTGTTTTCCCACTTGAAGGGGGGGGAGAACCTGCCAATTAAAGTGGAAACACAGTCCTCAGTGGAAAAACTGACAATACAGAATTCTTGTTTAAGAGAGAAGTTCTTACACAGAGAGTTCTAACAAGCCCCGTGCAGAGATTTCCGCTTCATTCAAAGGCAATGTTTGAGTAGTGGGATATTTACAACATTAACAAAACCTCTAATTTACTTTTAAAATGCAGTTATTTAGATCAACTATCCCCAAAACAGAACAAACTAAAAGTCCAGTGGCACCTTTAAGACTTATTTTGGGGATAGATTCAGGTGAGTAGCCATGTTGGTAGGAAGGAAGGAAGGAAGGAAGGAAGGAAGGAAGGAAGGAAGGAAGGAAGGAAGGAAGGAAGGAAGGAAGGAAGGAAGGAAGAAAGAAAGAAAGAAAGAAAGAAAGAAAGAAAGAAAGAAAGAAAGAAAGAAAGAAAGAAAGAAAGAAAGAAAGAAAGAAAGAAAGAAAGAAAGAAAGAAAGAAAGAAAGAACCCAAGTCCAGTGGCACCTTTTAAGTCCAATAACGTTTTATTCAAGGTATAAGCTTTCATGCGCACGCACAGGGGTGGAATTCTAGCAGCAGCTCCTTTGCATAGTAGGCCACACACCCCGATGCAGCCAATTCTCCTAGAGCTTACAAAAAAGAGCCTCATAAGCTCTTGAGGATTGGCTATATCAGGGGTTTGCGGCCTAATATGCAAAGAAGCTCCTACTAGAATTCCACCCCTGTGCACACATACTTCTTCAGCTACATTGAGATGGAAGTTATCAGAACAAATAGCCATCTTAAGGCTGTTAAAAAAACAACAACCTGGTAATTAAAAACCAAAAACACCATCAACGAACACATTCCTTGTTAACTGATAAAAGCACCATCAGGACACGCCAGTTTTCCTGCTGGCCTCCTCTTTGGCAACTCCCCTTATCAAACTACAAATGTCTATTTAAACCAAGAAAAACTTTTACAAGCAGTCTGAAAGTGGGGGGGGGGGAGTGGCAGGGCAGGAGAGGGAGACAGAGAGATAGAGAGCAGGCCTGCTGAAAGAGAAAGATAGGTTTGGAGGGAAAGAAGCCACAACCCTTGAATGCATGCTAGATTTCCCCCCTCTCCCCTTACATCTTAAATACAACTGAAAAGAAGGCCTCTTCCAAATTCTGGAAGTGAGCTGCTTAAGACGGAGGGAGTCTGTATTACCATTGTTAATTGAAAAACAGCCTAGGAATTCCTACTCTTAAGTATAATTCTAGCCTTCTGTGGGGTTTTTATAGTGATTACAAGCAGGGGTGGAATTCTAGCAGGAGCTCCTTTGCATATTAGGCCACACACCCCTGATGTAGCCAATCCTCCAAGAGTTTACAAGGTTATTTTTTATAAGCTCTTGGAGGATTGGCTAAATCATGGTCTAATATGCAAAGGAGCTCCTGCTAGAATTCCACCCCTGATTACAACTATAGCTGTCATGCTAATCTCAAAGAACAACAGGTATCAGAACCATTTTGGATCCCGTTACAGTACTCTCCTTCATGTCCGACAATTTATATGGTACTACCAACACAGAAAACTCAACAATGGTCCCATCTCAAAAATGGTACAAACTTCATTCAGTGTTTAATCGAAATTGCTATACCTAGCAAGAAAAACTTCTGCAGCCCTCCTGTAACAGAACTTCTTTCTTACCTCTCAGATTTCTAGGATTTATTTGTTTTGTTCGAGGCATTCTCATCCAGTCATAGACGATTTTCCAGCAATGGAGAACAGACCAAAAGCAGCTCCATAAACATCCCAGTGGGGTCAGTTAATCCACATACTGGAGGAGGAAAAAGAAAGGGGAGGGTGGAATTAGATATAGCCACAAGGGACAAACTGAGAAGTGCCATGCCATTTATGAATGTAACAATTTGGAACCAGATGAACCTATATTAGTCAGCTATGTTTGGAGGTATATTTTGCATGGAAAACATGCAACTCCATACTCTTGAGTTCAGACAAAAAGTAAGTGGCAAACAGCACCATTTAAAATCACATTGATTGAATTTTTCCTAGAGCCCTCAGTAAGATTTACAAAGTCAGGATTACAATTGAAATAATGACAGAGCTTCGTAATTACTGCTTAACATGTTTTTTTTATAAATTACCAAGCCCTCCCAACAAACCACAACTGTAACGCACACAGTAGCAACTTTGCAATACCCTAGCCCAGCTCTACTGAAATCAATTATTCAGAAAAATCCACAGTGAGCAACTCTCTAAGTAATAACCAAAGTGATCCTAATGTTGCAGCCCATATCTAATGAAACTATTGGCAGACAAGAGCACATTCTCACTATAAAATGAAAGTGCTTTGTTTTAGCTTTCAGTGGGTCTTCTGTATTCCAAACTTAATGTAGCTAATTACAAGTACTCATGCTAAGAACACAAGAACTGTCTTTGCTGGCTCAAACCAAAGTACCCTCAGATCCAGCTGTCAACCAGATGTACCAGGCAAGCTTAGAGAAAGGCCACATGTTGTATAATAAAATGTCCCATAAGCTGGATATTTACTACAGTGGAAATAAGAGTGATTTCATATTAAAATCAAACCACTTATCTAACCTAGTCCAACATCCAATTCTGTGCTCTGTTCTCCAGAGCAGAGGTCCCTAATCTTTTTTGAGCCTGCAGCCACATCTGGAATTCTGACCTGGCATGGTGGGTGTAGCAACAAAATGGCCGCCACAGGTGGTGGAGCCGGCCACCAAATGATTGCCACAGCTTAATTTCAACAACACAGTGCAGATACGTATGCTGTGTTGGCTGACAAAACAACATTTTAAAAAATGTGTATAGCCAATCAAATCTCCAATAGCCAATCAGAAGCACTGCTGGGCAAAAGCTCTACATAACCCCACCTACTTCCTACAATCCCATGGCAGGTGCCGGAAAAGGCATTAGTGGGCACCATGCTGCCCATGAGCACTGTGTTGTGGTCCCCTGTTCCAGGGTGACAGATGGATGCTTTCTAGTCTGTTGACCTGGACCAGCAGACTGCTGACCCCTGGAACAGGATCCACATCAATGTAAGTCTATCACCGAGTTACAGCCCTTCTTTTACCACAGACCTGGCAGTCCAAAAGCTGTCACTTTTCTAGCAGGGTTCCGTTATCAGCAGCATGAGGCAGATATCCAACAGGTAGTGTTTTCCCCAGCACGGAGATATGAGCTAACTGCAGAACACCTACACATCAGGTTTGTTAAAGGTCAGAATGCCTATAAGAAAAATATAGCAACCCTTGAAAGAACATACAAACTACCACACCAAGCTACGAAAAACAAACCAGAATGCATTCACCACATTGCTTTAAGCGTGCTTAGCAGCACATGCATTTCTCACTTAACGTTTTAAAGAGGAGAAAACCACCAGACACCCCTGGTCCTGCCTTCAATACATCTCATCTCTAACTGTGCCAATGCGAGCAATGGCCTACCGGTGGATCACCGGAATATCACTGTGTGGCTTTTTCAGCTGTACAACTTCGGCTCTGGGCAATACAGTTTATAGGTCATCATGATGAGCCATTTCCCAGGTTAAAAGAAATGATGAGTGTTTCAAAGAACACTTATCAGTTTGAACCACAGGTCACTTTCAGAAAAATAATAGTTACAGGCATTCAGCCTGTGCCTTAATATGGTAACATCCAATATAGGTATTCAGTGTTAAAGGAACACAGCAAAAAAAATACACTGAACAACAGACCATCTAACAGGTACTCATACCAAAAATCTCTGAACTGCCCAACATGATGCAAATATATTCCATATTCTATCATAGCATATGGTCTGTGGTCAAAGACCGAATATGAAACACAAGAGACTGTAAAAGTACATATATAATGCTCCAAACTAAGAGGATCTTTTCCCTTTAAAAGTCTGGAGCATTATATATGTACTTTTACAGTCTCTTGTGTTTCATATTTCATAGAATATATTTCCACCATATTGGGCAGTTCAGGGAGCTAATTCCCACAGCTTAAACTGAGTATGCATATTTTTACACCGATACTGAACTTTTAAAGGGAAAAGATTTTAGTACAACCACTGTACTTTCACATAGTTTGGAGCACTGTATATGTACTTTTCAGTCCCTTATGCTTTGCTCTTCTGCTCCTTATGAAGGAAAAAAACAAATAAGTGGATGCAAGTCTGACATTAAAAACTGCAATATTCAGAAACCAGCAAAAACCTCTTTCAATCTGTCAGGACGTTATTACAGATGAGCCTCACTTTAGGGAGGCACAGTGGCTCAGTGGTAGAGCACCTGCTTGGTAAGCAGAAGGTCCCAGGTTCAATTCCCGGCATCTCCAACTAAAAAGAGTCCAGGCAAATAGGTGTGAAAAACCTCAGCTTGAGACCCCGGAGAGCCACTGCCAGTCTGAGTAGCCAAGACTGACTTTGATGGACCGAGGGTCTGATTCAGTAAAAGGTAGCTTCATATGTTCATATGTCCTTCAACAACAGAACTTCAAAGAGAGGCACCCGCACAAAAATGGGAGCTTGGATTTTTATCTCACTGGGTTAACTATAATAGCATCCCGACCCGGATAGCCCAGGCTACCTTGATCTCATCAGATCTCAAAAACTAAGCAGGGTCAGCCTTGGCTAATATTTGGAAGGGCAACCTCTGAGGAATACCAGGGTCATGATGCAGAGGCAATGGCAAACCACCACTGAACCATCTCTTGCCTTAAATGCAAGTATAACTTGCCACCTAGTGGTATATAACGCTAAAAGAACTTCTGACTGTCAGACAATCTTAGGATCTCCTGGCTATTCCATACACAATGCCAGGCGATCAGTGTTCCCTCTAGCTGAGTTAGCATGAGCTAGCTCACAGATTTTTAGCCTCCAGCTCACACCTTTCTGTCTTAGCTCAGGAAAAATGACCTCAGAGCACAATAATTTATGCAGAAGGTCACAACTTTAATGCCAGCAGCTCACAAAGTAGAATTTTTGCTCACAAGACTCTTCAGCTTAGAGGGAACATTGCACACGATAATTGATTAATTATATTAGCAAAACCTAGGCCTCCCTTCAAACCACACACTTAGCTCAATACAACCACTGTACTTTTCGTGATATGAATTTTATCTCATTATATTTCACTCTATACTTCCTGTATTTCATGGCTCCTTTACACTGCTGTTTTTAAATACCTCCTGCATAGGACAACAGCATACTGAAGATCCACTCACTGTACCTCACCAACAAAACTGTGGTCAATAAAAGGTTATGTTGGGATATTCTTTCCAGTGCCACAAGCCTCCTGTTCACTTTTGCTGTTTACTTTTTGTAAACAAAAGACAGATACCCTCCTGGGATTATTATATTTGAATGGAATGGCTATCCAGAAGACATCTGAATGAAATGGCATCAGTTAATCCAGTCCATGTTCCCGAATGCCTCCAGAGTCAGCAGCTGACAACAAATACTGGCTTAAACGCTTAATGATTTTAAAAAATGGAACGAAATTAGGGACGTTTGGAGATAACATTACATAATATTTACACTTTCAGAGTAGTACTTCCGCCGGCCACCAGTAGGATTTCCCTCCCCCCCTCCCCGTTTTCAGACTCCAAGGAAACACATAGCAGGCAGCAGGCCAACCGCTCTTGCAAATAAGCAAAAGATCCGAGCGCTCCTTTCCTCCCCGCGTTTCACCCAAGGGGGAAGGGCAGGGAGGGCTGACCCGGCTTGTCACGAACGAGCTCCCGTCAGAGCAGGAGATGGAAATGCGAGAGACGCAATGAGGACGGGCGAGCTCTGTGCGCGGCACACGGTTGCAAAGGGAGGAGGAAAAAAAAAATATGAATGAATAAGGAGGGAGGAGCTTGGGAAAACCCCTCTGCAACGCTGCACTGAACAAAGCACAGTACACATGCCAGGAGGTTGGCGGAGAGCGAGTGCGAACGGAGCCCGACCCAAGGGAGGAGGGAAGGGGAAGCGAGCGCTCCGGCATGCCTCCTTTACTCCTTCTCACAACACAGCAAAGCGGAAAGCCTACCTGGAAGTGCCCGAGAAAAACAAATGCATGCAGCTGGCCGAGCACAGGAGTAAACAGGAGGAGCGTGCACGGTGCACACGCCGATGCAAAAGCAGGCGCCAAGAGTACAATGCAGGCAGCGGGGGCTTCTCTCCCCGGCCTTTGCCTTAGCCAGCCCCCTCCCCTTTCCACCACCCCCGATCCCCCCGTCTCCCCTGCCCGGCAGCATTCTTTATGGAAGGCAGACTTTTGTGCCGGGCTGGGGGGGGGGGGGGGGAAGGCGGCAAAAGGGGGCTCAGCCCGGGCGACGGAGGCGCCTCTCCCGCCCAGCGGGAGGGGGGGGGATGTTTGCACGGTGTGCGCGCGCGCGCCTACAGCTCTCCCCCCCCCCTCTTTCCGGGATCGCGCCCCCCCCCCCCCAGCAAACCTGCTCAGTAGGCAGCGCGAGCTGCTGCTCTTCGCTGATGGCGGCGGAGGCTCTGGCGTCAAGGAAGGAGCAAGCAGCAGCCGCCGCCGCGGCAGCAGCAGCTGGGATGGCAGCGCAGCGAGTCCTGTGCAGCGGCGGCGGCGGCGTCTGGGATCCTCCTCCACTTGACAACCTCCAACACAAACATGACCCGGCGCTAAACCTCCCCCCCCCCTCCCGCCCAGCATCCTCCGCTGCCTCGGCAGGGCCTCCCCCCCTCCCCCGCCCGACCATACACACACACACTTCACTACAACCTCCTAGCGCATAAACACACACAAACGCAGGAGCGCCCCCGCATCCAGATCCCTCTCTCTCTCTCTCATACGCATGGCCCCTGGTTCTGGGCATGGCCAGAGGTTTTCCCAGGTAGGCGAGCAAAGACACAGGAGGGGGGCCGGCCCCGGTGAAACCCCCACGGGATCGGGACGGAGGGGAAGGGGGAGGTGGAATCGTCTCGACCCAGCTTTCAGTCGAAAGACCAGGTCCAGGCTCGTTGACCCCGGGGTCAGGAGGCTCCGGCGCCAACTCGCTCTCCCTCCCCCAGGCAGCCCTGAGCGCTCAGAGGAACTACAGCCCAAACGCGCACCCTGGAGAGCAGCGCGGCCCCCACGCCCAGCGCAATCCGGGGCTTCCTCCCAGAGCTGGCCCTGCCGCTAGGCAACCTAGGCGATTGCCTAGGGCGCCAGCCTTCTCCGGCTTCCAAATCGGGCACCCTCCCATGTGACTCGGTGGCATTATCAGTGGGGGGGGGGGGCGCCAGAAGTTAGCCTTGCCAAGGGTGCCAGACCGTTCCTGCTCCTGCCAAGCCTCGGCTGCATCTCGCCCCACATATTTATTCGCTTAGGAAACAGAGCCACAGTGGGTTCTTTTGCAAAACGCCTGGCTTGCGCGGCAGCCGCACACATCCCTGCTCCCCTCGCAACTTCCTTTACCCCGACTCCCGCAGCCGCTTCCTCTCTCCAAGACCCTGCTTGGGAGCCTGCAGGGACCCAGAACCCCCTTTCCCCGCCTGCCAAAGCAATCCTGCTCCCAATGAACGGGGCTGCCCCCCAAAACCCCTCGGCCAGGAGACCCCCCTCTTGATCCCCCAGCAGACGCGGGTCTTCCTTCCCTCTAGGGAAAGAAGCCCAAAGCCACCAAGCAGAGAGGACAGAATCTCCCAGCACCCTTGCAGCAACTCGGAGTATCTCACCATTATCGCCCCTCCCCCATTTCCCAGTGGCCCCATTTCAAAACGCATCCCCCCCCCCCGAAAAACCCCACACCAGTCGTGAGCCCCTCCTCTCCGGCTGGCCCTAGACTGTCTCACACCCTAGGCAAGGCTAACTTCTGGCGACCCGCCCCCCCCCCATGAAAAGGTCACTGAGTCACATGGGGGTGCCCAATTTGGTGCACCTAGAAGGCTGGCGCCCTAGGCAATCGCCTAGTTTGTCTAGTGGCAGGGCCGGCCGGCAGAGCCCCAACGCATTCCTGGCAGGAAAGGGGGCGTGGGAAAGGAGCCACATGGTGGACAGAGGGAAGAGGGGGAGGGGAGAAGACCAGGTGTGGGGCGTGTCGCAGACAGGAGTGGTGGCGGGGGGGGGATGCAACAGGGGGGGGAGAAAGGAGCCAGTGGGGGTCCACGGGAGATGGGGGGGAGACAAGAAAGGTCAATGGGTGAGGAAACGCTAGAAGGCGACGGGGGAAGGGGAGAAGAGGCTGCCTCTGAGGAAAGCGCTACTGCTCCCCTCCCTTCTCCCTTTCTTTCCACGCCCTTCTCCCCCCCCCCCAGTCACTGGGGGGGAGGGAGTGTCGCGCGCGAGAGCTGCACCCTGCCGGGAAGGGGGGAGCAAAAGGGGGGGGGAAGAGGGGTTCTTTTACCTTCCCTCACTTTCTATTGCAGGAAGCGGGCCCGGTGACGTCATCGGGTCTCCCGGGCCCCGCCCCCTTCCCCCTCTGCCTAGGAGAAAGGGGCGGGACTTGGACGGAGGGAGGGGTCACTGAGGGGGTTTCCTGGTTTCCTCGCCGGGCTGGGCGAGAAAGGCCAGAAGTGAAACTAAAAAAAAAAAAAAAATCCTAAAGGAGGGAGGGGGGAATTCCCTTTCCAGCTCATCCGTTTCCGCATCGCAGAGAGCTCCCAGGGTGCTTCAATCACGCAGCCTCCCTTCTTACTGGGAAGTCCTGATTCGAAAAAGTTGCCAAGCTTTTTCTCATGTTTTAGGAAGGGGGGGAAAAAAATGAAGATCCTGCCTTTCTACCGAGTTGTGCTGTTAGTTTTAAAGGCTGCAACTTCAGAGTCTGTTGCAAACTCACATAAACTGGCAACAGGGTCCTTTCCAGTTAATCACAGGGCTTGACAGACTCCGGTGTTTCATGATCTAGTTGTTCTATTTTTGCTTTTTAAAACAAGGATCCTTAGGATTCACCAATACGTTTTAGATTTCCGAAGTGACATTGTGTACTGCAGCGGCAGGACAAAATGAGTGCATGCACATGAAAGCTTATACTCAGAATTAAACTGGGTTCATCTTAAAGGTGCCACTGGACTCAAATTTTGTTCTACTGTGCACTCAAGATCTTCAAGCAAAACTAATGTACATTCACAGGGACGGGAGGAGGGACGGTAGCTCAGTGGTAGAGCATCTGCTTGGGAAGCAGAAGGTCCCAGGTTCAATCCCTGGCATCTCCAAAAAAGGATCCAGGCAAATAGGTGTGAAAAACCTCAGCTTGAGACCCTGGAGAGCCACTGCCAGTCTGAGAAGACAATACTGACTTTGATGGACCAAGGGTCTGAGTCAGTATAAGGCAGCTTCATATGTTCATATGTTCACAGATCCTATGCCCAGAAAAGTCAAGGGGCCTAGGATTCTCTAGTCAAAAAACCAAAAAAAAATTAATGTAACTGGCCTTAAATCTAAATAGGTTAGCAAACATTTATTGTCATTCAAGACATCAATCTTCAAGGGCAGGAATAGCAAACAGATAAGGATGCACTCAAAGTGTGTATTATATCTGAATAAATTCTGCCACCAGACACCTGAATAGAACATAAATTTGTGAAGTTAGCTGAGATGGATACCAACTCCGTAGTGCATCCAGCTATGACAGGATCAAGGCAGATGGCATAGGCCCACAGAGAAAGTACCACGTGATATTTTTCAGATAATGCAGATAACCACAGATTATCTGAATGGACTGGTTCTGGGAGGGATGATGACTCAGTGGTAGAGCATCTGCTTGGGTAGCAGGAGGTCCCAGGTTCAATCCCCGGCATCTCCAACTAAAAAGGGTCCAGGCAAGTAGGCATGAAAAACCTCAGCTTGAGACCCTGGAGAGCCGCTGCCATTCTGAGTAGAGAATACTGACTTTGCTGGACCAAGGGTCTGATTCAGTATAAGGCAGCTTCTTATGTTCAATGAGAATTTCAGGTTTAAAGAGGCTTTTAGTGTCTATTCTGTGGGGATGTCGTAGTCTGAAAGTCCTACCAAATTTGGGTGTTTTAAAATAAGAAACGATCACCCAAACAGAGAGGATTCACTTTCAGCCTTTGCTTTCTGAGGAGGGAACTTTCACAGAAAACTGGCTTTTGCAACTTCTCAGTATTTGTTCAGCACCTGTGGGATCCCAGATGCTTCCAGATGGTCAGTTTTTCTTTTGCAAATAACTGGTTGCAGGGTGACAGAAGAAAATTATCTACAACAACTATTTGTGCAGGTTTTTGTCAATCTCTCTCTTCTACATATACCAAGGGTGGCCAACAGTAGCTCTCCAGATGTTTTTTACCTACAACTCCCATCAGCCCCAGCCATTGGCCATGCTGGCTGGGGCTGATGGGAGTTGTAGGCAAAAAGCATCTGGGAGCTACCGTTGGCCACCCCTGACATATACCCTTGCATAGTTGGGCCCTCCTGGAAGCTTCTGCCCAAAGGGCCACCTGTCCTAGCCTGAATAGCCCAGGTTGGCCCAATCTCATCAGATCCCGGAAACTAAGCAGGGTAAGCCTTGGCCAGTATTTGGATGGGAGACCCCCAAGGAATGCCAGGGTAATTAGCAGAGGCAAGCAACTGCAAACCACTTCTGATGAAACGTGCATGTACAGGAAAGCTTATACCAGGGTATACCAAAGCCACATGTGGCTCTTTCACACATTTTTGTGGCTCTCTAAGCCCTACCCCAACCCCACCGGCCACCTTGGAGAAGGTATTTAAGTGAAAGTTGCTTTCTTGCCCCCTCTCCCATCTATTTGCCTGCCTTCCCTCCCTCCCTCGCGGCTCTCAAACATCTGACGTTCATGTCTTGTGGCTCTCAAACATCTAACCTTTATTCCATGTGGCTCTTATATTAAGCAGGTTTGGCCACCTCAGCTTATACCCAAGAATTAAACTTTGTTGGCCTTTAAGGCGCCGCCGGATTAAAACTTTGTTCTGTTGCTACAGACCAACAGGACTCCTCTAAGCTGAGTTAGTGTGAGCTAGCTCACAGGTTTTTAGCCTCCAGCTCACACTTTTTTGTCTTAGCTCAGGAAAAAAACTGGCCTGAGAGCAAAAGAAGAAGAAGATATTAGATTTATATCCCGCCCTCCACTCCGAAGAGTCTCAGAGCGGCTCACAATCTCCTTTACCTTCCTCCCCCACAACAGACGCCCTGTGAGGTGGGTGGGGCTGAGAGGGCTCTCACAGCAGCTGCCCTTTCAAGGACAACCTCTGCCAGAGCTATGGCTGACCCAAGGCCATTCCAGCAGGTGCAAGTGGAGGAGTGGGGAATCAAACCCGGTTCTCCCAGATAAGAGTCCACGCACTTAACCACTACACCAAACTGGCTCACCAAACGTATTCATGCAGTAGCTCACAACTTTAATAGCAGTAGTTCACGAAATAGATTTTTTTGCGCACAAGACTCTACAGCTTAAAGCAGGAGTTGCCAAACTTGCTTAATGGTAAGAGCCACACAGAAGAAACGTCAGATGCTTGAGAGCCTCAAGACAGGAATGTTGGATGTTTGAGAGCAGCAAGGAAAGAAGGAAGGCAAATAGAGGGAGGGAGGGAGGGAGAGGTGGAAAGAAAGCAACTTTAAATGCATTCGTCTAGCTATTTTCTGCCTTGGATTGAAGTGATTTAAAGAGAGAATTGCATTCTCCTAGCTCGCCCATGGGGTGGTGGGGGCTTCAAGAGCCACCCAATACGTGTGAGAGCTACATGTGGCTCCCCAGCCGCAGTATGGCCACCCCTGGCTTTGACGGATTATTGCTACCCACTGAATCTAACCTCTTTTTGCCTTGAAAACCCTGTGGGTCACAAAAGGGGTGGGGGGCGTGGGGGTGGAATGGGCTGCCCCTACCAGCAGTGAAGAGAAGTGAACCAAAACTGCTGCGCCATCTTAAAGATCATGAACATTTGTTCCACCATAAATATATCAAAATCTGCTGGAATAAATGCCAATAGTCTCTCTTCAGCACCAGCGGAAATGCTTTTTTAAATTTTGCAGCAAAAGGCTCAAGGCACTCCCCCGCCCCAGGCCTGGAATTACCGCCAGCGGAAAGAGTCAATGACCAATTTCGCACTAAACTTTTAATCCTGGTTTAGCCCTGTCCCCAAACTGACATTCCACACGAGAATCAAAGAAACCACAAAGTTCCCTCTAAGCTGTGGAGTCTTGTGAGCAAAAATTCTACTTTGTGAGTTACTGGCATTAAAGTTGTGGGCTACTGGCATTAAAGTTGTGAGCTCCTGCATAACTTAGTTTGCTCCGGGGCCATTTTTCCGGAGCTGAGACAAAAACGTGTGAGGTGGAGGCTAAAAAAATGTGAGCTAGCTCACACTAACTCAGCTTACAGGGATCACTGGAAACCGACTCTATGATTCTATGGTTTTAGTGCAGAATGTCAGCTTGGAGACAAGGATTAAAGGTCTAGTGCGGAAATTGCTCTCAAGCCGCCCAGCGCTAAAGCCACAACCGCGTCAAAGCGACCCGCCACGTCCGCTGGAAAAAACAGCAAAGTTGGGACTCCGGCTGCCAAAAGTCCTCCAGAAGCGGGCCCGGGCAGGGTGACAGTCGCACGCCCCCCTGCCGAGGCCCGTCCCTCCAACGCAGCCACACGCACTCGCGCCCATGTATGCACATCGCCCGCGCTGCTGCTGCTGCTGCTGACGCGGAGATCCCGGAGGTTCCTCCTGCTAGCTGCTGGCGGGTCATGCAGGCTGCACTCGCCCGCCCGCCTGCCTGTCGCCGCCTCCTCCTCCACCTCCTCCTCCTCTCCTCTCCTCTCGCTGGGTTTTCCCGTTCCCCCAGCAGCCGCGCTTTAATCTCCTCCTCTTCCCCGTCGCAACAGACGGAGAGAAAACCCCGCCGCGGCCAGGAAAGGCACAATGCAAAGGCGCCGCTTCGTGCGAGCTAGCCAGCCTGCCCCCCCCCATGACCCCCGCCCCGACAAAACCAACCATTAAAGAAAGGAGGGAGGGAGACTCACCCCAAGCACCGCTCCCGCCCCCCGCGCTCCTGGGCTCTTCGCATCGAGCAACAAAAGCCGAAGGCAACCCCCCCACCACCCCCACTTGCGCTCTTGCAAGTGGGCGTGGGAGGAAATACGAAGGGGTGGCGCCTAAAGGGGGAATCTCTCGCTCGCTCTTGCTGTCTGCGTCCCTTCTTTGGCCCTTGGCGGGACTTTGTGCTTTTGATTGGTTTACACCATCAGTTGCTTCCATACATTGAGAGAGAGTGCACAGAGGTCTTCTGGAACCGGAGCGGTGCGGTCGCTTCTGCATGAAAGCGGAGGAGGCGAAAGAGAAACTAAGCGCAAATCATATTTCGTACAATCCTTTTTTTTTTTTTTAAGTAGCTTTGTAGGAGTGTCGTCTGAAGGGCGTGTTTGCACGTCTTTGACGTGCATGTACTTAAAACCTTTATGTGGAAATAAAATGTACGGAAGTTTAGGGAGGAAATCTTTGAGCTGTTCAGTCTTCGGTCTGCTTGTTTCAAGGAGTTTTAATGTGGCTTTTCATTTAATAGAAATCCTTTCTGCGATCACACACGCTAAACAATGCCGTTTCAATCCACTTTCAATGCACTTTCCAACTGGGTTTTACTGTGTGGCCTGGCAAAATTCCGTTCGAAAGTGCACTGAAAGTGGATTGAAACGGCACTATTTTTGCTACAGAAACTTCCTTGTGGTCCAGCATTGTTCTATTGTTTTGCTGTATTCTGTATTATGAGCCAATATGTGTACTTCCCTTTCTGACCTCTGAAGAAGACCAGTCTAGGTCGAAGCACGTCAGGTCAAGTTGAGGGGGTTCCCATTGTGGTTTAATGATTGTGCATAGGATAGAGGCTTATGATGGGCCCTTAAATGACTTTAGCTTTCTACAATCAATACAGGTATGTTGGTTTATGATTTATTTTACAGTTTGTTTTTAATCTTTGGCCCTTTAATTGCATATTAACCGTTCAGGTTTCTTACTGCACTATTTAGCATGTGTGATTTGCAGCCCCTGTGTAACATTTAAAAGCAGTGTTCAGAACGTTGCAGGATGAGACGGCGATATTCAATACCCAAGGCAAATATTAATCCACTCTCATTCCTGTCAGCATAGGTAGTAGCCCCACAGCACACACCCCATTCCCCTACTGAGTGGTTTCAGCACTGTCTTGGTTATTTTATATTTACAATCCATTTACCTCAGTTTTAGACCAACCTGCTCTTTAAATGCACTATTGTAATTAAAAACGTATGCACTATCCATAGTAAATATTATCTATTATAAATAGGTAAAATCAGGCCTTGGGTTCAATGGGAGCTCACAGCTCCTGAACCTTTCTGAGAGTTCCACCCCCTCCTTCTGAGAGTTCCACTTCCTTGTTCATTGAATAGTAGGTGCCGCTGCATAACAATCCCTGGATGAGCTCCACCACCTAGTTTTCTACAAAATGACCCCTGGGTAAAAGTATAACTGAAGATTGTTAGTTTAAAGCAATATTGATTATCCCTGGTTAATACATGCATGCCAGCATCAACCTGGCTTCCATCACTTTGGTGTAGTGGTGTAGAGCTGGTTTGGTGTAGTGGTTAAGTGTGCAGACTCTTATCTGGGAGAACCGGGTTTGATTTCCCACTCCTCCACTTGCACGTGCTGAAATGGCCTTGGGTCAGCCATAGCTTTTGTAGGAGTTGTCCTTGAAAGGGCAGCTGCTGTGAGAGCTCTCTTAGCTCCACCTACCTCACAAGGGGTCTGTTGTGGGGGAGGAAGGTAAAGGAGATTGTGAGCCGCTCTGAGACTCTTCGGGAGTGGAGGGCGGGATATAAATCCAATATCTTCTTCTTCCCAAGGCCGTGCTGATGAGGTTCTAACGGATCTTTGCTTACTCCCGTCTTTAACTTCTGATCTTGTGTTGTAAACAACAGTAGACTCGGAGCTAATCAACAGTGATCCCATGGGCTACTTTTTCCTGCAGATATTGCATCATCTTTATAGCAAATTGGTCTCTTGAATTATTCATTAAGACTTCAAAATTGGATTTTGCACTCTAGAGCCAATCTTCTTGATCTGGCCTGCTGGACTAGTGGGGGATGGGGAGAGAAGCAGAATTTGAAGCCATGGTAGATTAAGACAACCCATTTAGTGAAAGCAAATACCTGCTAGCGTAGTCTAACCAAGATTTTTTTTTAAAAAAGTCTAGCAGTGTGCAAAGTGCTTGTGCAAATTCCCACACCAGTATGGCAGGTTATATTTTTAAAAAAAAATAAAAACCCAACCCCGTTGGCTTGAAACCTTGATGTGTGGTTTAAACATCTGCTTCTAATGTATTAACCATTAGCTTGGTGGGGGAATAATGTAGAATTTGAATTCTGGATTTAATTTTAAAATCCAGTTGATATTTAATTCCATACTTTAAAAAAACAATCGATGTCACAAGATATTATGGTTTATTTGACCTTGGTTTGGTTTACCTGACATTGAATGTGTAGTACAGGCCTGAAATTGTTGGATACCTCAACGTTCTGCCAATGGCTGCTAGCTGATCATGTGCAGCCTCCACATGCAGAAACTGGATTTATGTTTCACACCTCATAGCAAACATTTATTTGTATATTGTACTTGTTTCCTGTGGGTGTGAGAAGGGTACTGGTGATTTGTTTGCAATGCTATGGGGGAGGAAACTGCCACTACTTGGGCCAACTTTGCTGCTTCAGTTAGCCACAGCCACGTCACCTATTTCAAGAGATCACTGTGTGTCTGATAGTTATGAATCTGCATTTCTAAAGTTTACTAATAGTGGTCACTCTCAGCTAATCTGGTGGGGTATATGAAAGCGGGCAGCCACCTTTGAACGCCTAGAATCTCAATAATAATAATAATAATAATAACTTTTATTTCTATCCCGCCCTCCCCGCCTAGGCGGCTCAGGGCGGCTAACAACAATTTACACGTTAACATAAATAATAAAACTTTAAATTTAACAATTAAAATTAAACATATAAAAACCAGTCAGTTAAGTTAAAATACATAATTTACATTACACTATATATATATAAATATATCTGGCAGTAATAAAACTATTATAGCGCTGGTTCTGCCAGTTTAGACAATCTTATATGAGTGTTCTTATATTTAATAGATGGCGGTTCTTTGTATCATGCAACTCAGCAGTCAGTGTGACCATAGGCTTGTCTAAAAAGGGCGGTCTTGCAGGCCCTGCGGAACTGGTCGAGGTTCCGCAGGGCCCGCACTTCCTCCGGAAGCTGGTTCCACAGTGCAGGTGCCGCAGCTGAAAAGGCCCGTACTCTGGTGTTTTGGAGTTTGACCTCTCTCGGCCCAGGGATAGTCATTTTGTTTTTACCCACTGACCTCAGTGCCCTCTGGGGTTCATATGGGGAGAGACGGTCCCTTAGGTAGGCTGGTCCTCGGCCATATAGGGCTTTAAAGGTGATAACCAACACTTTGTACTGGACTCGGTAGGTAATTGGTAGCCAGTGCAGTCCGCGCAGCCCCGGCCGTATGTGCTCCCATTTCGAGAGCCCCAATAGTAGCCTGGCCGACGCGTTCTGCACCAGCTGTAACTTCCGGGTCTGGCACAAAGGTAGCCCCAAGTAGAGGGCATTACAGTAGTCCAATCTTGAGGTGACCATTGCATCTCAAGGTAAATGCAATCTGTAAGATAGGATCCTTTTCAATATTTTAATTTTTAAAATTTCCCCCCAAGGAGACCTTTCCCTCAAGTGGGTCTTTTCTCCCTTGAGAACTGCCTCCGGTTGCTCTTCCTCCTATCTGCTCTTGCCATGCCTGCCTGCCTCACTTACTCCTGAGGTGACTCCTCGGCTGATTACAGACTGGCACTTTGGGCCGACAGAGACGCCTCTGAAGTCGGCCCAAATAATCCCTCCACACAGAAACATCTGCCGGGCATCCCCAGCCCTCATTCACCCCGTCCTTCCGGCAACTCGACCCGGCTCGAAAAGCAACAACTTTGAAAGTGCTTGCAAATATTTGAGCCGGTCAGTAGTTGCCTCCCCACTGTCTGGAAGGGGAAGGGCGCAAGCTGTTTCCGGGTGGTTTTTTTTTTAAGAACCCAATGAGAGCGCTGGAGCACTTGTGCGCATCAGCGCTTCTCCCCGAGAGGGAACAAAGAGGAATCCGGCTTCGGGGTCACCTTCCCATGTGGAGGTGCCAAGCTGTCTGACGGACCGGAGGTGGGCGGCACGCGGGTGAGGATGTGGAGGCTCCCAAATGGCTCTTTTTGCACCAGTCCAATTCGGGTCACATCCCAGCCGCCCCAAAATGCCTGTCTGTTCTCAGCCCTCCTTCCCATTACAGTGTTTGGTGGCATTCTTATGGCTGTGCTCATGTTCCACCCCTTCTCCTTCAGGGCTGAGGTGTCGCTTGCTGGCATCACCCTGTCAGTTGTGACTTAATATCACTTTATACACATACAACTGTTCACAAATGTACTGCCGATCCTTGGTATCTACCGGCCTTTAAGCTATCAGAAAGCCTACACCTTCCATATACACTTTGGATGCACGAAGAGCAGCAATTTGAAAACAATTTTTACAAACTTCTATGGATCACAACCCCACCCTCACTCCCCAGTTCCCCGCATACTGTTGAAAGGGACAACTGTAACAGGAAGGGCAGCAGCCTGCTGACTGAGGTGCTCTTTCAGCCACACACAGGGCACAACTCAACCACCATTATTGTTTCACAGATGTCAAATTGTGATTAAAGAGTAGGGTTTCCAACTTCAGGTTGGGAAATACATGGAGATTTGTGGGATGGAGCCTCAGGACGGTGAGGTTTGGGGAGGGGAGGGACTTCAGTGGAGTGTAATGCCATAGAGTCCACTTTCCAAAGCAGCCGTTTTCTCCAGGTGAATTGATGTCTGTCCCCTGGAGAGCAGTTATAATTCCAGAGGCTCTCCAGCCAGAACCTGGGGGTTGACAACTCTATTAGAAAGGTTACTTAAATTCAATTTTAACTCAGAATACATTTGGAGGGGGGGTAGTAGTGTTTGTCCTCTGGGGTTCTTTGCATCTTGCTCCCCTTATCATTTCCTGGCAGTTCTGTTCAAAACATAACGTTTTGTAGCTCTCCACAGCCTAAAGGCCCAGTAATGTGAACTTGTATCAAATTCACCATGTGGAGGGGGGGAGATACACACACACACAGAGCTAGGAAATATTGTGACTTTCAACTGCTGAAGAGATAAAGCACCCAGATTTCATAAAAACAAACAAAAACTTTGTTTTAAAGAGGGAAAGTTCCATAAAAGAATGATGCAATGCTGTGGGGAATGCACAAGTGTTCTTACCCTTGAGAGATACTTTAGTGGACAGCTAAAGATTTTTTTCTTAGAATGCTAATATACAGTTTCTAAGCAACAAATGTAGTTATGTGTGCAACAGGCAGGTTGGTTCTTCATTAATCTGGACATAAATTAATTTTCTGGCTGTTTGCTGGACATCTGGAAAATCAACCT
This sequence comes from Heteronotia binoei, assembly GCF_032191835.1. Classification (NCBI taxonomy): domain Eukaryota; kingdom Metazoa; phylum Chordata; class Lepidosauria; order Squamata; family Gekkonidae; genus Heteronotia; species Heteronotia binoei. Next base: position 112,591,385 of record NC_083229.1, on the reverse strand, counting down.
GGAGTCAGAATTCATTATGAAATTGAACTAAGTTCGATGAAGGTCAGGAATAGCCCGCCCCTTCATGTACTATACCGTCAGCTAGCGTGGTGTAGTGATAAAGAGCAGTGTACTCTAATCTGGAGAACTGGATTTGATCCTCCACTCCTCCCCATGAAGCCTTCTGGGCCAGTCAGTCACAGTTTTCTCAGAACTCCCTCAGCCCCACCTATCTCATAAGGTGCCCGTTGTGGGGAGAAAAAGGGAATGTGATTATAAGCCATTTTGAGACTTAATACAATATACTTTTGCGTGGACCTGATGAACTGGTGTAAGTGCTTGAGCATAAATGCCTTGAATTACTCACAGAAAAGCACTGGCAAAGTCCAAGGGCAGCTCTTTCAGCACGCCATGAGGATCCAGAGTTTATATGAACAAGGACGCCAATTTGAAAGGGCGACAGGACAGAAATAGGCCTATGGTTTTTCCACCAGAATTGTAATTTTCATTAGTCGAGCACTTAACATAGTTGTGATAATGGAAAACATAAGGTAGTTTTTATAAATGCTCCTTATGAAATGGCAGACATGCAGGGAAAATACAAGTTTCCTGTTACCAAATTAAATGTTAGGAATGAAAAGGTTTGTGGCATATCCTTCTCTGAAGTGAAACAGGTCATGAAATGGGGTGTCTTGCTGGGGTATGTCACAGCAAGGCAGTATACCATTCAGGGATTGAGTCTTTGCGCTGTTTCCCACTGCTTTTGTTGCAACCCTACCAGCTGATCTTAAATTAAATAGGGGAGGGAAGGTTATGAGAAATGATTAATAAGTATATGAATTTGTTTCAGGTCATCTTTGCAACACTTTATTATGCAACTATTAATTTATACAAATGACAGAGTATTTGGCTGTTTTTATTATACCTCACATTAATGTAATGCTGTCAACAGCGGAAGGAGCCCTGTGGCACAGAGTGGTAAAGCTGCAGTACTGCAGTCCAAACTCTGCTCATGACCTGAGTTCAATCCCAGCAGAAGCTGGGTTCAGGTAGCTGGCTCAAGGTTGACTCAGCCTTCCATCCTTCCAAGATCAGTAAAATGAGTACCCAGCTTGCTTGGGGGGGGGGGGGTAAAGGTGTAGATGACTGGGGAAGGCAATGGCAAACCACCCTGTGAAAAGTCTTCCAAGAAAACGATGTGATGTCACCCCATGGATCGGTAATAACTTGATGACTACCTTTGCCTTTTTTACACTGGAAGCACTGTACTGGACACAGCCAGGGCTTTTTTTCTGGAAAAAGAGGAGCCAGAACTCTCAAGAGAGAAATGAAGGAGAAACACACGGCTGCCCCTCTTGAACATCTAAACTTTTTTTTTAAAGAATATTGTTTCCACAAAGAGGTACCAGAACTCTATTCCACCACGTTCCCCCAAGAAAAAAAGCCCTGAACACAGCACAGCCCCAAATTTTGCGGTATGGGATTATAAAACGGGTTCAGTACTCTGCTGTGTATAGTTGTAGGTTTTGTGTCACGACTGAAGGGCTGTTTTTATGGCCACTCCTAATACCAAAGCCAGGCCTTGAATTCAGCAGGAGCTCACAGGAGCACAGCTCCTGAACCTTTCTGAGGGTTCCCCTTCCTCCTCACCACCTACCTACCTTGTCCATTGAATAGTAGGTGCAGCTGCATAACAATCCCTAGACTGGGAGAGCGGGCAGCCAGCCAGCCGCCAGGAGCTTTACCACACCCGCAGCAGCCCTCGTTAACCTCTGGAGAAGCCCACACCACCATTTATCCACTTCTTATATGATTTTGGACAGTGGGAGACTTGCTGTCCTTTTGACTATGGGGGGTGGCTGCCAAGGAGAGCTACAAGTGATGGAGGTGTGCTTGGGCTGGCTGGATCTCTAGCCAGCCCAAGCAGGCCTCGTTCACCTGGGGCTCTGCTTTATTGCATCAGATTGCTATTGGCTGGTGTGGGGGGGGGGTGGCATATGCTAATCTTTTTCTACAAAACGATGTAGCACTGACAAGGAGTAGTGACTTACAACAGAGCAAGTAGAGCTGTGAAATGCAGGTTTCCCCCTATGACAAACAGAGCAAAACTACTGGCAGCTGTGAGGCTGCTTTTGTTGTTGCTATGCGGTTCTACACCATAGCCGCTAAAGTAGGGGAAACGGGGAGGGCTTTCTACAGTGATGAAATCCCAGAATACATTTTCCCCATTGATTTCCATGGGATTGGCACTGCAATTCTAAACCACAGGGTTTGGAGACGTGTAATTGTGCTTCAGACTGCCGCATTAAGCATCGAGCAGTGCAGCAGTAGACTCAGAGATAATCTATATATTATACAGAATGAGGTGGTAGAGAAGGTGGTAAGATTGTGGCTTGTACCACTAAAAGTGCCGTAGGAGTTTCTGATTTTTTTAAAAAAGTGTCTTGGAATTTTAAAAGTATCTGTGCACCCAGTTAACCAGCAGAGATGAAGAGAAAACAATGGGGTATTGGGAAGAACTTTTATTTCAAAATATTAATACCCCTGTATGTTTCACATTAAGCTGTCTCAGGGGGATCTATACATAAGTTTAAAAGAGAAAGAGAAAAGAGTTAAAAAGCATCTTTTCAATGTTTCTCTTAATAATTTGTTAAAAATATATCAAACCAATGATAAAAACATGTTTTAAAAGATTATTATTATTTATTATTACTTTAGAATTGTATCCCACCTTCTCCACAATCAGACTCAGGGCAGCTAACAATCAGTTCAGTTCAAGCATCTATGATTACAGTTTAAAACAATCAAATACAATTAAAACATTTTATGGTGCTGTTCAGTACAATATAGGAGCCCTGTGGTGCAGAGTGGTAAAGCTGCAGTACTGCGGCCTGAACTCTCTCCTCACGACCTGAGTTCAATTCCGGTGGAAACTGGGTTCAGGCAGCCAGCTCAAGGTTGACTCAGCCTTCCGTCCTTCCGAGGTCGATAAAATGAGTACCCAGCTTGCTGGGGGGAAACTGTAGATGACTGGGGAAAGCAATGGCAAACCAACCCATAAAAAAGTCTGCTGTGAAAACGTCGTGATGCGACGTCACCCCAGAGTCCCTTTCAGTACAATTTAGGCAGGACCTTTCCTAACAGCGATCCCATAATGATCATAATTCCTCAGCAGGGTGGCAGTCCTCTCCCGGTTTAGGGGTTAAATGCCTGTCGAAATAGTTCAGTTTTGCAGGCCCTGTGGAATTGGGAGAGAACCCTCAGGGTCTTTATGGCCTCCAGGAGAACATTCCACATTTCTGGTGCTGCCACTGAGAAGGCCCTGGCCCATGTAGAACACAGCCTGGCCTCCCTTGGTCCGGGGATAGACAATAGATGCTGTGATCCTGAACGCAGTGCTCTCTGGGGAACATGCAGAGAACATCTGAGATAGAACATCTGAGCATGTGTGTAATGTACTGGGAGACGAGACGTGGTGAAGGCATAGGTCTTTATTGGCTAGTACATCACACGCAACTGAGAACACGCGGCCGGGTCCGCTAATATATACATGCCTCCCGGAACATCCCCTTCGCTGGCCAGCCCAATCCTGGCCAGTCAAACTTCCCGCCCTTGGTCAGGATTGGCAGTGGCTTTTCCCGCGCTGCGCACGGCGACCCGAGGGTGGCTCGGGTCGCGCGGCGCTTGCGCTGAGTCCGATACACTACACTCCTCCCCTCCTAGTTTAAACTACATAGTCCTGTAGGTACGCTGGCGTCCTGCGTTCCCGTGTTGATCTCCTCGGGGTTGCCGTTGGTGTGGGGCCCGATCCCAACGTGGGTGGCGCCGTTTCTGGCTGTTGCCGGCCCGGGTCGGGTGCTGGCTCCGGTTCTGGTCCCGCGGCTGCCGGGGCCTCGTACGTGGGTAGCTCCTGTATTGGCGGGGCCCCTTCTGGCGGTTCCGTTGCTGGCGGTTCCCTACTCTCTGCCTCTTCTGCCTCCTCGGGTAGGGTGCGGCGGCGCAGCTGGTCGATGTGCCGCCTCAGCACCTGGCCTCCGGCGGTGGTTACCTCGTATGACCGGGAGCCTGTTACCCTCAGAACCCTTCCCGCCAACCACTCGGGGCCGCTTGCGAAGTTTTTCGCATACACTGGGTCGCCCGGAAAGAATCCTCTCACTGCTTCCCGGACCTCGGGGGACCCGCGGACATCCGGCGCCCGGTCCGGGTGTAGCCTATCAAGACGAGTGGTCAGTTTCCTCCCCATGAGCAGTTCTGCGGGGCTGAAACCGGTTACAGGGTTTGGGGTGATCCTGTTGTGGAACAGGAATGCTGAGAGGCGGTGGTCCCAATCCCCATGTACTATACGGCCAAGGGCCTCTTTGGTGGTCCGCACCATGCGCTCCGCCTGGCCGTTGGTGGCTGGATGGAATGGGGCGGACCTTATGTGCCTTATGAGGTACCGGTCGGTGAACTCCCGGAATTCCCGGGAGGTGAATGCCGTGCCGTTGTCCGTCACCAGGGTGTCAGGGATCCCGTGTGTGCAGAGGACCCTTCTGAGCGCCCTGACTGCTGCTGCGGTGGAGGTCGAGGCCACCGGGATTACCTCTAGCCATTTTGTATATGCGTCCACAAGTATAAAGAAGATCTGGCCCTGATACGGCCCCGCGAAATCCACATGGAGGCGGGACCACGGCCGCCCGTTCGACTCCCACCTGTGGACCGGGGCGGACGGCGGATTGGGTCTGGACTCCTGGCATGGTTGGCACCTTCTTACCCACCCCTCTATTTCCTCATCCATGCCCGGCCACCACACGTAGCTCCGGGCCAGGGCTTTCATTCTCACGATGCCCGGGTGGGTCTCGTGGAGATCCTCCAGTACCTGTCTGCGCAGGGGGGGGGGCACCACCACCCGGCTCCCCCAGAGTATGCACCCCTTGTGTGTCGATAGCTCGTCCTTCCTGGACGCGAACGGCCGAAATGCTTCTTCCACCTTGCCCGAGGGCCACCCCCTTCCCACCCAGTCCCTGACCCGTGCGAGGATGCGGTCTCTCCCAGTCGCCCGAGCCACCTCGTCCGCGTGCAGTGGGCGCTCGGGGAGCGACTCAATGAGCATCACCCCGTGTGCCGGGGCGGGATCTGGGTCCGTTGTGGGTAGCGGCAGGCGGCTGAGGGCATCTGCGTGACCCATTGCTTTACCGGGGCGGTGTATCAGAGCGTAAGTGTATGAATTCAGGAACTGGTTCCACCTTAAAACCCTCTGAGACAGAATCTGGGGGGTCTGACGATCGGGGGCTAGGAGGCCGAGGAGCGGCTTGTGGTCAGTGGCGATGGTGAAACGCCTACCGTAGAGGTAGTCATTGAACTTTTGCACCCCCGCCACGATCGCCAGGGCCTCCTTATCGATCTGGGCGTAGTTCCGCTCGGCAGGGGACAGAGTCCGGGAGTAGTAAGCGATCGGCGCCTCTCTCCCGTCCGGGAGTTGGTGCCCTAAGACCGCTCCTACTCCGTAGGGGGAGGCGTCGCAAGCCAGGATCAGGGGTAGGTTTTCATCGTAGTGATGAAGTACCGCGTTAGAGACCAAGAGGTCTTTCACTGCCTGGAACGCCGCGGCTTGGCGTTTACCCCAGACCCACGGGGCCTGTTTATCTAACAAGCGGTGCAACGGTTCCGCCACGGCGGCTTTGTGTGGCAGGAATGCATGATAAAAGTTCAATAATCCTAAAAAACTCTGTAGTTCTGCCTTGCATTTGGGGGCAGGGGCCTGGACTATGGCCCTGGTCTTGTCCGCCGTCGGGTGAATTCCAGCCGCGTCCACGGCGAACCCCAGGAACTCCACTCGCGGAACACCCAACAAACATTTCTCCTTTTTGACTCGCAGCCCCGCCGCTTGGAACCGTCTGAGGACCTCTCGCAGGCGGCAGCTGAACTCTCCTTCGGTGGGGGCGGCGATTAAAACGTCGTCAAAGAAGGGTTGAACTCCGGGGATCCCTTTCAAGAGAGAGTCCATTATGCTCTGGAATATCCCCGGAGCTACACTGACCCCGAACTGCAGCCGTTTAACCCTGAACGCGCCCCTGTGGGTCACGATCGTCTGCGCCTCCGCTGTCTTAGCGTCGACCGGCAGTTGCTGGTATGCTTGTGCTAAGTCCAGCTTTCCAAAAACCCTCGCCCCGGCTAGTGCTGCTAGGACGTGGCTAACCACCGGGACTGGGTAGGGGTTGTCTTGCAGCGCCTTATTGATCGTGCACTTGTAGTCGGCGCAGATCCTAACCTCCCCGTTGGGTTTGACTGGCGTTACTATGGGGGTCTCCCATTCCGCATACGTTACAGGTTCTAGGACGCCCTGGGCTGTTAGGCGGTCCAGTTCTGCCTCTATTTTAGGCTTAAGGGCGAACGGGACGCGCCTCGCTTTAAGCCTTATGGGCCTGACCATTGGGTCTATCGGTAAGGTGATGGGCGGACCCTTGTAGCTCCCCAAGGACCCGTCGAAGACCTCGGGGAACTCCCGGCAGACCCCGTCGAAATTGCTGGCCTGCAATTGGTCCACCCCCACCAGCTGGATCCCCAGTGGATTGAACCACGCCAACCCGAGAAGTGTGGTCAGTTGGCGCTTGACCACTAGGATGTCTAGGGGCCCCCTAAAACCCCCTCTTTCTACATGCACCCGGGCCCACCCCACGATGTGTACTGGGTTCTTCTGAAAGTCCCTCAGTACGAAGTCCGCTGGCCTCGTTTGGATGCGGCGGCGGGGACATAGTTTCTTGAGGGTTTCCTCCGAAATGATAGAGATGGAGGAACCCGAGTCTACTTCCATGATGCAGGGGGCGCCCTCGATTAGGACCGACATTTTGACCTTGTCTGGGGCCGAGAGGGGCAAGTTCAATACCTGCAGACTGGTGGATGCCGTCGTGTGTGTGTCCAGGGAGTCGTGATGCGCTGACGGTTGGCGGCGGCTGTTCTTGGCCCGGCAAGCCCGGGCGATGTGGCCTGTCTTTCCGCAGCTGCGGCAGTCCAGGTTGCGGTACGGGCAGTCCCGTCGCTCGTGGGGGTCGCCGCAGCTGGCGCACCTGGAACCGGTGGTGGCGGTGGCCCTCTCCGTCGCTCGTTGTCTCGCGGGGGCCCGTGTGTCCGTTCTCTGAGGCCTCCGGAGCTGAAACGCTTCTTCCTCTGCTCGGTCTTCCAGCTCTGTTTCCCCTTGGTGGACTGCTTCGCCGCGTGGCTGGCCGAACGCCTTGGTGGCCCTCTCGAACGCCGTCGCCTCGTTGAAGGCTTGTTGTAGCGTGAGCTCCTCCTTAGCGAAGAGCTTCTGCTGCAGTCGTTCGTCTCGGAGGCCCCAGACGAAACGGTCCCTCAGGGCTTCGTCCCTTTTGTCAAAATTGCAGTTCCCGGCGATCTGTCGCAGGGCCGCCAGGTAGACCGCCGCTGTCTCCCCCGACTTTTGGTCCCTCTTGTGGAAGAGGAATCGGCGGGCGACGATGGACGGTTGGGGCGAAAAGTGGCCCGTGAGGAGTCTCACGACTTCCCGGTAGGTCCTCTCGGTCAGCTTAGCTGGAGCGGAGAGGCCTCTTGCGATCTCGAAAGTTTCTTCTCCACAGACGCTCAGCAGGACGTCTCTCTTCCTGTCGTCATCTTCGATCAGGTTCGCCCGCAGGTAGCACTCGACCCTTTCTGTGTAGGTCTCCCATCTCTCGGGGTGCTCCGGGTTGAATTCCGCAAGATGGCCCGTCGTTACTGTAGAGTTCGCCATGGTGGCGGCGGGCTGTGCGATCCTGCGGTCTCACGCCTTCCTCGTCTCCGGCCCGGTCAGGTTCCCCTCGGGGCGGCCGGACCTATCTAGATCCCATCCTCGTCGCCAGTGTAATGTACTGGGAGACGAGACGTGGTGAAGGCATAGGTCTTTATTGGCTAGTACATCACACGCAACTGAGAACACGCGGCCGGGTCCGCTAATATATACATGCCTCCCGGAACATCCCCTTCGCTGGCCAGCCCAATCCTGGCCAGTCAAACTTCCCGCCCTTGGTCAGGATTGGCAGTGGCTTTTCCCGCGCTGCGCACGGCGACCCGAGGGTGGCTCGGGTCGCGCGGCGCTTGCGCTGAGTCCGATACACTACACTGTACAAAGAACACTTAATTATCAAGAGCCACCAAAACACTAGTAGAAACTCAGAAGAATGTTACAATAATGATTGCAGGCAAGGAAAAGCAAGCTATTAATTTCAAAAATTATTCCATAGAATGAATAAACCGTTTTTAACCAAAAATCCTTTTTACGGGGTGCCTTCCCCATTGCTTTCCCCAGTCATCAACACTTTACCCCTGGGTACTCATTTTACTGACCTTGGAAGGATGGAAGGCTGACTCAACCTCAAGCCAGCTATCTGAATCCAGCTTCTGCAGGGCGCCGGGATCAAACTCAGATTGTGAGCAGAGCTTGGACTGCTGTACTGCAGCTTACCACTCTGCACCACGGGGCTCTTTTCAGCTTAAAAATACCAGATAAAAAATTTAATCACGTAGATGTCTCTATAGTTCATGTACATGCAGAGTTTTAACCTGGGAGTCTTTTTGTTTTAAAGATGCCCCCACTCACCTGAAATCTGAAGTGATGTAATCTAGAATTCCACGACCTTTTCCTATGTAAATTTTGGCTGAAAAACAGAAGAAAGTTCCTTCAAAGCCACACTCAAGATTGCAGATAGCTGGGAAGAAAAAACACACACAAGTTTGGTTCCCTAAAGAGAACGTGCTGAGTAGGATTTGTTAGGGCTTCTGCATTATACAGAGCTTTTTTGTAGCAGGAGCTTCTTTGCATATTAGGCCACACACACCCCGTTGTAGCCAATCCTCCTGGAGCTTACAGTAGGCCCTGTACTAAGAGCCCTCTATGCTCTTGGAGGATTGGCTACATCAGGAGGGTGTGGCCTAATATGCAAATGAGTTCCTGCTACAAAAAAGCCCTGTGCATTAATATTCCTATAGTTTCTTCTTTCTCTATAAATTTGTGTAAATGGAATATTTGTTAAATTTTTACTTGTAGCTAGGGTTGCCTGGTCTTACCTGAGTACTGGCAGGGGACTCTTTTCACATGCATGTGGTGTGTGCAATGCAATAACATCACCCAGAAGTGACATCATCACGTTGGGCATGTCAGATGGGGGATGCTCTAACATTTGGGTAGAAACTCTATGGCACCATAGAGTTTTTACCCAAATGCTAGAGCGTCCTTCACACAATGTACCTGGTGCGATGATGTCACTTCCAGGTGGGGCCCCCCCACTTGCCATTTCCTTGCCGGCAGGTTGGAGACCCCAACATCAGGGAACCCCCACTCCTGGCGGGAATGGGAACCCTACTTGTAGCCTTTTGTAACTTGATTTTCCGCAGACATAATTCACTTTCATTTCTTCTTCAGAGATCAAGAAATGAATGAAAATTTACTCTAATGGACATGAACCCACCAGCAGCTTGGAAGATCTATATAAAATGGAAGAGTTGGTTTTTATACCCTGCTTTTCTGCACCCTAAGCGGCCCCGTGGCGCAGAGTGGTAAAGCAGCAGTGCTGCAGTACTGTGGTCTGAACTCTTTGCTCACAACCTGAGTTGGATTCTGGCAGAAGCTGGATTCAGGTAGCCGGCCCAAAGTTGACTCGGCCCTCCATCCTTACGAGGTCGGTAAAATGAGTACCCAGCTTGCTGGGGGGAAAGTGTAAAAGACTGGAGAAGGCAATGGCAAACCACCCCAAAAAAGTCTGCTGTGAAAACGTTGTGAAAGCAACATCACCCCAGAGTTGGAAACAACTGGTGCTTGCACAGGGGACCTTTCCTTTCCTTTCTGTACCCTAAAGAGTTTCAAAGCAGTTTACAATCAGTTTCCCTTCCCTTCCCTTCCCTTCCCCTCCCCACAACAGGCAACTTGTGAGGCAGGTGGGGCTGAGAGAGTCCTGAGAGAACCATGACTGGCTCAAGGTCACTCAGCAGGCTTCATGGGGAGGAGGCGTGCGGAATCAAACCTGGTTCTCCAGATTTGCTGCTCTTAAGCACTACACCATGCTGGAGGAATAACATCTGGGATGCTCCCATACAATCATCTCTTCCAACCAGCTATCCCAGGTTCTCAGTGTTCCAGCAAATCGCAACATTTGGCAAAGCATCTTTCATTGCTTAATTTAACAAAAAATGCAACTGTGCATCTCAGCAACTGGTCTTAATGAAAAAAACTGTCATAGATTTGAACATAAGCCCTGCTGGATCAGACCAGTGGTCCATCTAGTCCAGCATCCTGTCTCACGCAGTGGACAACAAGTTCCTCTGGATGGCCAAGAACAGGCCATAGAGGCTGAGGCCTTCCCCTGATGTTGTTTCCTGGCTCTGGATGTGGAGGTTCCCCTCAGTCACCATGGCTAGAAGCCACTGATAGACTTATCCTCCATGAATCTATCTAATCCCTTTTTAAAGCTGTTTATTCCTGTGGCCATTGCTACAACCTCATTTGAATTGTAAGCTGCTTTAGGAACCAAAGAGCAGCAGTATTTAAAAAACCCAAAACCAACTAAGGCATTTGGCTGGATTGTAACCATGTTTGTTTGTATTGTGTATGTGGACTCCTGCTTATGTCCCTTTACCAGTGTTCCTGCCTGGCTCATTGGAGCCTTGAGGACTGAGCTCAGGGACTCTAGAACAGGGGTGTCAAACTCATTTGTTATGAGGGCCGGATCTGGCATAAATGAGACCTTGTCGGGCCAGGCCACGTTGGGTTGGGCCAAGCCATGTCTGGTCAGGCCATGTGTGTACCTGTTTAAGATTAGGTAGCAGAGATATAAACTTTATAAAGGACACAGACAAAAACAATTAAATATATATATTAAAAACTTAAAACATGCTTAAAATGTTAGCACTTGTCAGTCTTAAAGGTGCTTTCTTTGTATTTCTCCCATGGGATCCAGGGAACAAGGCAAAGGAAACTGTGGTTCTTTCCTTCCTTCCCTAGGGGACTGGAGGAGGAGGGAGGAGCATCAGCCAATATAAGGAAGAGACACTTGGCTCAGTAGCTCGGCTGTGTGATTGAAAGAGCCTGGAAAAACTAGCTCTGCCTCCCCCCCACTTCCTCCCCAAGGAAGGAATCTCAGCCAATGAAGAAAATAGAGCTTTTGCTCTGTAATTCCTGTGCGATTGAGCAAGTTGTGGTGTAGAAGGAAGCAAGAGGGAGGGAGGAGGGAGCAGATGACAGCCAGTTGCTTGGGGGGCTGATAGGAGCCCTCTGGGGGCCTAATTTGGCCCCCGAACTGCATGTTTGACATCCCTGCTCTAGAACAATAGACAGTAGGATCCAAATCCCTACAGCAGGGGTGACCAACGGTAGCTCTCCAGATGTTTTTTGCCTACAACTCCCATCAGCCCCAGCCATTGGCCATGCTGGCTGGGGCTGATGGGAGTTGTAGGCAAAAAACATCTGGAGAGCTACCTTTGGCCACCCCTGCCCTACAGTATCAAATATTGTAACTGTATAGCCTATTATTTTGTAATTGTATAACTATTAAAGAAGGAGCACCCCATGCTTGAAGAAGCAGGGTATTTCAAGTCGACTCCCTGCACATTGGGACTCCATGTTCTTTATGCTTTCAATTGGACTTTGTGGATTATGACTTTTGCACTTTAATAGTATTTCAATATTATTTCGTTATTGGGTCACTATAGCCTTTGCGTTTGTGTTTAATTTAATCCCCAGTTGGGGGCAGGGGATTCCCTGATTTGGAGGCCCTCCCCTCACTTCAGATTATCAGAAAGTGGGGGAGGAGCTTTTGAATATCCAACTGGCACACCATTATCCCTATGGAGATCGATTCCAATAGGGTATAACAGAGAATTGATTTGTGGGTATCTGGAACTTTGGGAGGGGGCTGTTTTTTGAGGTAGAGGTGGGCACCAAATCTTCAGTATAGCATCTAATACCTCTCCTCAAAACAACCCCCAAGTTTCAACGTTTGGACCAGGGGGTCCAACTCTTTGAGCCCCAAAAGAAGGTGCCCCCATTCACCATTATTTAAAATGAAGGGAAGGCATTTAAAAGGAGTTCCTTTAAATGTGATGGTCAGAACTCTCTTCAGCGTTCAATCATGCTTGTCACAATCTTGCTGCTGGCTCCACCCCCAACGTCTTACGGCTCTACCCCTAAAGTCCCCTGGTATTTCCTGAGACAGACCTGGCAACCCTACTACACCTCTACTACATGTGAACTTATATGTTTAACCTTTGCAAAGAAAGGAAACATTTCCTCATTGAATATGGCGTAGGGCCAGTATTTGGCCTTTCTGTGTATTTTTAATGCCTGCCTAGAAAGTTTATGTATTTAGATGGGACTTGTTGGGCTTTGGGAGAAATTCCTGGTGCCTCTGGTGTTTAACTTGTCTCATGAAAAGACCAGTAAAATTTCTGACATGTTCAGCCTTGTTTGTAGTGACTGTTTGGAATCTGCTCACAGAAGTTTTCATAGCGTAAAACAGGACAGGCCTAAGAAATTTTACCCCCACGAAATGTGTCTACCTACAACTGTAGAAAGTTCTTTGGAAGAGGGCTTAGGCCGGGGTGTCGAACTCATTTGTTATGAGGGCCGGATCTGACATAAATGAGACCTTGTCGGGCCAGGCTGTGTTGGGCCAGGCCATGTGTGAACCTATTTAAGATTAGGTAGCAGAGATATAAACTTTAAAAAGGACACAGATAAAACATGCTTAAAACATTAGCACTTGTTGGTCTTAAAGGTGCTTTCTTTGTATTTCTCCCATGGGATCCAGGAAACTGGGCAAAGGAAGCTCTGGCTCTTTCCCTCCCCAGGGGACCCGGGATCAAGGTTTTGCCCTGTGACTCCTGTGTGATTGAGCAAGCATTGCAAAGGAAGTTGAGATTCAGAAGGAAGCAAGAGAGAGGGAGAAGGAAGCAGACAAGAGCCAGATGCACGGGGGCCTGATTCGGTCCCCAAACAGCATGTTTGACACCCCTGGCTTAGGCTCTTTCAAAGTGAAAGGTGAGATGGAAAGCAAGTGACTGTAAGTGCCACAAATTTAATGGCAAAAATACTTTTTTTTGACAGTCACATATGCTTAGGAGCTGAGCCCTGGATTTCCTTTCATCGCCACCTGACAATAGTAGCTGCTGAACAGCTTTGCAGCTGTGCTAGCGATGCCAACCTCCAGGCAGGACCTGGGGATCCCTGAGAATTACAGCTAATCTCCAGACTACAGAAATAAGTCCCCCTGGAGCAAATGGATGCTTTGGAGGGTGGACTTAGAATTAACTGGGGTAAAGTTACAACCTTTGGCAGCCTTTTTGTAAACTCTGTGTAATATTTTGTTTCTACTTCTTGGTGTAGCTTGGTGTAGTAGTTAAGTGTATGGACTCTAGCCTGGGTGAACCCGGTTTGATTCCCCGCTCCTCCACACGCACCTGCTGGAGTGACTTTGAGTCTGTCACAGTTCTTGAAAGTGCTGTTCCCTCAAGAGCAGTTCTCGGAGAGTTCCCTGAGCCCCACCTACATCACAGGGTGTCTGTTGTGAGGAGGGGAAGGGAAAGGAGATTGTAAGCTGCTCTGAGGCTCCAAGTGAGGGAGGGGAGGTATAAATCCAATCTCTTCTTCATATAAAAATGTTTTTCCTATTCAACTTTTTTAAAAAAAACTGCAGCTGAATTAAATGGTTTTTTAATGCAAGTTAATAATGCCGATGCCAACAGTTCTTTAGAGCCAGAAGGGTCAAGTGGGAGGGCTTTTGACACTTCCAAAGAGAGACTGTGAAAGGGCTCTCTTGCTGCTTTTCAGAGGAACAGAAGAGCTATCCAGAGAAGCACCTCTGCAGTAGAAGATTTGTAAATTTGCAGAGGCGGCTTGACTTTGAACCAGATCCTCTGTTTAAGCTGTTAAGAAAACCTGGCTTCATTTGGCTCAATGTGTGTTGAAGGTACTTGTGACCAGTGTTCCCTCTAAGCTGTTAGCGTGAGCTAGCTCACAGATTTTTAGCCTCCAGCTCACACCTTTTTGTCTTAGCTCAGGAAGGATGACCCCAGAGCACAATAACTTATGCAGTAGCTCACAACTTTAATGCCAGTAGCTCACAAAGTAGAATTTTTGCTCACAGGACTCTGCAGCTTAGAGGGAATATTGCTTGTGACGGCTTTGCTATTCTGCACCCCCCGCCCCCCGTTCGATTCCAAATAGATGACAACCAGAAATGAAGTTTGTTATTCTTTTAATCTGTTGAAAACATCTTCACTATTTTGCATGCTAATTTGCTGCTCACCCTCTGACAAAGTGTGCTTGCGCACAAAAGCTCACACCTTGAATAAAACTTTGTTGGTCTTAAAAGTGCCGCTGGGCTCTAACTTTGGATACGTCTAGATAGATAGATAGATAAATTTATTGTCATTGTTCTCAAAAAAGAAAATGAGAGCAACGAAATGAGGTGCTCTTCCACAAACATACCAACGCATCAACACCCACAAAAGGACATATACATAGACCATTTAAATGCATCTAAAAACAAATAACCATTCATAACCCTGCATTTAGCCTAACCACGGCACTTGGATAGAAGCTGCCCTTGAATCTATTTGTCTTAGGCGTCAACACTCTATATCGCCTACCTGACGGTAAGATCTCAAATAGCAAGTGGGCTGGATGTGAAGGGTCCCTTAAGATCATTTGTATCTTCCTTTTACATCCCATATCATACAGATCCACCAATGAGGGGAGATGTAAGGTTTGTCTATGTAAGGTTTGTAATTTCCTTTGTTTAGTATTGACATTAATTCCTCACTTTCTTGGTCATAATGATCTGGATGCTGCCCATCTCAAACCCTGCCATTTCTGTGTTTCCCCCTGTAATATTTCAGCCTCATTTAAATACTGATTTGTTCTAAACTTCCAGCTCAGTTATTTCAGCCAGAAAACAGCAACAACTGTGTACAAAACACACTATAACACTCCAGGCCTTGTAGGCCATTTTTCTCCCCAGCTTTCTGCCTCCCCAAGCCAGCTAATTTCCTCCCCCTTCCTTCTGGAACCTTTCATCCATCATCTGGCTGCTCTTAGTTCAGGGGTGGCCAAACTTGCTTAACATAAGAGGCACCTAGAATAAATGTCAGGTTGCAAACAACAACAATACAGGTTGCAAAGAAAACTGTTGGCTGCAGTCAGACGAGCAGTTCGATCCAATGCCGTTGCTGCTCCCTTCCAGAATTAAAGTGCACAATCAAATGGCGACATCTGCCTCCTGTTCCCCAGTTGCTGGCACCTTTCCAGGCATGAATGCACATCACAAAATGGGTAGCAATGTTATTTCTGCATGACAACAGCATGTGCGAGGTTTTTCTGCAGCAGTGTAGGAGGAAAGGTCATGTGGGTTGGCCCACAGTTCAATTTTGCCTGATACAATCTTCTGTATTATGGCACCCAGTATTTCTATGCCTGGAAATTCCCACATTCTCAAGAGGAAAGCAATGGATCTCATGCCAGGTGAACTCAAGTGGAGGATACATATGATGTAATCAGGGCCTTTTTTGTAGAAAAAGCCCAGCAGGAACTTATTTGCATATTAGGCCACATCCCCTGATGTCACCATTGTTTCGCAGAGGGCTTTTCTGTAGAAAAAGCCCAGCTGGAACTAATTTACATATTAGGCCACACACCCCTGACACCAAGCCAGCCAGAACTGCGTTCCTGTGAGTTCCTGCTAAAAAAAAAGCCCTGGATGTAATAACACTTTTCCTAACTGTGCATCAGTAAGACCTAGCATCAGCCCAAAACTTTAGTAATGACATTGAACTGCATGTGATTGCTCCAGCTGAGTAGTTACATTTATAACCAAGGCTTTTTTTTTGGTAGAGAAAGCCCAGTGAGAACTCATTTGTATATTAGGCCACACCCCCTGACATCACCATTGTTTCACACAGGGCTTTTTTGTAGAAAGAGCCCAGCAGGAATTCATTTGCATATTAGGCCACACATCCCGAAGGCAAGCCAGCCAGAACTGTGTTTCTGTGCATTCCTGTTAAAAAAAAAATGTTTCACTTGTATAAACTCTTAATTAAAAGCAGCAGAGGGAAATGCTGGCTACAACTTACACACAAAACCAGGGCTTTTTTCGTAGCTGGAACTCCTTTGCATATTAGGTCTCTGATGTAGCCAATCCACCAAGAGCTTACGGGGCTTTTCTTACAGGGCCTACTGTAAGCTCCAGGAGGATAGTCTACATCAGGAAGCTGTGGCCTAATATGCAAAGGAGTTCCTGCTACAAAAAAACCCTGCACAAACCCATTGAAAACATGTAGCTGTCAACAACTGTAAACTGCAATCCACTTATTTCTAGGGTTGTACTCTATTTCCCCCCCTGTAAATTTTCAGGGTAAAGGGGTAAGCCTTTGGGGAGAGGTTGCATGAAATTCCCCCACCCACTTGCAGTGTGCAGTCTGGTCACCAGTAATTCTTTCTCCGATTTGCATCTTTTGGTACCACATTCTAAACGAGGCTTTTTGTGAACACAGTAACACCTAATCAGGAATCATAGAGGTAGCACGGTGATGTCATGTCACCATGCACCTACACAGTAGGTAAAATTACTAGATACAACAGAACAGCAGATTCGACATAACCAGCTACTAAGTGAAACATAACTGCAGCTTCAGTTGGATACATTCCAATACGTAAGAATCATGCATCTTGTTTTGCTGCGTCATACTGATAGAATGAAGGAGGTGGCAGCGTTGGAAGTAACAGGCAAAGTTCCCCTCACATCTAATTCCATCCTCAAAATAGCCACATCCATGTACTTACAAATGCTGCTTGTGAAGGGACATACATGTTTCAAATGCACAACTACAAGAATGATGCAGTGCAAAAAAAGAGAAAGACCAACAACACATCATGCCTGGAAATATACCGAGTATATCCAAGGGTTCACTAAGCTCTCAGTGAAGTAAATCATTTACATTCAAAACCCTCTCTGCATAATAAATGCCCAGATTCAAATCTCTTTAGACCCGTGGTTCTCAGTAGATGTCTAAAAATGGACACTTATGGAGTAAACAGAATACCTAATGGATTCCAAAGGCATATCTGATTTCTTACACTGATGGAAGTTCTGAATATCAAATATTCATGCCCGCATAGCTCTTTCACAAAGCTAGAAACTTTTAAACGTATGGAATAAATAAACAGTTTGCCAGAAATATGGGATAAAGGGATTGGTTTATCTGACATGGATGGCCAAGTTTCACAATGGATTATGAATCCCAGGGAAGTCAGGAAGGCCTGATCCACAGAATAATATGCTTGCCAAAAAAAAAAGAGTTCTCCCTGGTAAGAATGGGAAGCAGAAGCAGAAGAAGAAACTGGGTTTGTATCCTGCCCTTCACTTTGAATCTCAGAGCAGCTCACAATCCCACCCCCCCAAAAAGACACCCTATGAGGTGGGTGGGGCTGAGAGAGCTCTTTCAGCAGCTGCCCTTTCAAGGACAACTCTGTGAGAGCTATGGCTGACCCAAGGCCACTCCAGCAGCTGCAAGTGGAGGAGTGGGGAATCAAACCCGGTTCTCCCACATAAGAGTCCGCGCATTTAGCTACTACATCAAACTGACAGCTTGTATCCTGAGCAGCATTCCTAACACAAATGGATACATAAGTAAAAAGATTGCCAAGTGATTTATTTTTGTCTTTATGTAAAATAAAATATATTAGTTGATCTGACAATTCCCCCCCACCCCTGCAATGTTATGTCCCCAATATTTCCAGAGAGGAACTGCAAAGTTGTGCTGGTTCTTGCTAAAAGTGAGGACCTACGACTTTATTGTTTTCTTAAGAGGAGGGGCTGTGGCACAGTGGAAGAACCTCTGCTATGCTTGCAGAAGATCCCAGTTTTAATCCTTGGCATCTCCAATTGAAAAATCCAGGTGAGGTCAAAGACTTCTGCCTGAGACCCTCTGGAGAGCAGCTGCCAGTCCAAGTAGACAATACTGAACTTGATGGTCTGATACAGTAGAAGGCAGTTCCATGGGCGTACATTTCATGCTTAATTAGTCCAGGGCATTTTTGGTTGCGGGAATTCCTTTGCATATTAGGCCATACCCCCTGATGTAGCTAATCCTCCAAGAGCTTACAGGGCTCTTCTTACAAGACCAACTGTAAGCTCTTGGAGGATTGGCTACATCAGGAGGTGTGGCCTAATATGCAAGGAGTTCCTGCTACCAAAAAAGCCCTGAATTAGTCTAACATTTCCTCTCCCCAGGAATCTTGTAACAGAGTTGAAACAAATTTGCCCCCAAATCCTCTACAATATTCTGCCATCGATTTGATAGCAAATATCCTGTGCGCACATACTCTCCGAATATTTTCCATCTGGCAGTCCCATGATTTCGAAGCGGCTTCATTTAACAGTGAAAATAATGGAGTCAAATTCCTTCTTGCTCCTAGAAGTGGATAATACTTTTGTTTGTTTCAAACATCAGTAAAACGGCATATTTCCTGATGGCAGTGCATACATAATAACTACCAAGATCTCTTCTGGAAAACGTCACTCGATTGTGGCAGATTTGCCTCAGAACATTTTTAAACTAGAACATCTGAGAATTTCTGCAGCAACCATCTCCTGGTGAAAACGAAAGGCTTATTCAATTGTATTTTGGAAAATGGAGGGAGAGGGAAGGGGCTGCTGATGTGGATGTCTGTATGCACAGGAAAAAGGCAGCCCTACGGGGAGTTCTCCCTCCCCACCCCCAGTATCAGCAAGTCAGATATCTGCATTTCCCCTATGGAATACCACTGGAAAACAGGCAGTGTTTGAGTCATCCTTGAGACAGGTTCAGGGAAGTGTGACGGGAAACTAAATCATCAAACTTGAAACTGGATGTTATATATGTGATCTGAATTGTGTTCAATATATGGAGTTCTTGCCTGGCTCATTGGAGCCTGGAAGACTGAGCTTGGGGACTCGGGAACAACGGGCAGCAGGATTCCTACTCCAATCACGGGCCCCCTGCTGGTTTGAATGGTCCAATAGCACGCTAGCACGGGAACCTGGTGTGTATATATAGTTGGCCCCGTTGGCCCAGTCCCAGCCTTTTCAAGTTTAGCTCAATATCATGCTGAACAAATAAAAGAGCTATGTTCACTACCACCTCGCCTCTTCACTGCGTGGAACCCACTATATTATACTGAACCTTGATCAAAATCCCCCCCTGGTTCTAAGCACAGTAGTTGGAATTCATTTGGTTGGTTCACACTGGAAACCATTTTGTATTGGAGCTCATAAGCACGTAGAGAGAGCGAAAGAAGATGGCCACATCTGCAAGCCAGTGCCTCCCGTATAGCTATTTCCTGTGAGCATTGGTGCCACAGTGCACCAACAGAGATTTCCCATTCACTTCTTGAGTGGCAGGTATTCCAGGTAGGTCTCCTCAGCCACCAGCTGGGAATGGGGGGGGGGGGCCAGGTAGAATTGTCAGATCCAGGTTGGGAAACTCCTGGATATTTGGAGATGGTCCCTGGAGAGGAGAAAGACCTCAGTGGGGTCCAATGCTACAGAGTCCACCCTCCCAAGCATCCATTTTCTCCAGAGGAACTGAGCTTTATAGTATGAAGATGAGTTGTCATTCCAGGGGATCCCCAGGTCCCAGGTGGAGACTGTCATCTTTATTGGGTGGTGATAGCGCCAGGCCTCAGATTCAGTGGGAGCTCACAGGAGCATAGCTCCTGAAAATCGTGAGAGTTCCTCCTCCTCCTTCTGAGAGTTCCACCTCCATGTCCATTGAATAGTATGTACAACTGCGTAACAATTCATGGATGAGCTCCGCCACCTATTTTTCTACAAAATAACCCCTGGATAGCACTGTGCACCTAGGGAAACGGGCACGTGAAATTGCCCATTCCTTGAATCAAAGAGAGAAGTCAGTTCCTACAGGAGTTTTGTGCATGAGTAAGGAAGGCCAAGCGCACAAGAATAGATGCTTTCGAGCTGTGGTGCTGGAGAAGGCACTTGAGAGTCCCTTGGACTGCAAGAAGATCAAATCAGTCAGTCGTAAGGGAAATCAACCCTGACTGTTCCCTGGAAGGTCAGATGTTGAAGCTGAAGCTCAAATACTTTGGCCACCAAATGAGAAGGGAGCACTCACTGGAGAAGACCTTGATGCTGGGAAAGACAGAAGGCACAAGAAGACGGGGACGGCAAAAGATGAGATGGCTGGACAGCGTTACTGATGTAACTAACATGAATTTGAGCAGACTTTGGAGGATGTTGGAAGACAGGAGGGCCTGGCATGGCTTGGTCCATGGGGTCGCAAAGAGTCAATGCTATGAAAGGAACAACAACAAATTCACCCAATAGTTACCCTTACAATTGCTTTGTCCTTCTTATATCATTTATTCTTGAGCTCCAGTCTTTGACTTTCAGTACTCCACTTACATCTACCAGTCTGACAGCACAAGGGGTTCTTGGCCTAAGCTGTTTTCCATTTCCATGTTAGTTTGTTATAGCCACATTCAAGAGGAGTCAGACTGACATGTTACCGACTAAGAAAGTGTGGACCTTTTCTGTTGCTTGACCTTTGATTATAAATTGAGCAGCTTTGGATGGATATCATATTCTTATGTATCTGAAGAAATGAGCTCTGAGTTACAAAAGCTTATGAGGAACTGTTATCCTTTAAGGTGCCACTGAATTCTACTTTAATCTAGTTATTTTACAAGCTTTCGGTTCTTCAAAGGAATGCACAGTGCTGCGAAAGGAAGAAGTCTAGCCCAAATGAGTTTTATGACGGCTATATTTTTTTTTCCTGGCAGGATTCCTGTAGAAATGTAGCAGATGAAAACTTCCTGTCATTGCATTTTCCTGTTAGTCAAAGCAGCCCTATCAAAGAAAAAGAAGAACAGCTCAAAGCACTCTCCCTCCCTCCCTCTCTCTGAAACAGTGATATGTCAGTGGCAGGGAGTATAATCTTGGTAGTTTCTCTATAAAATGGTTAACACTGAAAGAAATTCTTTAGCGATCTGAAATTCCAGTATTGGCTTTGTGCCAGTCGTGTGCCTTGCTGCACCACTGAAGAAATTGCGGCCTTTGAATTGGGGGGGGGGAGGGGGAGATATGAAAGCTTTTAAAATAGGTAATGAGTAAAATATTAAGTAGGCCACTGAAAAGCAAACTAATAACAGAGAAGCAAAGGCAAAGTATGCAAATGAACCCTTCTGCATGGCTGAGCCATTCTGTTTAGGGCAGAGTTAGAAAACAAAACCTTTTTAGTTTTGCAGAATGAAGAACTGTCTCATTTACCTAAGTGGCCACCAATGACGAAATAGGATAGTGTAAAATCAAAAAGGAAAAAAGACCATGAATGTATCCGACTCCGGGCTCTTTTTCTAGCCGGAGCTCCTCTCCATATCAGGCCACGCCCCCCTGATGTAGCTAATCCTCCAAGAGCTTAGAGGGCTCTTAGGACAGGGCCTACTGTAAGCTCTTGGAGGATTGGCTACATCAGGGGGTGTGACCTAATATGCAGTGGAGCTCCTGCTAGGAAAACAGCCCTATACATTTAAAAGATATCGAATATAGTAAAAATATAACAGGGAGCATGTGGCTGGTGTTTTTTTTTTAACAAATATGTTTAATTCAGATTTCTCAGACCAAGCGTCATGCATGTGGCTACTTGAAAATCATCTCCTAAAAATCAAGATTTTAGCAATAAATTAAAAGCTCCTTAATGTTTAGCTTTTATACAAACTGTATCGCTAGTCCAGGATCCAGTGTGTGTGCTGATGCTCCTTCCCATTTGTACATCAAAAGATACAGAATACATATGTCCTTTGGTATACTTGGAGCTCTCCCAATGAAATGGGAGAGCAGAGTGTAGGTGGGTCAGGAGAATGGTGGAAGACAGGAGGGCCTGACATGACTTGGTCCATGGGGTCTCAAAGAGTCAGACTTGACTGTGCAACTGAACAAGAGCAACATAAAAAAATACCAATACCTTAAGCAGTAACATCAAAGCACTGAAATATAGTATATCCAATACCCTTCTTCGGGGCTTTTTTTTAAGAAAAAGTCTGGCAGGAACTCATTTGCATATTAGGCCACACCTCCTGACAGCAATCCAGCCGGAACTGCATTCCTGTGCGTTCCTGCTCCAAAAAAGCCCTTCCCTATAACAGCCAGTTTGGTGTAGTGGTGAAGTGTGTGGACTCTTATCTGCGAGAACCAGGTTAGATTCCCCACTCCTCCACTTGCAGCTGCTGGCATGGCCTTGGGTCAGCCATAGCTATCGCAGGAGTTGTCCTTGAAAGGGCAGCTGCTGTAAGAGTTCTCTTAGCCCCACCCACCTCACAGGGTGTCTGTTGTTGGGGGAGAAGATATAGGCGATTGTAAGCCTCTCTAATTCAGGGAGAAGGGTGGGGTATAAATCTGCAGTCTTCTTCTTTTTCTTCTTCTATTTTAAGTGGAAATAATTCTGAAAGTAAAAATCTGAAGATGTGTAGTGAGTCTATTGCAATACTGAGATTTATGGCATAAATCAGAGAAGTTCAGTTAGTAGAGTTGCCAAGTACAGGCTGGGAAATTCCTGTAGATTTGGGAGTGGAGCCCCAGGAAGGGAGGGACCACAGTGAGATATAATGCCATAGACCAGGGGTGGCCAATGGTAGCTCTCCAGATGTTTTTGCCTACAACTCCCATCAGCCCCAGCCATTGGCCATGTTGGCTGGGGCTGATGGGAGTTGTAGGCAGAAAACATCTGGAGAGCTACCGCTGGCCACCCCTGTTATAGACACCCCCCCAAAAGCAGGCATGTGAGGAGAGGAACTGATCTCTGTAGCCTGGAGATCAGGTGTAAGTCCTGGAGTTTGCAGGATCCACCTGGAGGTTACATGCATGCAATACAACCGTGGGAAATAGAACGAAAACCAGCAATTTATAAACACTCAAACACTCAAACTCCTCTGTATAACCAACATTTATATAAGGAAACAATAACACTAATTCACACTGCTACATATATCATTCTTAAAAATGACAAAATATTCAGTACTAAATGACAATAATAAAGTGCAGTGTACCATATAAAAAGGTGTGTTACCCAGAGTTGTTTTTCAATAATTCAGTCCTTTCAGACCTTCAACATCTGTCCCAATGAAGACTTTCATAAGAGGAAAAGTTAATTACAGATAATCTAACTGCTCCTGTGGAATAGTTTAAAGTGCAAATGCAGGTGTTGGTTCCGTTGACAAAATTCTTCTGGGAAATAACTTTATGATTCTCTCAATCTCTCAGACGTTGCTTCCAACTCCAGATAATCAAAAATACACAGTTCTCACCTGGAGGTTGGCAACTGTAGTTAGTATGCATTCATTTGTATGTTAGACATAGCCAGGTGCATAATCTAGGAAAGTCACTATGGGAGGAAGAAGGAGGGAATCATTCATAACCACGATGATCATCATGGTTATGAATGATCAATGAAGAGACGTTGAAAAGGAGATTTCTGGAAGGAGAAATGATAAAGTCTTCCTGATTGAGATACAAATACATCAATTTTACTAATTTAAGAGGTGACTCAAAAAAAGATTGCTCATTGCAGCCTTTTCAAGAAGATCACAGTCATGTAAAAGGATGTTAACTGTAGCAATTTCATAGCTTGCAAGATGTGTCCAGTGATTAGATAGATACAAATTAAATCAAATTATTTCCTAGAAGGGAACAAAAGAATAAGCAATCCCTCCAGTGCATCTCCTCTGAGATCAAATGTTTAAACTAATATCACACTAAAACAAATGTTTTTTTTTCCTACTTAGAGGATGGTAGCAAAGATGAAGAGACAAAAAAATAGTTTTCCCAGTTTGTTTTTCTCTCTTCATGAGCTCATGCCCAGTTGATTAAATGATGTTATTATTTTTTGCAACTTGATTTTTTTTTTGCATTTATATACTGCATTGTAAACGCAGACATATTAGTATATTGGAGGTGTACCACTGAAATACTTGCAGCAACAAAATTCTCCAATATATGGAAATAAAACTCAAGGCAATTCAAAACAAGCATTCCCTAAGAACAGCACATTCTGTTGTTGTTGTTGTTTTGTCTTTGCCGGTTTGGTGTAGTGGTTAAGTGTGTGGACTCTTATCTGGGAGAACCGGGTTTGATTCCCCACTCCTCCACTTGCACCTGCTGGAATGGCCTTGGGTCAGCCTTAGCTCTGGCAGAGGTTGTCCTTGAAAGGGCAGCTGCTGTGAGAGCCCTCTCCAGCCCCACCCACCTCACAGGGTGACTGTTGTGGGGAAGGAAGGTAAAGGAGATTGTGAGCCGCTCTGAGACTCTTCGGAGTGGAGGGCGGGATATAAATCCAATATCTTCTTCTTCTTCAATATCTTCTTCTTTGGAAGAAGTAGATTTTTACAAACTGAAAGAGCTTTCTAATTCCTTGTATGTTTCCCTGCATTCAGTCAAATGCAGAAGGCTATTCATGTTACTTCTCCTTAGACTGAGGATCTTGCATTTGTAATAATTAAAATATTATACGGGTTTCCTTCTTAAGGTTTCCTTCCTGTTTACATTGTATTTTATTTAAATCATGGTTTCCATGTCTGTGAGCCGCCCTGAGCCTGCCTTTGGCGGGGGAGGGCGGGATATAAAAATAAATTTGACTTGACTTGACTTGACTGTATGGCTGACCCTTTGTCCTTACCTGTTCTAGATGAGCCATGTGTTCTCTATCTCTCTACACACACAAAGGTTCATGATTCTGTTTGTTAAAAATCCACGTCCTTGTTGTACTCCAAGTCTAGGCTAGACTTCCCCTTCCTCTTCAAAAAGCTGGTTTGGTGTAGTGGTTAAGTGTGCGGACTCTTATCTGGGAGAACCGGGTTTGATTCCCCACTCCTCCACTTGCACCTGCTGGAATGGCCTTGGGTCAGCCATAGCTCTCGCAGGAGTTGTCTTTGAAAGGGCAGCTGCTGTGAGAGCCCTCTCCAGCCCCACCCACCTCACAGGGTGACTGTTGTGAGGGAGGAAGGTAAAGGAGATTGTGAGCCGCTCTGAGACTCTTCAGAGTGGAGGGCGGGATATAAATCCAATATCTTCTTCTTCATCTTCTTCAAAAACCAAAGAAGCAAATTTCTACTCCTGGGATTATCTTATTGTACCTGCTCCAAGGTACTACCAAGTGCCTTGTAAGACTATTGTGCACACTACCTCTGTTCCCTGGAGAAGAGGCTGGAAAATTTCTTCTAAACCTCATAAGATAGAAGAATGAGTTAAGTGCTGTTGGTTTCGTAGAGACAAATATCCCCAAAGGGAAGTGCTGCATCACCAACTTTTTGGATCATGTGTGAACAAGGGTGAGCCAGTAGTTATTGTAAACGTGGAGTTCCTTTTTTTATTTTTTAAAAAATGCCTTACCAAAGGCTTCGGAACAAACCTAGTAGTCATGAGATAGACTGGTGTATGAACTAGAAACTAGTTTAAAAAACAGCACTTGAAGAGAGTAGAAGTAAATGAACAGTTCCGAAAATGTAGATAGATTAGGGTTGCCAAGTCCAATTCAAGAAATACCTGGGGACTTTTAGGAGTAAAGCCAGGAGCCTTTGGGGGTGGAGCCAGGAGCCTTTGGGGGGTGGAGCCAGAAGCAAGGTTGTGACAAGCATAATTGAACTCCAAAGGGAGTTCTAGACATCACATTTAAAGGGACCGCACATCTTTTAAATGCCTTCCCTGCACTGGAACTAATGAAAGATAGGGGCACCTTCTTTTGGGGCTCATAGAATTGGACCCCCTGGTCCAAACTTTTCCGAAACTTGGAGGGTATTTTCAGGATGCTATGCTGCAAATCGAGTGCCTCTACCTCATAAAGCACCCCACCCCCCAGATACCCACAGATCAATTCTCCATTATACTCTACGGGAATCAGCCTCCATAAGGAATAATGGAGTGCCCAGCAGACATTTCCCTCCCCCCCCTTTCTGTTAACCCTGAAGCAGGGGCGGGGGGTGTGCGCCAAACCAGGGGATCCACATCACAGTTCTCACCTGGTGCAAAGGAGTTCCTGTTACAAAGAAAAAGCCCAGAGAATATTATTACCATAACCTTGTGAAAATCTAAGAATGAATTATTAATTTAAACTATATTTTAAAAATGATTTAAACATTATAAGAACGAGCAGCATCGCTTTCCCCACGAAGAGGCCCTCCTGTAGCTGTGTGCGAGCGAGTCCTGGACCAGTGAAGCTCACCCCTGGCGGCTGCCCCATCTACAAGGCGGCCTCTTTGGACACCCCCCGCTGCAGCAGCTTCCCTCATCCGTGCAAAGCTTTCCAAAGGTCCCAGCCCTCGGAGGGGGAAGACTGACAGCTGCCAGTCACCGCAGCGTTCTTCGTCCGAACTCCCGGCGCAGCAGCCAGCCTCGATCCATGCATTAGAGCGCGCTGAGTTTTTGCAATGGGACTTTGCCAGCGATGCAATTCAGGCCGGGAGGTCAGAAGACGCCCCGTCGAGCTTTCTCCCCGGGGGAGCGAAGCGGAGGGGCCCGGCGGCGGCAGCAGCAAAACGCAGCAGGCGCCCCCTGGAGGCGGCTTCTCCTCCCCCCGCCCAGGGCGCCGGGCCCGGGGCGTTCTGGGCCGTTGACTGTTACCCGCTGCCGCCCCCGCTCGAAGGGTTGCCTGGCGGGCGAGAGGCGGAGAGGCAGCCCGAGGCGGCAGGCTGGAAAGCGGGGAAGCGAGAGTCCCCGTGGGGCAAGGGGGGCCTTGGCCCTGCTCGGGCTGCGAGAGTTTCCCCCCTTCCCATTCGTCGTGCCAGGATCCGAGTCTTGGTGGGTGTGTTTCTCTCGGCGCTGGCTAGCCTGTCCGACGATGGTGCGAAGGCTGCGCCTTTTTGACCACCTGGGTGGGTCAATGCCGTGTTGGTTGGGAACAGAACAGCTCCCCGAGGAAAGCCGTTCCCGTCTGGACGCCAGCCTGGCCCTCGGGGACTGAGAGCAGCTCGCGGACAATCGGGCTGCCCGAATTAAAGTAAGCAAAGTTTTAGCTGAGGGTTAGATTTCAGACCAAGAAAGTTTTGTTCACACACACACACAGACAGACACACACCTCCCAGCAGCTTCCAGTTTTTGTAATTAAATTTATACAGGGGTCATTTCATAGAAAAAGAGGTGCTGGAGCTCCTTAGCCCAGCTCATTTGCCTAGCTCATTTGCCTGTACCACATACCCCTGACATCACTGGAAGGTGTGCCAAATTATATCAGTTTAGCATCTCCCTTAAAATGCTTCTTGGATTAGAATTGCCATAATCAAACCTGACTCCCATCATACTTTTAAAATTACTTTTTCCAACGTGGCCACAGTGGCAGGATGAAGATTTCCATCTGTCTGTTTTATATGTTTTGATTATTTTCCCTTTTTCTTTGGTGGGGAAAAACGTTAGAAAGTTTGTCAAATCTTAAAGCTCAGCAAAATTCTCGCAGGAGGTTTAAACGATGCAGCCCAGAAGTATATAAATTCTTACACAGTCCAAGGAACGGTTGCACCAGAACGCCAGTCCCTTGTAGCTCCTTTGGGAAAGTTCCGGTGAAATTGACAATTTTTCAACGCATTCAATATTCTTAAATCTGTGCAGCCATCGATGGCTGCTTGGAAGGGGAGACTCTGTGGCATTGGACCACGCTGAGGACCCTCCTGTCCCCTCCCTTCCCCAAACCCCACCCTCTCCCAGCTCCACCTCCAAAGTCTCCAGGTATTTTCCAATACCGACCTGGCAATCCTAGGCGACTAAGATCAATATATGAGCAATATATGGACTTTGTGTACCAGGGCTGGGACAGTATGTGCTTTTGGATGTGTTTGGTTGTATATTTAATAACAGTGTGGTTTTGAAAAAGGCGTTTGTATACTCTTGGGCTATATTTGTAGGATAAATATTTTTCTATGGTATAGTTGTTATATACACAATTATAAAAAATCTAAAAAAATCATCACACAGCCATCTTGTTATAGTGGTTTGTTTTGCTTTGCACGGTGGATTTCGGTTTCTTCATTTGTCAGTGTTGGCATGGATGCTAGCCAATCGATACTAGTGCCCGTAACTAGGGTTGCCACTTCTGGGTTGGGAAATACTTGGAGACTTTAGGGGTGGAGCTTGGGGAGGGCAGAGTTTGGGGAGAGCAGGGTACAATGCCAAGGTGTCCACCCTCCAAAACAGCCATTTTCTCCAGGGGAACTGACCTCAGTTGTTTGGAGAACAGTTGGAATAATAGGATGGCAACCCTACCCATATGGCAACTGGCATCAGAGGAGAAATCTGCTTATTGCACTATCCCGCCCCCCCCCCCCCAATTGCACAAATTGTATCTATCTGTCCCCTCCCATCTCTGTTGTATATGGGCTGAGCCTCACATTTACCAGACACTAGCTGATGGTGGGAAAGTTTGCTGATTTTGCTGACACAAGTTCCACTGTTTGTGTAGTGTACCCCAATGGACAGATCCACACTGTTTTGTTTTGGCACTTATTTGCACAAACCAGTTAATCCCAGATTTCGATAGGAATTTATTCATATACGGGGACAAAAAGGGAACCTGCATCATGCTGGGATTGCCAGATCCAACTCAGGAAATCATTGGGGACTTTGGAGGAGGAGCCTGGAGACTTTCCCACTCCTTAAAATAAAGAAATAAATAAGAATACAAGACTGCAGTTCACCTGAATACAGTCTTCATTTCCTCATCCACTTTTTTGCCTTCGAAGGGTTCCCCAGCAGCTCCACTTCTATACCATAACAGGTCCCTTGTTACCCTTTGGTAGCATTGGCAAGCATGGCTTTATTACATATGGGACATATAAACACACTCGCAAAGCAGCCAAAAGAAGCACAGTTTCCAAGCTTACATTTTTTGGGGATCTCACTGGGGTAATGGTATGAATCACTTTACTCATGGGACTTGCTGAATGTAACAATCTGCTGTATTTAGGGTTGCCAGGGGACTTTGGGAGTGGATCTGGAAGAGGGTGAGAATTGAGGAGGAGAGGGGCCTCAGCATGGTGCAATCTCAAAGAGTCCATCCTTCCAAATACCAGTTTTCTCCAGGGGAGCTGATCTCTGCCAGCTAGAGATCACTTGTCAAAGTGGGGGATCTCCAAGCCCCAACTGGCGGTTGGCAAGCATAGTCCCACTTGCTTTTGACACATGGATATGGCTGGTTTGTTATAAAGTTAAGAAGAGTGCTACAGGATCACACCAGTGGCCCATCTAGTCCAGCATTCTGTCTCAAAGAGCAGCCAGTCAGTTTCTCCGGGGGGTGGAGAAGCCGAGGTAGACAGGGAAGTTGGTTCCTGACACTCCAGGTTGACTGCTGTTGAATGTGAAGGATCTGTTTAGTCATCATGGCTGCAGCCCTTGTAAGCCTACAGTTTCGATGGCTACAGCTTGAGGTATGCCACAAAAAGATGTACTCCCTGCCTAAGGGTCACATTGCAGCAAAATATCAGGGGACCATTTGGGAGTTGGATTTGGTGGGCATCTGAAAAGGCACTGAGTTCTCAGAGTACCCTTGAAGTCCTGCTTATTTTTTCTCCACCAGACTGAGGCAAGATATCAGGAAAAGGCCCAGGAGCGAGGAGGAGAGCTGATCCAAAGGCATGTGCAAGGACGGGAGAGGCTCCAGCAGGCAAGTTCTTCCGCGAAAGCGGGAGGGCTTGCAGTGTAAGCAGGGGGTAGCTGGCTTCTTGAAGCCGGGCGGGATGCCAGGCCCCGAAGCTCCTGATGAGGTTGGCTGGCAGAAGCCGGCAGCAGTCGGCTAGCGGGAGGGGGTGGGGGTCGTATAGCGGGCAGCTAGGGGGAGGGGAGTGAAAGTGTGAGCGAATGGAATCCCGAAGGCCCGCAGCTTGAGAAGGCGAGAGCCCCGGGTGCATTAAGGTCCATTAGGTCCATGGAGCGAGGATGCCCATCCCTTCAGGGGGACAGCGCGGGCGCTCCGATGCCCATCCCTTTAGGGGGACAGGGCGGGCGCTCAGAGGCCCATCCCCTCAGGGGGACAGGGCGGGCGATCCGATACCCATCCCCTCAGGGGGACAGGGAGGACGCTCCGAGGCCCATCCCCTCAGGGGGACAGGGCGGGCGCTCAGATGCCCATCCCTTCAGGGGGACAGGGCGGGCGCTCAGTTGCCTATCTCTTCAGGGGGACAGGGCGGGCGCTCAGATGCCCATCCCTTCAGAGGGACAGGGCTGGGCTGCCCATTCCGTTCCTACCGATGGACCGTGTGTGTGTAGGGGTGGGCACGAAGAGGCTCACAGACTCGGCTTCGTGGCTAATTTTAGCGGGTTCCTGCTTGATGAAGCGAAGTGGGTGGCAGCCTGCCGTCCCCAGCTTTCAGGAACTTTCCAGAGTCTGTGGCGGTTCGTCTTCAGAGCAGAAAGCAGGGGTTTAATACAACTGCGAGGCTTTTCAATCTGCTCCCTGCTCTTCGGCTTCGGCAGGAACCGGAAGGCACGGCGTGAAAAGTACTCTGATTCTGAGAACCGGTTTGCTGTAGCCGTCGAGTGCCATGGGAGAGCACCTTTGGACCACTGTGTTGTGTTGAGCCGTTTAGTGAGCAAGTACAGCCAGGGCCGGCTCACCCACTAGGCAAACTGGGCGGTTGCCTCGGGCACCGGGAGGGATGGGGCGCCGAATTCGGCTCCCCCCCCCCGGTGCCCAAGAGAACTGCCTAATTTGCCTCTCCCGCCCCCCCAGCTCTCCCTGCCTCCGCCAGCTCCCGCCTCCCGCTCGCCCTTCCACCTCGTCCTGCCGCCACCCCCAGATCCTACCTGCCCTTCCCCCCGCTCGCCCTGCCGCCACCGCCAAATCCCTTTCACCCTCGGCCTGCCGCTGCCAGCTCCCATTCGACCCCCATCCGCTCGCCCCGCCGCCAGATCCCGTTTCCAGTCCTCTCACTTTACAAATTCTTGCCCAGTCCCAGTCTTCTCACTGGTTTCTCCATATAAGAACATAAGAGAAGCCATGTTGGATCAGGCCAATGGGCCATTCAGTCCAGCGCTCTGTGTCACACAGTGGCCAAAAATACAAAACCCCAAGTGCCATCAGGTGGTTCACAATTGGGGCTAGAAGGCCTTTTGCTCTGGCTCCCCCCTGCCAGGCACCAAGAATACAGAGCATCACTGCCCCAGACAGTTTCAACAATACACTGTGGCTAATAGCCATTGGTGGACCTCTGCTCCTTATTTTTATCCAATCCCTTTTGAAGCTGGCTATCCTTGTAGCCGCCGCCACCTCCTGCGGAAGTGAATTCCACATGTTTATCACCCTTTGGGTGAAGAAGTACTTCCTTTTATCTGTTCTAACCCGACTGCTCAGCAATTTCATGGAATGCCCACGAGTTCTTGTCTTGTGAGAAAGGGAGAAAAGTACTTCTTTCTCTGCTTTCTCCATCCCATGCATAATCTCGTAAACCTCTATCATGTCACCCGCAGTCGACGTTTCCCCAAGCTAAAGAGCCCCGAGCGTATTAACCCTTCTTCATAGGGAAAGTGTTCCAAACCTTGAATCATTTTAGTTGCCCTTTTCTGGACTTTTCCCTCTGTCCACATGTTTGTTCACCCCCTCAGAGAACTCTTAACAGGTTAGTGAGGCAAGATCTTCCCTTACAGAAGCCATGCTGAGTCTTCCTCAAAAACTTGTGTTCATCAGTGTGCCTGTTCATTCTTTCTTTGATAGTAGTTTCTAGGAACTTTCCCGGTCTTGAAGTCAGACTGATTTCTCCTTCTTCCTCCTTCACCTAGTCCTCCTTCCCCTCTTTCTACGCCTCCCTCTCCCCTTCCTCTATTAAAACCCAGCCTTCTGCTCTCGACGGACCTTTCAATTTGTGGCTGAGTTTGTAGGTCAGCCACAAACAGGGCCACGTTTCCCTGGTTCGTGCCCATCTGTAGGGGGTGGGCTGAATGGAGGAGAGAATGCGTGTGTGAATGCGATGGGTCGAATGGGAAGCTAGTGGAGGTTCATGGATGGAAGCAGGTGGATGCGGGCTGACAGCCGCCGGTTGATGTTGGCCAACTGAAGGCAGCGGAGGAGCCTGGAGGCTGCCGGCGGAGGGAAGCTCAGGAGCCGTCCCTGCTTACCCGGTGTTTTCCTTGCAGGTTTGCCTCCCAGGGTGGCGTTTGGTTGAGGTGCGGCTGCGAGCCTTCGAGAGAGTCATGACGTTTTAGGCAGGTGAGCCAAGTCCCCCCTCCTTTTTTACGCATTTTTATAATCACATCACGCATTTTCATAATCAAATGAACTCGAAACACCTTCTCATAAGTAACAGACATGTGAACATGAACATACGAAGCTGCGTTATACTGAATCAGACCCTCGGTCCATCAAAGTCAGTATTGTCTACTCAGACTGGCAGCGGCTCTCTAGGGTCTCAAGCTGAGCTTTTTCACGCCTATTTGCCAGGACCCTTTTAGTTGGAGATGCCGGGGATTGAACCTGGGACCTTCTGCTTACTGAGCAGATGCTCTACCACTGAGCCACCGTCCCTCGCAATAGCTACGCTTAGCCTTGTCTTATAATCTAATACCTGTTAAAAAGAGTTAATTGAATGAAAACCTAAGTATTGTTGGCCAAATTCCATAACTGCAGCCAAAACGGTTGTGAGGGCCAACTCAAAGAGAAACATGGAAGCTTCAGCGTTTGAAGAACTTAGTGCCCATTTCATAAGGGACCCAACCCAAAATTCTGCCACAGTGACCTGCCGGCTGGAGAGGATGGCCGCATGGGGGGCATTCTGGCAAGCTGGGTTGGCAAGGCAAAGAGTAAGGGGAGGAAGGAACAAGCCTCATTAGAGAGCTGTAAATGATTCCCCCGATCAAGGGAGATGGCGGTGTATTAAGTGGTCCACCGATCGGTAGGCCAGCAGGCCCCTAGCGTTTCCCTTTCAAAGCAGTTCACATTCCCTTGATCTCAGACAGGTGGCACGAATCCACAGACCTTCTCCTAAGGAGTCTCTTCTTTGACTATTTCAATCTGATCAGATGGCATCCTTTTAGGATTCCGGTGTTATTTAGCCATTCGTTTCCTTGAAACCCTGGCCCTTGCTTTCAAAATGCGGTCTGAATAGAATTGAAGGCATCCGAGTGAAAACTCTTGGACCCTCTGAAGTTCCGGTGGGAATGGAGCTCTCCTCTCTTTCTCTCCCACACACACCCTCTCCCAGTTAAAGTCAAGGAATCACAAGCCTCTTTAGCGCCCGATAAGGTCTCTGCCTCTGGACCCAAATCTAGATCCAGATGTTATTGGATAGGAAGATGAGGTAGAGTCTGGGTTGCTGTTTGGCGCACTTCCGCCAACGCAACGAGATGTTTTGATGAACTTTCTTCCCTAGAAAAAGTTGGGAAAGGCTGTTCTCTGAATCTGGGACTGCTCTTAACCAGTACCTCATCAAGCTGTTTTCCAGTGAGATTCCTCTCGTTCCTGGGAAAATGGCCTCATATCTCTCCGTCTTGCAGGTGCCACAGCAGCATAGAGTTTCCCCCCTTGCCACGTGCCATGGCATGTTTTATTTAGGACGGTATATACTGATTTGGCATTTTAGTCATTGGCAAGTCTACCTGCAGATTTTAAGCCGTGGTTTTTGTTGGTGTTGTAAATGACTGTTTTTTTTTATCTGCATTGTAAGTCACCTTGAGTTCTGTAGGGCAGAAAGGCGGCTATATAGTTGAAATCAAATACCAGCTGTGATGCGAAGGCCGGGTTTTATATCCTAACAATCTAAGAAGTGTCCGGGGCAGTCTGAACTCCAAGAGGCAGCCATCATTGCATACACGCAAAGGCAGCGATGCCCAAACGGTGGCTCAGGAGCCATATGTATGGCTCTTTCACACATGTCATGTGGCTGCTGAAGCCCCCGATGCCCCCATCAGCCATCTTTGAGGAGGCTTTTGTCTTTTTAAATGACTTCTCCCAGCCAACCAGGCGCACCAGGTTGGAGAATGCCTTTAAAGTTAAAGTTGCTTCCTTTCCACCTCTGCCTCCCCATCTATTTTGCTTTCCTCCCTCTTTCCTTGCCTCCTTCCTTCCTTCCTTCCTTCCTGCTTGCCTTCCAGTCTTTCAGCCCACAAACATGTGACATGCATTTCTTGCAGCTCTCAACAACTGACGTTTTGTCTCTGTGGCCATCCCCGGCTGAGACCTAGCACGAAACCTTCTGGATCTTTTCCAGGTGTCACCGGGCTAGAACTTCCCAAGTAACGTAGTCTTTTCGTGAGAGAGAAAGGGCCCTGAGTTCTCAGAGTGGCCTTGAAGTCCTGCTTTTTTTTTTCTCCACCAGACTGAAGCAAGATGTCAGGAAAAGGCCCAGGAGCGAGGAGGAGAGCTGATCCAAAGGCGTGTGCAAGGACGGGAGAGGCTCCAGCAGGCAAGTTCTTCCGCGAAAGCGGGAGGGCTTGCAGTGTAAGCAGGGGGTAGCTGGCTTCTTGAAGCCGGGCGGGATGCCAGGCCCCGAAGCTCCTGATGAGGTTGGCTGGCAGAAGCCGGCAGCAGTCGGCTAGCGGGAGGGGGTGGGGGTCGTATAGCGGGCAGCTAGGGGGAGGGGAGTGAAAGTGTGAGCGAATGGAATCCCGAAGGCCCGCAGCTTGAGAAGGCGAGAGCCCCGGGTGCATTAAGGTCCATTAGGTCCATGGAGCGAGGATGCCCATCCCTTCAGGGGGACAGCGCGGGCGCTCCGATGCCCATCCCTTTAGGGGGACAGGGCGGGCGCTCAGAGGCCCATCCCTTTAGGGGGACAGGGCGGGCGCTCAGAGGCCCATCCCCTCAGGGGGACAGGGCGGGCGATCCGATACCCATCCCTTTAGGGGGACAGGGCGGGCGCTCCGAGGCCCATCCCCTCAGGGGGACAGGGCGGGCGATCCGATACCCATCCCTTTAGGGGGACAGGGCGGGTGCTCCGAGGCCCATCCCCTCAGGGGGACAGGGAGGACGCTCCGAGGCCCATCCCCTCAGGGGGACAGGGCGGGCGATCCGATACCCATCCCTTTAGGGGGACAGGGCGGGCGATCCGATACCCATCCCCTCAGGGGGACAGGGAGGACGCTCCGAGGCCCATCCCCTCAGGGGGACAGGGCAGGCGCTCAGATGCCCATCCCTTCAGGGGGACAGGGCGGGCGCTCAGTTGCCTATCTCTTCAGGGGGACAGGGCGGGCGCTCAGATGCCCATCCCTTCAGAGGGACAGGGCTGGGCTGCCCATTCCGTTCCTACCGATGGACCGTGTGTGTGTAGGGGTGGGCACGAAGAGGCTCACAGACTCGGCTTCGTGGCTAATTTTAGCGGGTTCCTGCTTGATGAAGCGAAGTGGGTGGCAGCCTGCCGTCCCCAGCTTTCAGGAACTTTCCAGAGTCTGTGGCGGTTCATCTTTAGAGCAGAAAGCAGGGGTTTAATACAACTGGGAGGCTTTTCAATCTGCTCCCTGCCCTTCGGCTTCGGCAGGAACCGGAAGGCACGGCGTGAAAAGTACTCCGATTCTGAGAACCTGTTTGCTGTAGCCGTCGAGTGCCATGGGATAGCAACTTTGGACCACTATGTTGTGTTGAGCCGTTTAGTGAGCAAGTACAGACTGGTGCCCACCCAGGAAGACAACCTGGATGCACCCATGGTCCAAGCACTGGCACCTTATCGACTACATTCTGGTGTGCCAGAGAGACCTTCGAGATGTCTTACACACCCGAGTAATGCCCAGTGCGGAATGTCATACGGATCATCGTCTTGTACGCTGCAATCTCCATCTTCACTTTAAACGCACACCCAGGAGAGGAGGTATCCCTTGGAGGAAGCTTCAGGTTGGCAGCCTTCAGTCAGCCGAAGTTAAAGCTGCCTTCCAGGCAAAACTCCAGTCAAGAATTGAGGACCCCAGTTGCCCCACAGACCCTTCTCCAGAAGCACTCTGGGAACACCTAAAAACTACCATCCTGTCAATCTCTGAAGAAGTCCTCGGGTTCTCCACAAGGAAAAACAAGGACTGGTTTGACGAGAACAATCAAGAGATCCAAGAATTACTAGCGAAAAAGAGATCTGCCTACCAAGCACATCTTGCACAGCCCTCCTGTCCCGGGAAAAAAGCAATCTTTCGCGCTGCATGTAGCATCCTCCAGTGCAAGCTTCGAGACATTCAGAACGAGTGGTGGACTAAGCTTGCAGAGAGAACCCAGCTGTGTGCAGACACTGGTGATTTAAGAGGGTTCTACAAAGCCCTGAAGGCAGTATATGGCCCATCATATCAGGCTCATAGTCCCTTGCGTAGTGCAGATGGCCAAGTGCTCCTCACAGACAAGGCATCCATACTGAATCGGTGGTCGGAGTATTTTCAGGCTCTCTTCAGTGCCAACCGCATAGTTCAAGATTCAGCAATCCACCTCACCCCACTTCAACCAGTGAAAACAGAGTTGGATGAGATCCCCACCCTAGAAGAGACTGTTAAAGCCATCAAGCAACTGAAAAGTGGCAAGGCAGCGGGAGTTGATGGAATCCCACCAGAGATCTGGAAGCATGGGGGCACAGTACTACATAGCACACTTCATAAAGTACTTGTCACCTGCTGGGAACAAGGCAAACTACCACAGGACTTTCGCGATGCAATCATCATCACTCTACACAAGAACAAAGGGGAAAAGTCAGACTGCTCCAACTACCGGGGGATAACCCTGCTCTCCATCGCAGGCAAAATCCTTGCCAGAATACTCCTGAACAGACTGGTGCCCACCATTGCAGAAGAACTCCTCCCAGAGAGCCAGTGCGGCTTCAGAGCTAACAGGAGCACCACCGACATGGTATTTGTTCTAAGGCAGCTCCAAGAGAAATGCAGGGAACAGAACAAGGGTCTATATGTGACTTTTGTCAACCTTACCAAAGCTTTTGATACCGTTAGCAGGAAAGGCCTGTGGCAAATCTTGGAACGTTTAGGATGTCCCCCAAGGTTCCTCAGCATGATCATCCAGCTACATGAAGACCAGCGAGGCCAAGTCAGACACTGCAACGACCTCTCGGAGCCCTTCCCAATAGGCACCGGTGTAAAGCAAGGCTGCGTTCTCGCGCCAACTCTCTTTACGATCTTCTTTAGCATGATGCTTCAAAGAGCCGCAGTAGATCTAGATGATGACGATGGTGTCTACATCCGCTATCGCACCGATGGCAGCCTGTTCAACCTGAGGCGACTAAAGGCTCACTCCAAGACAATGGAAAAACTCATCCGAGAGCTACTATTTGCTGATGATGCTGCACTCGTCTCCCACTCGGTATCAGCTCTGCAGCATATGACGTCCTGCTTTGCAGAGGCTGCCAAGCTATTCGGCCTAGAAGTTAGTCTGAAGAAGACAGAAGTTCTCCACCAGCCTGCACCCCAGGAAGATTATCACCCTCCCTGCATTACTGTGGGTGAATCAGTTCTGAAGACAGTCCAGCAGTTCAGCTACCTAGGGTGCATCATCTCCTCAGATGCCAAGATCGACAAGGAGATTGACAACAGGCTGGCAAAGGCAAATCGTGCATTTGGCCAACTGCACAAAAGAGTGTGGAGCAACAAGCATCTGAAAAAAGGCACAAAGATCAATGTTTACAAAGCGGTTGTGATGACAACCCTCATCTACAGCTCCGAATCGTGGGTTTTATACCGTCATCACCTGCGACTCCTTGAGCGCTTCCATCAGCGCTGCCTTTGCACCATCCTCAACATCCACTGGAGTGACTTTGTGACCAACACTGAAGTCCTCAAGAGGGCGGAGGTTACAAGCATCGAAGCACTGCTGTTGAAGACGCAGCTGCGCTGGGCAGGGCATATTTCTAGGATGGAAAACCACCGCCTTCCCAAGATTGCTCTGTATGGCGAACTTTCCACCGGCCATCGAAATAGAGGGGCACCAAAGAAGAGGTACAAGGAATCCTTGAAGAAATCCCTTGGCACCTGTCGCATCAACCATCACCAGTGGTCTGACCTAGCCTCAGATCACAAAGCATGGAGGCACACCATCCACCAGGCTGTCTCTTCCTTTGAGAACTCACGCATAGCTGGTCTTGAGGACAAAAGGAGATTGAGGAAGAATCGCACTGCTACAGCACCAACCCCAAATCAGACTTTTCCCTGCAGCCACTGTGGCCGGATCTGCCTGTCCCGCATTGGTCTTGTCAGCCACCAGCGAGCCTGCAGCAGACGTGGACTACTGCACCCTTCTTAAATCTTCGTTCGCGAAGTCAAGCCGAGAGAGAGAGAGAGAGAGACAGCCAGGGCCGGCTCACCCACTAGGCAAACTGGGCGGTTGCCTCGGGCGCCAGGAGGAATGGGGCGCCAAATTCGGCTCCCCCCCCCCGGTGCCCAAGAGAACCGCCTAATTTGCCTGTCCCGCCCCCCCAGCTCTCCCTGCCGCTGCCACCTCCCGCCTCTTTCTCGCCCTTCCACCTCATCCTGCCGCCACCCCCAGATCCCACCTGCACTTCCCCTCGCTCGCCCTGCCACCACCGCCAAATCGCGTTCACCCTCGCCCTGCCGCCGCCAGCTCCCATTCGACCCCCATCCGCTCGCTCCGCTGCCAGATCCCGTTTCCAGCCCTCTCACTTTACAAATGCTTGCCCAGTCCCAGTCTTCTCTCTGGTTTCTCCGTATAAGAACATAAGAGAAGCCATGTTGGATCAGGCCAATGGGCCATCCAGTCCAACGCTCTGTGTCACACAGTGTCCAAAAATACAAAACCCCAAGTGCCATCAGGTGGTTCACAATTGGGGCTAGAAGCCCTTCCGCTTTGCCCCCCCCTCCCAAGCACCAAGAATACAGAGCATTCGCCCCAGACAGTTTCAACAATGCACTGTGGCTAATAGCCATTGGTGGATCTCTGCTCCTTATTTTTATCCAATCCCTTTTGAAGCTGGCTATCCTTGTAGCCGCCGCCACCTCCTGCAGAAGTGAATTCCACATCACCCTTTGGGTGAAGAAGTACTTCCTTTTATCTGCTCTAACCTGATTGCTCAGCAAGTTCATGGAATGCCCACGAGTTCTTGTCTTGTGAGAAAGGGAGAAAAGTACTTCTTTCTCTACTTTTTCCATCCCGTGCATTATCTCGTAAACCTCTATCATGTCACCCGCAGTCGACGTTTCCCCAAGCTAAAGAGCCCCGAGCGTATTAACCCTTCTTCATAGGAAAAGTGTTCCAATCCTTTAACCATTCTAGTTGCCCTTTTCTGGACTTTACCCGACGCTACAATTTCCTTTTTGAGGTGCGGTGACCGGAATTGTACACAGTATTCCAAAATGAGACCGTATCATCGATTGATACGCGGCCACTTCACTGCTTCCTCCCAACACTAAATCCGATAAGCTCTCTGCCTCCGTACCCAAATCTACAGCCAGATGTTATTGGATAGGAAAATGAGGTAGAGTCTGGGTTGCTGTTTGGCGCACTTCCTGCAACACAACAAGACCTTTTGATGAACTTTCTTCATGTTGTACAATCTTCCCTAGAAAAAGTTGGAAAAGGCTGCTCGCTGAATATGGGACTGCTCTTAACCAATCGATCATCAAGCTGTTTTCCAGTGAGGTTTGAGATTCCGCTCGTTACTGGGTAGTGACAGAGTGAGCGAATGGAATCCCAAAAACCTGTCCCTTGGGAGGACGAGACTCCTGGATGCATTAAGATCCATTAGGTCCATGGAGCCAGAATGCCCATCCCTTCAGAGGGGCAGGGCGGGCGCTCAGATGCCCATCCTTTCAGAGGTACAGGACGGGCACTCAGATGCCCATCCCTTCAGTGGGACAGATCTGGGCTGCCCATTTTGTTCCTCTTCCTCCTTCAACATTTAACATTCTTTGTATATAATCTTCAAAGCAGACATGACGTCTTATCAATTCTACATTCTGGGACCAGCTGTATTGTTAAAGAATGTTAAATGTTGAAGGTGGAAGAGTGTGAGGTTACCTTCCAATGGAATGTTGTAAATCTTATGGGAGTTGTATAACCCCATTGTGGAATTAATGTAGAGTGCACCTTTGCTGGAAGAAAACTTTGAAGGATGATAATTAGTTGGCCTCCTGTACTTTTGAGCTCTACTGATTATGTATTTGTGAATTATGTATTTTTGTACTGTGATGTTATTTCATTATAGCAGTTCATTGTTATGCATAAAGTTTAGTAATTTTGTCACTATAACCGTTAGGTTGTTTTCTACACAGTCTCCAGGTAGGGAGATCTCCCACTTTTACAACTGATCTCCAGCTGGCAGAGATTGGAGAAAATTCAATCTGAATTTACATTTAGTATCTACTGTATACTGCCAGTGATATGTACAGTGTATGTACACTGTAATTACTAAAATATATATATTTATCTCGGAAAAGTTTTTATTGCACCTTTTTTCCACTTATGTATTTTTTGAAAATTTTATTTATTTCTTACAATAATTAAATGAGCCCTAGAGTTGTGGGTGGGCCCCCTATGTCTCCAGGCAACCCATATTTTAAGCCCAGTTCACCACTCCCTCCTCCCCTTGCTCCTTCTCCTCCATCTCCTCCTCCTCTTCCTACTTCTCCTCCTTGTCTTCCTCCTTCTGTTTCTTCTGCTCCCCCTACTTCTCCTACTCTCTCTTCTCCTCGTCTCCTCCTCTTGCTCCTCGTTCTCCTCCTTGTCCACCCCTGTCTCCTCCTCTTCTTCTTACTCCACCTCCTGCTCCTTCTCCTCTTTCTTCTTCTCCCTCTCCCCTTCCTCTATTAAAACCCAGCCTTCTGCTCTCGACGGACCTTTCAATTTGTGGCTGAGTTCGTAGGTCAGCCACAAACAGGGCCACGTTTCCCTGGTTCGTGCCCATCTGTAGGGGGTGGGCTGAATGGAGGAGAGAATGCGTGTGTGAATGCGATGGGTCGAATGGGAAGCTAGTGGAGGTTCATGGATGGAAGCAGGTGGATGCTGGCTGACAGCCGCCGGTTGATGTTGGCCGACTGAAGGCAGCGGAGGAGCCTGGAGGCTGCCGGCGGAGGGGAGCTCAGGAGCCGTCCCTGCTTACCCGGTGTTTGCCTTGCAGGTTTGCCTCCCAGGGTGGAGTTTGGGTGAGGTGCACCTGCAAGTCATCGAGAGAGTCATGATATTTCAGGCAGGTGAGCAAAGTCCCGCCACTCCCTCCCTTCCCTTATTTCTCTCCTGCTTCCCATTCTGCCACTCAACCAAGTGGCCTGCCGGCTAGAGAGGATGGCCACATGAGGGGCATTCTGGTAAGCTGGATTCGCTAGATAAAGAGAAAGAGGAGGAAGGAACAAGCCTCATTAGAGAGCTGTAAATGCTTCCCCTGATCAAGGGAGGTGGAGGTGTATTAAGTGGTCCACCGAACGGTAGGTCAGTAGACCCCTAGTGTTTCCCCTTCAAAACAGTTCAACTTCTCTTGATCTCACACAGGTGGCACCAATGCACGGAGCTTCTCCTAAGGAGTCTCACCTTCAGCTATTTCATTCTGATCAAATGCCATCCTATGTCTTTGCATCCTCCTCCGACTGGGCTAAATTTGGGGTTCAATTCCAAAGATACTGTCGGGATTTCTGAGTTCTTTAGCAATTAGTTCCTTTGAAACCCTGGTTCTTGGCTTCAAAATCCGGTCAGACTAGAATTGAAGACATCCGAGTGAAACCTGTTGGACCCTCTGAAGTTCCAATGAGA
The DNA here is from genome assembly GCF_032191835.1 of Heteronotia binoei. NCBI lineage: Eukaryota > Metazoa > Chordata > Lepidosauria > Squamata > Gekkonidae > Heteronotia > Heteronotia binoei. The sequence continues at coordinate 112,549,760 of NC_083229.1, read as the reverse complement.
ACGGATCTCTCCTCTCCCCCTCACTCACACACAACTTCCTGGGAACCGTTTTAGGTTGGATTTGGTGGGCATGCCAAGCCCTGAAGATCTTCCTGGGTAAAAATGGGCATATTATTTGAAAACAGCCAGCCACAAGACTGACTTTCAGACTGTCCCTCTAATCGAGCGACTTCATCCGCTGGGCACAATAGAGAGGACCTTTGGTGGCAACCCCTAATATTATGGAATGTCCTCTCCATGAAGGTGTGTCCTCCCCCCTCGCTTTCACCTTTTAAGAGGCAGCTGGAAATCGTTTTCTTGAGGACTGAGTAATTTGGCTTCTTATTCATTGGAACCCTAACTGCAAACACACTTCTCCTCCTCCTTCTGAGAGATGGGTTTGCTTTTGCAAAAGGAGAGGGAGTTTGCTAAAGTGATCAAGTTTGATTCTGCTTTTTGAGGGAGTCTTCCATTAATAAAACAACAACAACAAGAAAACTCTTGATGCGTTTTGCAAAGAAGAGGGAGGAGAGAGTTCCAATCCACTGGACTAGAAATATTTCTGTTGCTTTAGGAGATCTTGCCCTATCCCAACACTGTACTCTTCAGGGCATGGGAATGGGAGCGAAGAAGTCCCACAGTGGGCTGAGAGAGAAAGGGCCCTGAGTTCTCAGAGTTGCCTTGAAGTCCTCCTTTTTTTTTCTCCACCAGACTGAGGCAAGTTGTCAGGAAAAGGCCCAGGTGCGAGGAGGAGAGCTGATCCAAAGGCGTGTGCAAGGCCGGGAGAGGCTCCAGCAGGCAAGTTCTTCCGCGAAAGCGGGAGGGCTTGCAGTGTAAGCAGGGGGTAGTTGGCTTCTTGAAGCCGGGCGGGATGCCAGGCCCCGAAGCTCCTTATGAGGTTGGCTGGCAGAAGCCGGCAGCAGTCGGCTGGCGGGAGCGGGTGGGGGAGGGGGTTGTGTAGAGGGCAGCTAGGGGGAAAGGCGTGAAAGCATGAGCGAATGGAATCCCGAAGGCCCGTCCCTCAAAGACAGCGAGAGCCCTGGGTGCATTAAGGTCCATTAGGTCCGTGGAGCAGTGATGCCCATTCCTTCAGAGCGACAGGGCAGGAGCTCAGATGCCCATCTGTTCAGAGGGACAGTCACAGTCCTCTCAGAACTCTCTCAGCCCCACCTACCTCAGTTGGTCTTGTTGTGGGGAAAGGAAGGGAAAGCGATCATAAGTTGCTTTGAGACTCTCTAAGGTAGAGAAAGGAAAGGTCCCCTGTGCAAGCACCAGTCGTTTCCGACTCTGGGGTGACGTTGCTTTCACGTTTCTACGGCAGACTTTTTACGGGGTGGTTTGCCATTGCCTTCCCCAGTCTTTTACACTTCCCCCCCCAGCAAGCTGGGTACTCATTTTACCGACCTCGGAAGGGTGGATGGCTGAGTCAACCTTGGGCCGGCTACCTGAATCCAGCTTCCGCCAGAATCGAACTCAGGTTGTGAGCAGAGAGTTCGGACCACAGTACTGCAGTACTGCTGCTTTACCACTCTGCGCCACAGGGCCGCTCTAAGGTAGAGAAAAGTGGGGTACAAAAACCAGCTCTTCTTCCTCCTAATGTAGCTTGTCAGAATCCTCTCAGAACTCTCTCTCGGCCTCAGCCACCTCAGAAGTTGCTGTTGTGCCAAGAGGAAAGGAAGGAGATTGTAAGCCGCTCTGAGACTCCCAAGTGAAGGGCAGGTTATAAATCCTACTCTTCTAATAATAATAATAATAATAATAATAATAATAATAATAATAATAATAATAATAAAGAACTCTTATTAATTTGAGATAGATCAAGAGGATCTGTGTAAGTTTATTTCTATAGCACATACACTCCGGGGATGGCTCTGCTACGCTCATGAGCCTTGAGCTCTTTGCTAACTTACAGTATTACTGAATAATCCAACATGTGGGACACTCATGATGAGACTTGCTCAGTGATGCCATATATATATATATATATATATATATATATATATATATATATATATATATATAAATACTAAACATGAAAGATAAAATGTAAGATTGTTCAGCCTTAACTGATGTCAGATTCTTATATTGAATATTGAGGAAACGGTAAATAGTGTTATTTTGCATGTGAGTTCTGACAAGTGCGGAAATTTGAGATGGAGAGTCAGTGTGGTTGTAGTTGTTAGGCTGAGTGTTGGGCTAAGATCTGGAGAACCCAAGTTTGAGTCTCTGCTATGGAAACTCACTTGGTGACAGTGGGCCAGGCCCTCTCGCTCCTCCTAACCTGCCTTACAGTGGTGTGATGAGGATAAAATGGAGGTGAGGAAGACACTGTTGTAACCTGTTGTTATTCTCCACAGAGGAGAAAAGAGGGGTCTCACACTTCAGGGAGTTTTGAGAACCTTTGGTGTAGACCAGGGGTGGCCAAACTGTGGCTCTTGAAGCCCCCACTGCCCCGTTGGCCAGCTTGGAGAAGGCCTTTGTCTCTTTAAATAACTTCTTCAGCTGGCAGCTTGGAGAATGTATTGGAAGTTAAAGTTGCTTTCTTTCCATCTCTTCCTCCCTCCTCCATCTTCTCCATTTGTTCTTATCTTGCACTCTCAGACATCTGATGTTCATGTTTTGAGGCTCTCAAACATCTGATGTTTATTCTACGTGGCTCTTATGTTAAGCAAATTTGGCCACCCCCGATGTCCATCCAACTATGGAGACTGAAACCTTCAGCTAAAGCTAAGCATCAATTACATGTGGGAAACGAAGGTGTATCATTTATTCCTGGGGGAAAGGTAGCACGAATTGAGTCTGGTGTCCTTGCTCTCATACAGATGCACTGCTCCACCTCTGCAGCTGCCTCCCTTGAAGCATTCGACTCCTATATTGGAAATCTCCAGAAATACCTAAGAGAGAAGAATTTGTCCAAAAGTTATTTGAAACCGCAGAAATGGACTTCCTGTCAGTGAAGTTGAAGGAAGGAAGCATACAAGAATGCAAAGAAACCTGGCATCCCCTATATGACAGGCTGAAAAAGATAAAATGAAATATAGTAGGCAGGAACGGTATGTGAAATAGATCAAGAAAAATATTGGATAAGAATATAAATGATGCCATTGATGGTAAATAATAGGCTGTAAACTTTACTCTCCAGATTATTGTTTGTTTGTTTAGTTTGTGTATTATAGTTATGTCTTGCTTTTTGTTTCAGTATGTATGTGGGGAAAAAATAAAAACCTTTGAACCGTTAAAAAAAAGAAACATCCCACTCCACAATATCATTCCAAACTCTGTTGTTTTATACCATTGCCTTCCAAACGAACCTTAGAGAATGAACACGGTTGCCTTCCTGCCAAGTCGCTCGGTTTTTGTTCGTGCGCTGAAAAACTGGACAGAGCAATATGGGAATCTCCTAGTATCTGTTATGTTGTGGGTTGCTGCGTTTTCAGCACTCTGTTTTAGGATGCAATGCTTTCCCTGCCAGCTCAACTGACTTCAAGTAGCTTTATTGACATTCTGTTGCGCGGTGATTAAGCCACAAATACACTCCACTCCGGCCACTAGCCAGTGGTTTTTTCAGTAACCTCAGCAACAAACGATCCAAACAACAAGCTGGAATCAGAGCCGGATTAAAAAATAAGCTAAGTAGGCACTGGCCTATGGGCCCCTATGCCTTTAGGGGGCCCGGGCTGGCTCCCCCCCCGCAATTCCTGCCCCCCCAGCTTGCAGCCCTCCCAGCTTGCATGCGCAGCCAGCAACTCAGCTGCTCTTTGCCCAACTTGCCTGGTATGGCTGCTGCTGGCGTTGTCGCCAAGTTTGCCTCTCTCTGCCTCTCCCCTGCAGCTTTGTCAAAGGGGCTTTTCAGAAGGCGCCTGCAGGCTGCAGCGGAGGCCATGGGCACGGGGGTGGGAGCTCAGATTCTGAGATAATTTGGGAGGGGCCCCCCAAGATTTCAACTGCCTAGGGGCCTCCACAGGGTTTAATCCAGCACTGGCTGGAATACAAGTGTTTTTCTTATTTAAATGCACCACTGTAAGTTTTGCCCTCAATCTTTCGTTTTGGGAGGGTTTTTTTGTAAACCATTTTCTGCTTATGCACAAAGAAATGGTAGAGTATCTGCTGTTCATACAGCATTATGGGCTGGATTGTGTCAAGCAGATTGGGGGTGGGGGGCAGAGGAGATGATTTCTACTAATTCCACCCCTCCTGCTATTCCTGGAGTTCCCCTGTCCCACCAGAAGCAGAATTTGGGGATATTGTGGGCTGCAGTATGAGAGGGGAGGGGGGACAGTCATACCAATCCTACCTCCAATCAGAGCTTTCTTTTTTCCAGCAGGAGCCCACAGGAGCGGAGCTTCACCTGGGCTGGCCAGGGTTCCAGCTAGCACGACCTGCCATGCAGAATCACATGCTCCCAGGCTAGGCGGTGAGCTCCTGCTGGGCTTTTTCTACAAAAAAAAAAGCACTGCCACCAATGGTAATTTTAGGCAGAACCTTAGCTAGTATTATCTGACAGATCTGGGTGGGGAAATACCGGGAGATTGAGGGGATGGAGTCTGGGGAGGGTGGGCTTTAGGGAGGCGAGGGGCCTCAGTGGGGTACAATGCCATATGGTCCACGCTTAAAAGCGGCCATTTTCTCCAGGAGACCTGATCTTGGTCATCTGGTGATCAATTGTAATAGCGGGAGATCTCCAGCTCATGTACTCATGCAGAAAACCACTTGAGGAAAATCTACTTTGCTTTGCCACTCTACCAGGGTGCTTTGTAATACCTGAATGCACTGTTGTGTGAGTGCTCCAGGTCACAATTCTTTTCCCTCTCTCCAGCAGGAAAGGGATTTCTGGGTTGCCAAGTACAGATGCATCCCACCCTGGCTGTTTATCCGGGGGAGTGCTGCCAAGCCCATCGCTACAGTGGTGGCCCAGGGGTCCCGGCCCCACCAATTTAACTGCCATACAAAGTCCCTGGCCCCACCAAGCACAGCCCCCTGTTGCCCCTGAATTCCTAAATGCCAGACTGAACTGTAGTGGTTAGCATTTTTTTTTTAAAATAAACTTGCAACATTTCTGAGCGATAAATGACTTGTCTTCATTATTTATGCATTAGTTTTAAGTATAAGTGTAATAATTAGGGCCAGAATGTGCCCCACGAAATGAAAATCCTGGCTGTGGGCCCCACCAAATGAAAAATCCCAGCTATGGACCTAAGCGCTGCCTCATCGCAGACTCAAGCAACAGGATTGTTCCACACCAAATTAGGGCCACATTGGCTGCTAACAGATGACCAGCTCAGGGAGGCATCAAGCCAACCCAGAAGTGAGCCAGCCAGAAAAGGAGCACCTAGGAGCATCCTGGCGGTTCACGGAAGAGGGACGGACCGTGGGCGCCCCAAGGAGCATCTGGAGCATTCACACACCCTGTCTGCAGCTCCCTAGGCACTCTCTGGGTGCTTCCCGGCTAGGGTTGCCAAGTCCAATTCAAGAAATATTTGGGGACTTTGGGGGTGGAGCCAGACTTTGGGGGTGGGGCCAGGAGACATGGGGGAGGAGCAAGGAGCAAGGGTGTGACAAGCATAATTGAACTCCAAGAGAGTTCTGGCCATCACATTTAAAGGAACGACACGCCTTTTAAAATGCCTTCCTTCCATAGAAAATAATGAAGGATAGGGGCACCTTTTTGGGGGGCTCATAGCATTGGACCCCCTGGCCCAATCCTTTTGAAACTTGGGAGGTATTTTGGGGAGAGGCACTAGATGCTATATTGAAAATTTGGTGCCTCTACCTAAAAAAACAGCCCCCCCCCAGAGCCCCCAATACCCGCAGATTAATTCCCCATCATTCCCTATGGGACTCGTTCATGGAGGTGCATAATGGCTTTGGGGGCGGGGCTTCCCCCGCCGGCCAGCTGGCTGGGGGAGGGGAGAAGCCTGTAAAACTGGGGGATCCCCCGCTGGGCCCTGGGGATTGGGAAGCCTATTCCCGGCTGTCCAGGGGAGGTGCCTTGGAGGCGTCCTAGTGAAAAGGCACCATTTTCAAAGTGGTGCCTTTTCGAGCTGACTCCCGATAAGCCAGGGATGGCTCAGGGGCAGGATGGGGACGGCAGGCAGATATGCATGTGCAGATGCACTTTTTAGATCCGCCTGCCTGCCATTCCCGGGGCAGCTTTAACCGCCCGTCTGTAAGCAGCCGTTAATCAGCATGTCTCGTATGAAGAAGAAAATACCTCTCTGACCTAAAATCCTCCACCTCATACATGTTGGCATATTGTGCTACAAGACACCAACACGGGAATAGGGAAAAGGAGATTCTGTGTGTGTCCAGCAGAGAAGGGAGAGAGAATTTATTGATAATAGATGCAGTCTGTATTTCAAAACAATTCTCTGCCTGGCACGAGCCACGTGCCGTTCGAATGGCTCATTAATTCCAGCTCTGCTTGCTTTAGTGTTGCCGCGACCATTGGTTCAGATGGCTGCAGCAGTTCTGAAGAGGGGGGGAAAGTCACCCCAATCCAATCGCGTGTTTTGCTACACAAGGAGAGCCCGCAGAAATTGCTTTTGTCATGACGACTCAGCAGGCCCTCTCCCTGGGCTTTCTGGATTCTTCTTTTTTTTTGCTGAGTGTACACTGAAGATGAAAAAAAAAATAGAATCTTTATATTCTCAAGCGTGAACTACTTAGCTTGCAAATGGAAACCAAAACAAGGGGAGAGTCACGGAGAAATTGAAGACAGATACCGTGACCAAATAACAAAATTATTGGAAACAATTTATACAAAATGTATAGACTATATTCAAAGTGATATCAACACATATTTTAGTACTAGTAAAATTCAGGGTAACAATTTTGAAACAGTCTTCTCATACAACAAAACACATAAACCAGTTACAACCAGAGACTACTTCCAAAAGTGCAAAGGGCAAAGAGTGCTTGTAGACAAAATACTTTGGACCTTGAGTACATATTTTGTCTACAAGCACTCTTTGCACTTTTGGAAGTAGTCTCCAGTTGTAACTGTTTTATGTGCTTTGTTGTATGAGAAGATTGTTTCAAAATTGTTACTCTGAATTTTACTAGTACTAAAATATGTGTTGATATCCCTTTGAATATAGTCTATAAATTTTGTATAAATTGTTTCCAATAATTTTGTTATTTGGTCATGGTATCTGTTTAGCTTGCAAACTGGGCAGTCGGATACACAGACGCCACTTCATGGCAAGAGTGTTTGGATGCAAGCCTGTTTCTGTTCTACAGACATCAAGTGTTTCGGTTCTCCTGTGAATCAGCAAGCTACGTGTGGGTCATATACAGATCTGCAGTGTGGTTTCTGCTGGAACAACAGCAAAAGCACAACCTACAAACAAATGTGCAGCTGCACAAGCAGCTAGCCTATTCACCAGCCACACACAGCGGGCCGAGCCGGAATCTCTAGAGCCAAGAAGAGAAGCTGGGTGGGGCACCCACAATGGTGGAGGCAGCCAGCTCAGCACTGGCAGGGACGTCTCGAATGGAGGTGGACCAAGAGAAGGGTTAGGCCTGTAGGAACCTCAGAAGGCAGAATGGCACTTCTGCTGATGGCAGTCCAGGGTATGGAGACATGTTCAGGAGCACCAATAAGGACTAGCCCAGGGGTGGCCAAACTGCAGCTTGGGAGCCACATACATATTGCGTGGCTCTTGAAGCCCCCACTCCCCTTTTGGCCAGCTTGGAGAAGGCATTCCTCTCTTTAAATCTCCTCTCCAAGCCAAGCCAGCTGGAGGGTGTGCCCTAATATACAAAGTAGCTCCTGCTACCAAAAAAGCCCCGACTGAAATCAAAGAGCTTAAGAGGGGGGTTACTGTTTAGGATGGCATTGTAGGAACCTGAAAGTTAGGACAAGGTAAAGAAGATTTAAAAATAAGGATGAGAAACTCTTTCTGAGTGGAGGGCTGGAGGACAGTGAAGGGGTGAGAGGAAGATCATGTTGTGTGAAGGCCAGATGAGAAAATGCCAGAGGCGGCGCACATATTCCACACAAGAGACATTTGTAATTCTGGTTTTTGCTTCTTTGAAAGGAAAAAAAGATTATACACACACTCAAGAAATATTTGAGTACCGACAAGAAATATGGCAGCAGTGGTTTTCTTCAAATTACTTACATTGTCTTGAGCCTCAAATCCTGTGGAATACTAATTCTGGTTAACCTGCATGCCTGCCTTGATATATTTTGGGTAACTGGAATTAGTTTGAACTAGATTTTCCACACAAAAAGGGACGAAGAAGAAGTGAGGCAGGCTCTCAAGCCCAACGACAGGCTGGCTTGCACACATCCCTTCTTAATGGTAGCTTGTTGTGCTGTTGAAATGCAACCTCAGAATTAGGGCTGCCAACCTCCAAGTGGAGCCTGGAGATCTCATATTACAATTGGTTCTCTAGACTACAGAGATCAGTCCCCCTGGAGGAAATGGCTGTTTGGAGGGTGGACTCCATGGCATCATACCCCACTGAAGTCCCTCTCCTCACCAACTCTCCCCCCCTCCAGGCTCCACTCCCCAAATCTGAGGTGCTTCCCTACACAGAACTGGCAATCCTACTCAGAATGGGCCTTGCCTTTCCTTCCCTTTAACACTACCACAACAGGGGCCATGACTAGGGTTGCCAGGTCCACTTACTTTGCTAGCAGGAGGCTCCTAATGTACTTCTGGAAGACTGGAAGTGACATTACTCAACCTCGTAAAACCAGAAGTGCTGTCCCCAATGTGATGATGTCACCCAGAAGTAATGTCATCACATTGGGGACATTGGGGCAACACTCTGGTTTTTGGCAAAACTGAGCCCGCCTCGGCGGGGAGGGCGAGGTATAAATCGAATTAAACATAAACATAAATATGTGGGAAATTTCCCCTCAAATCGTAGAGTTTTTGCCCCAAAATCAGAACACGTTCCCAACATAATGATGTCACTTCAACATAATGAAGTTTTACCGGAAGACGCCTGAAATACTTCCACAAAAGTATAAACAAAACCATGATCAGAAACTACCCCACCCCCAAATATGAGAACCATGATAAACCCCTCCTACAAAATTCCCCATCACCACAATGATTTAGGAGTAGAGATATTTTTTCATTCTGCTACTGGCTCCATTCCTAGGATTTTCAGACGTTGTGGAGCTTTCTGGCTTCTCTAAACTAAACTAAACTAAAAAAAAAAAAAAAGAGCAGAACACAACATAACAAAATAGTGAAGGTGAATTGGCAGTGCTGTTGGTGGAGCCTCATTGCCAATTGTAGCATGTATTCCTTTGCCCTCGAGCATGCCGGAGGCTGGCTGAACGCGCTTCTCGGAATCCAGGCTTTGAAGGCCGAGGCAGCTTTCAGTGTTTCTTGAAAACCAGACCAGTTTTTACTGTTCAACTCTTTTCAGCGGCAAAAGAACTTTTGAAATATAAGATGGACCCAAATCAAAGCCCTTTCCCCCAAAGGCTTCCCAGGCTGCAAAACAACAAGGTGGCAAAGTCTCCATTTCCCTCTGCTCTCTACTAGCATCAGCCTAAATGATCAGGCCCAAATCATCCTCTTTGTGCGTGAAGAGTGGCGGAAACTACAGCAGCAAATGTAGTTCCCTGTTCAGACATGGCACGATAATGGTCAATGAACAAAATCCGCTTTGTGTCTCAGGGAGAAGAGCAGACTATAAAAGAAGTAAATAAAATAAAATGCCACTCTTTCAGACTGTTAATACCAAGTCCATGAACAGCTTGGAACTTTACACAATAACAATATAATAAGTACCTTTTACAAATGACAATACATTCTAATCGAAAGGCAATGTTGCCTGTTAGTGTCCCTGCAGTCCAGCAGTTTACAATCTAGGGTGTCATGAAGCTGCCTGATACCAGATCAGACCATTGGTCTATCATAGGGTTCTTAGCCTCCCGCTGGAGGCTGAGGTTTTTCAGATTTTTGGGGCCCCAAGCCATTGCCATGCAGCTGGCCAGTGGGGAAACCATGCCCACAAAGAGTGCCGGTGTGCTGCGATGTGCTCGGCATGATGACGTCACCTGGAAGTGATGTTATTGTGATGGGCATGTTGCCAGAGGGACGCTCTATCATGAAAAAACTCTATGATAACCAAAGAGTTTTCCCCCAAGTGATAGAGCAGCCCCCTCAGCAATGGGCCCAGCACAATAATGTCATTTCTGAGTGATGTTATTGGAAGAAGATTCCCCTGCCAGAGCCAGGTAGGACTTGACAACCCTATATCAAGGGCAGTATCATCTACTCTAATGGACACCTGCTGGTCTCCAGGGTCTTAAAGAGAGATGCTTCACATCATCACCCACCTCACCTTTTTTGGCTGAAATGCTGGGGATTGAACCTGTCACCAAAGTACGGGTTAATTAACAGAAAGCTATACCAAAAAGGCAACTTGACTCTCATAAAATGTAAATAAGTCGCTACAAATAATAATTTGAAAAATGTTTGATATGCTTTGATTTCATGTACTCCACATGCCAGAAGAACCAATTAGTGGTTTGGCCCAGGTCTAATATTGCCCCACTGTAGATTCCATAAACCACCAGAAAACGGCAGAAGATTTGAACAGGAAGTTTGTTCCATAAGCATTCTGCAGTTGCGTGGCTGACAGAGACCCACTTCCGTATGCATGTGCGGCAGAAGCACAGCAAGCAAACTCCTGTCTCAAAGAGCTTCTTATCCAAATTTCATCAGTGGAGAAAGCAACAGAGGACAGGCAAAGGAACAAGGGACAAATGCGTACAAATGAACTGACATGACCTTTGTTTCAGGCAAGCCAGAGGCTTCAAGAAACAGATGAGTACTAAGATCCAAGTGGGCAGCCGTGTTGGTCTGAAGCAATAGAACAAAGTCGGAGTCAAGTTGCACCTTTAAGACCAACAAAGTTTTATTCAGAATGTAAGCTTTTGTGTGCTAGAAGCACACTTCATCAGACAATAGGATGGAATGGCAAACAGTCCTGAATATAGAGAGAGTGGGCAGTGAATTAGTATGCCAAATCATGGAAATGTTTGTTAGCAGATTAAAAGAAGCACAATTTGGGGGGGAAGAGAGAAGGGGGACATGATGTACGAATCCAGAGTACTGCAAGTATGTATAAGGATAAGGAAGGAAGGAGGAGAAGCCCTTTTAGGGGGAAAAAGGTGATGGGGCTGGAAGAAGAAGAAGAAGAAGAAGAAGAAGAAGAAGAAGAAGAAGAAGAAGAAGAAGAAGAAGAAGAAGAAGAAGAAGAAGATATTGGATTTATATCCCACCCTCCACTCCGAAGAGTCTCAGAGCGGCTCACAATCTCCTTTATCTCCCTCCCCCACAACAGACACCCTGTGAGGTGGGTGGGGCTGAGAGGGCTCTCCCAGCAGCTGCCCTTTCAAGGACAACCTCTGCCAGAGCTATGGCTGACCCAAGGCCATTCCAGCAGCTGCAAGTGGAGGAGTGGGGAATCAAACCTGGTTCTCCCAGATAAGAGTCCACACACTTAACCACTACACCAAACTGGCTCTCCACGTATCTGCTGCATGCCATGCACATAGGGTTGCCAACCTCCTGGAGGGGCCTGGAGATCTCCTGCTATTCTAGCTGACCTCCAGACTGCAAAAATCAGTTCCCCAGGAGAAATGAGGGTGGCCTCTGTGGCATTGTACCCCGCTGTGGTTTCTCCCCTCTTGAAACCTGGCTGAACCCTCAAAATCCCCCGGCGTTTTCCAACCCAGAGCTGACAACAACCCTACTGACAGGCCAGTTCACTCACTTCAAACTCCTCGTGGTGATGGCCGCCACAGTGATTTTGACTCAGATGTGCGCACCCAGTTCTATGCCTCCCAGGAACACGTAAGCCTAGTTCAGACTGGGACCACAGGCTACAAGGAGAAAGGGTTCAGCATTTTTCCCTGGCTGTTTTCTTGACCTTTGCTGCCAAGTCTTGCCTGAGGCACAAACAAGCTGTGAAAACAGAGGAGAATTTAGAAAAGAGCTTTTAATGAAGTCCCAAACATTTTGTCAATAAAGCCTTGATGTGCAGAGCTTGCAATAAAGTGCCGCTTCCCTGCAAACCTTCCCTTGTGTTCTCATCGGGCAGCGGTGCTATCGCTTAAGCATTAGCAGCTAATTGAGTTAAAGCAAAGAGGGAGGGGAGAGACACGAGTCCCAGAGAATATGAAGTCTCACCTCCACGCCTTCTTGGGTGAGCCTTAACTGTGCAAGTGCACTTTCTTTCAGTCCCAATCCGCACATCACAAAAATGGTACACTTAGACAGGCATTTGAGACTATTTTGTAAGTGCTGTCACACATGGACATTCCACAAACTCCAGAGGTCTGCATCTGAGGAAGTGACTGCTGACTCTTTTTTAAAATATAATTTTATTTTGAATTTTTAATAGGGATATAGAAAGAAAAAACAGGGAAACAAGGAAAAGGGAAGAATGTGTATTAAATATGAAATTAAGAATCCAGTAGCACCTTTAAGAGCAACACAGTTTTATTCAGGGTGTGAGCATTTGTGTGCACGCACACTTCCTCAAGCAATATGTACGGTATATCAAATATGCTCAGTTATAATCACCCAAGTATAAATTATATGGGCAGTTTTGGAGATACTAAAGCAGGGGTGGCCAAACTGTGGCTCGGGAGCCACATGTGGCTCTTTTGCTCATATCATGCAGCTCTCAAAGCCTCTTACTGCCTCATAAGCTGGCTTGGAGAAGACACTTCTCTCTTTAAATCACTTCTCTAAGCCAAGCCAGCCAGTGTCTTTAGAATGCATTTAAAGTTAAAGTTGCTTTCTTTCCACCTTCTCCCTCCCCCATCTATTTGCCTCCCTGCCTGCCTGCTCTCAAACATCTGACATTCAAGTCTTGCAGCTCTCAAACATATGACATTTATTCTATGTGGCTCTTACATTAAGCAAGTTTGGCCACTCTTGTACTAAAGGATATTTCTTAATCAATTTATTAATAATAATTATTATTAATAATAATCAAATTATTATTAATAATAATAATTTTATATATATATATATATATATACACACACACATGCACACACACATATACATATATATTGTGTATATACACACACACACATGTGTGTGTATGTATGTATAACATCATATAGTTTTTATTTATTTAGATTGTTTAAAGGTCCAGTATAGCTGCCTATTACAGCCTATTATCTGTATTCAACAGTATTCTTATACTTCCTTAACATTTTTCTCCTGTTTTATCAATCTAATCTACCATATGATGTAATATATATATCTTCGTAAGGACTGTTATAGAGTTTTCATGTTAGAATTTGTTATATTCAAGACAAATACAACTGATATCCATAATAGTTTGCGTTAAATCTATCATAAAGTATTGTCAGATACCAACAAACCATTTCGAAATCTAACTGCAAGGATTGGTTACAGTAATGGGAAAACTCTCCGTTGTTTTTAAATTCACCATTGTCTTTGGTTGATATAGTCCAGGGGTGGTCAAATTTGCTTAATGTAAGAGCCACATGGAATAAACATCAGACATTTGAGAGCTACCAGATGCTTGAGAGCCAGAAGGAAAGAAGAAAAATAGATGGAGAAAGGAAGAAGGAGTGAGAGATGGAAATAAAGCAACTTTAACTTTAATGCATTCTCTAAGGCTCTGGCTGGCTTGACTTGGTGAAGTGATTTAAAGAGACAAATGCCTTCTCCAAGTCAGCCAACAGGGTGGTGGAGGCTTCGAGAGCCACACAATATGTGTGAACGAGTCACATGATACAGTCTGTCAGTTTTGCCAAAACTGCATTTTCTTCAATCTTGTCAATCCAATTCTAAGGTGCTGGACAGCTCTCAGTTTTCCACTTGGCTGCAAGTCTTACTCTTGCCGCAGTTAACATACATCTGAAAAATTCATGCATTGTTTTATGGGTGGAATTCCTAATAGCGCTGTCTCTGGTGACCTAATAATCAATTTTTTTAAAAAGAATTTCACCATGCATTTCCATTCAGTATTTATTTATTTATTTACAGGGCCACCACATATGGTAAAAGAAAGTTGACTTTGGACTTTTGAAAGCCTATGGAGGCTACATTTTGGTTAGTCTTTAAGATGCCATTCCAGTCCTATTTTAAATTCTGGGGAGGAGTCATTTTTGAGGAGTGCAGCAAAAAGCAGACAGGAGCATTGCTAGGCTTTATCAGGGCTTTTTTTTTTTTTTGTAGCAGGAGCTTCTTTGCATATTAGGCCACACCCCCTGATGTAGCCAATCCTCCTGGACCTTACAGGGCTCTTAGTACAGGGCCTACTGTAAGCTCCAGGAGGATTGGCTATATTGGAGGGGTGTGTGGCCTAATATGCAAAGGAGTTCCTGCTATAAAAAAAGCCCTGGACTTTATCTTTATCTAAGCTCTCACAAACTATGAAAATATACACGAAAACAAAGACCCATTAATGTTTAAGGTGCCACAAGACTCTTGCTAGCCCATCCTGTATCAATTTGTTGTTCCTCCAACTGGTGAGACAGAATATACAAACAGGATACAAGGCGAATGAGAGTAAGCCCTTTGCCGCACGATTGAGTTGTTCCTGATTTTCTTGGAAGTTGATCCACAAGTATTGGAATTGGGCAGGGCTGGGATCTTCCACATGTCTGCCCCTCTGCACATTTTTACAGTTGAGGAGTTGGTTTATTTCTTTCCACACATGGCTTAAATAATGAGGATTTTCAGGGGTGAAATTCTAGCAGGAGCTCCTTTGCATATTAGGCCACACCACTCTGATGTAGCCAATCCTCCAAGACCTTATAAGGCACTTTTTTGTAAGCTCTTGGAGGATTGGCTACATCAGGGTGGTGTGGCCTAATATCAAAGGAGCTCCTGCTAGAATTCCACCCCTGAGGATTTTCAAGAGAGGATGCTGTCACCATTGGTGGCATTAGAGAACGCCCCCCCTTATTTATTTTTTTAAATGCCCTTAAAATAGCGACATAATGCTGTAGGTTAAGCAGGCTCTCTGAATTTCCATCTTTCGTTCTTTTAAAAAAAGTAAGTCCCCCCTCTTGCAGAGGTATAAGGAAGAAAGCATATCTCCATGAGGAAAGGGGAACAGAGATTAACTTTTTAAAAGTGAAAACTGAGAATTCAGAGAACATGCTTAAACTATCATTACAACACTACAGTGTTACATTGATATTCTAGGGCCCTTTCCAAAACAAGAACATTGAAATTTCTTATGGTGGGAAAGAAGGCGTGGTTTAACCACGGTGATAGTCCTGTCACCGAAAAGTGGGCTGCAGGTATGTGGGACAAATAGAATAGACCGAAGCATTGTGCACTAAGAAAAAAATCAATTCAAAACTGGCTTCCAGAAAAGCAGTGGGGTAAAAGTGGTCTCAAAAGAGCAAAAGGAAAAAACAGATGAAAAACAAACAAAACAAACAATGAAGTGAAAGCTAATGACACAAATAAGTATGTGGAAATCGGGGGATAAACCAAAGCAGTAAGGGGCCAGAAGTGATTTTTTTTTTGAGGGGGGACATGTGGGAAAACCCAAATAGTACTAACGATATTGCCACTATTTTATTTTGGATTTTGTTATTGTTTAGATTTAGAACAAGGAAAGGGGAAAAGACAGTTTTAGGACAAGGAAAGGGGAAAAGACACTTTGTGCAGGGGGAGGGGGAAAGGCTACTTTTGTAAGAAAGGTATTTTTATGGCTTGTTTTTTGTAACTATTTCCTGGTTTTGCCGCATTTCTTTCTAGCAATCTGTTGTGTTGTCTTAATTGTCTCCACCTGCTTTGATTGGATTGTCGCATGATGCTTTTGCATGTTGTAAGAGGAAGTGGGACACTCATTGTCTAAAAATAAGGGAAATACAAGTGATAAGAACTCCTTTACCTTAATTGCGGGGGGGGGGGAATAGACTTTGGTGTCCTTTTGTTTCAAACTGTTATGGCCCCAAACAATACTTCCTCTTACAGGGATGCCAGTCTCCAGGTGGGACCTGAGGATCCCCTGAAATTACAGCTCATCTCAAGACTACAGAGATCAGTTCCCCTGGAGAAAAGGTGGACTCCCTGGCATTGTACCCCACTGAGGTCCCTGTCCTCCCCAGACTCCACCCCCAAATCTCCAAGAACTTCCCAACCTAGAGTTGTTTCCCAACTTTCCCCTCTTTACCTTGTGCCATCCCATTTGTATTGTGCAAAACTGTGTTGTCTTCAATTATTATTATATTTTATTATACAGCTAGATAGTGTAATTCAGGGAGGAAAGTTGATATGGTATAGCCTGATTGTACCCAGAGCCGGATTAACAATTAGGCCAAGTAGGCACTGACCTATGGGACCTACACTTTTAGAGGCCCCAGGCTGACTTCCCCCTCTGGTTTCCCCCCTGCTTGCAGCCTTCCCATCCTGCACACACATCCTGCACACACAACAACTTGAGCCCGACTTGCCTGGTGTGGCTGCTGCTGCCGGCGTTGCCAAGTTTGCCTCTCTCTGCCTCTCCCCTGCAGCTTTGTCAAAGGGGCTTTTGAGAAGGTGCTTGCAAACTGCAGTGGAGGCCGTGGGTGGCAGGGTGGGCGCTCTGACTCTGAGATAATTTGCGAGGGGCCCCCGAGAGTTCAAGGGTTTAATCCAGCACTGGTTGCGCCTGATCTTGGAAGCTTGACTTCTCCCCAAACCTACTAGTGCGCCCCCCCAAATTTAAGAAACAGAGAATTGTAGGAGAAATGAAGAAACTATTTACCTTTTTAATTTCCAGTTGTTTTAATTTTAATTTATTTTTAATGATGAGATTAATCAATAAAAATTGTGAGAATACTACTTGATCCTTTTAGCTGGAAGTGCCAAGGACAAGACCTTCACATGACCATTTCTACTTGATCCTTTTAGCTGAAGGTGCCAGGGACAAGACCTTACGCATGCGAGAAAGATGCTCTACCACTGAGCTATGGCTCCCACCCCGTGGCTCTGTTAAAGTGGAGTAGAAAGGATGAGTGGCTGCAAAACAACTTCAACAGGACCCAATTTTTAGAAACTGTAATTGGCTCTTCTTCAGCTTTTACAATTGGTTAATTTATTCCTCCTGGCTGGACAGCATCTGCGCTCTATGGAGCTTGATTTCCATTGGGGAAGGCAGGCTCCAAGGGTCCACATGTTGCTCATGGGGAGAGGGGGCATCTAGTGCCCCCTAGGCCAGGTGGCATCCTAGGCAGCCACCTGCTTGGTCTTCTCCCATGCACCAACCATGTCACTTTGTGCCTATGAACATTTCCCCCTTTCCCTTCATTCTTGTGTCTGTTAAGATGTCAGCTTCCTGACTACAAGCTCTATTTGACCAGACAGGATGATTTCTAACTTTTTTGACAGCTCCCCAGTTTTTAGAGAGCAGAGCAAGAGTGAAGGCAGTGTGGTGTTAAATGACCACGCCACCCCTGTTGTCTTAAACCCAACTGGACAGCAGGTTTTCTTTTAGACTCCTTTGGACGGGCTGGCTTTAAATTTCCCCTGGCTTTTGTCAGTTTGCATCACAAAGCTAACGTTATTTAAAGGCAGTGCATTATTTCGGGCCTGTGTGACTCAGACAGCCGGAGCTGCTCGCAGAGAGAGCTCCAGAAATGTGTACGTTATTGCCTCTATTTTCGTGGC
Source organism: Heteronotia binoei (assembly GCF_032191835.1). NCBI lineage: Eukaryota > Metazoa > Chordata > Lepidosauria > Squamata > Gekkonidae > Heteronotia > Heteronotia binoei. Next base: position 112,532,148 of record NC_083229.1, on the reverse strand, counting down.
ATGGGAACTGCGACTGAAGGGACTAATCACCAGGTACGGGGGAGTTGCTTCATCAATTTGCAAATTAGGAGTAAGCGATCAAATGGCTTCTCGTGGCTTTCAGACGTGTGGCTCCCCCCGGCTTTAAATGGAAGAAATCATAATATTCATACAGCTGTCGAGCACCTTTATTCTGAAGGAGAATCAAACAACTGGCACATGGTTAACTTGCACAGCCCACTCAGACTGTTCTTGGTTTGTGAAAATAAAACGGGGGGGGGGGGGGGACTAGGATGGGGTTTCCAATCTGTTGGAATTATATATATAAGAATGTCTACATGACAAACCGTAAGCAGTTTAAATGGTTCTTCTGCTTTCCCTAGAGAATTCTGGGAAGTGTAGTCCCGTGAGCAGTGTTCCCTCTAAGCTGAGTTAGTGTGAGCTAGCTCACCATTTTTTAGCCCCCCAGCTCACACCTTTTTGTCTTAGCTCAGGAAAAATGGCCCCGGAGCAAACTAATTTATGCAGTAGCTCACAACTTGAAGGCCAATGTAGAATTTTTGCTCACAAGACTCCACAGCTTAGAGGGAACATTGCCCGTGAGGCAGGGCAAAGACCTCTGAGATCTCTAAGAAAGCACCCTCACCAAACTACAATTCTCAAGATGCTTGGGGGGAAGTGATTATTGCTAAACTGGTGCAAAAATCAGTGTACATTTGTAGGTAGAGCTGCCAGTCTTGGGTTGCCAGGTCCTGCCTGGCAACTGGTGGGGGATGGGAGGGTAAGGATTGGAGTATCAGGAGTTCGAGGGATTGGAGTATCAGCAGGTTCTCTCCCTGGTGTCATGAAAGAGTTACAGTATTTTTTGCACCATAAGACTCACTTTTCCCCAAAAAAAAAGTGGAGGGAAAAGTGTGTGCGTCTTAAGGAGCGAATACTGCAAAAAATTCACACAAATGCCTCTAAATTCACACAAACGGCTCTAAAAACTAGGTGCGTCTTATGTTCAGGTGCGTCTTATGGAGCGAAAAATACGGTAACCTGTTTGTTCATCTATGGTAACTGTTAGATAAGTAGAACCTATAGGGTGTTGAGTAGAAGTTCCCACCTTAGAAGCAGAAGATCTTATGCATAATTGGTCAGTTCACGATGGGGAGATGTTACTTCGGCAGTCCAAGCTCACGATCTGAGTTTGATCCTGGCACAAGCTGGGTTCAGGTAGCCGGCTTAAGGTTGACTCAGCCTTCCATCCTTCCGGGGTCGGTAAAATGAGTCCCCAGCTTGCTGGGGGGGGAGTGTAGATGACTGGAGAAGGCAATGGCAAACCACCCTGTAAAAAAGTCTGCCTTGAAAACATCGTGATGCAACGTCACCCCAGAGTCAGAAACAACTAGTGTTTGCACAGGGGACTACCTCTACCTTTCTTCTACCTTCCTTTTTTCTAAGATCAGATGAGAACATCCATCTGGGTGCTAGCAGAAGCTAGGAAGATGTAGCTTAGTCAGCTAGACTATTGTTTTTATTTCTCCATGTAACCCTCCCTAATAACTTAGTAAACTCCTCTTCTAGCGAATTCACACACATCTGCTGCATTATTATTTTTATGGTCCAACAGTTGCCAGATCCAGGGTGAGAAACTTCTGAGATTTGGGGGTGGAGCCTGGAGAGGACAGGGACCTCAATGGGGTACAACGTACAATTTCTGGAACCGAACTCTCGTCCAGAAATAAACTGTAATTCTGGGATATCCCCAGGTCCCAACTGGAGGCTGGCAACCCTAGGGGCCTTTCCTGGTATTACAAGTGATCTCCAGGCAATTAAGAGCAGTTCACCCGGAGAAAATGGCTGCTTTGGAAGGTGAACTCTAGGGCATTATCCCCCATTGAAGTCCCTCACACAAACCCCGCCCTCCTCAGGCTCCACCCCCAAATCTCTTAACATGGACCCTGTTGTAGAAACAGTAGCGAACAGCGCTGGAGTGGGGAGGGAACGCAGTGTCGGATTAAACCCTGTGGAGGCCCCTAGGCAGTCAAAATCTTGGGGCCCCCTTGCAAATTATCTCAGAGTCAGAGAAGAAGAAGTCTGCAGTTTTATACTCGGCCCTTCTCTCTGAATCAGAGACGCGTCTCACAATCTCCTTTATCTTCCTTCCCCACAGCAGAAACCCTGTGAGGTGGGTGGGGCTGAGAGGGCTCTCACAGCAGCTGTCCTTTCAAGGACAACTCCTGCGAGAGCTATGGTTGACCCAAGGCCATTCCAGAAGGTGCAAGTGGAGGAGTGGGGAATCAAACCCGGTGCTCCCAGGTAAGAATCCACACTAGGATTGCCAAGTCCAATTTAAGAAATATCTGGGGGACTTTGGGGGTGGAGCCAGAAGACTTTGGGGGTGGAGCCAGGAGACATTGGGGTGGAGCCAGGAACAAGGCTGTGACAAGCATAATTGTACTCCAAAGGGAATTTTGGCCATCCATTTCAAGGGACTGCACATCTTTTAAATGCCTTCCTTCCATACGAAATAATGAAGGAAAGGGGCACCTTCTTTGGGGGCTCATAGAATTGGACCCCCTAGTCCAATCTTTTTGAAACTTAGGGAGTATTTTGGGGAGAGCCACTGGATACTAGACTGAAAATGTGGTGCCTCTAACTCAAAAAACAGGGCCCCCAGAGCCCCAGTTACCCGTGGATAAATTCTCTATTATTTTCTGTGGGAATGAGTCTCCATAGGGAATCATGAGTACCCAGCAGACATTTCCCTCCCCTCCCCCCGCTTTCTGATGACCCTGAAGCGGGGGGAGGGCCTCCAAACCGGGGGATCCCCTGCCCCCACCTGGGGATTGGCAACCCTACTGTGTACAGTGGCACTTTTAAGTCCAACAAAGTTTAATTCTGGGTTTAAGCTTTGGTGTGCCTGCACACCAAAGCTTAAACCCAGAATTACACTTTGTTGGTCTTAAAGGTGCCACTGAACTCATTGTTCTGCTGTTTCAGACCAACACCAGGGCTTTTTTGTACCAGGAACTCCTTTGCCTATTAGGCCACACCCCCGTGATGTAGCCGATCCTCCTGGAGCTTACAGTAGGCCCTGTACTAAGAGCCCTCTAAGCTCTTGGAGGATTGGCTACATCGGGGGTGTGGCCTAATATGCAAAGGAGTTCCTTCTACCAAAAAAGCCCTGGAAAAGGAGTACGTCTCTAATCCCAAACCCCTTTGGCTATGAATATAAGACTTTCCTGTTATATCTCTGCAAGAAAAGTTAGAGACTTGCTTTTAAAAATGAAAGCTGGGAATTCAGAGACCACGAGACACATCTTTTATAGTATTATGTCAATAAGTATTACATTCAATATTCTGTTTTGCTCAAAATCAGGTAGCCCTAAACCTCCGTTCTCTTTTTTGTCAGCTAGTATTTTCCAGCCTATTCGAGGTTTCTTTCCTTGCCAAACATAATTTCTAGCCAATTGATTTAATTTCTTAAGAAAAGGAGCCCTCATAGCAAAATTCACCGATTGAAACAAAAATAAAACTTTGGGAAGAATATTCATTTTCAGTAATGACACTCTGCCCATAAATGAAAGTTTCAAATTAACCCAACGTTTGAATAAAGACTCTATTTCTTTTAATAAAGGAACATAATTATTTTCATAAGTGGCACTGCATTTTTCCGAAACAACTATACCTAAATATCTGATTTTTTTCTCTCTTTTAAATCCTGATTTTCTTTCCAAATCCGCAATTGCCTGTGCCGTCATATTTTTGGTTAGCCACTTCGACTTACTTTTATTTATTTTTAAGCCGGCAACCTTCCCATATTCTTCCAAATGATTCAAAACCGTCTCTATTGAGTCCAAAGGATTTTGCAACACAAGAACCATATCATCTGCGTAAGCTAATATTTTATAGTTTTCTCCTTTAACCTTTATCCCCTCAACTTTGTCATCCAACCTAATTGAGTCAATTAAAACTTCAAGAGAAAAAATAAACAGTAAGGGAGAAAGGGGACAACCTTGTCTCGTACCCTTGGTAAGATGGACTTCTTCTGTTAAGTCACCATTAACGATTATCCTAGCAAACTGTTTGTCATATATAGCCCGTATATTTTCAACAAATTTTGCCCCACAATTAGATTTTTCCAAGAGTTCTAACATAAAATTCCATTCTAAATTATCAAAGGCCTTCTCCGCGTCGAGAAATAAAAAGGCTAACTGTTTATCCCTATTAAACTCCGAGTATTCCAAAAAATTAAATAACAGCCTAACATTTGTGTGCATTTGTCTTTTTGGTAAAAATCCAGATTGATCAGTATGTATAGTTTCCCTCAGTACCTGTTTTAATCTACTTGCCAGAATTGACGTAAATATTTTATAATCTGTATTTAATAAAGATATAGGGCGATAGTTTCCAATATTATCAGGGTCTTTCCCAGGCTTGGGGATAAGAGCTACATTACTGTACCTCCACGACTCTGGGATTTTGGCCGAACACCAAACCTCGTCTAATAGATTTTTAAAAGGATCTATTATATTCTCCTTAAAGGTTATGTAATATTCCGGAGGAATACCATCAGGTCCAGGCGCCTTATTACTTTTAATTTTTGTCCAAGCTTCTACTATTTCACACATCGTAATTGGAGCCGTTAAAATTTCTTTCTGTTCATTAGATAATAAAGTCCGGACCCTGTTCTTCAAATAATCTTGTTGATCAGACTCATGGTTTCCCTGTTTTCTATATAAATTCTTATAGAACTCCTGCACTATTACTTTCATTTCTTCTAAAACCGAGGTATTTTGCCCGTTCTTATCCTTTAACGATTTTATCACTTTTTTCCCTCTTTCCTTCCTGACTTTGTATGCCAGCCACTTACCCGGTTTATTGGCGTTCTCAAAAAAAAAGGCTTTGGAGTAGGCTATCTTTCTTTCTACCTGATCTGAAAAAATTAAATGAACTTTATGTTGGAGATTCCTAATCTCTGTCCTTAACTCCTTTAATGTGGGATTGGTTTTCAGCTGCGATTCTTTAATTTTAATTAATTCCGACCATTTCATCAAATTACTGCTGTCTTCCTTCCACTTTCTAGCACTATAACTGATGACCAGTCCCCTAAAATAGGCCTTGCTGGTTTCCCAAATAGTAGTATAAGAAACGCCACTCTGGATATTTGTGTGAAAAAATTTTTTCATTTCTTCCTCAATGTATCGGATAAATCTTTTATCCCTCATGAGACTTAGATTCATTCTCCATCCTGACTTCTTTTTAGAGGTACTTAAAGATAACATAATGGGTGAATGGTCGGCGATTGTGGAGGGGAGAATTTCAACTTCTTGCACCGCTTTCATTAATCCCAAAGAAATCCAGGTCGAGTCTATCCTGGACCATGAAGCATGTCTATTTGAGAAGTAGGTATAATCTCTAGTATTAGGATTAAGAGTACGCCAAGCGTCCACTAAGGCGAATTCCTCCACTGTTCTCAGAAAGATTTCAGGAAGAGTATTACCACTTTTGACTTTAGATTTCCTTTTATCTCTTATTGAACTTCTATCTAACTCAGGATTTTCAACCGCATTTAAATCCCCGATTATACATATATTATCGTAGTCAGCTTTGGAGACCCTAGAATACAAGTCCTTATAAAATAATCTTTGATTTTGGTTAGGTGCATAAACATTAATCAGAAGAAATTTTTTTCCATCCTTTATTATTTCGATTCCCTGCATTCTTGCCTCTTTACCTTCAAAAATCATTTCAGCCTGTATACCCTCTTTGACATATGTCACCACTCCTCTCTTTCTTTTATCCGCCTCTGAAGTGATGAACTCTTTACCCAGTCTATTATAGTGTAAAAGCTTTCCGTCTTTCTGCCTCATGTGAGTTTCCTGTAAGCATATGATATCTGCATCATATTTCTTTAACTGTAAAAAAATTCTCCTCCTTTTTTGGGGGGAGTTAAGACCATTAACATTAACCGAAATAATTTTTAATCTATTTGCCATTTTAACTTCTCCCCTAATCTATTGCAGTCTCTTTTTTTTTTGTAATCTAGTCTCCCTTTTTCTTTCCTCGGATTGATAAACCTCTCCTTCTTCGCGCTCTTCTGAATCTGATAATTGAAGTTCTTTAGATGGATCTACTTGGTCTGATTGCCTCTCTAAACCGTTGGAATTTGGCGTCTTATTTTTCCCTTTTTGCCAGTCACCTATATACGTTTTAAAGAACTCCTCCAGTTTAGCCATTGAATCTATCTTGTATCTGTTATTCCCGTATGTGAACAGCAACCCCTCAGGGATCAGCCATCTGTACATAATCCCTTTTCTTTGCAAGGCAAGGGCCAACTGCCAGTAGTCTTTCCTCCTCCTTCTGACCGACCAGGGTATTTCCTTCATTATTTTTATTTTAACCCCTTTAATAGTCAGCTGCTGGTCTCTTCCTTCCTTCCAAACTCTCTCCTTAATCAGCTTGCGTGTAAATCTTAAGTGTACCTCTCGGCTGAGCCCGTTTTTTCTAGCATAAATGGTATTAACTCTATATACTGAATCAAATTCCTTTTCTACATCTGACTTTTCCATCATCAACGGTTCTGCTAAGGCTTCACTCATTACTTTAACCAGATTTTCGTTCTTCTCCTCCGGAATGTTTAAAAACCTGAGTACATACTCAGCTTGGTCCATTTCCATCTGGACCACTTTCACCTCAGATCTCTCTTGCTTAACTTCTATTTCCTCCATTTTCCCTTCCATTATTCTAAGTTTGCCTTCTATTAATTTAGTTATTTTAACTACTTCAGATATATCCTTCTTTGTGTCGCTGAATTTATTATCCAGACTTTCCATTCTATTGACAACCGCCTCCATCTGCTTGGTTAAGTCTGCCTTCAATTGATTTAAAGCATCTAAATAGCTGGCTTGCATATCTTTCACCACATCTTGTGATAAGGCAGCACCTACAGCCTTTGGCTGCCCAGGCGAGAATTTTGTTTTCACTGGTTGGGACATTATATTCATCTACCACCCAAAGCAACCCAAAGCAACAATTTCACAATATCATAACACCATGAAAAAAAAAACCAAAGACGTAAGTCAAGAAAACACAGCTGACCCACCAGCTGCCCAAATCTCAGAGCTTGAAGGTAATCACTGTCAATTATCACTTCATCAATTGTCAATGCAAAGAATATCTCCGCCCACTGATATTAGAAACCTGAGTCAAGGGCTGCAAATTAAGCCAGCGATGTGAGTCTTAATGTGCATTAAACATTAATGGTTTGCTTAAGAATCCAATCTTAGTCCAGTTAGTTTTCACAGTCCGTTCTTGTCTGATGGCACAGCAGAAAACCATATAAAATACAACCACGTTGATTTGAAACAAAAACTTGTCTTGCCTACTTTCCAGTTGTGATGTCTCACTTCCTGTTCTTTAAACAGCAGCCCTCCGCTTTTGTGCGCCGCTTTGAAAAAACTTCTCTGGACGGCCCGCCCAGTATCTGCTTCTCCCCCTGCTCTCCGCAGCAGCGTCGACACTCCCGGCCACGTCTCTACCCAGTCACGCCCACACTTCTCTTCCTTCACCAATACTTCCAGTTAACCTTTTCTTGACCGGGTATTTTCCCAGAAAAAGCTACGTGGAGAGCCTCTTACTCCCCTCTAATTGATAATCCAGAATGGAAAAGGAAAGAAAACCCTTCGTATTGTTGACTTGCCTCTCCAGAAGGAGAGGGAAAAAAAAAAAAAAAGGCAAATATCAAATAAACACTTGAACTTTTCTTTCTAGCCGTCCTGCTGCCGCGTTGCAATGCGAACTCGTTTACTCTCTCCCCCAACCGGGGAGGAGCCAGGAAAGAAAAAACGCTGAGCGGTTAGGAGGATAGCAAATAAACAACAACAAAAAAAGCTTCTTTTCGCCTCTGTAATCCACCACCGCCAACCACAGCCCACCTCAAGAATCCGGTGGCTGGAACTTTTTCGTCCATAGACGCCTTCAGCCGCGGTGCTCAAGACTAAGGGTGAACACTTGGAGATTGCCCTGACCGGCTCCCCACTATTCCCCTTGCTCTCTAGCGCACTTTACCTCCCTCGACTGGAGGTTGTGCGGACCCGAAGACCCCCCAACAGGCTGAATTCGCAGTTCGTCGCGAGGAGCTCACTCGAGACGCAACTGCACCGTCCCGCCGGAAACCGGAAACCCTGCTTGTTCAATTTGTTGGTTGAAAGACTGGGTAATGTTAGAAAACACCCGTGTGTTAGCAATAGAAGGGGCCGATTTACAAGCCGGTTGGCACGCTAATATGTGGTATATTAAGAAACCACAAAATTACTTTAAAAATCATTTAATTCGTCAGTCTTTATTGCTAACTTGGACAAAAATAAAAAGGAAAATCTATGACAAAACGCCTAGGTGGATATCCCCAATGGAGGCATCTATTCGTCCACAACTGTGGTCTCCCGAAAAATCTCTAAGATATTCGGATTTATTAGATGAGAAGAATAAAATGAGGAGGAAGGATGACTTAGAACAAAGTGGAATTACTCTGGATTGGTGGGTAATGACCCAAATTATGGCTAAATATAATTGTGATAAAATTGTTGGGTTCACGAGAACAAATTTTGACTTTGACAAGTTAATAACAGATAAGACTGGGAAAACGATAAAGAAGGTTTATAATTATTTACTACAAATTAAATTGGAGGACGAATCGGTTAAAAACGTAATGGTGAAATGGTCATCGAATTTAAAATACAATATAACGTTGGAACAATGGGCAATGTTATGGCGGAATAATTTTAAGATCATAAAACCGGTTAATTACCGGGAGAATTTTTTCAAACTCTTTCACAGGTGGCATATTACACCGGTTTTAATAAACAAAATTAATCACGACTTCCCACCTAATTGTTGGAAATGCGGAGTGAAGATTGGAACCTACTATCATCTATGGTGGACATGTAAGGTGTCCAAAAAATACTGGAAAGGTATTCATAGAATTTTGACTGAAATTTTGAAGATTAATTTTCCGCTTAAACCGGAGTTTATGTTATTGTCCTTAGTACGTGGGATGGTTCCCAGAGAGGATGAATTCATTGTAGTTTACATTGTAACGGCGGCTAGAATGTTATTGGCTCAAAATTGGAAATCTAAAACATCCCCAAAAAGGGAAGAATTAATTTACAAAATTATGCAGTTAATGGAAACAGACATATTGGTTAACACAATACATGGAAAATTGAAGGAGGACGCAATAAAAAAATGGGAAAAGGTATATATATGGTTAGAGAAAAATTAAAAATAGGTTAGGATAAAAGATTATAATATTTTATATTCTGTATATTGGATAACGGTAGTACTGTTTAAATTAAAGTTATAATATAACATAATAATATATTGTTTAAATTAAAGTTATAACAAGTTGAATATTGGGAATTTTATGCCACAGTCATACCTTAACTTGGATAAAGGAAGGGTGTTATAGGATAATGTTTATCCTATAAATTCTGTTACAGGGGTTGAATAAGTAATTTATGATTTGAGGATATCTAAGGAGGTATGTACTTTATTATTTTGTCGTATGTGTAATGTAAATTTGTTTGTGGTATCATTGTTTTGGTTTTTTATGTATTGCAATGGATGAATAAAATTATTGAAACTCAAAAAAAAAAAAAAAAAAAAAAAAAAAAAATTCTGTTTTGCTTTTTTAAAGTCCCACAGTAGAGTAATGGTGGTGGTGGAGGAGGTGCCAGAAACGGGCACTCTGGGGAAGTGGCTTTGGACAAGACTGGGAAAACCCAAACTTTCCCAGCCACCTGGCAGCCATCCACGTGTTGCTGTAATCTTTCCCAAAACTTTGCAAGAAAACAGGCTTGAGAAAGACTGAGGGAAAGCCCAGGAAACCTTGGGAGGTGCATGAATATACATACCGCAAAGCTGTAGAGAGCAAGGGGGTGGTGGGGGGTGGTGAAGGAACAACTTCCTGTCAGCATCCAAACATTGAACCTGGGACAAGTATAGTTCGTATTAAGCTTTTAGAGGGCTCCAGTGGTTTCAGGGTGGACATGGAAGGTTGTTACGTTTTCCCTCCTCCTCCTCCTCTTCCTTCCACCCCTTGCAAGCATTTCATCTGGATTAAAGTTACCATCCACAAGGTGGAGCTAGGAGATCCCCTGGAATAAATCAATCTCCAGCAAAGAGATCCCCTCTCCTGGAGGAACTGGAAATGGCAGCTTTGGAGGGCAGGTCAGATTCTGTGGCATCACATCTCCCTCTAGGCTCCTTCCTCTCCCCAAACCCCATCCTCCCCAAGCAATACCTCAAACCTCCAGGAATTTCTCAAGCCAGAGAGGGCAGCTCTCAGTCTGGAATCTCTCAGAATGACAATTTGCTCAAAGAGGTGGGGTTGCCAGCCTCCAGGTGGGACCTGAAGATCTCCAGCTTTTACAACTGATCTCCAGCTAGCAGAGACCAGCTCCCCTGAGTGAAACGGCAAGAGCCGGAAACAGAAAGAGCAATTAACATGCGTTGATCCAAGTTGTTGAATTTTCTACTGAGGCTCCAGGATAAAATACTGAGAGAAAAAGGCTGACGAAGGTCTGAAACCGTGAGGAATTCCGGGCTGCAGTCCCTAACTCTCTTGGAGACAAGAGGTGCTGGAGATTTGAGGACTCCACCCAAGTTGCTGAACATAAGGGAGAACAGCAGGAAGGCAATTGCCTCTGAGGAACTGTACCTTATTATCTTCATACAGCAGACAGTGTGGGGGAGTGAAAAGAACTCCTTTTCCAGCTGTGTTTGTATTATTGTTGTTTTAAAATTGTTTAACATTAAAACTGTTGTTTCAAAATTGTATTAATAATTTAAATTGCAAACTGTTTAATTTTAACTGATTATTGTAACTGTTTTTATTGTTTTATGGTTTTATTGTTCTATTGTTGATATCCAATGTTGTTAGCCGCCCTGAGCCTGCTTTGGCGGGGAGGGCGGGATATAAATGCAAAATAAATAAATGAGTGTTTGTGAATTTAGTATCAGGAGTGGTTTATAAGTTACTAATGATGACTATTGCTATGCATGTATTTTGATAAATGTAGCTTGCATGTACACTATATTGTGAAAAAAGTGTTATTGTTATTCCGGTGTTTTTTTTACTTTATTATTCACTCACATTGGAACCTGTTGATATTTACCCCTGAAGAAAATGGCTGCTTTGAAGGGTGGACTTTAGGGCATTGTATCATGCTGAGGCCCCTCCTCTCCCGGATCCACCCCCAAAGTCTCCAAGTATTTTCCAACACAGACCTGGCAACCCTACAAATGGAAGAGGTGGGGGTCAGGTCTATCATAGCAGAAGACCTCCTGGCCTAACCCCCATTCTCCACAGCCTCCTGGCAAGGCGAAGGGGGGAAAATGCTTACAGCACAAAACCAGAAGGGACATCATCTGGTCAGTCGGTGCTCTAGGATTCATTCCAGAATCTAAAGTTAAACCATAGATTCAAATACTTTATCTTCACCCCCAGGGTTGGAATTCTAGTGGAGCTCCTTTGCATATTAGGCCACACACACCCCTGATGTAGCCAATCCTCCAAGAGCTTTCCTTTACTGGATCAGAACATCTGAGCTTTTTGTAAGCTCTTGGAGGATTGGCTATATCAGGGGTGCGTGGCCTAATATGCAAAGGAGCTCCTGCTAGAATTCCACCTCTGCCCACCCCAAGTTCTCCCACCTCACGGCCAGCTAGGAATGGCAACCCCTGTGCTCAAAGCATTACCAAATGGGTTCAAGACCCTTTTAAAAACCCTTTGTGAGGTGGTTATCTACCTTCCAAACTCTCAGTCTTTGTCCGCACAAGGCCATGCTTGAGGTTGCCAACTTCCAGGTGAGGCCTGGAGATCTCTTGCAATTACAACTTATCTCCAGACAATAGAGATTCATCCCCCTGAATATATGGTTGTTGTGGAAGGTGGACTCTATGGGGTTGTACCCTGCTGAGGTCCTGCCCCTCCCCAAACTGTGACCTCCAGGTATTTCCCAATTCACAGCTGGTAACACTACAAAAGCCTAAACCCTTGTGACAGTTTCCTCCTAGGCCCAAGGTGGCTCTCAAAGCCCCCATCCCATCAGCTGGTTTGAGATGGCATTTGTCTCTTTAAATCACTTCTCCAAGCCAAGCCAGCTAGCAGCTTGGAGAATGCATGTAAAGTTAAAGTTGACTTCTTTCCACCTCTCCCTCCCCATCTATTTCCTTCCTGAGCCAGTTTGATGTAGCGGTCAAGTGTGCGGGAGAACTGAGTTTGATTCCCCACTCCTCCACTTACAGCTGCTGGAATGGCCTAGGGTTAGCCATAGCTATCGCCTGGGGTTGTTTTGTAGAAAAAAAGGTGGTGGAGCTCATCCAGGGATTGTTATGCAACTGCACTTACTATTCAATGGACAAGGTGGGAAGGAGGAAGTGGGACTGTCAGAAAGGTTCAGGAGCTGTGCTCCTGTGAGCTCCCGCTGAATCTGAGCCCTGGCTATCGCAGGAGTTGTCCTTGAAAGGGCAGCTGCTGTGAGAGCCCTCTCCGCCCCACCCACCTCACAGGGAGCCTGTTGTGGGGGGAGAAGATTTAGGAGATTGTAAGTCGATTAAGAGAGAAGGGCAGGGTATAAATCTGCAGTCTTCTCCTCTCTTCCTTCCTTCCTTCCTGCTCTCAAACATCTGACGTTCATGTCTTACAGCTCTCAAAATCTGACATTTCTTCTACATGGTTCCTACATTAAGCATGTTTGGCCACCCCCATCCAGGCTAAGAATGCTTCCTTCCCTCAGTCACTCAAACTTAGCAGTTCCATTGCTGAGACAGCATGGTAAACATGAGCATCTGTGCCTCCCCTCTCCCCCCAGTTCCTCCCAAGAGTCCTGCCTTTGCGGTCTGACCCCAAGCAGAGGAGAGGGCTCACAGCTTCTGTATTATCCCGCAGTGACCTGGCTTTTCTTGCCTTGCTCGGAGCGAATACACCCAGAAACACCTGGAGGAACCCTCAAGAGACTTCACCTGGCACCTGCGTAGCAAAACCAGTTCTGCAGGGAGAATTGACAGATGACGAGTACAAAAATATTGCTGAGCCAGCAATGAAAAACAATCCACCTGAACCCTCCTCCTTTGTAATCGTTTGTGTATCAAGCAGCAGATTTCTCTCTCTAAGGGAGGGAGGGAACCAACCTGAGATGGCAATACCTTTACTCAGGGGTGGAATTCTAGTAGGAGCTCCTTTGCATATTAAGCCACACCCCCTGATGTAGCCCATCCTCCTGGAGCTTACAAGACTCTTTTTTGTAAATTCTTGGAGGACTGGCTACATCAAGGATGAGTGGCTTAATATGCAAAGGAGCTCCTGCTAGAATTCCACCCCTGTCCACACACCCCCTTTGCACCACCCTTTCTCTCCTCTTCCTCTTTGTCGTCTTCTTGGATTCTTGCCTTCCAAGTCGCTTTACAACTAGGGGGTGGGGAGGAATCTGTGTGGCAGATAGTGATTTCACAGTAGTAGCTGGAAGAAGGTGGGGGGCGGGGAGAGACTGAAAGGTGGAGGGATTTTGTTGTATTTTTAAATATCTTATTGATTGAACATATGAACATATGAAGCTCCCTTATACTGAATCAGACCCTCGGTCCATCAAAGTCAGTATTGTCTTCTCAGACTGGCAGCGGCTCTCCAGGGTCTCAAGCTGAGGATTTTCACACCTATTTGCCTGGACCCTTTTTTGGAGATGCCAGGGATTGAACCTGGGACCATCTGCTTCCCAAGCAGATGCTCCACCACTGAGCCACCGTCCCTCCCCAATTATTTATGAATGGCCAGTGTCTGACTTTATCATCTTGCATATTATGTATTTTTAAATGCAATTTTTGTTTTATTGCTGTAATCCACCCTGAGCCTCTCCTCATCCTCCTTGCATGATCTGGCTTGCAGAAAGCCCACCGTTTGGTTCAGGGGTGGCCATACTTGCTTAAGATAAGACCAACATACAGTAAACATCAGATATTTGAGAACCACAGGGAGGGAGGGAGGGAAGGAGGGAGAGGGGAAGGAAGGAATGAAAATAGATGGGGAGGGAGGGGAAATAGAAAGAAAGCAACTTTAACTTTAAATGCATTCTCTAAGCTGCCAGCTGGCTTGGCTTGGAGAGGAGATTTAAAGAGAGAAATTCTTTCTCCCAGCTGGCCAAATGGGCAGTGGGGGCTTCAAGAGCCACACAATAAGTGTAAAAGAGCCACATGTGGCTCCTGAGCCACAGTTTGGCCACCCCTGCTTTAGTTGGTGGTTCCCAGTCCCATTTCCTGAGCGGCCCAGAGAATGGGATTGTCCTCTGGGAAATCAGCCCCTCGCTGGAGGCAGGTGAAGAGGTGGGAGGAGGGCAAGGGGGGAATTCTCCATTATCTGATGCCCCAGAGAAGAATATGATGGAGGTCGCAGGGCGCATTTGGTGCTGGTGGTGGAAAGGGATGGATGCTGGGTGGATCTGGGGATGTGAGAATCAGGGCAAAGAAGGGAGGAAATTTAAGGCTGCAGTCCTGCTGTGCAAATTTACATGCCTTTTGGTTACCTAGTTCCATGGCGCAGAGTGGTAAAGCTGCAGTACTGCAGTCCAAGCTCTCTGCTCACGACCCGAGTTCAATCCCGGCGAAAGCTGGGTTCAGGTAGCCGGCTCAAGGTTGACTCAGCCTTCCATCCTTCTGAGGTCAGTAAAATGAGTACCCAGCTTGCTGGGGGGAAAGTGTAGATGACTGGGGAAGGCAATGGCAAACCACCCCGTAAAAAGTCTGCTGTGAAAACGTGAAAGCAACGTCACCCCAGAGTCGGAAATGACTGGTGCTTGCACAGGGGACTGCCTTTACCTTTTAAAACTGTATCACAGTCACCCTTTGAGTTAACAAGGACAGGCTCCAGCTGATTGGAGCAAGGCCTAAGAATAGGGAATGTGCTTGATTTCTTTTCTTTCTTTTTACACAGAAATCTTAACAGTCTGGCTGGGAGAGGAGCAGGGCTTTTTTTGAGCAGAAACACCCAGGAATGAAGTTCTGGCTGGCTTGGTGTCAGGGGTGCAGCTTAATATGCAAATGAGTTCCTGCTGGGCTTTTTCTAACAACAAAGCCTTGGAGAAGAGGATGTGCTGGTCTCTCTCTCTGTCCTCTCCTGCTTTCTCGTTCTTTCTGTTTAAGGAGGCAGCAGCAGAAGGGGAGGGGAGAACTGGAGCCAGTTGGATTTCAGTATCCAGGGTCTTGAGTTGCTTCCTACAGTGGGTGCAGATGCAGGACTCCGATCAGCTGCCAGGGCTCCTGGGGGAAGGGGCTGGAGAAGAAAGTGCTTGCAGAGAAACACACTTCTGGGTGCCATGGTGCCCATAAGCACTAGTTGCAAAAAACCCAACATATCCATTAGCTCTAATCAGCTTCTGCTTTCTTTTCCAAAGCAAGTCAGCGAGCCAGAGAGAGAGAGAGCTGAGTACTAAGAGTTAGATTTTTTTTTTCTAAATTTGTCTCATCTGTAATGTTGGGAGGAAAATAATGTGTCATTAAATAAAAATAAGTTGTTTTCTGCTCAGTTCTGATGTTGACATGTGCTAGGTGGTTGCTGCTCGAAAATGTGTGATGGGGAACTTGGGGAGAGGATGTTACACAATACCTTATTGCACTGTAATTTGTAAATCATAGAGTTGGAAGGGACCTCCAGGGTCATCTAGTCCAACCCCCTGTCCCCTTTTCCTTTATTGTTTCTTACCTATTGAACAATTATTATTCCATTCATGGATCGTAGCAGCAAGCTGATAATCAGGGCTTTTTTGTAGCAGGAACTCCTTTGCATATTAGGCCACACCCCTGATGTAGCCTGTCATAGGTTGTTAGGATTCTGAAAAATTTACACAATTACATTCGTCATAACCAGGGGTCGTTTTGTAGAAAAACAGGCGGTGGAGCTCATTAGCATAACTAATTAGCATATGCTGCCGCCCCCACCAGCCAAAAGCAACCCGACGCAAAAAAGGAGAGCCCTGGGTGAGCGAGGCCTGCTTAGGCTGGCTGGAGATCCAGCCATCCCAAGCAGGCCTCGCTCGCCTGGGGTTCTCCCGGGCTGCCCCCACCCTAGTCAAAAGGCCAGCAAGCCTCCTGCCACCCAAAATCACGTAAGAAGTGGAGAAAGGGTGGTGCGGGCTTCTCCAGGGGTTAATGAGGGCTGCTAGGGGTGTGGCAAAGCTCCTACTGGCTGCCTGCCTGCTCTCCTAATCCAGGGGGTTATGGAGCTGCACCTACTATTCAATGGACAAGGTAGGTGGGGAGGAGGGGGAGGGAACTCTCAGAAAGGTTCAGGAGCTGTGCTCCTTTGAGCTCCTTCTGAATCTGAGGCCCGGTCAAACACTCACGATCAGTGTTCCCTCTAAGCTGCAGAGTCTTGTGAGCAAAAATTCTACTTTGTGAGCTACTGGCATTCAGGTTGTGAGCTGCTGCATCAATGAGTGTGCTCTGGGGCCATCCTTCCTGAGCTAAGACAAAAATGTGTGAGCTGGAGGCTAAAAATCTGTGAGCTAGCTCACGCTAACTCAGCTTAGAGGGAACACTGCTCACAATTGCAACCAACATGCTACATGGGAATTATTGCTGTAGCCCAAGCTACAGCAAAAACTCCTTTGGTTTCAATTGTGGGGGAAAAAATGATTAAAGTCAAATAAGAGAATCTCTTACCTAAAAAACAGTATTTTTTCAGTCAGCAGCAGAACCAGTGCATGTGCCCAAAAAACAACCCAACAGGACAAAGATCAAATTGGGTAGAAGAGATTTCCTGGGGAATCATTGTTGCCAATCTCCAGGAGAGGGCTGGTGTGCTCTCCGGATGGCAGAGATCAACTCTCCTGGAGAAAACAGCTGCTTAAATTAGGGTTGCCAGCCTCCAGGTGGGGCCTGGAGATCTCATGCTTTTAAGATCTTATCTGGCCTACTTACAGGGGAAGTGCTAGAGCTCTATGCCAATGTTACTCAAAGAATTTCCTGTCTCAGACCCTAATTATTTTAAAAGCCTACTAATAGCCCTAACTAAGTTGTAAAAACTCAGAAGCACCCACTGAACAACTCTCAGACCAACCAGCTTGCCTCTGAAAAACGACCTTCTGGAAGTCAAAACTATGCCCCCCAACAAAGCAATTAAACTTTTTTTAAAAAATGCCTAGGCAAGGGCAGCTTTCCCCCCAACCCAAAGTACCCCCCCCTTAACAGCCCTCCCTTTAACCCACTAGGCAAATTTAAAAAGACCAAATGGGAAAATATTTTTAAGCATTGCCAGGCAAACCAGGAGATGTCTTCTTCCTGCAGCCAGTGACAGGACAGGAGTCAGGGGTATTCCTTCAGAAATGTTCAAGGGATTCAGCAGCAGGGTAATACTCTCTGGCCATGCACAGAAGATTTTCAAAATGTGAAAAATCCTGTTACTAGCATGCACTTCTTTGGCCCTAATGGGCCAGATTGTCCATCTCTCCCTCCTCACCCCCATTCCTGCTGGCTGCTAGGCCTTACAAAGGAAAGCAATTTAACTATACTGTATAATTAAAGGAAACACAAAGGCATGATAAATTAGATAAATTACTTACTAGCCTTGTTTTTAGCTATTGGTTTATTTCAGAAGTCCATTCTTTTGCTAATCCATTCCTGAGTATGTGTGAAATTATAAATATTAACCATTCTAGAGCATTTATTCTTATTTGCAGTAAAATAACTTGCTGCAACAAATCCCTCCCCTCCCCCCATTGCCCAGATTGAGTTCACACTGATAAAACAGTTGTTAACTTGATGGCTGAGTGATTGAGAAGAATCTTCACCTCTTAATGGTTCTAATTGTAGAGACAAAAGAAGATGAAAGATTCCCCTGAAGAATGCAAGGAAAGAGTATTCTTCTCCGCCCCCCCTCCGGATTCCTGAAGGAAAAAAGGCGATTTTTTTTTTTTTTTTTGCTTTTTTTCTGGTATGCTTCATTCTGCTTCCAGGTCAGATCAGAGAATCTGACTCGGCTTTATGAAAGCCTAAAATTATCGAAAAGGACATTTTGGGGTTTTTTTCCACATTTTATCTTTACCAAATGCACATCCCTACTCATTATTCCCTATGGAGACCGATTTCCATCGGGAATAATGAAGAATTGATCAGTGGGTATCTGGGGCTCAGGGAGGAGGCTGCTTTTTGAGGTAGAGGCACCAAATTTGCAGCATAGCATCCAATGCCTCTCCATCCAAGTTTCAAAAGGATTGGACTGCGGAGTCCAATTTTATGAGCCCCTAAAGAAGGTGCCTGATCCTTCATTATTTCCAAGGAGGGAAGGCATTTAAAAGGAGTGCCGTCCCTTTATATGTGATGGCCAGAACTCCCTTTGGAGTTCAGTTATGCTTGTCACAACCTTGTTCCTGGCTCCACCCCCAAAGTCTCCTGGCTCCACCCCCAAAGTCCCCAGATATTTCTTGAATTGGACCTGGCAACCCTAAGGTAGCTTTAGGTGGGCAGCAGTGTGGATCCGAAGCAGCAGAACAAAGTTTGAGTCCAGTGGCAACCTGAAGACCAATAAAGTTTAACAAAGTATGCTGTTTGTTGTGATCCACCCTGAGCCTGCTTGCGGGGAGGGCAGAATAAAAATTGAACCAAATAAAATAAATACAAATAAATAAATGAAAATGGGGCCATCACTAGGTCCCAGCTCAATGATTCACAGTTGAGGATTTACTCCTTATTTTTTTTTGTTATAAATCAAAGGAACCCTGGAGGTCCCTTCCAACTCTATGATTCTATGAAAAATGGTTCCTGTCCTATTATCGATCTCGGAGACCGCTGTGTTTTCTTAATGTCACAATATTTAAAATGCGCACCAGTGTGAATATCTGAATACTGGAGATTGGTTCATGGTTCTGGATCTTCAGAATGCATATTTTCATACCCATATAAACATGGAGCCTTTTATGAATATGTAGTTCTTCCTTTTGGTTTCTCCACAGCCCCTGAGTTTTTACAAAATATATAGTGGTTGTGGTAGCCCTTTTGAGAGCTAAAGAATGTGCAATTTACCCATATCTTGATGACTGGCTTTATGTAGCCCCAACAAAACAAGGCCTATTGGCTCAAATCTTTTGGCCCTGAGACCTGAAAGCGGCTAGGACTGCGTGTTAATTGAAAGAAGTCCCACTTTATCCCTCAGCAGGTTACTTCTTTCCAAGGCTTTGTTATTGCTTTTTTTTGTAGCAGGAGCTCCTTTGCATATTAGGCCACACCCCCGCTCCGATGTAGCCCATCCTCTGGGAGCTTACAGTAGGCCCTGAACTAAGAGCCCTGCAAGCTCTTGGAGGACTGGCTACATCAGGGGGTGTGGCCTAATATGCAAAGGAGTTCTGTTGCTGCTACAAAAAAAAATACCCCTGCTCCTTTCATTGGGGCAGTTTTAAATTCAGCAGAGGGGAAGATGTTTCTTCTTGTAGAGAGGGTTGCCCTCATTACATCAACTGAAGAAGCAGGCACTAAAGGAACAATGTTATACACGATACCAAATTTATATTCTGAATTTCTATACACATATACAACCTCTTACAACTTATATATACATCACTTTTACATACACAATCTTATAACAGCCAGCGTTCCAATTCACAATAGCCACAGTCATTGCATCAACGGCTTTGAAATCTAAAACTAATCATTTTCAGACTGCCCTAACAATTCACAGTTTAAGAGTATTAATTGCTTCCCCAGTATTTGTTGCCTGGTTTGCATGACTGAAGATGAGATTCTTGCAAAACTGGTTTATCCAAGTATTTAAGTGATTCACTCCACTCACAAATGGCTTTCCAATACCTAGATCAGGGGTGGCCAATGGTAGCTCTCCAGATGTTTTTTTGCCTACAACCCCCATCAGCCCCAGCCATCAGCTATGCTGGCTGGGCTGATGGGAGTTGTAGGCAAAAAAACATCTGGAGAGCTACCGTTGGCCACCCCTGACCTAGATAATTCTAACACAGTTGGAGTGGGGGACAAGAGCTGAAAATGTAGTTACAGGGGCATTCCCTTGGGACTCAGCCTCTGGGGGTAAAGCTCATGATGATTGACTGCTGTCTTACCTGGATGGGAAGCCCACTGTTAGAGTCAGCAGGTGAGACGTGGCTCTCACATGACAGGGGCTTACAGATTAATGTTCTAGAACTCAGAGCAATTTGAGAGGTCCTTAACAATTTTCCAGATATGTTACATGGACAGTCGGTCCTAGTACAGATGGGCAACTGGACTGCAATGTACTATATAAACGAGCAGGGGGCACCACTATTTTTCATCTATGGGAAGAGGCCAACACTATTTGGGAATGGACCATTCAACATCAGGTTGACTGAATCAGGTCAAATGAATGTTCACGACCTTGAAACGCAGCCTTACATAAAGGTGTGGGCATAACCTTAGTTCACATGCTGTCCCTTATCTTTCTGTTTACGACACTCCCTTGTTACAGTGATCAGTACGCAAACGATTTTTAGACTGCTCTAACAAAGGTTTCCTTAAGACTAAAACTGCCTTCCGTGCAAGCTTGTAACTTTGTAATTTAAGAAGCTTTCTCACGAAGTTACCTTCTTATCCTGAGCCAGTCTACTGGCCCATCTGGCCAGATATTATCTACTTTGACTGACGGCAGTTCTCTCAGAACTCAAGCAGGCTTACCTTTTGTATTCTTGCATCTGAAATACTTTGCAGTAGCTAGGCCACTTAACACTTTATGGAATTCTGCGGTCCCCACCCTGGGCAACAATTAAACATGAGATGATTTATCTTATTAATTTAAAACATTTCTATCCCCCAACCTTAATCTTCTCAGAGACAAGACAATGGGGTTGTGGCAGATACCAAGCTATAGGAGGGTTAGAACCAATGCTGCACGGATGAGAGGAGTGAGATGACATAATTGACAGCTAATGGAACTGACTCTGATGGGGGGAACTTCTGCTAACTGCCAAAAAGGAGGGGTACAGTTAGGCAGTTGGAGAGTTGAAGCAGTTGAAGGGTGTACGGATCAGAGAGTGGTGGCTTCGAGAGTCTCTCTCACGTGAGGAAAGCTGACAAATGAAGTGTGGCATGCCTCTGAATATTGGAGACTCTGGTGGGAGGCTGTGTCCAAAAGTAAAAAGTTTCTGTGTGTGTAAAACACATCTTGAAAAGGAAAACAGTTTGAAGCTTACTGTCCAATGTGACAAGACAGTCAGTCAGGAAGATCAGGATTTGGCAAAGGGTTTGAGGCGGCACTGAAAGGCCTTCAACATGCCAAAGGCCAGGTTATTTATCTTAAGGAAAGGAAAGGTTCCCTGTGCAAGCACCAGTCGTTTCCAACTCTGCGGCGACATTGCTTTCACAACGTTTTCAAGGCAGACTTTTTAATGGGTAGTTTGCCAATGCCTTCCCCAGTCATCTACACTTTCCCCCCAGCAAGCTGGGTACTCATTTACCAACCTCGGAAGAATGGAAGGCTGAGTCAACCTCGAGCTGGCTACCTGAAAACCCAGCTTCCGCCGGGGATCAAACTCATGTTGTGAGCAGAGCTTAGGACTGCAGTACTGCAACTTTAACACTCTGCGCCATGGGGCTCTTTATTTATCTTAAAAGGGGAGATAATAACCATCTTGCCAGAGGAAGGGGGTCTAGTGAAGACACCTTAAACAAAGGGACAAAGCTGAGAATGTTCTCAAGATTGTACAATTATCACATGTGAAGTTGATAAGAAAAGCTATACCAAATAACCTCTAAGATTCAGCATTATAACATCTGCCATGCTTTTAAAAAAGGTAAAGGTAGTCCCTTGTGCAAGCACCAGTCGTTTCCGACTCCGGGGTGACGTTGCATCAGGACGTTTTCATGGAAGACTTTTTATGGGGTGGTTTGCTATTGCCTTCCCCAGTCATCTATACTTTCCCCCCAGCAAGCTGGGTACTCATTTTACCGACCTCGGAAGGATGGAAGGCTGAGTCAACCTTGAGGCGGCTACCTGAAACCAGCTTCCACCAGGATCGAACTCAGGTCGTGAGCAGAGAGTTCGACTCCAGTACTGCAGCTTTACCACTCTGCACCACAGGGCTCTTAAAAACCATGCTTTTAGTGAAGACAAAAACAATGAAAACTTTTGCCCTCCTCCCCACCTACCTACCTTGTCCATTGAATAGTAGGTGCAGTTGCATAACACTCCCTGGATGAGCTCCACCACCTATTTTTCTACAAAATGACCCCTGTGTAGCCAAATATGCAAAGGAGATCCTGCTACAAAAAAGCCCTGAATGTGGGAATTGAGGAGAACGTTCTGCTCATGCCTGGTTGTTGCACAGGGTGGGGAGTCAAAGTTTGGGTATACAAACCATGTGCTCTGTCACTAACTTATGCCTTTCCTCATCAGCACAGTTTAGAAAAGAGGTTTGCTGCAAAAGTTCAAGCTGTTGTTTCTCAGAATCAGTGGAGACAGCAAGGAGCTTATGCGGTGTTTTTGAACATGTACAGAGCCAGGCTTTCTGAACCAGAAAGAGCACAAGAGAATTCAGGACAGTTGAAGTACAATATTGATTTGCTAGTGCTGGACAGGCCTCTTCCTTTGATGATTAATTCAGTGAAAATCCATAAGAACTTTGCTGCTAGGAATCTGAAGCACGTGCCTGAGAAATCCCGGAAACTGAGAATAATGCAGAAGAATCAGAATATTTTGCTGTGGAAAAGAGAAAATGCAGGAAACCCTTCAAAAGCACAGCATACTTTTAACGTTACATGCCTCATAATTACAACAAAAAGACATGGTTAGTAGTTAGAGTAGAGCAGGGGTCTCCAACCCCTGGGCAGTGGACTGGTAAAGGTCCATGGCCTATTAGCTTACAATCTCCTTTATCTTCCTTTTCCACAACAGACCCTCTGTGAGGTAAATAGGGCTGAGAGAACTCTTACAGCAGCTGCCCTTTCTAGGACAGCTCTGCGAGAGCTATGGCTGACCCAAGGCCATTCCGGCAGCTGCAAGCGGAGGAGTGGGGAATCAAACCCCGTTCTCCCAGGTAAGACTCCACACACTTAACCACTACACCAAACAAATGAAAATAAAGTGCACAATTGTATCATCCCGAAACCATTGCACGCACACACACCCGTCTGTGGAAAAATTATCTTCCACAAAACCGGTCCCTGGTTCCAAAAAGGTTGGGGACCGCTGGAGTAGAGGACTTGTGGGGGAAAGTATCCAGTCCCGATGCAAAGTGTAGAACGGTGAGAGAGAGGGATTAGGAAGAAAATTCAGCATCTTCCCCCCCACAAGGGTTAGGATTAAACTCCTTTCCCCTCCAAGGGTTTTTCCAGTAGAAAAATTGGAAGTTTTAGGAACCAGTAAAAAAAAAAAAATGCTATTACGTATTTTCTCCTTTGGAAGGAATGCCTTTAAGATAAAAGTTTTTCACAGAAAGTGTAGAGATTTTTATGTGAAACAAGAAGACAGTTATACTTCCTGTGTATATACTTCCAGAGTCACAAATAACTGATTTTCAAGCATATATTGAACATTTCAATGTGATAGAATCTGACTTCAATAAATATGCTATAATGAATATCAAGGATTATTTTGTAGAAAAATAGGTGGTGGAGCTCATTAGCATAACTCACTAGCATGCCCCCCCCACCAAAAGCAACCCAATGCAAGAAAGGAGAGCCCCGGGAGAGCAAGGCCTGCTTGGGCTGGCTGGAGATCCAGCCAACCCAAGCAGGCCTCACTCACCTGGGGCTCTCCTTGGCTGCTCCCCCCCCCCCGCCACAGCCAAAAGGCCAGCAAGCTCACCCGCCACCCAAAATCACATAGGAAGTGGAGAAAGGGTGGTGTGGGCTTCTCCAGGGGTTAATGAGGGCTGCTGGGGGTGTGGCAAAAATCCTGGTGGCTGGCTGCTCTGTTAATTCAGGGATTGTTATGCAGTTGCACATACTATTCAATGGACAAGGTAGGTGGGGAGGAAGAGGGGGAACCCTCAGAAAGGTTTAGGAGCTGTGCTCCTGTGAGCTCCTGCTGAATTCAAGGCCTGATGAGTATGATGATTTCTGTATGCCTCGTAATAGGTGATGCGACTGGCCTTTTCTACCAGCTGAGGGGGATCACACAGCCTCCTATCAGCATTGACAGAGATGAGGCCACAACTGTGAAGTCTGCACTTTAATTGCTTGCTTTCTTTACCATGCCCACCCCAGACATTAACCACCGCACCGGAACCATACCAGCACACGATCCTTCACCTGTTCACATCAAGATGCTAGGGCACTCTTCCTGGCCTGAGCCTTTCTCCAAGCTCCTACCTAAAGCTCCTACCCTGATTGCAGCAACCTTCCTGCAAGGTTAACCTAGGTGTACCTAGGTCATGGATGGAAATTTCCAACTGGGTTCCGTTGGGACTAGGAATATCACCTTCCAAAATGCTAAGAGGTTTGGTACCCTCTTACCTACAGATGTCCCAGCTAGTCTGCTCACAGCCCTTCTCGTTGCCTTCCAGTCAGCCACCGCGCCCCCCCCCCCTAAACGTCTTTCAGCTGGGGCCTTTTAAACTTCTGGCCATGCCCAGTTCCTGCTTCCCTGCTCCAACTCCTGAGCAGGCTTTTGCTCTATAGCTAGCTAGGACTGGGATGGTGGCTCAGTGGTAGAGCATCTGCTTGGTAAGCAGAAGGTCCCAGGTTCAATCCCTGGCATCTCCAACTAAAAAGGGTCCAGGCAAATAGGTATGAAAAACCTCAGCTTGAGACCCTGGAGAGCCGCTGCCAGTCTGAGTAGACAATACTGACTTTGATGGACAAAGAGACTGATTCAGTATAAGGCAGCTTCACATGTTCATATATTCATATGGCTTTCCCCGTCTGCTTCTCCCTTGCTCTTGCGCAGTCAGTTGGCTCAGCTCTGCAATTGCGCTGCTGCCCAATTTAGAGAAGTGACCATTACTCCCTCTAAGCTGCGGAGTCTCGTGAGCAAAAATTCTACTTTGTGAGCTTCTGATATTAAAGTTGTGAGCAAGTGTCTTGGCTACTGCATAAATTAGTTTGCTCTGGAGCCATCCTCCCTCAAAAATGTGTGAGCTGGAGGCTAAAAAACTGTGAGCTAGCTCACGCTAACTCAGCTTAGAGGGAACATTGGCAGTGACCCTGCTTCACCCCTTCTTGCCCATAAACAGAGCACTGATGGGTGCACTCGATCTCTCCCAACGGTTGTTGTTTTTTCCTGTGGTCATGCCACAAATGACTTGTAGAGACCTCACAGGAGTTTCAAGGCAAGAGATGTTCAGGGTTGTATGCCATTACTTGCTTGTTTGGTGCAGCGGTTAAGTGCGTGGACTCTTATCTGGGAGAACCGGTTTCGATTCCCCACTCCTCCACTTGCACCTGCTGATGTGACATTGGGTCAACCACAAGTTTTTTCAGAGCTGTTCTGCTCAAGAGCAGATCTGGGAGAGCTCTCTCAGCTCCACCTACCTCACAGGGTGTCTGTTGTGGGGAGGGGAAGGGAAAGGAGATTGTAAACTGCTCTGAGACTCTTTCAGGTAGCAATGGGCAGGGTACAAATCCAATCTCTTCTGTTCTCTTTTCTGCATCATGACTGCAGTGCCAGATTAAACCCTAGGGAGGTCCCTAGGTAGTCAAAATCTCAGGGGGGCGGGGAGCCTTGCAAATTATCTCAGAGTCGGAGTGCCCTGCCCCGCAGCCACCTTCTCTAAAGCCCCTTTGACAAAGCTGCGGGGGAGAGGCAGAGAGAGGCAAACTTGGCTACAACACCAGCAACAGCCACACCAGGCAAGTCAGGCAAAAAGCAGCTCAATCGCTGGCTCCATGTGCAGGCTGGGAGGGCTGCAAGCTGGGGGAAACCTGGCCCAGGGTCCCTAAACGTTTTGGGGCCCATAGCCCAGTGCCTACTTGGCCTAATTGTTAATCTGGCCCTGCATGACAGTGGTATTTCTTAAGGTTAACTGAAATACTCACCCACAACCTTGCTTAGCTTCTGAGATATGGCAAGAAGCAGTGCTGAGCACATACAGAGTTCACTTGGGCTGTGACACACGTCACTTTAGGAAAAAACATGTGTTTTGGAGTGTGAGCTATGTGTCCTCAAGTTCAGCCACTGCCTGTACAAACATAAATTATGAAAGGTGCATTACAAGTCCTTTTTGTTCTGGGTATGTGTTTTTCTTTGTTCAGCTTGTGATCACTGCCTCGAACGGAGATATTTGTGTTTCCATTAACTCTTCTTTTGGGCTTCCTGCCGAGGCGGCTTCTTTGTTTCGCAAATTTGTGGCTTTAAAAGCACTTCTTTTGAATATGAAGGGAGCCCAAATCTCAAATTGCATCTTAGTTTCCTTTTTCAGAATTGTATACTCAGATATCCTAGCATGGTGCAGGGGAAAAGAACACAAGATTGAACTCCTGGAATAGTCTGACAGCAAATTCATTTTGGTTGGGTTTCTAATCAGAAATACGCTCCCACCACCTTTCCACACTCTGAGTATCTTTTCCAATGAACAAGGGGAATAAATGAAGGGAGAAACAACCAGCCCTAAATGAATTAAAGGTAAAAGGTAGTTCCCTGTGCAAGCACCAGTCGTTTCCAACTCTGGGGTGACGTTGCATCGCGGCGTTTTTACGGGGTGGTTTGCCATTGCCTTCCCCAAAAGGTAGTTCCCTGTGCAAGCACCAGTTGTTTCCAACTCTGGGGTGACGTTGCATCACAACATTTCCACAGCAGACTTTTACGGGGTTGTTTGCCATTGCCTTCCCCAGTCACCTACACTTTCCCACCAGCAAGCTGGGTACTCATTTTACAGACCATAGAAGGATAGAAGGCTGAGTCAACCTGGAGTCAGCTACCTAAACCCAGCTTCCGCCGGGATCTATCTCAGGTTGTGAGCAGAGTTGGACTGCAGTACTGCAGCTTTACCACTCTGCCCCATGGGGCTAGGTAACCAAAAGGCTGAGAAAAAGAAACCAAAATGAACAAAAGACAAAAGTTAATATAGAAAGTGGTGTAAAAACTAATACAAAATGTTTTAATAGAATATAGAATAAGAGCAGAGAATTTAAAGCAATGGCGATACATACAGCGCTTTTCCCTTGCGTAGTACAAAAAATGGATATGATAACAACAATACAAAGATGTCAGAGAAATCATTGTCTACATGACCATACATGTTTTGGCCATTAAAGCTTTCTTCGCCAGTCGGTCATGAATCACTATGCACCACTTATATACTAAATTAAAACAGAGCTGAATAGGCGCGGGATGAATTTTTAAAATGCTATTTGCAGTCATGGAAGAGGTTGATATAAATCTTGATCTTCCATTTATGGTCAATAGTCATTCCCCAGACCTGCTTATGTTATGAGGAAAGGGAATGATGTGATTTCCAATATCTCATGCTTTCTAGGCTTGAGCAGGGCAAATCATGTTGGGAAAAGTGTGTAAGGCAAAGAGTGCCTTTGGGCTCACTTACAATCATCCTGGCTATGTATGGGATAGCCACAAATGTAATCTGTCAGGGTACACAAAGCAGTTTACAAATGAATGTAACAGCTGATTCACAAATAATTTTTTCCCCCATTCCTCAGATTCAAGAAATCCCCTTTTCTTAGGTTGGGACACTTTTCTTCCAGAGCTACAGTTTATATTCTAAAATAAAGAAACGTTCTTTGGATTAACAGATTAACTCCAGGTACCAAATCAAGACTAAGGCCATGATAACAAAGGGGACTTCCAGAAACTGCAGTCTGATCCTAGTAATTCCCTTTCTTCCAAATATGACTGATGATCTGTTACTGGAGATTAGTAGCTGGGCAGTAAAGATGTTCCTATTCCCATTTATAGCATAATGGATTTACAGTGTAATCCTAAAAACACTTTCCTGGAAGTAAAGCCCATCAAAGGAGGAGGAGATGATGATGATGATACTGGATTTATACCCTGCCCTAAATCTCAGTATTTCTGGAAAAATTGTCTTCTACAAAACCAGTCCCTGGTGCCAAAAAAGTTGGGGACCACTGCCATAGAGTCCACTTTCCAAAGCAACCATTTTCTCCAGCTGTCACCTGGAGATCAGTTGTAATCCCAGGAGATCTCCAGCTACCCCCTGGTGGTTGGAAACCCTATACCAGAGTCATTTCACAATCAAGCAAACCTTCCCGAGGCTTTTAGAAAGTTGGGCTTTTATTTACAGACATGAAGGTGGTGGAGCAATCGAGATAACCCTCCTCCTCTCCTCAGCTGTTGGTCCCCAGATCTGTCATGGCATCAAAGTGCCGAACTTGCCTAATACACGTTCATGTCCGACAAGAGAAGCACCTTTGCTTACTGCATGTTGCAATTTTCCCTGGGGCAAGGAGCATACAACCAGCTTCAGAACAATGGGTTTGGGCAATTTGTACCAGCTGAAATAATAAGCCAGAAAACTTGGAACCAACTTTAAACCTGCATTAAGAGAGGAAGGCAACATGTTGTTCAGATGGATGGATATCTATGTTTCCTACATTTCACCCTCAGGGGGACTCGAAGTGTCTCAGAGTACTGTTCTTCCCTCCTCCATTTTATCTTCACAACAAGGAGTGGTAGGGCTTTTTTTGTAGGACCTCCTTTGCATATTAGGCCACACCCCTCTGATGTAGCCAATCCTCCTGGAGCTTACAGGGCTCTTAGTACAAGGCCTGCTGTAAGCTCCAGGAGGATTGGCTACATCAGAGGGGTGTGGCCTAATAGGCAAAGGAGTTCCTGCTACAAAAAAAACCCCCAGAGAAGTGGTAGGTTCTGCTGAGAGGATGTGAGTGGCACAACATCATGGCTGAGGTGGCATGAGAATGCTGGGTCTCTAGTCCCTAGTTCCACTGTATCATGTGACAGTCCTGTTAACCACAGTACAATTTTGTTTAGATAAACATCTCCTTTTTCAATGAATAGGGGCAATGTTTGGGTTTATCACTCACCACTGGGGTTGCAAAATTATAGCTCATAAGAGCCCTTGGGCACCCACTTTTAAAGTTGGAACGCGCTGTAGTAGCTGACTCCTCTTGAGCTTTATTAGCAAGGTCAATGTCCAGGGTCCTTCAGTATTTACGAGTCTAGATCAAAGCTCATATTCCACGCGACAAGTAATCAAGTACTAGAGCAATCAGATAGAAACTTTGATTTTCTAGCAAATCAGGAGCTGCTGGGTTGGCTCCCCCAGATCTGCTCCACTCTGCTGAGGCATAAGGTTATCTCCCTTCTCCTGATGCGAGAGGTTCAGAACAGCATCTTGTTGTTTTTAACAGAGGTACCAATAAACATGTTATGACTCTTTTATAGTAGATACTAGGCGCATAAAGCAAAGGTAGCCCCCTGTGCAAGTGCCAGTCGTTTCCGACTCTGGGGTGATGTCACATCACGACATTTTCACGGCAGACTTTTTACGGGGTGTTTTGCCATTGCCTTCCCCAGTCATCTACACTTTCCTCCCAGCAAGCTGGGTACTCATTTTACCGACCTCGGGAGGATGGAAGGCTGAGTCAACCTTGAGCCGGCGACCTGAACCCAGCTTCCGCCGGGATCTAACGCAGGTTGTGAGCAGTGAGCTCAGACTGCAGTACTGCAGCTTTAACACTCTGCCCTACACATACAGGTTAATGACAAAGGTATAGATCATGGCTTGTAACATGCAGTGAATGAGAGGAATTTGGCAAGTTGTCAGAAAATGTTTTCAACCACATAGAACACCTGTTCATTAATCAGGGCCGGCCCTGCCACTAGGGAAATTAGGTGATTGCCTAGGGCGCCGGCCTTCTGGGGCCACCAAATTGGGCTTGCCCTCCATGTGACTCGGTGATGTTATCAGTGCGGGGTGGGTGTCAGAAGTTAACCTTTCCTAGGGTGCCAGACAGTCTAGGGCCGGCCCTGTTTAAGCTGTTTGTCCTAGATGTTCCTTCAGATTACTCGCCTCCGTCACTGGTGTTATGTAATGCCAGGTCCATTAATAATAAGACCTCTATCCTTCGGGAATTCCTGCTCGAACAGGACACGGACCTGGCATGCGTGACCGAGACCTGGGTCCGCGATGGGGAGACCGTAGCTCTCTCCCAGATCGCGCCCCCGGGATACTCGGTCTTTCACCAGTCGCGGACTAGCGGGCGGGGGGGAGGGGTGGCCCTGTTCATTCGAGAGGTTTACTCCTTCCGGGCCCTCCCGGCTCCGGAGATCAAGGGCATTGAATGTGCCGGCCTGGCGTGGGATGTTGGGGAGGGGTTGGCGATCTGGCTGGTGTACCGACCGCCTAACGCACCGGCCAGCGCCTTACTATCACTGATGGAGGCCGCAACAGGATGGGCATTGAGGCACCCGAGACTTTTGATTCTGGGTGACTTCAATGTCCATGCCGATGACGTGACCTCCAATCAGGCGATGGACCTAGTGTCTTCCATGGCGACACTAGGACTCTCCCAAGTAGTTACGACACCCACTCACCAGGCCGGTCACATGTTAGACTTGATCTTCGCGTCGGGAGTTCTAGTGGACGATCTTGCTTCTATAGCGGTGCCATGGTCGGATCACTATGCCCTCAAGGCTCGTGTGGACGTCCCACCCCAACCCCGTTTGGGCGGCGAGCTTATTTTAGCTCGCCCGCGGAGCCTGATGGACCCGGAACGGTTCCTGACGGCTCTGCGGGATCCCTGCCCCCCTGGCGATTCCCTCGATGACCTGGTGGAGTCCTGGAATAATAGGCTCACCGGAGCCATCGATGAGATCGCGCCTAGGCGTCCTCTGCGCCCTCGCGCAAGGCCGACACCCTGGTATAACCAGGGGCTGCGTCGGCTGAAACGGGGACTCAGACGACTAGAGAGGCAATGGCGGCGTACTCGAGACGAAGCGACTCGAACATCTTATAGAGAGGTTATGAAGTCCTATGAGATGGCAGTCAAGGCCGCAAAGAAAACTTACTTTGCGGCGGAGATTGCGTCCGCAATTTCGCGCCCGGCACAACTGTTCAATACAATCCGGACCCTTACAACGCTGCCACAGGGCAGACCAAATTTTAGTGAATTGGAAATTGGCTGTGAGGCTTTTGCGGATTTTTTTGCGGATAAAATCGCATCGCTCCGTTCCGACTTTCCTGCCATATTAGATACAGTTAGCGAACCTGAGGCTCCGTGCCTGTCTTCGGATCGCGTCCTGGACGGCTTCGGCGCGCTCAGCCTGGAAGAAGTTGACAGGATCCTCCTATCTGCACGCCCAACAACTTGTAAATTGGACCCATGCCCCTCCTGGCTTATTAAGACCTGCCGGAGGGAGCTAAGATATCCTATACGGGATATCATAAATAGATCCCTACTGGAGGGGCATTTTCCATCAGCGCTCAGAGAGGCGGTGGTCCGTCCCCTCTTGAAGAAAACATCGTTAGATCCGACCGAATTGGCACACTATCGGCCGGTATCGAATTTGCCCTTTTTGGGCAAACTTATCGAGAGGGCAGTGGCGTTGCAGCTACAGAGCTTCCTGGAGGACGCTTCTATCCTTGACCCCTACCAGTCTGGTTTTCGCCCGGGCCACGGGACGGAGACGGTGCTGGTCGCCCTGGTGGATGACCTTCAGCGGCATCTGGATCAAGGCGGCTCGGCGGTGCTGATGTTGTTGGACCTATCGGCAGCGTTCGATATGGTCGACCATCGGCTTCTGGCGCGCCGCCTTGCCGACGCAGGGATTCAGGGGTTGGCCTTGCAATGGTTTTCCTCTTTCCTTGACGGTCGGGGACAAAGGGTGGCGATTGGGGAGGAACTGTCCCGGAGACACACGCTTGATTGCGGGGTGCCTCAAGGGGCGGTGCTCTCCCCGATGTTATTTAACATCTACATGCGCCCCCTTGCCCAGATTGCCCGAAGGTACGGGCTCGGGTGTCATCAATATGCTGATGACACCCAGCTCTATCTGCTTATGGATGGCCGGCCCGCCTGCGCCCCAGAAAATCTGGACCGAGCGTTACAGGCAGTGGCTAGGTGGTTTAGGCTGAGCGGGCTGAAGCTGAATCCGGCGAAGACAGAGGTCCTGTGCCTTGGTCGCTGCGGCCCGGGAAGGGAAATCCCCCTGCCAGTTTTTGACGGCGCGCCACTAACAGCGTCGGGCAGGGTTAAGAGCCTGGGGGTGCTGTTGGAGCCTTCACTGACAATGGAGGCCCAGATAGCAGCCACTGCCAAGTCCGCGTTTTTTCACCTTCGGCGGGCGAAGCAGTTGGCCCCCTTCCTGGAACGTGACGACCTGGCAACAGTGATTCATGCTACGGTCACCTCGAGGTTAGACTACTGTAATGCCCTCTACATGGGGCTACCCTTGTGCCGGACCCGGAAACTGCAGTTGGTGCAGAACGCTGCTGCCCGGCTGTTATTAGGGCTCCCAAGATGGGAGCACATTCGGCCAGGGCTCCGGGATCTGCACTGGCTGCCAGTAATATTCCGAGTCCGGTACAAGGTGTTGGTTATTACCTTTAAAGCCCTATATGGCCTAGGACCTGTCTACCTTAGGGACCGTCTTTCCCCACACGTTCCCCAGAGAGTACTACGCTCGGGTTCACAAAACCTGTTGGTAGTCCTCGGGCCAAAGGAGGCCCGTCTAAAATCCACCAGGGATCGGGCCTTCTCAGTAACGGCACCTTATTGGTGGAACCAGCTGCCGGAGGAGGTGCGGGCCCTGCGGGACCTAGGGCAGTTCCGCAGGGCCTGTAAGACAGCCCTCTTCCGGCAGGCCTATAATACTGACTGACAAGGAAATCTTTTGGATGGAACAAAATGCATCTGTAGACCGCCGGTTTTTATCTATCTTGCTTTTATTAATTTATGGTTTTAATTTTACTTGTAAGTGTTTTAAATTGTAGTATTTGAATTATCATGTTGTAAGCCGCCCTGAGACACTTCGGTGCGAAGGGCGGGGTATAAATCCCAATATAAATAAATAAATAAATAAATATTGTGAAATCCAATCTGTAACCTTATCAAGGGGAGTGGTGGAAACAGCCTCTTCCTTTCAAACAGGGGCTTCCACCTTGTGGAATAGCCTTCCTGAGAAGGAGAGGTAGGCATTGCCTTTTTAGAAGGGGCTGTGAGCCTGTGTTCCCTGCTATGGCTTTTAATAGGGTCTAAACTGCAGACAATTTCTTGGGGGGAAGCTCAGTGGGATTTTTTTAATTAGTAATGTTGCTATTGCATCATGGAAGATTTAAATTTAGAACTGTAAGTAATTCTCAGCCACAACAGAAAGGCGGGGTATATATTTTGTTTATTTATAAGATTTTTATTCTGCCACCCCCCCCCCCCTCCACAAGTGGACTCAGGGTAGGTCACAACGGAAGAAAAAAAAAGGTAAAAGGGTAAAGGTAGTCCCCTGTGCAAGCATCAGTCGTTTCCGACTCGGGTGACATTGCTTTCACATTTTCACAGCTGACTCTTTATGGGGTGGTTTGCCATTGCTTTCCCCAGTCAGCAAGCTGGGTACTCATTTTACTGACCTCGGAAAGATGGAAGGCTGAGTCAACCTGAACTGGCTACCTGAAACCAGCTTCCGCTGGGATCGAACTCAGGTCGTGAGCAGACTGCAGTACTGCAGCTTTACCACTCTGGGGCTTTTTCCAGAAGAAAACACAATGCAATACTTAAAAGCCCAACAGTTCATAAATTAAAACAGTTAAAACCATCTAATATAAAGCAGGCGGCAAAAATGTACTTGATTTCCACAGCCTCAAAGCTGGAGCCAATGGGCCAGTAAGATTTGATCAGACTCAACTGGGCCGCCTAAGAGTACTTCAGCATACTTCAGCATGAGAAGCCAATTCAGCTTGGACATCCACCACCTCATTCAAAGCCTGGCAGGACAGCTCCAATATATCTAACAGCGATGGGTGGCCCCCATCTTCGGGTACCTAAATTTGTGGATTGGAGGCCCAGGTTTGCAGGGAAAAAAATACATTAGGAGTTTAAATTCCCCCCAAATTAAACAACAACAACAACCCCCCCCCGCCGTCAGCACCAATGTTCCCTCTAAGCTGCAGAGACTTGTGAGCAAAAATTCTACTTTGCGAGCTCCTGGCATTAAAGTTGTGAGCTACTGCATCAATGAGTGTGCTCTGGGGTCATCCTTCCTGAGCTAGGACAAAAATGTGTGAGCTGGAGGCCAAAAATCTGTGAGCTAGCTCGCGCTAACTCAGCTTAGAGGGAATACTGGTCAACACCCACATTGTTAGAGATGGCAGGTACTGCTGGGAACTGCTCTGGGTCCAGCCACAGCACACAGCGTTCACTGGGAGCAGCTTCTGGCTTGGCAGAGGAAACAGAGGATGCTGGGAGCCACTCCAGGCACAAAGTAGTTCCCAGGCGCTGCTGCTGGGCTCAAAGGCAGGTGGTGGGGCTTGAAGCCAGGCTAGGCTCAGTGATGGGGGGGGGGGGGGAGATGGGATCCCCTGAATGAGTCTGGCAAACTCTCCACTTGTTTTAATTAAATAAACACAGAAACATTCATTTTACTCCCCCCGCCCTTTTATAGACACTGTGCGCATTCACAAAAGCATTGGAGCCAGTTTGGTGTAGTGGTTAAGAACTTGGGTTTGATTCCCCACTCCTCCACTTACAGCAGCTAGAATGGCCTTGGGTCAGCCATAGATCTTGCAGGAGTTGTCCTTGAAAGGGCAGCTGCTGTAAGAGCTCTCTCAGCCCCAACTACCTCACAGGGTGAGTGTTGTGGGGGAGGAAGATAAAGGAGACTGTGAGCTGCTCTGAGATTCGGAGTGGAGGGCAGGATATAAATCCAATATCAGTATCATCATTATTGCTTCTTTAGGTCCCAGCAACTGGATGTTCCTGATGGCAAGCAGAACGGAAACAGAGAAAACCAGGCTATCAGAAAATTCCACCAGTACACAAAACTGACAAGTGCGTTTTTGAGAGTGCAACTGAAACAGTTACTGCAATGGACCAGGTGTTTTTCTTTGCACATATTAAGAAAAAATGTCACTGAGTGGTAATGGAAAAGAGGCTGTATCCGCTGGTACACAGATCTCAGGTTTTTCGAGGCACAGCTCCAGTTCTTTAGAATGGGCTATGGGGGGTGGGGTGGGGGGTTAAGGCAAAAAGTTTAGGAAAGTTTTTTTTTAAGCTTTTTGCCTGGGGCCTAAAAGACTACAGATGTAGTGCCAGAGAGCTTCTATCAGGAGTTCCACATCACATGCTTACCCACCAGTGGCCCAGTGGTAGAGCATCTGCTTGGTAAGCAGAAGGTCCCAGGTTCAATCCCTGGCATCTCCAAAAAAGGGTCCAGGCAAAGAGGTGTGGAAAACCTCAGCTTGAGACCCTGGAGAGCCGCTGCCAGTCTGAGTAGACAATACTGACTTTGATGGACCGAGGGTCTGATTCAGTATAAGGCAGCTTCATATGTCCACCTTGCTTCTGACAGTGGGAATATAAGATGCAGAGGCTCTTATGTCTATGCGGCTTTATGACTTGCTGCCAATGGCCTGGCTCATGGTTTTGATCTACGTAATTAGATAATTCTGTAATTATGATATTGTTTAGCTTGGATGCGGTTTATTTAATCTTGCTGCAAAGTTTTTAATGTTGTAAGCTGCCCTGAGCTTAGTTGTGGGATGGGGTGGGGTATAAATTGAAAAATTAAATTAAATTAAATTAAGCTTAGTGGGCAAGCAAGCAGGCTCATAAAACAGAAGACAATTCTTCATGGTCCTGTGCCATTTAAAGCTTTATAGATACAAGCTCACGTTTTGAATGGCACTGTTACGTTCAAAGCCAAGCCCGGAGCTGTTGCTCTTGTAGCCTGTTGCCACACTCTACCCAAGATTTCCAGGATACACAAATACAGTAACAAGAAGCCCAAGTACAGGTACAGAGGCAAGGCCTACAAACCAGTCCAGAGTCAGAGATCAAAGGTCCAGTCCAAGGGTCAGGAAGAAGAAAGAAGATATTGGATTTATATCCTGCCCTATACGCTGAATCTCAGAGTCTCAGAGCGGTCACAGTCTCCTCTACCTTCCCCCGCCAAACACAACAGACGCCCTGTTGAGGTGGGTGGGCTGAGAGAGCTCTCACAACAGCTGCCCTTTCAAGGACAACTCCTATGAGAGCTATGGCTGACCCAAGGCCATTGCAGCAGGTGCAAGTGGAGGAGTGGGGAATCGAATCCGGTTCTCCCAGATAAGAATCTGTGCACTTAACCACTGGCGGCCAAGGGTTCTGTTCCCAGGCTTGGGAGCAGGTGCAAGATACAGGGTCTGGATCCCAGCCTACAGGAGCACAGGTTACCAAAGACAAGTACACAGCAGCAATTCAGCACTCTGTTTGCAAGACAAATCAGCTTCACAAACGTGTGACAAGCAAGATTACTCCTTGCTCAGGTGTTCCTTTTATCTGCGCCCTTGGAGGTCCTTGTTCGCCTTCCTTCAGGGGCGGGTCTCTCCTGTTTTCCTACCAGCCTGTCATTCCTCATTCTGACATTCTACCCCATTAAATTAAATGCCCCGTGGCGCAAAGTGGTAAAGCTGCAGTACTGCAGTCCGAGCTCTCTGCTCACGACCTGAGTTCAGCCCCGGCAGAAGCTGAATTCAGGAAGCTGGCTCAACGTCGATTCAGCCTTCCATTCTTCTGAGGTCGGTAAAATGAGGGCCCAGCTTGCTGGGGGGGGAAGTGTAGATGACTGGGGAAGGCAATGGCAAACCACCCTGTTCAAAAAGTCTGCCGTGAAAATGTCGTGATGCGACGTCACCCCAGAGTCGGAAACGACTGGTGCTTGCACAGGGGGACAACCTTCACCTTTTACTCAGATTCCCCCCCCCCCAAAAAAAAAAATCTCCAGGCATTCCCTGACATGGAGCTGGCAA
Organism: Heteronotia binoei; assembly: GCF_032191835.1. Lineage (NCBI taxonomy): Eukaryota > Metazoa > Chordata > Lepidosauria > Squamata > Gekkonidae > Heteronotia > Heteronotia binoei. The sequence continues at coordinate 112,495,279 of NC_083229.1, read as the reverse complement.
CCCCCCCCCCCCCAGTATGAAAAAGCACCCGTTCCTCGAAATTTACTTTTTAAAAAACCCAAGCCTGCAGTGCCTAGCTGAAGCCAAAGGTACCTGGCCCCAATGTTCCCTCTAAACTGTAGAGTCTTGTGAGCAGAAATCCTACTTTGTGAGCTACTCGCATTAAAGTTGTGAGTTTACTAGCCTTGAAGTTGCGAGCGACTGCATAAATCAGTTTGCTTTGGGGGCATTTTTCAAGACAAAAACGTGTGAGCCAGCGGCTAAAATACTATGACCTAGCTCACACTAACTCAGCTTAGAGGGAACACTGCCGGGCCCTCCCTTCTTCTTATCAGGCAAAGCTCACGTCTGGGGGTGGCTTTCATCTGTCATCTCCCACGAGGTTTGCCAAGGAAGTGAACTGCGCCGGGGAAAGGCAGAGCAACCAGGCTTGGGGAAAACCGGTTCACTCGGCCCGGGCCACCCGAGCCGCGCTGCAGTTATGCAAAACCCGCCACTCCCCGCAACCCTATAAAGCACCCAACCTTGCCGTCGCCGGGCCACTAATCTCCAGCTAATCTCGGGGCCAGCGTCGCAGCGCGCAGAAGGCGGCCCGGGTCCGGGAGCGCCGCGCGAAAGCCGAGGGGGAGGGAATAAAGGCGAAGGCCGCTCGGCGGCGCGGTCGCTCCAGGGCGGCGCCGGTTCCATGCCCGCGGCTCCGCTAGGGGCAAAGGCGGCGGCTCCGCGCGGGCAGCTTGCAGGGCACCGCCGGGGGAGAGGCGCGTGACGGCGAGCGCCAGCCATGCAGCCCTCGGGCGCCTTGTGGTGGCACGGCCTGGCTTTCGCCTGGTTCGCCTACGTCGCCGCCACCGCCTCCCGCATCGGCAAGAACGACGGCGCGCCTCCGGAACTCGATGCCCATGGCGGGCCCTGGAAGTTCCTCACCTTTCTCAACCTGGTAAGCAGCAGCAGCAACTCGGGGAGTCGTGCGGCCAGGGGCGTCGCGGTGCCCAAGAATGCAAGGGGCGGGGAGGGGCGGCTTTCTCCCGGGGAAGAGCGGGGATCTGTGGCTGGGAGCGGGAGGAACAACCCACAGCCCCCCCCCCCCCCACTCAGGCAGGCGGCTGCCCCGGAGCTGCAAGGCGGCTTCCGAATGTCTGGCGAGAAAGAAGCCGAGGGGGGAAGCAGAGGGCGCGTGCGCGCCAAAGAGCGAGAGAACGCCCCCAGCAGCAGAAGGGGGGGCTGGGCTCCCGTAGAGATCAGCGAGAAAAGACTTTAGGGCTAACTCTGCCCAATTTCCCGCTAGATCTTTAATCCTGGTTTAGCCCTGGCCCTAAACTGACATTCTGCACTAGAATCATAGAGTCGGTTTCTCTGATTCTAGGATAGAAGGTCAGACCAGTTTTGCACTAGAGCTTTCACCCTGCTTTAACTTTGTCCCCAAACGGACATTCTACACTAGAATCAGAGAAACCAACTTTAGGACTGTATGATTCTATGGTTTTAGTGTAAAATGTCAGCTTGGGGACAGAGTTAAACCAGGTTTAAAAGTCTAGTGTGAAACCGGTCTCAGTTTGGGGACAGGGCTAAACCAGAATTAAAGGTCTAGCGCGAAATTGGTCTGTCTCATTTTCCGAAAGCGATCAAATAAAGCAATCTAGTCGGTTGGCGAACTTTAGCACTGTCTGGTTTATTGCTTACATGCATGTTGGGTAGGATAGAAAGCTTTGTGAAGAGCCACTGTGCAAAGGGAAGTAACCCTCTGAAGAAACTAGGGCTAACTCTGTCTTATCTTCTGAAAGCGATCTAATAAACTAGTCGGTTGGCGAACTTTAGCACGGTCTGGTTGATTGCTTACATGCGCGTTAGGATAGCTTTGTTAAGAGACCCGCTGTGCAACTGCTCGCTGTGCAAAGGGAAGGAACCTGATCTGGAAGCGCTCAAATCAAACTGCTTGACGTCTGCCCTCTGAAACTACCCACAGTGGTATCCCAAGAAGTGTGCGTGCGCACGGAAACTTATCCCCCGAAAAAAACGTTTGTTGCTCTTAAAAAGTGCCACTGGACTCAGACTTTGTTCTGCCCAGGGCACTGTTTCCCAACCTATGGGCCCCTGCCCCAAAGCTAGTTGTGAAGCCTTTGGAAGTGGGCCCCTAGGAATTTACAGTTTTACTAAATTTTGCATGTCCTTTTTTTCTTTTCTTTTCAAGTGGGTTCCCATCAGTGTTTTCCTCGAAGCTGAGTTAGTGTGAGCTAGCTCACATTTTTTTAGCCTCTGGCTCACACATTTTTGTCTTAGCTCAGGAAAAATAGCCCCAGAGCACACTAATATAGGCAGTAGCTCACAACTTTAATGCCAGCAGCTCACAAAGTAGAATTTTGCTTGCAAAACTCCACAGCTTAGAGAGATCATTGGAATTTGGACTTGTGGATTGCTGTACCAAAAAGTCTGGGAACTGCTGGCCTATAGAATACATTCAACTGCTTTTTTTTGTGATGGTGGTGGGAGCTCAGTCTTCAAGGGTGTTAGCATGATACGGTTATTTTGCAACTAAAAGCTTTCTTTCATGAGACAAGGGATTTTTTTTGAGCAGGAACGCAGTCCCGGCTGGCTTGGCATCAGGGGGTGTAGTCTAATATGCAAATGAATTCCTGCTGGGCTTTTTCTACAAGAAAGCCCGATGCGAAACCATGGTGATGTCAGGGGGTGTGGCCTAATATGCAAACGAGTTACTGCTATGCTATAGCATTGTTTCTGCTACTTCAGACTGAAGTTTTCTTTCAGCTTAAGGAGACTTCTTCCAATTTAACTGACTTTTCCTGCACTGGAAGAGCTACTTAATTGGAAGACGTCTCCTTGTGTGTGTATAAAGTGCTGTCAAGTTGCAGTCAACTTATGGCCACTCCGTAGGTTTTCCAACTCACAAGATGAACAAAGGTGGTTTGACATTTACCGCCTCTGCATGATGACCTGGACATTCTTGGTGGTCTCCCACCCAGGTACTCACCTGGGCCAACCCCCCTTAGCTTCTGAGATCTGACAAGCAGGGCTTTTTTTTGAACAGGAACGCACAGGAACGCAGTTCCGGCTGGCGTGACATTGGTGTATGTCAGGGGTGGCCAATGGTAGCTCTCCAGATGTTTTTGCCTACAACTCCCATCAGCCCCAGCCATTGGCCATGCTGGCTGGGACTGATGGGAGTTGTAGGCAAAAAACATTTGGAGAGCTACCATCGGCCACCCCTGATTTGGCCTAATATGCAAACGAGTTCCTGCTGGGCTTTTTTGTAGAAAAAATAATGGTGTGAAATAATGGTGCCATCAAGGGAGTGTGGCCTAATATGCAAATGAGTTCCTGCTGGGCCTTTTCTTTTAAAAAGCCGTGTGAGATGATGGTGACATCAAGGGGTGTTGCCTAATATGCAAATGAGTTCCGGCTGGGCCTTTTCTCTTGAAAAAGACCTGTGTGGAATAATGGTGGCATCAATGGGTGTGGCCTAATATGCAAATGAGTTCCCGCTGAGTTTTTCCCCCTGCAAAAAAGCCCCGCGTGGAATAATGGTGACATCAATGGGTGTGGCCTAATATGCAAATGAGTTCCTGCTGACCTTTTTCTATAAAAAAGCCGTGTGTGAAATAATGGTGATATCAAGGGGATGTGACCTAATATGCAAATGAGTTCCTGCTGGGCTTTTTCTACAGAAAAAAGCCCTGCTGACAAGACTGGTCTACGCTTGGCCATCCAGGTCAAGGCAAGACTCTTTATCCCTGAGGAACTAATTTCATCCTAATGTAGAATGCATACCAATGGGAAAAATGTATGTATTTAAGTGAGTTTTATAATCTTTGCACATTAGATCTAAGTAGGGCTCTTTTTCTAGCGGGAGCTCCTCTGCGTATTAGGCCATACCCCCTGATGTAGCCAATCATCCTGGAGCTTACAGTAGGCCCTGTACTCTCTAAGCTCTTGAAGAATTGGCTACATCAGGGGTGTGTGGCCTAATATGCTGAGGAGCGCCTGCTAAAAAAAGAGCCCTGGGTCTAAGCAAAGCTACCTATTCTCCCCAATGTGTATTTTAGTCAATTAAACCAGGCAGTGTTAAAGTTTGCCATCCAAACTAATTTATTTAAACACTTTCAGTAAATAAGATAGATTTAGCCAGCAACCGTTTCCCATGTGCTGATTCATGGTTTGCCCCGAAAACGGCTCCCTAAAGTGCAAGAAGGGAGTTCACTGAGGCATATACAACTGAAACTGGATGAAGATGTGCTCATTACTTGTAATTAATTTAGGTTTTGCAGGCTACTTTGTTTGGTGTCTCCTTGCTGGGTGATGTGTTTGTGTTAATGAAGAAACGGAGAATTGCAAAGTTCGTGCTTCCCTTCAGAGACTTGCTCTTCGGATCCCTGGGTTTTCCTGCGTCTGTGGTAAGTTACAAGTAAACTGTCATCCTGACCACAGCGTGACCAGTATTTGCTGTAACGATTACAAAATGTTTATTTTTAGCCAGTGTTGATGGTTTAAGTAACATTAGGAAATAGTGTTGTAATTTAGGCTTTGTGGTGTAGTGGTTAAGAGCGGTGGACTATAACCCGGAAAACTGGGTTTGATTCCCCCCCTCCTCCTCCTCATGAAGCCAGCTGGGTGACCTCGGGCCAGCCACAGTCCTCTCAGAACTCTCCCGGCCCCATTTACCTCACAAAAGGACCTGTTGTGGAGAGAGGAAGGGAATATGATTGTAAGCCACTTTGGGGCTCCTTAAGGTAGAGAAAAGTGGGGTATCGAAATTTCTTCTTCTGCATTTGTATGTCAAGAAAGGTGACAAGCAGGGCTTTTTCTGAGCAGGAACGCACAGAAATGCAGTTCTGGCTGGCTTGGCATCAGGGGATGTGGCCTAATATTCAAATAGCCTTTTTCTAGAAAAAAGCCCCATGTGAAACAATGGTGATGTCAGAGGGTGTGGCCTAATATGAAAATGAGTTTTTGCTGGGTTTTTTCTATATAAAAAAGGCCCTGGTGACAAGAATGAGTAATTGCTTGTGCTCGCACATGAACATAGTTACCATGTAATTATTATTCTGATTACAAGCTGCTTCGCATGTTAAAACATGCAGCGCATCAGAGATATGAATGTATCTGCTTTCTCTTGCGTGCTATCACAGCCATAAAGAGAATTTATGTACACTCTCCTGCACTCATATCTGAAAATGTGCATTCAGCAGAAATGCACTTCTCTGACATGGGGCAGAAAGCAACTGTACTTATCCATCCAGTTCTTTCAATGAGGTGCAGAAATCAATGTTCCCTCTAAGCTGCAGAATCTTGTGAGCAAAAATTCTACTTTGTGAGCTACTGGCCTTAAAGTTGTGAGCAACTGCATAAATTATTGTGCTCTGGGGCTATTTTTCCCGAGCTAAGACAAAAATGTGTGAGGTGGAGGCTTAAAATCTGTGAGCTAGCTCACGCTAACTCAGCTTAGAGGGAACACTGGTGCAGATCCTGAAATGCTAGAAGAACCAACCCTTTTAAGTCAGCTTTGGGGCTAAAGGATTTACCCATAGCATTCTGGAAGTAGCTGCTGAACAAATAAAGTTGCTGAAGATGTATACGTTCCAACTGTTAAGCTTTGGCACTGGGCAGCGCTTCCCAGACGTTGTGGAATATGCTTGCAACGCAGTGGAGTTTCTTTCAATCTAATTTATTCGTGTTGCACTTTCATTTTCGCTATTGGAATAAGTGTTTGGTCTGAAAAGAAAACCCTACAGGGTCCCACCACTCGTGTTCTGAGCAGGCACTTGGGAGGGCCTCCATTCCCCATTTTGAAGCCCAAGAAAGGACCATCCTAAACATCTACAAGGCACTTTTGTGTGCTAGAAGTCTGCCTTTGCACTAACTTTTACTAACTAACACTAACCAAGGCATCACAAAATAGTGATCACAAGCTTCACCTGAGTGGATATTAAGAATCACACACTACCCTCCCCACAAAAAAGGTGACCCCATCTTTCATTGTTTCCAAAGGAATAAAGTCAAACCAGAGAATCTCTGCAATAGAAACAAGAATCATAGAGTTGGAAGGGACCTCCAGGGTCATCTAGTCCAAGAAGCAGAACCAGTGCAGCTTACAGAGTACCCAGTTCAGTACTCGGGAGCCACATGTGCCTCTTGCACACATATTGTGTATCTCTTGAAGCCCCCACTGCTCCATCAGCTGGCTTGGAGAAAACATTTGTCTCTTTAAATCATTTTGCCAAGCCAGCCAGCAGCTTGGAGAATGCACCTAAAATTAAAGTTGCTTTCTTTCCACCTCTCCCTCCCTACCTCCCTCATCTTCCTGCCTGCCTGCCTGCTCTCAAACATCTGACATGCATGTCTTGCGGCTCTCAAATATATGACATGTGGCTTTTATGTTAAGCGAGTTTGGCCACGCTTGACGTAGCATAATATTAACAAAGGTTTGCTATATTACTCTTAAATACATTGTTACCAAGAAGGACAGGGGTGAGAAGGTCTTGCAGCACCCTAACTACTGCTTTGCAAGATCTGGCTGAGCTGGATGCAAGGAAAGGGAAAGGGAAAGGGAGAGAGAAAGGTTGGACTATTGGAGAAAATGACTCGCAGGCTGGCAATTACTGCAGTAACTGTCAGTACAATCTGTTAAGGAAGTTTGCTTAGAGGAGGGAAGCTTAGCAGATCCTAAGCGCTTTTGGCTATGCTCAGACTTACCTGTGCCCCTAGTGGCTGCAGCTAGAACTGCATTTTAAAAGTAAAAGGGAAGACCTTTGGCTAGAGGCAGAGGACAACACTGGCTTCAAGGGCCTCCTTCAAAGGCCTTCCTTAAGGTGTGCCTGGGCCCCCTTGGTACACCACCGGAATGCTTTGCTCAGTGATGAATTCGAAGCAATCAGGTATGTCATTGCTTATTTATCAGAACTATTTGCAAAAGTCAGATAAACGGATTGGCAGTTTCAAGTCAATCTTATTAAGGCCAAATCGATCACCTCTACGTTTACTTCGAAGTTAACTCTATTCAAACACAATGCATGTGGCCATCGATCTCGTCAGATCTGGCAAGTACTGGGATGGAGGAGCTCCTCGAAATACCAGCAGTCGGGAGGCGGAGGCAGGCTTTATTCAGCGGCCTCCCTGAAGATCCTCCAGGCCCCCAATAGGGGTCAGTCACCAGAGGTCGCCATGACTTCCGGGTGTAAACACACATGCACATATAAAATTAATATATATATATGGGGAAGGGGGTCGTGAGCTATGCCAATTCCTGAGCTTATCTGAAATAGAAAAGTGGGGTAGAAGATGATGCAAGTCAGGGACATAGCCAGGATTTTAAAAGTCGGGGCTTTTTTAAAAGCCAGGGGGCACCCTTTTCCATCCACTGCAGGGCTTGCTGCTTCTCAGAAGGGGCAGGGGCAAAAGCTGGAGGATTTGAAAGTGGCCGGGTTTAGGCTGCCAACCCTAAAAGTTTGGAGTCAAGACGAGACTGCACCTTGCATGCAAGCAGGGGAGTTTCCCTCCACCTCCATCCATTCCCGCCCCCCTCCCCAGCCCATTCCACACAGCTTCCTTCGCCTCCTGCTCCTCCACTTACCCTCCTCCCCACCTGCTGCGTTTGCTTCTACAGTGCACTCTACCCTGCTAAGCTCTCCCAGCTCCAGCTGCTGCTGCTGACTCTTTGCCCGTTCAGCCATGGCAAAAAAAGAAAAAACAGGATGTGTCCCAAAGGGTCCCCTGGAAGAAGAAGACTGCAGATTTATACTCCGCCCTTCTCTCTGAATCAGAGACTCAGAGCGACTCACCATCTCCTATATCTTTTCCGCCCACAACAGACACCCTGTGAGGTGGGTGGGGCTGAGAGAGCTCTCCCAGAAGCTGCCCTTTCAAGGACAACTCTTGCGAGAGCTATGGCTGACCCAAGGCCATCCCAGCAGCTGCAAGTGGAAGGGTGGGTCGTCAAACCCGGTTCTCCCAGATAAGAGTCCACACACTTAACCACTGCACCAAACTGGCTCTCAGTGCCCCCACAGGCCCTTTGTGGCTACAGGCCTGCTGCAAGTTTTTAATGGCCATTTGGTTACGCTGCCTGAAGACAGATCTGAACAACTTGAGGATCTTCTTTCAGTGGAAATTCCAAATTGGGTGCTAAATCCATTTTCAGATACTGAGGAATTTGGGGTATTGGATGAAGAACGAACGAAGCTACAAAATGACACTGAGCTGAAGCTAAAGTTTAGCAAATTGTACTGAGAGTTTTGATTACAGAAGGAAATCTCTGAGTTTATGGAACCGAGGGATGGTGAGTTTGGGAGCCGCTGATCTAGAGCCATAATCCCCATTTGCCCATGGAAAAAGGCCTGCCTTATGTTTATTCCGCAGTATCCCATTCAGTGCATTTCCCACTTCTCTCTGCAATTTTGCTTGTCTCTTTTACTATCAAATGAATTACTGCGATCTCTCTGCTAAGGGTGACTGTTAGGTAAGTCCATCAGCCTTGCAAAAATGTCTTTTAAATTTTTTTTTTGTTTCAGTTTGTGTTCACATTCTTTTGGATGTTATACTTTTATGACCGGCAGCTGGTTTATCCCAAGTACCTTGACGCAGTCATCCCTGTGTGGCTGAATCATGCTATGGTGAGTAGAATCCTTTGCAATAAATGTTCCATGCAAGCGTGATTTTTCACAAATTGAAGAGAACGCTGTCCGGTCAATTAAGTACTTTCCCATCCCACTGATTTCAGTGGGAGCCTTCCCACTGAACTTAACAAGAAGTTGGCTTCGTTTTGGCTGGATTGTGGCCAGCCATCGCAGATCTCCTTTTGTTGCTTGCTGTTTTACTTGTTACTTCTTTAAGCATTCGCAGAACTGTTTGTAGAGACTGGGCTGCGTGAATTGGCCAAAGACGCCTTAAAGCGCACAGGGAAACGTCAGTGAATTATTGCCAGCCAAGTTTTAGTCAGTGGAAAGATGTGAAGTCATTAAATGGGGAGGTGGAGAGAAAAAACTTTCTAGGTTACTGCAGTGCAGACAAAAAAGAATGGAAACTTCTGTCGCTGTAAACAGAACGTTATACAATACAGAAGGGCCTGGGGATAACAAACGGATGCGTAACCCCTTTTTGAAATTAGTGAAAGTAGCTGAAGGTACGTCGAAGCAGGTCTACTGATTTGTGAATGTGTCATGAGGCATCAAAGGGAAGTGCTGGAGGATTGCTTTCGTGTTTCTATATTGTAGGGTTGCCAATTCCCAGATGGAAGCAGGGGATCCCCCAGTTTGGAGACCCTCCCCCTGCTTCAGGGTCATCAGAAAGCCGTGGTGGTGGAAATGTCTGCTGGGAACTCCATGATTCCTTATGGCGACCGATTCCCGTAGGGTATAATGGAGAATTGATCCGCAGGTTTCTGGGGCTCTGAGAGGGCTGTTTTTTGAGTTAGAGGAAACAAATTTTCAGCATAGCATACGATGCCTCTCCTTAAAATACCTTCCAAGTTTCAAAAGGATTGGACTAGGAGGTCCAATTCTATGAGCCCCAAAAGAAGGTGCCCCTAGTTCTAAGGGAGGGAAGGCATTTAAAAGGTGTGCAGTGTGATGGCCAGAACTCCCTTTGGAGTTCAGTTTTGCTTGTCACAACCTTGGTCCTGGCTCTACCCCAAAGTCTCTTGGCTCCACCCCCCCAAAGTCCCCAGATATTTCTTGAATTCATCCTGGCAACCCTACTGTACTGTCCTATACTGTTTGAAACTTCATTTTGAATTGCTTTCATTTGAAACAAGGAACATGTCAAAGCCACGGATACTTCCAGCCTTGCAGGAACTGTGAGTGTGTATGAAATGAATGACACCTCCTCTTGGGGATAGGTGGGAAGACAAGTTCGGGGCGAGACTGAGTCATAAGAGCCAGGATGAATGAAATAATCCCTCAGCCTAGATTCACTCATCATTCTGTGCACATCACAACATTGTACTGCTGGATCCAGCGCTGGACTGTGCTACAAAAATATCCTCTGTGCCATGAGAATTCCCACCAAGAAAACCTATTTGGCAGCTCTGCACAATCACTGCGCTTTCCCTCACGTTTTTTGCCTTGTGCTCTATGAAGCATTTACAGTCTGTCGTCCATCCTCACAACAACCCCGTGGAGCAGGTTAGACTGAAAGTGACTGACCCAAGGACACGCACTGAGCTTCTGTGGCAGAGTAGAGATTCAAACTTGGGGCTTTGCAGTCCTAATCCCTTGTACTCCACCGGCTGAAACATATCATAGACAAAAATTAGACATGCTGAGAGCAGGGTTTCCCAAACTTTCCTCCCCCGTGGCTTGGTTATTTTTACACTGCTCCTTCCTGACCCACTAACATTTGGGGGCGGAGCCAGGAGACTTTGGGGGTGGAGCCAGGAGACAGGAAATGATGTCTCCCCACCTGGCGGGGAGAGGGCAAATGCAGAAGATCTACCCCCCCCCCCCGCCATTTAAACACCCCACTTGGGTGTTTAAATGGGAAGGGAGGTCTGGGAACTGCCTTTACCATCTTCCCACCTTGCGGGGAGACTGCAAAGGCAGGTGATTTGCCTCTCCCCACATTTAAACACCCCATTGGGTGTTTAAATGGTGAGGGGAGCCCAGGAGCTTCCTTTGCCATCTCCCCGCGACTCGGTATTGAAAGGTCTGTGGCCCAGGGCTGGGTCACAACCCTGCAAATGGGAAACACTGGCTTAGAGCACTCTTCAGTCTACGCCTTATATTTAACACATGGGTACTTGCAGCCGTACTGCAGCTCTGAGTTCCCTTTGAGTAGGGTTTTTTTTTCTTGGTAGCAAAAGCCCAGCAGGAACTAGTTTGCATATTAGGCCACACCCCCTGATGGCAAGCCAGCTGGAACTGTGTTCCTGTGCGTTCCTGCTCAAAAAAAGCCCTGCCTCTGAGAATGTAGTTCTAAAGCTTCTCAGTGGCCTGTTTCAGATCAGGAATGTGACATAACTGGGAAAGATCCAGCCTTCCCTCCCCCTTCCACTTTCCCAACCTGAAATGTCTCATGGGGGGCATTATTTGCACTGTAGGCAGCCCCCAGGGTTGTTTTGGGTCTGGAAAATACTGCAAAGTTAAGAACATAAGAGAAGCCATGTTAGGTCAGGCCAGTGGCCCATCTTGTGGCCTATAGGAGGTTCAGCAGCAGGGCAGGAACTCTGGAAGCCCTCCCACTGTTGCCCCCCAAGCACCAAAAATACAGAGCATCACTGCTTCAGATGGAGTGTTCCATCTATATGTTGTGGCTAAATAGCCACTGGTGGACCTCTAGATTGAGGGAGGCTGGAGCCCCTGATCCATGTAGTCTTGATCCAAGTTGGGCCGCTGTGGTGTGTTAGAATAGAGTTCCCACAGATAACTCATCATGAGTCCCCATGGCAAACATGTGGTAGAACTGATGTGTGAGCTTGGGCCTAAGAAGAAGAAGAGTTGGATTTATACTCCATCCTTCACTCAGAGTCTCAGTGCAGCTTACAATCTTCTTCCCTTCCTCTCCCCAGAACAGACACCCTGTGAGGTAGGTGGGCCTGAGAGAGCTCTCAGAGAACTGCTTTTGAAAGAATAGCTCTGTGAGAACTGTGGCTGACCCAAGATCACCCAGCAGCTGCATGAAGAGGAGTGCAGAATCAAACCCGCTTCTCCCACTTAACTGCTACACCAAATTGGCTCTTATGCTCCCTCACCTAGGTAGGTAGCTGCGTTGGTCTGAAGCAATAGCGTAAAGTTAGAGTCCAGCAGCATCTTTAAGACCAACAAAACTTTATTCAACGTACGTGTGCACACACACACTTCTTCAGATACAACGAAATGGAAGAAAAACATTCATGTCCCACCCTGTCTATAAATTTGAATCTTTTTCTTCCATTTCGTAGTATCTGAAGAAGTGTGCTTGCCCACGAAACTCATACCTTGAATAAAACTTTGTTGGCCTTAAAGGCACCACTGGACTCTAACTTTATTCCCTCACCCAGCCAGAGAACTCAATCTTTGTTGTAGTCAGTCTCAGCTGAATCAGCTTTAGCCACCTCACCACAGCCTCCAAACCCTCGACCACGTTTCCTGGGGCAGTGTCCATCAGCATACTGATGGTGAGGGGGGGGGGGATGTTAAATCACATTGGGGAGAGGATAGCTCTCTGAGGGGTATGGAGAGGAAACCTTCTCTCCCAACACCACTCTAGAACTCCCTGATCTCTTCCTCTAGTGGTCGATTTGATATTACATCCCTGTATGTCCGGCATAAAAAGCTACACGCTAAATCTACAGGGAAATATCCCAGTCATACCATGATGTAATATCAAATCGACCACTAGAGGTAGCAAACGTGAGGAAAAGAGGGGGAAAAACCCTCAAGGCAATAGGGACATCCAAATGATGAAAATGAGAATGTGGAAGAGCCTTTCATCAGATGGCATTTTTAACCGGGGGGGGGGGGGGAGAAAAATGGGATGTGCCAAGTCATGATCTTAAGCTTTGTCTTGTGAGTATCCTTGAGTGGAATGCTAGCCATGCAGATTTAGCAAATTGGTGGCATCTGAGAAGGAGAAGCAAAACGAGGAGGCATCCTGCTGAAGATACTAAAACCAGCAGTTCTTCAAGTGGCTCTCTGGTCAGAGGCAGAGCACACAGGGTCCTTAAAAGGCTGAGGTCACTGTATAAAGAATGCTAGAGATCAGTTTTAGATGGTGCCAGGGCTCTTTTTGTAGCATTTGCCTATTAGGCCACACACCCCTAGCCAGTCCTCCAAGAGCGTACAGGGCTTTTAGTACAAGCCTACTGTAAGCTCCAGGAGGATTGGCCACATCAGTGGGGTGTAGCCTAATATGCAAAGGAGATCCTACTACAAAAAAAGCGTTGGATGGTGCACAACATAAAAAGTCCATGGGCACCAGACTGGGTAGAATGATCCAATGTTCATTCAGAGAGGGGCTTTTTATACATTTTTGCTTAAAAAACAGCAAGTATACTTTTTTGCTAAGAATAGCGAATATACACTTTTGCTAAAAAAAAAAAATAGCATGAAACCTTTTGTGCTCAGTATCCTGCCATCCCTGTTAAGGCAGTAGACTAATAAGCTGTCTTCTAAAAGCAAAGCTTTTAATTAAACAGCAACGATAAATACCGTAAATCAAACAAAGGGCTAATAGTGCAAAACTCAAAGAGAAAAAAGGCCTCCTTGTGAAGTCAGAGTAAAATTCCTCATGTGTTTGGCCTACTGAAAGGCAGTTGACTACATAGGATGACTGTTCTGATCAGCAACAGGAGTTTGTTTGGGGCGGGGGGGAACCCTGAGAATGAGCTGCTTTCCTTCCCCTTCTGTTTTCCCTTTTGTTTTCCTTTGTCAGTTTTACTTATTGCAAGTGAAACTGAAAAGAAAACTGTTAATGGAAAATACAAGAATGAGTCACACAGTTCCCAGCCCTTTTTTTGCCAACCGAGTTTGGTGTCAATCCAGGCCTGATTATTAAGATTTGCTTTTTTAAAACACTAATTTTTAAAATTTGCTTAAAGCGCCAAGCTTGCCTTTTATTTGAATGAATGCTAGATTAAACAATACACTGTAGTGGAAACAGTTTAATTGCCCTCTAACGGCTCACGGTGTGTGGTACGACTGCAGCCATTTTAGAAACAGCTATGAGCAGGGACCGTTTTCCTGAGGAGAAAACGAAATGCATTTAAAGGGCTTTCAGCTAGTTTTAAATTGTGGTATATGGTCCATTACTAATGATTTCACTACAGTCCACTTTCCATTGTCTAGCAAAAAAAAAAGAAGGGGAATTCATTTGGAGAGCTAATTGAAAGCCATTGGCAAACGGGAAGCTTTTGCAATGAGTGGTCAGCCATGCAACACTTGGATATTTTGCTTTATCAACATGAATCACCACTAACTCATTTATTCTCGCGAAGTGCATTGTTCTCACACTATTAGTTGCTATGAATGGGAAACGTGGAAGCATAGGCAGGCTTAAGCAAGATGCCTAAGATTAGGGTTCCCAGACCCCACTTGGGGGCAGGGGATCCCCCAGTTTGGAGGCCCTCCCCCCACTTCAGATTTATCAAAAAGTGTGTGTGTGGGGAGAAAATGTCTACTGAGCACTCGATTATTCTCTATGGAGACCAATTCTCATAGGGTATAATGGAGAATTGATCCATTGGTATCTGAGCTTGGAGGAGGGCTGTTTTTTGAGGTACCCATGTCATATTTTCAGCATAGCATCTGGTGTGTCTCCTCAAAATACCCTCCCCCCAAGTTTCAAAAAGATTGGACCAGGGGGTCCAATTCTATGAACCCCAAAAGAAGGTGCCCTATCCTTTGTTATTCCAAATAGAGGAAAGGCATTTAAAAGAAGCATGGTCCCTTTAAGTGTGATGGCCAGAACTTCCTTTGGAGTTCAATTGCGCTTGCTTCTGGTTTCACCCCCAAAGTCCCCATATATTTATTGAGCCGGACCTCGCAACCCTGTCTGAAATCGTTGGCTGGCCTGGCTCGATCACTTCAGGACCTGTGGTAAAAAAAACCCCTTTCATTTCATAGCTAATGTATACAAGCATCTCAGAAGCAATGCAGCTGCCAGATCAAAGGGAATCTAAGGGTGCAGTACTTTCTCCTATTCTCTATCGAAGTAATACATACTGGAAAGGCCAGTATAATCTGTTGCAACAAGACAGAACAAAACAGAAGTGTCTGCCTTTGCTTCAATAGCAATCATTCCTGATACTGCCATGAGAGTGTGAGGGGGAAAGCACCACCCCACCCCACTTACTGTAGTTTTTTTGTAGAAAAAGCCCTCTATGAAACAATGGTGACATCAGGGGGTGTGGTCTAATATGCAAATGAGTTCCTGCTGAGCTTTCTCTACAAAAAAAAGCCCAGGCAAAAAGAAAATGTGTAGTATACCATTCAACATCTATCTTTTTTTTTTTTCTTTTGGCCTTCATTTCCCATCTAAGTAAGGTTGCCAGGTCTGTGTTGGAAAAAACCTGGAGACTTTGGGGACAGATCCGGGAGAGGGTGGGGTTTGGGGAGAGGAGGGGCCTCTGCATGGTACAATATCCTTCAAAGCAGCCATTTTCTCCAGGGGAGCTGATCTCTTCCAGCTGGAGATCGTTTGTAAAAGCGGGAGATCTCCAGGCGCCACCTGAAGGCTGGCAACCCTACATCTAAGAGAAAACAAACCCAAACAATCTTACCCTAGAAATGGGAACCTATCATCTTAGCCTGTAGCGCAACAAACACATTCAGCCAGTTTCTGAGCTGTTTCTGGGCTTCCATGAACTTCCCCATCTGTTTACCATCAGCCAGCCCAGTGCTGGTGCAGAAATACCGGGCAGGAGACGTTGACAAGTTTTTGTAAATGATTTCATAGGAGCAGCAAGCAGGGACTTCACCATGACTACAGTTCCATGTGACACATTGTCTCTTCCTTTCCAGCACTCTTCAATATTTCCATTTGCCTTGATAGAACTCTGCTTTATTCCTCATCGTTATCCATCGAAGGAGAAAAGACTGGGTTTGTTAGGAATTGGCTGCTTGGCCTATATCTCTTGGTAAGCGTTTTCTTTAAACAGAACAAATCTTTATCACATGTTCCTTTGGCCTCTGTCTTCAACAGGCAAGAAGCCAGAAGGGAATTCCTTCTCCCACTAAGTTATTGCATACAGTCATGTAGTCCTTAGCTGGAAACGGCTCTCTTCTCAAACAAAAGAAATCCCAATTGTTGAAACCATAATGCGCTTCTGATCTGACTTTGGTAGCAGCTTTGGCACTCTTGAACGGCCACTTTATGTGGCTGTATGGGAGCGCTTCTGGAGCTTAATGAAATCCTGAACTTAATGAGATTACATGTGCTGCTTATCAAAATTCCTTTCCTGTGTACCAGTTCTCCTTTGTTACTGGAGTGCTGGGAGCAGCTCTTGTCTACGGTCGTACTGTGGTGACCTTCAGACTGACCTCTGAGCTTCCCTCAGAATCCTTGCTTAAAAGAGGCCACGGTCCAGAAGGAACATATGCCCCATTTACCAGGGACAGGCTCTGTTTTCTCTCTCCATGATGAGTCACAGTCTGTTTGCCTTTGGGTTGTTGTGGTTTTTTTGCTTTTTGCTGGTGCCTTGTTAAAATTTGGCCAGTGTGAGCTGCTAGTGCCAGTTTGGTGTAGTGGTTAAGTGTGCGGACTTATCTGGGAGAACCGGGTTTGATTCCCCACTCCTCCGCTTGCACCTGCTGGAATGGTCTTGGGTCAGCCATAGCTCTCGTAGGAGTTGTCCTTGAAAGGGCAGTTGTTGTGAGAGCCCTCTCAGCCCCACCCACCTCACAGGGTGTCTGTTGTCAGGGAGGGAGATAAAGGAGATTGTGAGCCTCTCTGAGACACGGAGTGGAGGGCGGAATATAGATCCAATGTCGTCTTCTTCTAGTGACATCGTCAGCTAGGGTTCTGCTCTCCCCAATTAAATTTTGAGAGGGAAAAGGATCTCGCCATTTCATGCAAATTCGTGCAAGACCTAGGCACTATACAACAATGTACAGCTTCAGACACTGCAGCCACTGAGATTTTTATCTGCTGAAAACAGTTGTTTTTCCAGGTGGATCTTGAGGCAGCATGAGAGATTGGATCAAGTGCTGGATCAAGGTCTTGGAGGCCCAAATTTGAATTGCCATGTTTAGGATTTTTTTAAAAGAAAAAGGCCAGCAGGAACTAATTTGCATATTGGGCCACACCCTTTGATGTCACCATTGTTTTGCGCAGGGCTTTTGTGGAAAAGCCCAGCGGGAACTAATTTGCATATTAGGCCACACTCATGGATGTCACCATTGTTTTGCACAGGGCTTTTTTGTAGAAAGCCCAGCAGGAACTCATTTGCATATTAGGCCACACCCCTTGGTGGCACCATTGTTCCACACAGGGGGGGTTGCAGGAAAAGGCCAGCAGGAACTCATTTGCATATTAGGCCAAACCCCCTGACACCAAGCCAGCTGGAACTGCGTTCCTGGGCATTCCTGCTCAAGAAAAGCCCTGCTTGCGCTGCTGTGGAAGCTTATCTCAGTCTAGCCTACTTTACAAGATTGTCATGACAATAAAATAGAGGGTGGGGGAAATGGTGTCATAAGCAGCTTTGGGTCCCCATTGGGCAGGAAAGCTGGATATAAAATAAATACATAACCTCCCCACCAAAAAAACACAAAAAACTGGTGGTAGAAGATGGGCTCTTTGGCCTCTCCAATCTAGAATCAGAATTCTGGGTTTAAGCCACATTCTGGAAGTTGCTAGGCTTGCATATGCTTTGTGCTTATACTAGGCTTCCCAAATCCCCCGCTTTTCCTGGTGACCCCCGATTTGATGCCTTCTTCTCCCGCTAGCCAAAACTCTGGAAAGCGGGAGGGAATGGCGGCCCTTCCCACCCAGCCCCGATCTCAGCACCTTTTCCTTGCCCTGCCCTTCCCACCCAGCCCCGATCGCAGCAGCCTTTCTTCAGTTTTCCCAGGCTGCTTCCGGTCCCAGTCAGCTGGCTGGCGGGGGAGGGGGGGGAGAGAAGGAGCCCCACCTGCAAAGGACCATGTGCCTTTGCACCTCCAGAGGCTTGACTTGAAAGGCTTCTATTTAAAATGGTGTGTCTGTGTGTGTTTCTGTGAAGAAGCTGGCAGCAAATGGTGAGTTGAGAGGCTGATCCGCTGCTTCAGACTGGCCAGAAAGGGGGGGGGGGGGGAGAGGGAAACGTCTTCATTATTTCCTATGTGATCGATTCTCATAGGGTATAATGGGGAATTGTTCTGGAGGTTTCGGGGGCTCTGGGGGAGCTGTTTTTTGAGGTAGAGGCATCAAATTTTCAATATAGTATCTAGTGCCTCTTCCCAAAGTACCCCCCAAGTTTCAAAACGATTGGACCAGGGGGTCCAATTCTATGAGCCCCAAAAGAAGGTGCCTCTATCCTTCATTATTTCCTATGGAAGAAAGACATTTAAAAAGGTGTGCTGTCCCTTTAAATGTGATGGCCAGAACTCTCTTGGAGTTCAATTATGCTTGTCACACCCTTGTTCCTGGCTCCACCCCCAGTGTCTCCTGGCTCCACCCCCAAAGTCTCCTGGCTCCACCCCCAAAGTCCCCAGATATTTCTTGAATTGGACTTGGCAACCCTAGCTTATACCCTTTACTGGGAACCATGGCCTACACTCATAAATGCCTTCATTTGTAAGCTGGCTTTTTGTCTAAGCAACCTGAGGAATTCCCGCCTTCGGTGGGGTTCTTGCACTCTGCTGCATAAATAAGCCACTTTCCTGGGCCGCAAACACGTATTCAAGCAAGCTGTAAAATTCATACATTGAATAATTTTAAACCCTCGCCTGGCAACCTGGATTTATATTCTTGAATGATTCAGGTGGGTAGCCATGCTGATTTGAAGCAACAGACAAAAAGCTTGAGTCCAGTGGCACCTTTAAGACCAACAAAGTGTAATTCTGGGTATAATATGGCCAGCCATTACAAATCTCCTTTGTGCTGATCCAAAGATATTTCCATATATCATGACATATCAGCATATGAGAAAAGACATCGACAGAAACAAAACACATCGAAGCATTTATTGGAACTTCTTTTGACCAGCACAAGCACTTTTGCACCTCCTCGTTTGAGAGGCTGGAAGTTGGAGAGTTTGAACCTTCTTGCTTGAAAGGTTAAAGTCTGGATGAACCTTCTGCAAAGCAATTTGAAACAGAAGGAACTTTATGCATTTGTAAGGACCATATAATATTATTTTGTATTTTCACCAACTTTATATTTCCTGGGCAATTGACTTGTATATCACTGCATATGAGTTTTCACAAATATTATCATGGTTTATGAGTTATTTATATTCATGGCTCTTTTGTTTTTGGTAGCCACCTCATACCGTCAATCTCTCTTGTGTGTAGCCTCCAGGTGGGGCCTGGAGATCTCCCCATTTTACAATTGATCTCCAGCTGGCTCCCTTGGAGAAAATATTAATAAGTCACTCCCCTGGAGAAAATGGCTGCTTTGAAGAGTAGACTCTATGGCACTCTACCATGCTGAGGCTCCTCCCCTCTCCAAACCCCATCTTCTCCTGGCTTCACTCCCCCCCAAAGTCTCCAGGTCTTTTCCAACATGGATCTGGCAACCCTAATGCCCACTGAGATGCCTACAGGCATTAATGCACATTCCCCTTCCCTTAGCAAATGAACATAGGAAGCTTCAACGTATGAAAACACTTCAACATATGAAGCTGCCTTATACTGAGTCAGACCCTCGGTCAATCAAAGTCAGTATTATCTACTCAGATTGGCAGGGGCTCTCCAGGAGATTGAACCTGGGACCTTCTGCTTACCAAGCAGATGCTCTACCATTGAGCCACCGTCCCTCCCATTTGTCATGTTGAACAGCCTGGTCTAGTCATCAGAATGCAGACTTGTTTTTATAAGATATTCTCTCCTTGCCTAGGATTCTGCACATTTACCAGATATCTGGGAAGTGGGTTTATCCTGTCTTCCATGCCCTGAACCAACTGGGCATTGCAGCTTTTTTCCTTGGCGCCTTCGGAGTCCTCGTACTTTACAGTCACATGGGAGCATTTCTCTGCCGCATGATTTGGGGTAAGTCTGTCCTAGCCTGGAAGTTGTCAAAGGTTCCTGCAGTGGTTTTGCTTTTTTGGCGGGGTATATCAGGAGACCTCATGCCCAGGAGAGGGGTGGAGCTCACTGACTCTCTTCCCTGCCTGATCACCTGGGGATGATTTCTACTCTTTCATAAGTGTCCAAGTAAGTGGTTAACTGGTCTGAGTTAGACCCCCCTTGCTGTTTTCTTTTCATATGTCAGATGAATTTGTTAGCACATTTACTTACCATGATAAAACATGTTTTTTTCACTGGGGAGGGAGGGAATCATATTAATATTTTTTATGCTCAGTGTTTGAAGACTGAATAAAACCTTAAAGATAGAAATAGTACAGGGCTTTTATATTTTATCGGGGCTCCCCCCCGGAAAAAGCCCAACAGGAACTAATTTGCATATTAGGCCACACCCCCTGACACCAAACCAGCTGGAACTGGGTTCCTGTTTTTAAAAAAGCCCTATGTTTTATTTATTTAAACATTTGTACCCCGCTTTTCTTTCTGAATGGACCCAAAGCAGCTTACAACTATAAAGAATACAATATAAACCAACTATGAGCCTGAGTCGCTGTAAGAACTTCTGTCAGGAGAAAGGACCGAGACTAGTCCTGCTGGAGAACTTGATTACCGAGGACAAGTTGGGCTGTGGGATAGCACAGAGGCTGGTTCAGCTTGTAATGTGTGGGTTTTAAAGGTACTTTAACTCCAGAGATACAGGAGAAAATAAATAAATAAGACCCATCTTTAAAAACCCATCTTTTTTTCCTCCTCTAAAAGCACTAATAATTGGGTTAGGGGCGAACTAACAAGTAAAGCCACGCAGATGTCATGGGTTAAATCCCCACTTGGCCTCAAATCCAAACCAGGGGCACATACCCAAAATTTGCCTAAGGATGAACAGTCATCTGCGGTCTCTGTCATGCTGGGGTGTGCCGTGAAATGATGGGGGGGGGCGGGGAATGTAAATAACTGCCAAAGACTAACAAACAAATCTATGGGTATAAATATTGTAGCGTGGGGTCTAGATCCCAGTAGGTAAGATGATCTGTTACTGCAGTTTGTGGGGCCAGGCCCAGGTTTTGAGGGGCCCTTGGCAGGCAGTGCCCAGGGGCCCCCTTAGCCCACCACGAGGACACCCCTCATGTCCTCCTTTCCACCCCCACACCTGTATTTCCCCCACTTTCCAGCCCTCCCTCTGCCAGTGCTCAGGTACTGCACCACCTTCCCCCCCCCCCAAACACCCCTGGCCACTGGATGCGGCTAGAAGTGCTGCTTCTATTGCCATCAGGGGTCCTATCAGGGTAGAGCAGCTACATGCCCTTCTTCAGTGACTCAGAAAACCAGTACAGACAGGTAGCAAGGACAGGCCTGGGGCTAGGGGTTCTAGTGCCCCAGGCCCCCCCCACCTTCCAAGGGATCTATTCATGCGTGCAAAGCGCGTGCAGCCCGATAACATCACTGGAAGTGAGGTCATCAGGCAGCAGGAAGCCCTGTGCCCAGCCCTTCAAAGGGAGCTGGAAAGACCTCTTTCCGGCTCTCTCTGAAGCAGAAAAGGGCCGGGCATGAGGCAGGCCATGCTGTGCCTAGATGGCAGTGGATGCGCTCAGAGTGCACTCGCTGCCACGTCCCCCCGACTTTGCCGAGGCTCAGGCAGCCTCGGTGAGATCTGGAACGCAGCGGGCACGGCGTGTGAAGAGAGGGGGCATTTCCTGGCACCCCTAGGCCAGGTGGCGTTCCAGGCTGCCACCTCCTTGGCCGACTCCCATGCGCCAGCCCTGAGCAAGGAAAGTGTGTGGGGGGGATGTCAGAAGCAATGGGCCCCATCAGAAGTCCTGAGCCCTGGTAGCTGCCCCACCAGAGGGTATGTTAATACAGGCCCTGCTGACCAGTGATACAGTGGCTCAGTGATAGATTACAAGATTAGTATGCTGAAGATCCCAAATTCACTCCCCGATATCTCCTGTTAAGGGGCTGAGGTAGACATTTCATGATCCAAGACCTTCAGCTGCCTCCACTAATCATAACAAATATTTCCTTGAAAATCTGCCTCAGTTCAAAGCAGTTTAACAGGCCTTTGCCTGTTGATGAGTGTTCACTTCAAAGTTATTCTGAGAAGGTAAAGGCCACATCCCCAAATTACTCGCAAGCAAGCCCTGAGGCGCCAAGCTTTGTTCATCTTCTGGTTTGGCAGCTGGGGTAAGGGAGAGCAACTAGTTGCCAGTTGCTGATGCATAAGTTAATATTCTGAGTGGTATCAAAGCTAAATCGCTTTATATTTTAATCTTTTTTTTAACATTAAACAAGACTCTGCCTTCTTTGCATTTGCACAGGTGACACAGTAGTAATATTTGACACTTCCAAGAAGAAAAGCAAATGAGACTTCCACGGATGCCAGAACGAGCCCTGCTGATATCCTGGAACTAGAGACGGAGAACAAGAAGACATCTCTGCGTGAAACCTATCCCCAAACCCTGCTTAACAGTCAAGTTTCTTCACAAGATTCCGGATAGATACAACACCAGATGCTGGAAAACACCTTGATGCATGGATTGCCTATAGTTGTGTGGCTGGGGCAGAAACTGTTTTGGTGGGGCAGCTGGGCAGAATTCAGGAGGGATGTCACAGGATGTGGCCTGTGACTCCAAGGGAGGTATTCCTCTGCTTCAAGAGGAGTCTTCTGCTGCTATAAAAAACTCACTCAATGCCTCTTGTGCCTGTGTGGACCAACTACAACTATCAGTCTGTGCCAAGACATGGAAGTTCCCAGGTCTGTAGCAACCCTTCAGGATAGACCACACTCTCTCTGTCGCATCTGCCATTCATAAACAGCTTTGGGCATGGAAAGAAAGTCCCAGTTTGCACTGAGGGGGGCCAGAAGGCTCAGTGTACTTGTACAACCGTGGGGGTGCTTTAGGAACCAGATTTCCCAGAGTGCTGTGCAAACTTAAGAGGCACGGTGCGCACAGGGCTTTAAGTCTGCTGCCACTTGGCCAGTAGAGCATGGATCCTCCCCATCGTCACCTTGACCATTACAGCAAAAATCAGCTGAAGGTGGGGGGGAGAGGATGATAGAACCCAAGCCGTATGGGGTAGGGTCGGGGGCCACTGAAGGCTTGGGGGCAGAGGGTCCGGAAAGCATGGGTGACTGAAGTAAGCCTTGGCGGTCCCGGGAGTTTGGAATATAACAAGCTTGTCTGGTTACATATCTCCAGGGCTTTTTTTTTGTAGCAGGAACTCCTTTGCATATTAGGCCCACACCCCTGATGTAGCCAATACTCCAAGAGCTTACAGGGCTCTTAGTACAGGGTCTACTGTAAGCTCCAAGGGGATTGGCTACATCAGGGGGTGTGGCCTTACATGCAGAAGAGTTCCTGCTACAAAAAAGCCCTAACTTTAAATCGACTCCCCACTGGACCAAAAGGATTCAATATCTTTACATTAATCTTTCACACTAACATAGGAGGGAGGGAAATTGCTAGTAAGAAATGGACAGTGTCCTGACTCATGGACGAAGCATTCATTAATTAGCATTCACTGTTTTCAATGTAGTTGCAGCAATATGTATTAATATGCATTAGGGTGGGTTTTTAAAAAAAAAAAAAAATAAGTAGCAGGATTCCTGACAGTCACATGGTTTCTTCTTTCAGCTTTCAGATATGGTAATCCTTGAGTCAGAATAATCTAATTGTGACAACTCCATGAATGAGCTGACAAAGTATATAATTTACAGCATGGCTTAGCATAACTTCTCCCTGCCACATTTTATGTGCAGTGACTAACCTCACCTGCTTGTTTGTTTGCCATTAGCCTTTGGGCTTAAAGTACTGGAAAGATGCTTTTGAAAGGGAAAAGGAGATGTGAACACAACAGAGTGTCCTTCAGAGAGACATCATTAGGGATAGGCACAAACTGAAGATTCTGGTTCAGTTCGGGATAGCCCCCGAACTGAGACGAAAATGCCCCGAACTGAACTGGCCGGTTCATATCTCCTTTTCTCCCTTCCGTGGCTTGCAGTGGCTGGGAGAAAGTGTGTGTGTGGGGGGGGTGCCCAGGAAGGATTAGCAGCCATTTAACCCTAACAGCTGATGGGCAGATCCAATGGCTTGCAGCCATTGAAACCTAACAGCTGATGGGCAGATCCACTCCACTGTTAGGTTTTAATGGCTAGCAGCTGTTTCAGCCTAACATCTGGGCAGGTTCACCTGCCAGCTGTTAGGCTGAAATGGCTCACAGGCATTTCACTGGTCCATTTTGCCCCCCCCCCCCTCACTTGGCTGACAAAAGTCCAGTAAATGTTCGGGGAAGGCACCTTCACCAAAAATTGGTTTGTGCTGAATTTTAGTTGTGAACCAGTTCGTGCCCATTCCTAGTCGTCATTCTTCAATTTAACATTGCCACATTAAAAGGTATCAGTTTGGCTCTCTTCATCAGCATGAATGGGCCTTCTGCTACACATACTTAACTGGGGATTTAGAATGGAGCTTTAGTACTTCTGAGTGGTCCAGTATCTCTCTTTGTTCTTGGCCATACCACACCTGTCTGTAGGGTTACCAGCTCTGAGTTGAGAGATTTTAGGGGTGAAGCCTGAGGAGATTTTAGGGGTGGAGCCTGAGGAAGGAGGGATTTCAGTGAAGTATAATGCCGTAGAGACCATCTTCCAAGGTGGCCATTTTCTTCAGGTGAACTGATCTCTGTCTCTTGAAGATCAGTTATAATCTCAGGAAATCTCCACTCATGACACCACTTGGAGGTTGAAAACAACCATTAGGAGAGTCACAGACAGAGGATAAAGCAACATAACAAAACCATGACTAACCAAAAATACCACCATATAGTATAACAATGAATTTTATACATTTAGACTTCCACACCTGTTTACAACCACAACTTCAGTATTTCAATTCATAAATTCCTTAAAGTCCATCCGAACTCCAGACTCGAAAATCCAAACTCCAGACTTGAAAGATAGAAAGTGCTTGTAGTAGAAAGTGCTTGTAGGGCTCACATGTCCATTCTTCCTATGGGTAAGGAACCTCTCATGCCCCCTCCGGTGGAGATGCCAGCCTCAGTAATCCTCCATTTCAAAGAGTTTTTATCAAGGAGTGGTCAAGATGAAATCCAGAACTCCAACACTTCCAGATTGCATTCAGGCATTACAAGCATCAATTCTTCAGAGTTTTGAAGTTTTGGGTTGAAGTTGTGGTTATAAACAGGTGTGGAAGTCTAAATATATAAGATTCATTAAGAGAGCCAGTTTGGTGTAGTGGTTAAGTGCGCAAACTCTTATCCGGGAGAACCGGGTTTGATTCCCTACTCCTCCACTTGCAGTGGCTGGAATGGCCTTGGGTTAGCCATAGCTCTCGCAGAAGTTGTCCTTGAAAGGGCAGGTTCTGGAAGAGCTCTCTCAGCCCCACCTACTTCACAGGGTGTCTGTTGTGAGTGAGGGGGAAGGTAAAGGAGATTGTGACTGCTCTGAAACTCTGAAATTCAGAGTATAGGGCGGGATATAAATCCAATATCTTCTTCATTATACTATATACGGTGCCATTTTGGGTTAGTCACAGTTTTGGTCTGTTGTTTTACCACTTGGAGGTTGGAAACCCTACCTGTCAGAATTGTGGTTGGGAGAAAAGGAATTCGGAGGCCACAGAAGTTTTGAGTTTGGGGGCCGATGCATGCTGCTGCAGGCTGTTAGCTGGACTAGAAACACTCAGTGGGCTGCTACTTTGGGGGAATCTGGGATAGGATCGGTGGCTTCACTGTCCGGTTTTAGGAGACTGTTTGCTTTCGGGAGGCTCTGCTTGTGTAACAGTAAATAAAACATCTATTACAAAAAAGATACCGTAAGCCTCTCGTGATCTCTCATCCAAAGGAAGCTTAAGCCTTCCAGTGCTGCCCCTAGAAGCACTGTCCTCTTGGGGGAGAGAGAATACTTAACAATATTGATCGTTGAATTTGCTGTGTATTTTCTATTGCGTCAATATATAAAGAGAGAGACATCCTGATCCAGCAGTCAGCTTGGGGCAAGGGAATGGCGTCTGTACAAACAAAGAAAGCCTTTTTCTTTAACTGCAGTGGGGAGAGAAAGTCAGAGAACACATACTTTTGGATTCTATGTGTTAGCTCTGTCCCTTCAAGCCAATGGAGCTTCTTGCATGCGTAGGAGCTCTTTCACGATGTGTGTGTGGGTCTCTGTGTTAGGGGGGTGGTCTGTTGCATTCACACCTGTATAAATGGAGATATTGATCATGGGCATGATCGATCCAAAGCTAAATGCTCAAATTCATTTGAACATATGAACATATGAAGCCGCTTTATACTGAATCAGACCCTGGGTCCATCAAAGTCAGTATTGTCTTCTCAGACTGGCAGCTCTCCAGGGTCTCAAGCTGAGGTTTTTCACACCTATTTGGCTGGACCCTTTTTTAGTTGGAGATGCCAGGAATTGAACCTGGGACCTTCTGCTTACCAAGCAGATGCTCTACCACTGAGCCACAGTCCCTCCCCATTGTTTGACTTTACCAGGACGGTTTAAAGGTTGCCCTCGGCTTCCTCTGTGAAATCGACAACAGACTCATAAGCGCATATGCATAGAAGGGAGGATGCTTAAGGGGTTTGTGGGAAGGGGAGAATTATAAGGCGCAAACCAGCTTTGAACTCCCTGTTTACGGCACTTTTACAGAAAGCTTTGCCAATTCTTAACGCACTGAGTAGCGACCACACAGTGCCCCAGGGGTGTTGGGCTAGGCAATGCCTGGTGTACAAAGGAGATGGAGGCCCTGCAGTGAGTCAGTAAGAAGACAGATAGGATAGTGAGGTTAGCGCTTTCTCTCCTGTTAAGTGTCAATACTTGTCTGACTCCAGATTGCTACTCTGAGGGTAATTTCCCCCTTCTCAGAAATTCCCCATCGGAGGCACTTTCGCACATGCCAAATAACACCATTTCAATCCATTTCAGCGACCGTTTGCAGTGGATTTTTGCCATTTCATATAGTAAAATCCAATTGTGAAGTGCATTGGAAGTGGATTGAAAGAGCATTATTTAGAGTGTGTGAAAACGACCTTATTAGTCTCTCTCTCAGCTAGTCATCTCACTGGGACCTTGTCTCTTCTCTTCATTATCAAATATGTTAGTTCCTAAATAAAGCCTTATCTACACTTTAATCAGGTTGTTAACACCTTTGCTGTGCTAATTACTCTGCCAACTGTTTTAATCACTCTGCCAACAGGAGGAAGGCTAGGGAAAGAGCAGCAGATTAAAAACAAATCTCAAAATGGAGGTTCTCATCAGGGAAAAGGATTAGTCCAAGCAACAAAGGCTGAAGGAGGTTCAGCTAAGTACAGAGTACAGAACGGTATTGCTCAAGAAGAGTAGAAAACATTAGCAGGGCCGGTGGATGGAAGTAGGCAAACTCGGCAAATGCCTAGGGTGCCAGATCCCAGCAGGGGTGGGGGGCGGGCACCTCCTCCCCACTCGTGCCTTCCCGAGCCTCGTCACTTCTGTCTGCCGTGCCTGTGGAACTCAGCAAGTGCTGCGGAGGGAAACTGACCAGCGTTTTTTCTTGGCTTTAAAGCAAGAAAACCCAAACCCAGGGCTTTCCCTCTCCAGTGCCTGCCAAGCGCTGCGAAGGGGACGACTGAGCAGCCAGTGTGATGACGTCACCTCTTGTGATGACATCGTGTGATGACATCATCTTGGGGGCGCGCGTTGGAGTTCTGCCTCGGGGGACAGAACCCCATGTGCTGGGCCTGCATATCAGCCATCATTCATTTAAACCTGTCTTTCACCCACGGAGTTCATCTTGATGTGGATGATGATCTTCCCAATTTATCCCTTACAACAGCAGGTTAAATTGAAAGATTAAGCTGAGAGAGCCAGTTTGGTGTAGTGGTTAAGCGTGCAGGCTTTTATCAGGGAGAACCGGGTTTGATTCCCCACTCCTCCACTTGCAGCTGCTGATGTGACCTTAAGTCAGACACAAGTTTTTGCAGAGCTGTTGCTCTCCAGGCCAGTTTTTGTCAGAGCTCTTTCAGCTCCATCTGCCTCACAGGGTGTCTGTGGTGGGGAGGGGAAGGGAAAGGAGATTGTAAGGCCCTCTGAGACTCCTTCTGGTAGTGAAGGGCAGGGTATAAATCCAATCTCTTCTTCATTATGACGCACTAGATTCCACCTGAGAATGACATGGCAGAATAGAATTTTAAATGCTGGTCTCTCAAAGTTCTAGTCTGTACTGCTAAATGGAGCTCCATACTCACACATTTATCATCCCAGTTGCCAGCTCCAGGTTGGGAAATACCTGGCAATTTTGGGGGTAGAGCCTGAGAATGGCAGGGTTTGGGGAGAGAAGGGACTTCAATGGCTAATAATGCCATAGAGTTCCCCTTCCAAAGAAGCCATATTCTCCAGGTGAAATGATGCATCGCCTGGAGATCCATTGTAATCTCAACCATCGCAGGAGTAGGGCTTTGTCTTCTGGAAAAAAGGTGTCAGAACTCTCAGGAGGGAAATGAAGGAGAAACAGACAGGAAGAGGTGGAATTCTAGCTGGAGCTCCTTTGCATATTAGGCCACACACCCCTGATGTAGCCAATCCTCCAAGAACTTAAAAGGTTCTTTTTTGTAAGCTCTTGGAGGCTACATCGGTGGGATGTGGCCTAATATGCAAAGGAGTTCCTGCTAGAATTCCACCCCTGCAGACAGGTGCCCCCTTGTGAACTGTTAAACATTTTTTTTTTTTTAGAATTTTGTTTCCATGAAGAGGTTCTGGAACTCTGTTCCACCATGTTCCCCACGGAAAAAAGCCCTTAGCAGGAGTCAAATATGTTGATACTAATACTGTACTATACATCCCAATGTTTCTGGGCAGGCCTCATTTTGGGCAGGAGCTCACAGGAGCAGAGCTCTGGAACCTCTACATTGTATTGTACTCTTTCTCCCCCCCCCCCCCCCCGCCCCGCTAGGGTTGCCAAGTCCAATTTAAGAAATATCTGGGGACTTTGGGGGTGGAGCCAGGAGACATTAGGGGTGGAGCCAATATCAAGGCTGTGACAAGCATAATTGAACTCCAAAGGGAGTTCTGGCCATCACATTTAAAGGGACCGCACACCTTTTCAATGCTTTCCTTCCATAGGAAATAATGAAGGATAGGGGCACCTTCTTTTGGGGCTCATAGAATTGGACCCCCTGGTCCAATCGTTTTGAAACTTGGGGGATATTTTGGGGAGAGTCACTAGATACTGTACTGAAAATTTGGTGCCTCTACCTCAAAAAACAGCCTCCCCAGAGCCCCAGATACCTGCAGATCAATTCTCCTATTATTTTCTATGGGAATAAATCTCCATAGGGAATAACAGTTTCCAGCAGACATTTCCCTCCCCTCCCCCCGCTTTCTGACGACCCTGAAGTGGGGGGAGGGCCGCCAAACCGGGGGATCCCCTGCTCCCACCTGGGGATTGGCAACCCTACCCCCCGCCCTCCAAAATACTCGGTTCTGGACTCCATTGTTCATACCCCCTGTAAGAATTTTGCTGAACTCTACAGTTGACAAACTTTCTAATATTTTCCCCCACAAAAAATCAGAAAATAACCAAAACATATAAAGCTGACAGACGGAAATCTTCATCATGAACTTTACTTCTGAAAATGCACTCTTCTGGGCTCCATTGTTCAAACTCCTTGTGAGAATTTTGCTGAACTCTAAGATTTGACAAACTTTCTAATATTTTTCCCCACCAAAAATGGGGAAATAAAACATATTAAGCAGACAGATGGAAATCTTCCTCATGCCACTGTGGCCACATAGGAGAAAGTAATTTAAGAAGTATGATGGGAGTAAGGCTTGATGATGACAATTCTAATTCAAGAAGCATTTTAAGGTAGATGATGAGCTGATATAATTGAGTACACCTCTGGTGATGTCAGGGGTGTGTGGCACATGTAAATGAGCTATGCTATTGAGCTCCAGTACCTCTTTTTCTACTATCGCTCTTCAGAGAATGGTGCTAATAAAATTCAAAAAGCACATGCAGTAGTATAACTTGGTTGTCTTGGCCCCAGAATAACTTCTCAGACTACGAACTTCCACAATGAAAAGAGCAAGCGTCCAGTAACATCTTAAAAATTAACCAAATTTGTGGTAGGTTCAGAGGGGGTTTTTTTTGAGCAGGAACCCACAGGAACAGAGTTCCAGCTGGCTTGCAATCAGGGCTGTGGCCTAATATGCAAATGAGTTCCTGCTGGGCTTTTTCTACAAAAAAAGCCCTGGGTAGACTCTGAGCTTTCATGAGTCACTGCTCACTTCTTCAGAATCTGACTCATGAAAGCTCCTACCCTTCCACAAATTTTTGCTAGTCTTTAAGGTACTGCTGGACTCCACTCTTTTCTGCTGCTGCAGACACACCAACGCAGCTACCCATCTTGATCTATCTGCAATGAAGATTAGGGGTGAAGGCCAGCACAGTTATCAACCACAGCTCTAGACTTTTTGAGTTATTTATAGCTGCAGTCGTCTTTTTCTGTTTTGGTTGGTGTCTGTATAAATCAAAAGATCTCTCTGAGCAAGACGCCCACATGCTCACACAGCCCAGCTGTGAACCAGCGCTTCCATGCTGCTTGGCTGCCTTTCCTTGTGAAGCCGGAGGAGAAAGAAATGCTCTCGTTTCAATGAAGCAGAGAGAGAACCAAGATCTGGTACAGCAGACAGGCCTCGTTTTGGGCAGGAGCTTACGGAAGCGGAGCTCCGGAACCTCTAAATTTTATCATGCTCTTTCTTTCTTAAACACCCCCCCCCCCCAAAAAAATACTTTGCTCCAAAGCTACTGTGAGAATTTTGCTGAACTCTTAAGATGTGACAAGCTTTCTAATATTTCCCCCCACAAAGAATGGGAAAATAACAAAAAAATATAAAGCAGACAGATCGAAATCTTCCTCATGCCACTGTGGCCACGTAGGAAAAAGTAATTTAAAAAGTACGATGGGAGTAAGGTTTTATTATGACAATTATAATTCAAGAAGAATTTTAAGGTAGGTGCTGAGCTGGTGTCGGGAGGGGGGGTGTGTGGCAGATGCAAATGAGTTGTGCTAATGCGCTCCAGGACCTCTTTTTCTACAAAATGACCCCTGACAGCAGATAAGAACGCTGGAGTTGTACTAGGCAGCACTGGGTTCCGATGCCCTTTCCACCATGAGTACACCACTAAACATTTCAGAGAGGAAAATGAATGTGCTGAGGCTGTGGGCGGAGTCTGACACTATGACTGACAGCAGGTTCATCACGATCCGGACTGGGACGAGCAAAAACAAGCAAGTATGTGTAAGCAAAGATGAGATGAGCAGTGAGGCAAGTGAAAGTTATAGAACAGAATTGGGTGCTTTTGGAGTAATGACATAGTAAGGTGGAGGCAGCCGCAAAATCGCTGATACAAAATGGCTGCCCCAGGAGGTGGAGGCAGCCACAAAATGGCTGACACAGCTTACTTTCAAGTCATGCAGTGAAGATCCTTGGGCTGTGGCGGTGGCTGCCGCCAAAGCAATGGTTTTAAAAATTGGCTGATCGTAAGTCTTGTTGGGCAGAAGCCCCCCCTGCTCCCCCCCATTTTCTAAAAACATTTGGTGGGGTCCAGGAAAGGTGCTGACTTGCGCCTCGGCACCCACACTGGGGACTCCTGCCACAGGATATACATGTATATACACTACCGGGGGTCGTTTTGTAGGGGTGAAGGTGCAAGAGCTCAGTAACATATCTCGTTTGCATATGCCCCGGGATCTGTGTACAGCGGGGAGAGAATTCCCCGTTGCATGCAGACCCTGGTTGGAGGTTCAGGAGCAGTGCTCTTGTGAGCTCCTGCTGAATTCAAGCCTTGTACACTATGATAGGACATTATTTCACTTTTACTGCTGAAGAGAACTGAAACACAGAAGTGATTAGGCTGTTACAATACTTTTAAACAGAAATAAAAACAATAAAGTACCCCTGAGCATATATGCTGGCTGCTTTCCCTTTGCTCTGTATACCTGTCCTCCATCTCTTCCCTCAGAAGGAAGCTGGGCTTATCTTTTTGTTTTATCAAACAGTTAAAGTGTGGGTGGATGGAAGATCACTCTTTGCTCAAACTGCTTAGGCTCCGCAGGATTCTGCAGTGCCTCTGGCTGGTTTTCTCAACCTGCGTGGGCTCAGAGAAGGAAGCTGGCAATAGCAAAAGCATTTCGTTTTCGTTTAACTTTGAGGTTTCTGGTTTGCTAATTTCTATGTGTGCCTCTGGTGGAACGTTTGCAGTTCCGTGATACAGTTACTGCCCTCAGCCTCCATCATCTATGTTGCATTGAAATAGAGAGGCCCAGATATAATTTGGAGGTTAGAGTTTTCTCTGCAAAAAAGAGAGTAAGCTTGAAGGCAGGACACAAACAGTACAATCAGAGGTGGAATTCTAGCAGGGGCTCCTTTGCATATCAGGCCACACCCCCATGATGTAGCCAATCCCCTAAGAGTAGGGTTGCCAAGTCCAATTCAAAAAATATCTGGGGACTTTGGGGGTGGAGCCAGGAGACTTTGGGGGTGGAGCCAGGAGACATTGGGGGTGGAGCCAGGAACAAGGGTGTGGCAAACGTAATTGAACTCCAACGAGGGAGTTCCGGCCATCACATTTAAAGGGACAGCACACCTTTTTAAATGTCTTTCTTCCATAGGAAATAATGAAGGATAGGGGCACCTTCTTTTGGGGGTCATAGAACTGGACCCCCTGGTCCAATCGTTTTGAAACTTGGAGGGTATTTTGGGGAGAGGCACTAGATACTATACTGAAAATTTGGTGCCTCTACCTCAAAAAATAGCTCCCCCAGAGCCCCCGAAACCTCCAGATCAATTCCCCATTATACCCTATGAGAAATATTCCACATAGGGAATAATGAAGACGTTTCCCTCTCCTCCACACCCCTCCCCCTTCTCGCAAATCTGATGTAGGGGATTGGCTCTCTACTCACCAGCCAGCTTCTTCACAGCAACAAAGACACAGAAAGTTGAAGCCTTTCACCACCTCCCGAGGTGCAAAGGCACATGGTCCTTTGGGGCGGGGCAGGAAGCAGCCTGGGAAAGCTCCGGCTGCTGCGATGGAGCTGGGTGGGAAGGGGAGGGGCAAGGAGAAGCTGCTGCGATCCGAGGTGAGAAGGGAAGGGAAGGGAGGAGGAGAAGCATCAAGGATCGGTGGGAAGGGGAGAGGAGAAGCTGCTGGGAGCTAGGCTGAGTGGGAAGGGCCGCCATTCCCCCCGCTTTCTGGATTTTTGCCGAGCGGGGGGGAGGAGGCTCCAAATCGGGGGTCCCCCACCCAGGCATGGGATTTGGGAAGCCTACCTAAGAGGTTACAAGGCTCATTTTTTGCTCTTGGAGGATTGGCTACATCCGGGGTGTGGCCTAATATACAAAGGACCTCCTGCTAGAATTCCACCCCTGAGTACAATAAAAGACTTTGTAAATGATAAAAATTCCAGAAGTGTGTGCGTCCAACTCAGTAATTAATTTTTAAGTCATTGGAGGAAAGAAAGTGTAATGTACTGAGAACCGAGACGGTTTGAAGGCAACATAGTTTATTCAGTAGCACATTACAAGAGAGAGAGCATGCGGGCCAGGCCCCGCTTATATACATTGCCCGGTACAGCCCCCTCATCCGACCAGGCCAATCCTGATTGGTCAAACTTCCCGCCACAGATCTTGATGGGCAGGGCCTCAGGCGAGCACCATCCGGGGACTCAAGGGTCGCCTTTAGTCACGATCGCCATGAGGTCTGGTTGCTTATGTTCAATACATAACAGAAAGCATGGGGGCATTTTGTAGCTAAGTCTTAGGCTGGGTACAGACGGGCGGCTTGGGGTGGCAGCCTCCCATCCCGGAAACAGGTGGGCATAAAGCACCCTGGGTGGTCAGAGGGCATGTGGCTTCTTGCCAGAATGCGGATGAACCTCACCAGGCCTGTAGCGCACCATGGGGCCCACAAGGCCCAGCCTCCTTGTGGATTTTACGAGCCCCCTCCCCAAGACTTGGTTCCTGCCTCCCCGGAAACACTCTGAGCAACATTGGGTGGCCAGATTCAAAATGGTGGGTGGATAGGTGAGTAGCCAGTCCCACCCCCTGCTCCTAGCAGCCCTTAGTCCAGCCATGAAGAGCTGGGGGCTCCATGTACTGCCTTGTTTTCCACTGCCATGAGCCTGAACGGTAAGCTCTTGTGTGAGCGGGAGGAGAGGCCCCTAGATTGCACAGGATGCAAAAGCAGCTAGAGTCCTTTCATGGTGGGGAGGGATTGGGAGGGAGGAGGGTGACCAGCACGTCTCCCCCAGCCAGTATGTACAAGCTGCCCACGTTCCCTGTTGCTCCCGGTTGGGAAGGGCACGGGAAAGCAGGGAAACAGGGAGCAGGCCCGGCGCGTGGGAGTTAGCTAAGTAGGCTGCCGCCTCAGGCGCCACTCAGCCTAGAGACGCCATGAGGCGCCCCCTCTCTCCATGCCCGTTGCCTCCTCGTGCCCACCGCCACCTCCCTGCGCTTGCCTGCCGCCTCCTCGCGCTTGCCCACTGCCTCCTCATGCCTGCTGCCACTTCCCTGTGCCCGCTGCCACCTCCCCGCACTTGCCTGCTGCCTCCCCACACTTGCCTGCCACCTCCCCATGCATGCCCACCCCCTCCCCACTCTTCCAAAGCCTCAGGAAGCTTCACAAGAGTCCGTGCTCACCACCTCCCCACTCTTCCAAAGCCTCCTGAAGGCTCGGGAAGCTTCGGAAGAGTCCGTGCCCACCCCCTCCCCACTCTTCCGAAGCCTCTCAAAGGCTCAGGAGGCTTCGGAAGTGTCTGGGGGCATGGCATCATCTGAGCTCGCACGCTCTGTGCATGCAAATGAAACATTTGGAAAGGCAGAAGTTAGAGGCTTTGCCTAGGGATGCAGGCACCCCTAGCCATGGGCCTGACGGGCAGGGAGTGCAGAGATACAAATCAGCCTTCTTTTGAACTTCGGAACTGGAAGCTGATCACTGCAGGCTGCGCTCCAGGAAAAGTAGAAGGGGAATCAGAGCTTAGATGTAATTTAAATCACACTGGAGGGAGAAGGGTGACCCCCAGCCTCTCCAGCTTCTTTCTTTCACCTCCATGGCCCCCGCTCCAACGACCTGTGGCCCCCTCCCCCTATGACTCTTAGCTATGGGGCTGAACTGCACGTACCTCGGAGGAGTGGTCACACCACTTAAGCGCTTCCCAGGCACTCCCCAGCTGCCCAGGCGGCTGAAAAAGGCGCCCCAGAAGCGCTTCAGCAATTTGCTACTCCTTCCGACGTGGTAGCTTTTTGGAATGGCATGATGACAGAAGAGAACGAGGTAAAGGCAGGAGAGAGCCAGGTCCTAGATATGCACATTTGAACTCACCTTTTTGGTCCGGACCTGGGCCGTTCCTATGGCGACCCAAATCAACCATCTGGATTCAGCCTTACACTTACTTTCAGATCTTGGTTGCATTTTTTCCAGCTAATCTATGAAAAATACACTATTGCTAGGGCAATATATAAAGACATTCTAAAGAGGATGGATGACATAAATTAAAATCAGACAATTTCCCAGCGTCCTTATTTAGGAGCTACAGAGTCTCAAGGCAGAGATCGAGGTTATTAAAAAAAAAAAAGTATCTTTGTTCATATATGTACTATTAATGATTGGTTCTTGTGTGCCCAGCACAATAAAACTAATGTGATACTATTGGTTCAAAGAGGGAATTTATAGTCCAGGGGACAAAGGGAGAAAACTGACTCATGCTCCCAGCCGAAACCAACCCCGGTGGGCATATTTCTTTTGATAATTTAACTGATGTTCACCAAAATGACAGCAACGAAAAGTCATTCTAGTAAGCCGTTTGTTTAAGTATTAGAGGATCCCTTTATTATCATAATAATGTGAGTTTGAGTTCTGCAAATGTTTAATATTCCTATTCAGTTTTAGTAATTATAAATAATGTTTGTAGACACTACGATTGCATTCCTTTTCTGCCCATTAAAGTAGGTTTTCCTATGCAGTTCATGGCTTCGTAATGAGTCCATTATCGTTAAATGCAACACAATGAGTTATATAATATATGTATGATGATGATATCGCATGTCCTTCAGCATGCTAAATATGCTTCTGATTATTCATGGCCTTCGGCACTGAGCCGTCGCTGCGGATCTGTCAGCCTTCTAGACACCCAATGAAATCCTTTTGAAGACTTGGCCCTCGTTCCACATCACTCCAATCTATTGAACTTGATGGATCTTAATGGCCTGATTGCTAGGGTTGCCATGTCCTCCATGGCCATAGACAGGAGGCTAGACCAGGGGTGGCCAAACTGCAGCTTGGGAGCCACATGTGGCCCTTTCACACATGTTGTGTGGCTCTCAAAGCCCCCACCACCCTGCTGGCTGGCTTGGAGAAGGCATTTCTCTCTTTAAATCAGTTAGCCAAGCCAAGCCAGCTGGTGGCTTGGATAATGTGTTTATAGTTAAAGTTGCTTTCTTTCCACCACCCCATCTTTTCTTCCTTCCTTCCTTCCTTCCTTCCTTCCTTCCTTCCTTCCTTCCTTCCTTCCTTCCTTCCTTCCTTCCTTCCTTCCTTCCTTCCTTCCTTCCTTCCTTCCTTCCTTCCTTCCCTCCCTCCCTCCCGTCTTGCGGCTCTCAAACATCTGACTTTATTCTATGTGGCTCTTGCATTAAGCAAGTTTGGCCACCCTGGGGAGATTTGGGGACTGAGCCTGGGGAGGACAGGGAACTCAATGGGCACAATGCCGTAAAGCCCCCCTCCTCTAAAGTATCCATTTTCCCGGCCCCCAACAACAGACACCCTGTGAGGTAGGTGGGTCTGAGAGCTCTCCCAGAAGCTACCCTTTCAAGGACAGCTCTGCTAGAACTATGGCTGACCCAAGGCCATTCCAGCAGGTGCAAGTGGAGGAATGGGGAATCAAACTCGGTTCTCCCAGATACCAAACTGGGCTGAGCTTCAGAGGTTTATTGGCGCTGAATGTGGAAGTTCCCTTTACTCACCATGGCTAGTAACAATTGGTGGACTTCTCCTCCATGAATCTGTCTAACTCCCTTTAAAGCCATCTCTGCTTGGGGCCACTGCTATGTCCCCAGGCACTGAATTCCACACTTTTAATTTCTTATAGAGTACGGAAGGGAAGGGCTGAGGACTGAGAGGAATTTCCAAACTCTACCTTGATGCACAGCTGCCACCAATCAGGAGTGGAGATGATGTGAAAATGCATCTTTCTTTTGCAGTCCGTTTAACCAGCTATAGACCCTTGATTTTGCTTCAATTCTCCAAAATCTTTCTTGCTTTCCCCACCCGGCCCAGGCCAGCTATCTAAGACAGGGGTGGGGAATCTTTTTTCTGCCAAGGGCCATTTGAATATTTATAACATCATTCACGGGCCATACAAAATTATCAACTTAAAAAACAGTGCTCCACCAAGGGAGGATGATTCAGGCTAACAAAATTAATACAAATAATTGTTTATCTATTTGAAGTTATCTGGGGAGAGTCTAATTTGGCATACACACATCTGGCCTGCTGCCCTATGCAAATGCCTTGGTCCAGGGCTTTTTTGTAGAGGTCGCCACATGGCTCGGTTCGGTCCAGCAATCCCTGAGGCCCAGATGAAGTGATCTTGACGGCCATAAACGGCCCTCGGGACAGACATTCCTCACCCCTGATCTAAGCACAGGTGTGATGGAGTTCCCAACTGCTTGATCCCACCCACACTTGGAAGAGCCACCTGGCAATGGGCAGGCACTGGTGCAGCCCTCCTCCAATCCATGCACAGCCTGGTTTGGCAGGGTTTTGGGAACTGGGTGAGGGTGGCTATTATAACATGTGAGAGGCAGCTATGCTGGTTTTTCTATGAACCAGATATTTCTCATTGGTGGGAGGAAACAAACTTATAAAAAAGTGGAATAACTGAATAAAATTTCTTTCATTTTCTGAAATAGATGGTCATCTAATTTTTTTTTTAAAGCCGTTTTCCTTGTTTTAATTGTACCTCTCATGACTAAGGTCAATAACGTAACTGAGCCTGAAGTAGACTAGAGATTCAAGGAAAACTCTATAGCACCACCTTCTGGTGACATGGCCACATTGCCTGTCAAGCTACGATCCCATATTCTGCTCTCAAAAAGCATTGAACAGAAACGGGCCCCTCTTCGCCATTTCATATAAACAGAAACAGCTGGAACACATCAGAAGAATTATGTTTCCATCAATTTAAAATAATTCTTCTTATTATTAATCAGATTATTATTCGTCAGGTTGCCAATCTCCAGGTGGGGCCTGGAGCTCTCCTGTAATTACAACTAATCTTCCCTAAGACAGCGTGTGCCTGCACTCAAAAGCTTGGAGTGAAACCTTGTTGGGCTCAAAGGTGCCCCTGGACTCACACTTGGTTCTGGAACAGAGAATGTGTGCCATGGACACAGGGAATGGGTGTTTGCAGGGGTCGCTTTGTAGAAAAATAGGTGGTGGATCTCATTAGTGTAACTCATTAGCATATGTTGAACCCCCACCCCTTACCAGCCAAAAGCAACCCAATGCAAGAAAGGAGAGCCCTGGGTGAGCGAGGTCTGTTTGGGCTGGCTAGAGATCCATCCAGCTCAAGCAGGCCTTGCTCACCTGGGGCTCTCCTGGGCCACCCCGCACCCCCCAGTCAAAAGGCCAGCAAGCCACACTCCACCCAAAATCACATAAATGGAGAAAGGGTGGCATGGGCTGCTGGGGACATAGCAAAGCCCCTGGTGGCTGGCTGGCTACCCGCTCTTCTAATGCAAGGATTGTTATGCAGTTGCACCTACTATTCAATGGACAAGGTAGGTAGTGTCTCCAGGCTGAACTCCTGTGAGCTCCTGCTGAATCTGAGGCCTGGAGGTGTATGTGTGTGCGAGAGTTCAGGTTTCAAAACTGTCCTGCAGCATCAGGCAAGTGCCCCATCTTAAAACTCCACTTAAAAAAAAAAAAATTGCTTGGGAAAGCAAATGCAGCCCTTTCACTGGTTAACAAACCAGCTATATTTTCAATCAGTTTGCTAAAAGACACTGCAGGCTTTAAAATACATCTATACAAAAACTAGAAGTAGCCCACACACGCCAGCACCTCTGATTTGCTACAGGTTTGCCAATTAGATTCCGAGCCTTCTCTTCCTCTGTTTTGTTGCTCCTTCCTTCTCCCCTTCCGTTTGCATCTTTCATTTCAAACTTCTCTGGCCTCCAAGCGCTCCCCAGTGTGGTTCCCCCTCCCTTCTATTCTTCCGGGGAGCATCAGAAACCACAAGTCAGGTTCCTTTCACGCCTGGCGACAATTTTGCTTGCACACAGCACCATCTACAGACCAGGATTGTCAACTGAATGGGCTGATTGCTCTTTTACATTACATAGGGCAGCAGTCCCCAACCTTTTTGGCACCAGGGACCGGTTTTGTGGAAGACAATTTTTTCACGGAGGGAGGAGGGGGTGCGCAAAATGCTTTTAGGATGATACAATTGTGCACTTTATTTCAATTAGTTTGGTGTGGTGGTTAAGTGTGAAGACTCTTCTCTGGGAGACCCGGGTTTGATTTCCCACTGCTCCACTTGCAGCTGCTGGAATGGCTTTGGGTCAGTCATAGCTCTCGCAGAGTTGTCCTTGAAAGGGCAGCTTCTGGGAGAGCTCTCTCAGCCCCACCCACCTCACAGGGTGTCTGTTGTGGGTGAGGAAGATAAAGGAGATGGTGAGCTGCTCTCAGACTCTGGAATTCAGAGTGGAGGGCAGGATATAAATCCAATGTCGTCGTCTTCTTAATATTATTATCATTATTACATTGTAATATATAATGAAATAATTATACAACTCATGGCCCAATTGCTAACAGGCCATGGACTGATACTGGTCCACAGCCCAGGGGTTGGGGACTTGTGCTATTTTTCCCCCCTGTCTGCTAACCAATCAAAGCTAATGATAGGGTTTCAGCTACTGACCAGCATGTGTATGCGGAATGGGGCGTGTGTGCATGCCTAGTTAATAGAAATAAGGCTCAAATGGAAGCATCCTGCAGTTTCACCACCTTAGCTGGAGTGCAAGGTACTAGAATATTCTTTTGTTCCCAGTCTGTGGCCCAGGGATAACCGCCCTGATTGGCTACAGTGCAGCAGAAGGCGGGAGGTGCAGTGAGGGAGAAGCCTCTCAATCTTGAAACAGTTGGTTGCAATTTTTTGTATAGTGCCAATTGATTTAAAATTTGGCCACTTTATTAGCCCAAGAAAGGAAGAGATCTGCTGGAGAATCCTGCACCTTCATTTCATTGTGTCTTGGGCAAGGGAGCTTTCCTCTGGATGGCATCTGGTTTTCTACAGTTATTTTTGTCAAAGGCAGGTAATTACATCAATGCCCCCCTCCTCTTTCTCCCACTCATTCCTCCTGACCCCGTCCTGGCTGGCTGGAGGCTTGACTCCAGCCTTGCCATTGGCCTGATCCGGCTTGGCCCCCTCCATGGCTGCTGGCCTTAGTTAGGCAACCCAGTTTGGTATAGTGGTTAAGTTTAAGTTTATTAGATTTATATCCCACCCTCCCTGCCAGAGCGGGCCCAGAGCAACCAGTAAAATCAGAACAGTTCACATACATTACATTATACATTAAAATAAGCAATTAGAACAGTCTGGTGCTAATATTGTGGCAGGTGGAAAATATTATGCAATCAATAGGTCAAATGATATGCCATTGAAGGCTCAGTGTTGTAGAAGTTAGACCCGCAGAAGCTAAAAGTAGATAGAGAGCAAGAAAAGTTCCCATGACGTGAGAAACATCCTTAGTTCACAGAACTAACCACCTTTATAGGAAATATCGGTGATGGAAGAATATGCTATGCTTGTAGTCAGAAAAGTATTCTATTCTATTTTGGTTATAAGACTTTTTTATGAAGATTCTTAAATTGATAAAATTACCTTTTATTTTTTAAGCATTTTAATTAAAATACACCGTCGGGGGTCACGAAAAGGGGGGGAGGGAGGAGAAAAAATGTAATGTATTTGTATTAACTTTTTAATAATGGATGAGTATTATTACACTATATTGCAGAATAATAAAATTGTTTTCAAACAAAAAAAGAAAAGTACCTAGATAACGAGAATTCTACCACCTATGCAGGAAGTACTGTTGTTATGCCAATATGCTAATAAGCTGTTTTATGTAATCTGCTTTGAGGGTATGTATGCTTGCCTGAAAAGAATACGGGCAGCTCAATTTTTGGGTCATGAGACCATTGAGCTCTGACGCGTCAATAAAAGTCTGTTTTAAGTATAACCTGCGTGGTTTCCTGCCTGGCAGTTTTTCCTGGAATTCCTGCTACATTTTCAGTTGAAAATATTGCATTTCAGATGGCGTTCAGTATATAAGATGTCATTCCCTACTCCCATATCAGTCATTCCAGACTAAAGGCCAGCCAGAATAATGTCGTCTTACTGGCCTTGCAGAACTGGGCGAGAGTCCACAAGGCCCTAACTTCTTCTGGCAACTGATTCCACCAATAGGGGGCAGCAATCGAGAAGTCCCTCTTTCTCATAGATTTTATTCTTGGGGAGCCCCAAGTGTGCAGACTCTTATCTGGGAGAATCGGGTTTGATTCCCCACTCCTCCACTTGCAGCTGCTGGAATGGCCTTGGGTCAGCCATAGCTCTGGCAGAGGTTGTCCTTGAAAGGGCAGCTGCTGTAAGAGTCCTCTCAGCCCCACCCACCTCACAGGGTGTCTGTTGTGGGGGTGGAAGATAAAGAAGATTGTGACTGATTGTGAGTATTATAACTGTACCCATCTAACTCAGAAGCCTTTCATGGTTAATGAGAAGCTTGTTTTATTTTCGTTTAGCCTTGAGATTCCTTTGTAAATTAGATAGAGATGCAGCTGCTGTTGCTATATATTGAAACCTCTTGGTTAATAAGCTAGTACTGAAGACCAGAATTTGAACCGTTCTTTCTCTTCTTTTTTTTCCTTCCTTCTGTTGTTTTATGTAAATTAAAGAAACATAGATTTGGTTTTGTATGATCACAGATATGATAGATAAGAATCTGGAATCTGCCACTAAATAGTTGGTAAAAAAGGAGGATTTTACAATAATATCAAAAGATCCATAAAACAGTTTGTAGACTTTAAAGTTAATGTATTAATTTTGAGTACTTGCAGGTATAATGAATTATACTTCTTCTTTTGTTTTTCTTGATGTAGTAATAACTGTAATCTATTCTTTTATTTTGTGTATCCTGTCCCTGATCCTTCCCCTAATTTTCCCTGTAAAATTTAATAAAACTTGTTATTGACAAGAGATTGTGAGCCGCTCTGAGACTCTGAGATTCGGAGTGGAGGGTGGGATATAAATCCAATATCTTCTAACTTCTATCTTCTTCTTCGCTGGGCTGGAAAATATCTGGAGATTTGGGGAGTGAAGCCTGAGGAGGGCAGGGTTTGGGGAGGGGAGGGGAGGGAGTTAAACGGGAGGCAACGCTATAGTGCTAGGGTTACCAGGTCTGTGTTGGAAACTGCCTGGAGGCTTTGGGGGTGGAGCCAAGAGAGGGTGGAGTTTAGGGAGGGGAGGGGCCTCAGCATGGTGCAATGCCATAGAATCCTTCCTTCGGAGCAGCCATTTTCTCCAGGGGAGCTGATCCCTGCCAGCTGAAGATCAGTTGTCAAAGTGGGAGATCTCCAGGCCCCACCTGGAGGCTGGCAACCCTAGTGCCCACCTTCCAAAGCAGCCATCTTCTCCAGGGGAGCTGATCTCCATCACCTGGAGGTCAGTTGTAATCCCAGGAGATCTCCAGCCATCGCCTGCAGGCTAGCAACATTGACCCAACGGTTCCTGTGACCAGAATTACTGTGATAACAAACATTTATTATACATAGGATAGGCTAAACATACAACTGATAATTCACAAAATGCCAATTCAGTTTAGAAAAACTCAGTCCAATCCTTGAATAGTTGGTTCATAGTAATCATGAAGACATCAATCGAATCAATGAATGCAGTAATGTTTATTTTCATAAATCCCATGTAAAAATGCGGGACAGGACAGCTGGTATTCCACTTCCTATTCTCATCACCTGGAGGCTGGCAACCAGGGGTGGAATTCTAGCAGGAGCTCCTTTGCATATTAGGCCACACACCCCTGATGCAGCCAATCCTCCAAGAGCTTACAAGGTTATTTTTTGTAAGCTTTTGGAGGATTGGCTACAGCAGGGGTATGTGGCCTAATATGCAAAGGAGTTCCTGCTAGAATTCCACCCCTGCTGGC
The DNA here is from genome assembly GCF_032191835.1 of Heteronotia binoei. NCBI lineage: Eukaryota > Metazoa > Chordata > Lepidosauria > Squamata > Gekkonidae > Heteronotia > Heteronotia binoei. The sequence continues at coordinate 112,452,358 of NC_083229.1, read as the reverse complement.
AACCTTAGCCTAGGCCCATTCCAGAGGGTCTGAGACACACACACACCCAGGGCAATGTTAGCCTTGCTGGTGGTCTTGGGGCTTGATGGAGCCCACCTCCATTTGCTGCAGACTCTTCCTGGCTGGACACTGCCTGCTGCCCTCATTGGCTTCTGAAAGACAGTCAGCCACTTTCCTCCCGGGCCCCGGGGTCATATCAGGGAAGTTGAGGCCCTAGGGTTGCCAATCCTCAGGTGGGGGCAGGGGATCCCCCGGTTTGGAGGCCCTCCCCCCGCTTCAGGGTCGTCAGAAAGCAGGGGGAGGGGAGGGAAATGTCTGCTGGGAACTCTATTATTCCCTATGGAGATTTATTCCCATAGAAAATCATGGAGAATTGATCTGCAGGTATCTGGGGCTCTGGGGGGGGCTGTTTTTTGGGATAGAGGCACCAAATTTTTGGTATAGCATCTAGTGCCTCTCCCCAAAATACCCCCCAAATTTCAAAAAGATTGGACCAGGGGGTCCAATTCTATGAGCCCCAAAAGAAGGTGCCTCTATCCTTTGTTATTTCCTATGGAAGGAAGGCATTGAAAAGGTGTGCCGTCCCTTTAAATGTGATGGCCAGAACTCCCTTTGGAGTTCAATTATGCTTGCCACAGCCTTGATCTTGGCTCCACCCCTAATGTCTCCTGGCTCCACCCCCAAAGTCCCCAGATATTTCTTGAATTAAACTTGGCAACCCTATGAGGCCCCTAGGCAGTTGAAATCTTGGAGGGCCCCACACGAGTTATCTCAGAGTCTGAGCACCCACCCCACCACCCACGGCTCCCGCTGCAGTTTGCAGACACCTTCTTAAAAGCCCCTTTTACTAAGCTGCAAGGGAGAGGCAAACTTGGTGACAATCCCAGCAGCAGCTGCACCAGGTATGTCGGGCAAAAAGCAGCTCAGTTGCTGGCTGCAGGTGCAAGCTGGGAGGGCTGCAAGCAGGGGGGGAAATGGGGAAAAGCCAGCCTGAGGCCCTTAAAGGTGTGGGGGCCCATAGGCCAGCACCTACTTGGCCAAATTGTTAATCCACCTCTGGCAGCCAGACTCCCTGTCGCCGGCTGCCTCGCTCCATGACACTCCTTCCAGCCCCTACCAAGATCCTGACATCGCAAAGAGGGCCTCGCCACTGCTGCAGGAAGATGGAGGGCAAAGTCCAGGCAGGGTGTTGGCCTTGGACAAAGCTCTTCTGCCACAGAGGTTAGGCCCTCACAGGAGACCTGGCCAGACGAGAGGCCTCCCCGCAGTTCTAAACAGCCACCTCTCCCAAACAATCATTCTGCTACCAGGAAGCAAACAATGGCCCTTGTGCATGTTTCGGAGGGCTGCCAAAACCAATATCTGGCACTGCCGGGAGTGCACACCCACTCCTGGCGCAGCGACAGCCGCTGAAAACAAACAGCTTCCAGAGCTGTGTGGTCCTTTTTTTTGCAGAGGCCACTGTGCGTCTTGACCCATGTACAAAGGCAGTTTGTAAAACCCTGGCTATTAATATTCAGAGAGGCTGAAAGAGGGAAGAGGTGGCCATGAAAGTGAAAGGGGTGGGGGGGGGGCTGAGACAAAATACCCCTCTTCTTTCAAAGCAGAAAAGCCTTCCTGTGAGGGGCCAGGGGAGCCTTGTCCCTGGCCTAAATAATTCCACCCTTGCATTGAAGCAGAGAATTCCCCCGTCTGCACTGCCAGTCAGCAGTGTTTAGCCGGAGCTGCACATCTTCTGCACTATAGCCATAAAGCGCCATGGGGGATCTCTGCTAGGACATGAGGCTGATCATGTGCCAACACCACTGCTTAGGGTTGCCAAGTCCAATTCAAAAATATCTGGGGACTTTGGGGGTGGAGCCAGGAGACTTTGGGGGTGGAGCCAGGAGACTTTGGGGGGTGGAGCCAGGAGACATTAGGGGTGGAGTCAAGATCAAGGCTGTGACGAGCATAATTGAACTCCAAAGGGAGTTCTGGCCATCACATTTAAAGGGACGGCACACCTTTTCAATGCCTTCCTTCCATAGGAAATAATGAAGGATAGGGGCACCTTCTTTTGGGGCTCATAGAATTGGACCCCCTGGTCCAATATTTTTGAAACTTGGGGGATATTTTGGGGAGAGGCACTAGATTCTATACAGAAAATTTGGTGCATCTACCCCAAAAAACAGCCCCCCCAGAGCCCCGGATACCCGCAGATCGATTCTCCATGATTTTCTATGGGAATAAATCTCCATAGGGAATAATAGAGTTCTCAGCAGACATTTCCCTCCCCCCCCCCTCCCGCTTTCTGACAACCCTGAAGCGGAGAGAGGGCCTCCAAATCAGGGGATCCCCTGCCCCCACCTGGGGTGGCAACCCTATTGTGGAGGAACCAGACCCAGTTTGTGTGTGTGTGTTAGAGAGAGAGAGAGGGTTGCCAATCCCCAGGTTTGGAGCCCCCCACCCCGCTTTAGGATCATCAGAAAGGGGGTGGGGGTGGGGGAGGGAAATGTCTACTGGGCAATTATTCCCTATGGAGAACGATTCCCATAGGGAATAATGGGGAATTGATCTGTGGCTATTGTGGGCTCTGGGGGAGCTATTTTTTGAGGTAGAGGTGCCACATTTTCAGTATAGCATCTAGCGCCTCTCCCCAAAATACCCTCCAAGTTTCAAAACAATTGGACCAGGGTGTCCAATTCTATGAGCCCCAAAAGAAGGTGCCCCTATCCTTCATTATTTCCTATGGAAGGAAAGCATTTAAAAAGGTGTGCTGTCCCTTTAAATGTGATGGCCAGAACTCCCTTGGAGTTCAGTTATGCTTGTCACACCCTTGCTCCTGGCTCCACCCCCAAAGTCCCCAGATATTTCTTGAATTGGACTTGGCAACCCTAGGCCACACACCCCTGATGCAGCCAATCCTCCAAGAGCTCATAAGGCTGTTATTTGTAAGCTCTTGGAGGATTGGCTACGACAGGGATGTGTGGCCTAATATGCAAAGGAGCTCCTGCTAGAATGCCACCCCTGGGTGTATCCAGGCAGGGCCGGATTTAGGGGGGGGGCAGAGGTGGGTGCTTGCCCCGGGCACCGACAGAGGGGGGGTGCCAAATTGGGTATGGAGTCCGTTATATTCTATGGGGCTATAAGGGTGCATCATTTTTTAATTCCCCCCCCTCAAAAAACATGTAAATCCGGTTCTGCCATGGAGATCAGGGGTCTCTTCCCATCTGAGGAGGAGGAGGTGGCGATGATGATAGTGGTGGTGGTGATGATATTGGATTTATACCCCATCCTTCACTTTGAATCTCAGAGCAACCTACAATCTCCTTTACCTTCCCCTCCCCACAACAGACACTCTGTGAGGTAGGTGGGGCTAAGAGAGCTCTCCAGAAGCTGCCCTTTCAAGGACGTCACCTTCAAGAGCTGTGGCTGACCCACGGCCATTCCAGCAGGTGCAAGTGGAGGAGTGGGGAATCAAACCCGGTTCTCCCAGACACTCTGTGAGGTAGGTGGGGCTAAGAGAGCTCTCCAGAAGCTGCCCTTTCAAGGACGTCACCTTCAAGAGCTGTGGCTGACCCACGGCCATTCCAGCAGGTGCAAGTGGAGGAGTGGGGAATCAAACCCGGTTCTCCCAGACACTCTGTGAGGTAGGTGGGGCTAAGAGAGCTCTCCAGAAGCTGCCCTTTCAAGGACGTCACCTTCAAGAGCTGTGGCTGACCCACGGCCATTCCAGCAGGTGCAAGTGGAGGAGTGGGGAATCAAACCCGGTTCTCCCTGATAAGAGTCCGCACACTTAAGCACTACACCAAACTGTCTCTGCACCAAACTGATGTAACCCTCAGAACACATTTTACTTAAACAGTACATATGTGCAATGAAGGAAAAATATCAGCTAATGTGTGGCATGGAAGATACAGATCTTGGTCTCCAAAAAAACGAAAGAGAACAGGTGAAAGGAGGGGGTGGCCACTAGGGAAGGCTGGACTGCAACACACTTTCAGACTAACTTTTGTGTTCCTGACCCACAGGTTGGGAAACACTGGCTCAGACCACTGTGTATGCTCTGCTGTACGCATTATCCTGCCCCCCCCCCACATATTCTCTTCTATTTACATAATACCTCCTCCTGCATTGTTTCACAGACCATGTTTAATTTCTTTTTGCTTTGTTTCAAATTTCTGTAATCCTAGTCAGATCATGCAGCTTTTCAGATGTCACATCGAATGGATTGTACTGACTGACACCATGCAATCTGCCTTAAGTCTCAGTGGGAAAGGTGGACTATAAATAGTCAGGGCTTTTCTTTTCTTTTTTTGGTGGCAGGTATTCCTTTGCCTATTAGGCCATGATGTAGCCAATCCTCCAAGAGCTTTCAGGTCTCTTAGTACAGGGCCTACTGTAAGCTCTTGGGAGGATTGGCTACATTGGGGTGTGTGGCCAAATATGCCAAGGAGTTCCTGCTACAAAAAAAGCCCTGAATAAAGTCAAAATAAATTCATGCTCCGTGTGTACATGAGAGTATATTGGTACCTGCAGGGCCTTTTTTTTTGAAGCAGGAACTCCTTTGCATATTAGACTACACCTCCCTGATGTAGCCAATCCTCCTGGAGTTTACAAGGCTCTTCTTACAGGGCCTACTGTAAGCTCTTGGAGGACTGGCTACATCAGGGGTGTGTGGCCTAATATGCAAAGGAGTTCCGGCTACAAAAAAAAAGCCCTGTGTACGTGTAACTCACATTGAAGATGTGCATTGCAACAGATCCAAGCACAAGTTAGCTATGAAATAACATTCCTGTCTTTCTCCTATTAGGTACCTCAGCTTTCCATCTAGCCGTTGTAAAGGGGATGACCTGAGTCACTCATTTTTAATGTGAAGATTCATTTGTGGTGGAATGTGTTGACTCTTCCTACAAATGCGTTGTTACGATGTCTGCATAAAATAGCATCTTCCTGTTTAAAGCCTTTGCCATCTGCTGTTGTACAGAAGCATTTCCTCTGCGTTCATTCCAGCCACCTGAGTTCATTCAGTGCAAACTGTTTGTACAGTGGGGCAGAAGGAAAACATTGTTGAGGAAAAGCACCTCACGTCATTCCTAGAACACCCGGGCATCCCTGATAATGGGGAAGATTTGTCCAACTTTAGAGACAGTGTACAATTCTCCCCATTGCTCCTTCTCTGCTCTCCCACTACTGCTATTTCTTTAAAAGTGTTTTAAGGGCATCTTAGTTTGTTAACAGCTGCCAAGATATTAACTGCTGAATTCTGGCATTGTTTACTCACTGCCAGCTCAGACGGAACTAACAAAAATACGGATAAAGTGCTGAAATGGCTAAAATCACTGATCTAATTTGACACAGAAATTTCACAATGAAGCATTTGAATGACTGTGAAATCCTTTTATTAGGGTCATGAATAATCACTGCAAAATGGGTGTAGACAGGCCTCATTTTGGGCAGGAGCTTACAGGAGCAGAGACCCAGAACTTCTAAATTTTATTGCTCTTTCTTTCTTACCCCCTCCCCTCCCCAATACTTGCTTCTGGACTTCATTATTCAAACTCCCTGTGAGAATTTTGCTGAATCTAAGATTTCACCCCCCACAAAAAAAGAGAAACTATTTCCCCCCCCACAAAAAATGGGGAAAAAACCAAAATATAAAGCAGACAGATGGAAATCTTCATCATGCCATTGTGGCCACATAAGAGAAAGTAATTTTAAGTCTGACAGGAGTAAGGTTTTATTATAGCAATTATTCTGGGAGAGCTCTCTCAGCCCCATCTACCTCACAGGGCGTCTGTTCTGGGGGAGGAAGGGAAAGGCGATTGTAAGCCACTCTGAGATTCAGAGTGTAGGGTGGGGTATAAATCGCAATATCTTCTTCATCTTCTAAAGACTCGAACGCTATGAGGCATATTTGGATGGTTCTCCCGGCCTCATCACACTACAGAGTGAGGATAAGATGTGTGTTTCCGTCTGCACTGCAATTTGGATGAGGTTTAATTCCACCGATGAGGTTTAATTCCAACTTGAATTGGAGATGCTGGGGAATTAACTGGAGACCTTCTGCATGCACAGCTGATGTCCTACCAACAGGCCACTCGCCCACCCTCCAGCCTCAGACTTCCTGTTTGAAGTGCATTGGTAGTAGCCAGGGCTATTTTGTAGGAAAAGGCCCAGCAGGAACTCATTTGCATATTAGGCCACAGCCCCTGATGCCAAGCCAGCTGGAACTGCATTCATGTGCGTTCCTGCTCAAAAAAAAAGCCCTGGTAGTAGCTTTACTAAACACCTCAGAAAGAAATGAGCATGGTTCACCTACAGTTAAGTACTTTTAAGTCCCATCGACTTCAGTGGAAAAGACTGAAGGAGGTTCTTAACTCACTGATTAAAATCAATAGGGCTTCCAAATGTTCTCGTTTGTTTGGTGCATACTTCTTCCCAGGGCCGGTGCTAGGCTTTCTGGCGCCCTAGGCGAATCACCCACTAGCACCCCCCCCCCCATTATTAAAAAATATAGGGAAAATGAAGAGTGCCACTTGAAAGCTTTTCACATTTTTAATTTACTGATTTTTAATTTTTCAAAAAAATGTGATAAGTTATTTAAAAAATTGTGAGAATAAGTGCTTGCCAGCCATGCCAGGAAGGAGGGTGGCAGGATAGGATGAGGTGGGAGGTCAAGTCGTACATTGGAGAGAGGGGGGGCATGGCTTTGTTGAGGCAGTTTGGTGATGGGAGAGGACAAGGTGACAGTGGTCAGGAGCCAGTCATGTGTCGGGGAGGGGAGGCGCTCTAGGCAACTGCCTACTTTGCCTACTCCCACCGGCCCTGCTTCTTCCTAGTCAACAGAGCAAAGCTATTTTTAAAAGCTTGTGAGCCAGTCTATAGTTGGACTAGCCCAAGGGTGGCCAAACTGTGGCTCGGGAGCCACATGTGGCTCTTTCACACTTATTGTGTGGGTTTTGAAGCCACCACCACCCTGGTGACCAACTTGAAAACGGTATTTCTCTCTTTAAATCACTTCTCCAAGCCAAGACGGCTGGCAGCTTGGAGAATGCATTTAAAGTTGAAATTGCATTCTTTCTACCTCTTCCTCCCTCCATCTATTTTCCTTCCTTCCTTCCCTCAAACATCTGATGTTCACATCTTGTGGCTCTCAAACATCTGATGTTCATGTCTTGTGGCTCTCAAGCTTCTGATGTTCACGTCTTGTGGCTCTCAAACATCTGATGTCCATGACTTGTGGCTCTCAAGCTTCTGATGTTCACGTCTTGTGGCTCTCAAACATCTGATGTCCATGACTTGTGGCTCTCAAGCTTCTGATGTTCACGTCTTGTGGCTCTCAAACATCTGATGTCCATGACTTGTGGCTCTCAAGCTTCTGATGTTCACGTCTTGTGGCTCTCAAACATCTGATGTCCATGACTTGTGGCTCTCAAGCTTCTGATGTTCACGTCTTGTGGCTCTCAAACATCTGATGTCCATGACTTGTGGCTCTCAAGCTTCTGATGTTCACATCTTGTGGCTCTCAAACATCTGATGTCCATGAGTTGTGGCTCTCAAGCTTGATGTTCACGTCTTGTGGCTCTCAAACTTCTGACATTTATTCTATGTGGCTCTTATGTTAAGCAAGTTTGGCCACCCCTGGACTAGCCTGTTCTTCAACCATTTTCAGCCTAGGGAATTTTTCCAGAATATTTCAGAAAGTGGATCAAAATAAATTTGCCAGGTATGCATGCATATATGCAACCATGCACATTAACACTAGTTCTGATGCCCTATTGGACAACCAAAGCATTCGACGTTGATTAACACAATGTACGGACCAAGCCAAGTAGATGCTTTTTTTAAAAAAAAATCTGGGCATTCATTTTGAACAGGCGAACCAAAATTTCCTTAGCTGTTCAACTGGAGAAATGCATTTATGCGTTCTTGTCAGGTTAAACTGAATAATGTACGGCCCAGACTGAGGGTAACGAGCCAATTTTTTTTTTTTAATAAGAAAAGGAAAGGTTCCTGTAATTTTGCTTCATTTGCCTTGAGCCCCAGGTTTCCATTGTGTGTGGAAGAATCACAGCATTCCAGAACAAAGAAAGAGAAAGCGGCTGAGGGGCAGCCAAGTCTTTCAACAATCCTCTGTCAGAGACTTGCAGGCCAAAGGCAGCCCAGAGAACCCCCCCTCTCCCCCCCCAGGTTTCCTGCTATTGTTGCTCTTGCAAGACTGGAATTCCATCTAAATGGATTTGACCCCTTTTGCTAAACAGCTAAAACATGTTTCCCTGATTACGATATTCTTAGGGGGGTTTTTTGGGGGGGGAGAACACGGCCTCATGAATTCCCTGCTAATAAGGTTTGCAATTATGTTGGGCTTTTCTGCCAATAAGACGTTGTTCTTTTTCTTTTATTCAGAAGAGCAACAGTGCAGCCGTCTGGTCAGGAGGAAAAGGCGCACCTGAGAACTTGATTTTGGTGGCAGGAAAGGCCAAAGTCCTGTCACGGTTTAAAGCAGAATAACCTTAAAAATCTGGTCCATTTCAGGCATGGGCACTGGTCATGATCCTGACAAAGCTACAACATATTATTCGGCGCAAAATATTATTCCGAGTAACAAATTTTATTCAGTAGTAGTCCTGCTACTGACTTAACACAATTCACCTCAATGATAACTTCCAGTATGTGTCTAACCTTGTTACATTTGGGGCCTTTTGGAAAGTGGCAGACCTAACTCATCCATCCAGTTCTCTAACTTTCTTCAGCTGTTCTTGAAAGTTAAGCATCTGTAAGCCTTATTGATTCTTGGCTGAGAACCAGTGTGGTCAGCACTGACCCGAGGGCTTATGGCGCCCTAGGCAGACTCGCAGCCCGCAGCTCCCCTCCACAGGAAGTGGGGAGGAGTCAGCAGCGGCAGCGCCCTTTCAGGATGCTGGTCCTTCCTGCTGCTACTAGCCTGCCCCAGCACTGACAGTGAGTGCGCCACACGGTTTTACCCGCTGATCAGCTGATCGGCAGGGTGTGTGTGCCTTTTGGTGTAGTGGTTAAGTGCGCGGGCTCTTATCTGGGAGAACTGGGTTTGATTCCTCACTCCTTCACTTGCACCGGCTGGAATGGCCTTGGGTTAGCCATAGCTCTGGCAGAGGTTGTCCTTGAAAGGGCAGCTGCTGTGAGAGCCCTCTCAGCCCCACCCACCTCACAGAGTGTCTGTTGTGGGGGGAGAAGATATAGGAGATGGTAAGCCGCTCTGAGTCTCTGATTCAGAGAGAAGGGCGGGGTATAAATCTGCAGTTCTTCTTTAGATAGCCTCGGAGAATGGTGCTCAACCATGGTTCTGGGCATTGAAATAGACCTGGGGTGGGGAAGAAAAGGAAGAGGAGGCTGGGGAATGGGCAAACGAGGCATTTGCCTAGGGGGAAGGGGGGGAGGCTGAATTCAGTGGCCCCACCCTGCCTGCGGCCTAGGCAACTGTCTAGTTTGCCCAGTGGGCGAGCCGGCCCTGAGTGTGATATAGAGGTTAAGCGTGTTGTTCTTTAAACTGGAAGGCCTGGTTTTATCCCCCACCCCTCCACATGTAGCCTGCTGGGTGATCTTGGGCCAGTCACAGTTCTCTCAGAACTCTCTCAGCATCACCTACCACACAAGGTGTGGTGAAGAGAAGAAGGGAAGAGAGCTCTTGGGACATAATTACATGGAGGCAGTGCCTTTTTTCTCCTACCAAATCTTCAGTGATTCTCACTTTTGTTGCCACACCACCTGGACGTTGGCAGCTCTATCAATGCCAGAGCACTTCCTGGCTTACACCTGTCCTTACTAAACAGCAGCCCCCCAGCTTGCTGTACACCGCAGAGGGCCTCCAAGGAGCGAAATAGGACCACTGCAGCCCTCCCTCCACTAAGAAGCTGTTCACTTGTCAGATAATGGAGCCCCAGTTTCTATCATGACAAGCAGCCAGACTCTCTTGTATATTTATCAGTCAATTAGCTAGGGCTGAAGAGGCCCAACACCTCCTGTACATTCCTGAGGGCCTCTGGTGGGAAGTGTCCTGCCTTGCCCCTCACAGACGGAGATGCCTCTGCAACAGGAACTCAGATGGGTTTTGCACACAACAGGCAGCGGAAGCAGCTCATAAGGGCTGGGTCCCAGCAGCCTTTGGGCCACTGACCCACGTGGAGCTTTTTTTATAGCAGGAGCTCCTTTGCATATTAGGCCACACACCCCTGATGTAGCCAGTCCTGGAGCTTATAGTAAGCCTTGTAGTAAGAGCCCTGTAAGCTCTTGGAGGATTGCCTACATCAGGGGTGTGTGGCCTAACATGCAGAGGAGTTCCTGCTACAAAAAAAGCCCTGGACCCACTTCATTTATACCCTGCCTTTGTCCCCACTGGGTACCCAAGATGGCTGACATTATTCTCTTCTCTTCCATTTCATCCTCACAACAAGCCTGTGAGGTAGGTAGGTTAGGCTGAGCCCAGGTCACCCTGTGAGCTTCTGTGGCAGAAGGGGGGATTTGAATGGGTGTCTCCCAGCTTCCAGTGCAGCTCTCTAACCGCAATATCACACTGGCTGTACCACTGCCTGTTATCTGGCAAACTCTCAGGCCAATCCATGGTAGGGTTCCCAAGTCCAACCCCAAAAATATCTGGGGACTTTGGGGGTGGAGCCAGGAGACTTTGGGAGTGGAGCCAGGAGACACTGGGGTGGGGCTAGGGGGGAGGGGGGAAACGGCGAGCCGCCCCGTCTCGGAGCGTGCGACGCCGCTGATGCCTCTTCTCTGCTCGCCGTGGCTGCTCCTCCGAGATGGGCTCAGGCTGAGCCCATCTCGGAGGAGCAGCCACGGTGAGCGGAGAAGAGGCGGCAGCGGCGCGGCGGCTCGCCATGCTCCTGGCCTGCCTCGCCCTCCCCTGCGCTGCTGCTGCCTCTTGGCTGCTCCTCTGAGATGGGCTCAGCCTGGGCTCATCTCGGAGGAGCAGCTGCGGTGGGAGGGGAGGGGGCAGCAGCAGCGCGGCACGGCGGCCTCGCCAGCTCCGGGATGCAGCGGCTGGCCATGCTCCCCGGCGCCGTTTCCACCCCCTCCCCCCGCTTCCGTTTTTTGGGGGAGCGGGGGAAGAGGGTGGAAATCCTGGGGTCCCCTGCCAGGGCGGGAAGGTTGGGAAGCCTAATCCATGGCCTCTCTTGGTAAATGGATCCAGTAGCCACTGATGTGACAGGACTTTGCCTAAGGGTCAGGAGAACCACTGCCAGTCAGAGGCGATGATACCGACTTTGGGAGACTAGGAGTCTTCTGACTCAGAACAAGGCAGCTTCATGTGTTCAAGTGTGAAGAAACACACATCCTCCTTTCACCACCAGTTTCGATGTGAAAAAGCAAAATGAGCAATATTCAGCTCCTACGTTAAGCACTGTCAAGTCGCTTCTGACATTTTAGCTTCTGGGGAGAGTTCTGGCTTGATCTGGAACCCACTGAGGTCAGTCAGCCATTTTTCCTCCAGGCCAGTTTGGCCAGCGATCCTGGAGGTTTTTTGCCATCTTCCGGGCATGGAGCAAAGGTCACTGGCAATGCTCCTTCTAAGCTGTAAAGCAAAAATTCTACTTTGTGAGCTACTGGCATTAAAGTTGTGAACACTGGTCACTGAGGATGTATGAGTGTGTGTGTGTGTGGGGCGTATTTGAGAAGTTCCTGCATTGTGCAGGGGGTTGGACTAGATACCCTTGGAGGTCCCTTCCAACTCTATGATTTATCTTTTTGGCCATCCATAGCAACCATAAAACTCTTCTCCAACACCAGATTTTAAATGAATCAATTGTCAGCTTTCTTCATTGCCCAGCTTTCACACCCCCACATAGTACTGGGAATACTATGGCATGAATTACCTTGATCGCCAGCAACACATCCTCACACTTCTTCATGTAACTAGGCAAACGGGCTCTGCAATGCTTTTCTACAGTTAGCAAAATTCTCAGGCACCGAATGCATCGTTTCTTGAAGTTCTGACTAAAGTTCGCGAAGTCAAACAAGTTAGGATCTACAGCATCCTGCATAACATCCCGACACAAAAGAGCATTAGTTCACTACCCACTTCCACTCGGCAGTGTTTTCTTTTATGCTGCTCTGGCATCTGGTCAGTGCCATGTGGGCAGCTGAATAAAGCTTTATTTCTGTAGCACTCCAATCTGAAAATCTTACGACACAGACTGAGAGATGTTACGGAGCAAACACCCTAGAGACCGAAGACGGCCATTGCTTCTGGCAAGCCTCTGTCGTGTTGTGCTCTGAATTCTTTGGATGGACTGCTTCAACTCTACATCTGATGGAACTCGACCATTAGCAAAACAGGTGAGAATTAGAAGGGCATGAGCCTCTTTTTTATTTTACTCTGCATAACAGAAAACATATTCAGAACAGTTAAGGCCAGTTTTTGCACAGACCCAGACCCTCTAGCATAGGAGTGGCCAACGGTAGCTCTTCAGATGTTTTTTTGCCTACAACTCCCACCAGCCCCAGCCAGCATGGCCAATGGCTGGGGCTGATGGGAGTTGTAGGCAAAACGCATCTGGAGAGCTACTGTTGGCCACCCCTGCTCTAGCAGGAACCCCGTGGTGCAGAGTGGTAAGCTGCAGTATTGCAGTCCAAACTCTACTCATGACCTGAGTTCGATCCTGGCGGAAACTGGGTTCAGGCAGGTGGCTCAAGGTTGACTCAGCCTTCTATCCTTCTGAGGTTGGTAAAATGAGTACCCAGATTGCTGGAGGGAAAGTGTAGATGACTGAGGAAGGCATCGGCAAACCACCCCGTAAAAAGTCTGTCATGAAAACGTCGCATCGTCACCCCAGAGTCGGAAATGACTGGTGCTTGCACAGGGAATTACCTTTACTTTTACCTTTTGACCCTCTAGCAAGAAATGCAGGAGTTTTCATTTTGAGATGTCTTTACAACTTTGTTGATTTGTTTTTGATTGTTAAATTGTCAAGCACAGTCCAATTAGTAGCCCTGTGAAACTACTCAACAATGAGAAGATCTGTGGCTGTGATTTCAATAGACTTAGGAAGGGTATAATAAGCAGGGGTGGAATTCTAGCAGGAGCTCCTTTGCATATTAGGCCACACCCCTCGATGTAGCCAATCCTCCAAGAACTTACAAGGCTCTTTTTTGTAAGCTCTTGAAGGACTGGCTACATCGGGGGAGGTGGCCTAATATGCAAAGGAGCTCCTGCTAGAATTCCACCCTGATGATAAGTCTGCTTAGGATTCCACTGCTGATCTCCTACTGTTTTAATGCAGCTGAATAGTAGCTATGGGGAGAGAAATCCTTTGGAGCGTAGGTTTACCTCTTTGCCTTTGCACCATCCCTGTGATCTCAGTTCCCACTCCCCACCCCCTAGGTTTGCCCTAGTTTGTACTTCAGCGGGAGACAACCAATAAAGTCCAGGGTTGCTGCAAATAGGCAGGCAATGAAAATCACCTCTGACCTGCTTTGAAAACTCTATAGAGTTCGCCATAAGTCAGCTACAATTCAATGGCACCTGACCCACACATACAAGCATCCAGGACTTTTTTTGCAGCAGGAACTCCTTTGCATATTAGGCCACACACCCCTGATGTAGCCAATCCTCCTGGAGCTTACAGTAAACCCTGGAATAAGAGCCCTGTAATATCTTGGGGGATTGGCTGCTTCAGGGGTGTGTGGCCTGATATGCAAAAGAGTTCTTGCTACGAAAAAAAAAGCCCTGCAAAGCACCTATGTTTTCCTCAACAAGACAAAAGCAAGCACCAGCCAGGTGGGGCAGGGAACAACTGAGATTATGAACATGTGTGGAGCAAGCCCTAGACTTCCACTCCCATCCCCTTTGAGGGTTATTTACCTTTTTTTTACTCTTTAAAAAGGGGCCTAGTTATTGAACTTACAGGAAGGGAAAATATAGCTTTCCATTGAATTCAGGGCTGTATTCTGTTACATCAGCACACTTGGTCTTCCGCTTTTCCATCCTCACAACAAATATGAGCTAGATTAGGCAAAGAATGTGTGACTGGCCTAAGACCACCCAATATCAATAGCGGTTAAACACTGCCTCAAACAAGACACGATGAGTGGCAGTTTCCTAATAGCCTGGAAAAAAATTGTCCTGTTCCTTTAAGACAGGCATAATGGAATGTTATTTACTAGATGATGTTATTTACTATGAAAAGCTTCACCTGTCCGTTCCCCCACAGTAAGCCTCTATTAAAGGGAAAGAAAATTCAGTTATAAGGAAGTACTTCAGGGACAATTCCCAAGCTGGAATGGAAGTCGCCAATCAACGCATTAATTTGACATGAGACAGAGGAGATGGACAGGACACTTGGAGGGGGCTGCAGCTGCATTTATTTCTTCCCCACAAGATGGTTTCTTTTATTCTCAGGCCTCATTTTGGGCAGGAGCTCACAGGAGCGGAGCTCTGGAACTGCTAAATTTTATTGTGCTTTTTTCCTTATTCCTCCTCCCCCAAATACTTGCTTCCGGGCTCCATTGTTCAACCCCCCTGTGAGAATTTTGCTGAGCTCTAAGATTTGACAAACTTTCTAATATTTTTCCCCACAAAAAATGGGGAAATTACCAAAACAGTTAAAGTAGACTGATGGAAGTCTTCATTGCACCACTGTGGCCACATAGGAGAAAGTAATTTCACAAGAATGAAGGGAATGAGATTTTATTATGACAATTATAATTGAAGAAGCATTTTAAGGTAGTTGCTGAACTGATATAATGTAGTGCACCTTCTGGTGATGTCAGGGGTGTGTGGCATATGCACACTTCGGTGGGAAGGGCGGCATATAAATCGAAATATAAATAAATAAATAAATGAGTTAAGCAAATGAGTTGTGCTAATGCGTTCCGGCACCTCTTTTTCTACAAAATGACTCGTTTATTCTGTTCCCTTCCCCCTTGATTCAGAGAGTGTAGCTCAACTTTTTCTGAAGCCTAATCGTTTAGAACATTACACAGCAGGTGTTATTAAATGTGTGCGCATTAATATCTATTTAAATTTGTTCTGCCTGCTCCCAGAGCTTATACGTATGCACCTAAACTAGGGGATCAAAATAGATCGAATGTGTGTAGATAAAAATGATGCAAGGAAATCAGATCCAGTTGTAATAAGTTCATGCGCTGTTATTTAGTCTTTTGAGCTATATGTACATAAGAGAAGCCATGTTGGATCAGGCCAATGGCCCATTCAGTCCAACACTCTGTGTCACACAGTGGTCAAAAAACCCAAGTGCCATCAGGAGGTCTATCAGTGCAGCCAGGACACCAGAAGCCCTCCCACTATCCCACCCCCGCCCCCCAAGCACCAAGAATACAGAGCATCACTGCTCCAGACAGAGAGTTCCAATGATAAGCTGTGGCTAATAGCCACTGATGGACCTCTGCTCCATATGCTTATCCGATCCCCTCTTGAAACTGTCTATGCTTGTAGCCGCCGCCACCTCCTGTGGCAGCAAATTCTATGTGTTAATCACCCTTTGGGTGAAGAAGTACTTCCTTTTATCAGTTCTAACCCAACTGCTCAGCAATTTCATTGAATGTCCACGAGTTCTTGTATTGTGAGTTCTCGTACTTGTACGAGTTCTCGTATTTGAATCCCACCAGGGCTTTTTGGGTAGAAAAAAAACAGCAGGAACTCGTTTGCATATTAGGTCACAAGCCCTGAAGTTAAGCCAGCCCGAACTGCATTCCTGTGTGTTCCTGCTTAAAAAAAATGCCCTGATTCCCACCCCCACCCACAGTCTTATGACAATGCTGCCAACATGTCAAGGTGTTATCAAGGAATGCAGACAAAGGTTTTAGGGAGAAAGACGGGGTATACATGAAGTAAATAAATGGACCCAGTCCAGAAGGAACATAAAGGCCTTTCTCCATCCTCACTTATCTTTTCTGGAACCTGCAAAAACGTTTACCAGAAAGATTCATATTTGCGGCAACACATATACTACATTCATGACTAAAGGAGGAATGATTTCCCTCCTCTCTCGCTGTGGGTGAAAATGACTTGCTCACACCTGCTTCATACTGCACACGCAGGCCATTCTTCTCTGCATCCTCGGTCATTTTCCAAACAGGAACCGAAACTTCTTCACATTTCCTTTACAAAAGACTTTGGATTATGCGTGAGTGTGTGCGCATCGCTCAAAGATCCAAGAAACCAATACTGTCCTGTCTTGTCAGGCGCCACACGCAGGCTTTTCCTGAGAAGGCTTTAAAAAAAAAAATGAAAAAAAGTGGCTTGAATCTGAGAGGGGAGAAGACAAGGTCATTCTCTCGGACAGGATGCCAAGAGGACAGGAACTGAAACTGCTAGCCGGTCTAGAGACGCGGCACAACTCAAGCAGGCAGCGCTGGCCCTCAGGGAAATTGTTCACCAGCCTGGCCTCCATGATAAACCCAGAAGCTTGCTTGAAGCAACAGCAATAACAATGTGTCGCATTCCAACAAAGCGGCAGAGAACTTCTTTCTTAACATTTCCTTACACATCAGAAGAAAGTGATGGGTCGGCAGGTTCTTTGGAGATAGGGGCTGTCCTAAATGGGGCATGGAAAGAATGTGCCCCCAATTACTACAAGCAAATACAGGAAACACTCCTGATTAGCGTGTATAGCATGTTGCATCTAAGATCCTACTATGGAATTTTGCATCATTTAATGTGTCATGTCCAGGGCATTTTTTTTTTTAGCAACAACAACAACAACAACAACAAATTTTATTTGTATCCCGCCCTCCCCGCCGGAGCAGGCTCAGGGCGGCTAACAACATGGCTCAGAGCCAAATTATACAGGTGAATAAAACTACATCAACAGCAGAAACGCACAGGAACGCAGTTCCGGCTGGCTTGGTGTCAGGGGGTGTGGCCTAATATGCAAATGAATTCCAGCTGGGCTTTGTCTACAAAAAAAGCCCTGGCTGTGTCAATATTTATTTATTTATTTTTAGGCCCCCCCCCCCTTCCCCTAGGACAGTCTCAGGGTGGGTTGCATCATAAAAACAATCAACAGTAAAAACAATAAAAGACCAATTTAAAACTTATGCTTTGCTTCCATTCTGTTTTTAGACTTTGGGTTGGTTCTACCCTATTGCACTGTGTATTTAATGTTCCATCCGGAGATTGCGCTGTTGAGTCATTCTGCGTAATCCGCCTTGAGTCAAAGTGAGTAAGGCAGACTACAAATAATAATGTAAATAACTACGCTTTCTTAAAATGTGTTTGTTTGCAAAGAGCCTCTCCCGTCACCTCCTAAAAGGGTAAAAATTGGGCTTTTTTGTAGCAGGAACTCCTTTGCATATTAGGCCACATACCCCTGATGTAGCCAATCCTCACAGAGCTTACAGGGCTCTTAGTATAGGGCCTTTTGCAAGCTCCAGGAGGATTGGCTATATCAGGGGTGTGTGTCCTAATATGCAAAGGAGTTCCTGCTCCTGAGTAAAATACTTCAGATAGGGAGCCTCTAGCAGTGCATCATTTTCTCTCCCACCCACAGTTTTATTTTGTATAATATGGAGCCCAAAGACTACGAAACTTGGAAGCTGGTTTACTGTTTGGTGTGCAGCTAAAACTACTAGGATACTGCTTCTGTTAGAATTTTTTTTTAAATAAGTGGAGCCTCCATTATAAAACTAACTGCAATAGCTGGTGAAATAGCATTCTTCTAGAATATGCACAGGCTTGGATCCAGTGGAGGATTCCCGGAAGGAGACAATTTGACAGGATTTCCCCTCCTACTGAAGCCCCCAGCAGATCCTCATGCTGTTCCTTGACTTCCCCTAGCCCCAAGAGTAGCATTTCAGGGGGAATTTGAGGCTGCAGGAGAAGTTCTGATGGAAATCCCTTCCTTCCATCTGTGGAAATTTCCAGTGGCTCAAAGCCATAGTTTCTTTCAGTTACCAGAAAAAAGAGACCAGCTGTTAGAAGATGCTGAGTGTGATTCTATGAAAATTTACTCCAATAGAATCCAATTGATATCAGTTAGCTTATATTGGGGTACCTCTGCATAGGACGGCACTCAATAAATCCACCTTCTATTGCTTGGGCTACCCCTGTTCCTTTTATTCAGACTGCTATTCAGTAATTCAGATACAGCAGAGTGGTAAAGCTGCAGTACTGCGGTCTGAACTCTCTGCTCACGACCTGAGTTCAATCCCGGCAGAAGCTGGATTCAGGTAGCCAGCTCGAGGTTGACTCAGCCTTCCATCCTTCCGAGGTCGGTAAAATGAGTCCCCAGCTTGCTGGGGGTAAAGTGTAGGTGACTGGGGGAGGCAATGGCAAACCACCCCGTAAAAAAGTCTGCCGTGAAAACGTCATGATGCGACGTCACCCCAGAGTCGAAAACGACTGGTGCTTGCACAGGGGACCTTTCCTTTTCCTTCTGTTTAGCCCAGGTTAGCAAAAACTCACGCATGGATAAAGATACCTGAAAGGATTCTTTGAAAGGATTCTTTTGCAGGGCTTGCAAAACTGAATTATTTCGACAGGCCTTCAACACCTAAACGAAGAGAAGACTGCCACCCTACGCTGCTGAGGAACTACGATCATTATAGGATCACTGCCAGAAAAAAAAAAGAAAGATCCTGCCTATACTGAAGTTGAACAGCACCTTAAAATGTAGTATTTTAAATGGTTATTTTATTCATTTTAAATTGTAATTGTAAATGTTTTCGAATTGATTGTCAGCCGCCCTTAGTCCACCTGCGGAGAGGGTGGGATATAAGACTAAGGTAATAAATAAATGATAATAATAAATAAGCTTAGGTATCCGGTCTCCAAGAATGCAGTTTGAATTTGTCTGGCTCTGTACTGTGTGGCTGGCAACATTGTCACAGGGAAGGCTACTCTTCCCGCTCCTGTCTTTGCTCAAATGTTCTGACTTCTGAGCTGTCATATTTGATGGATAGGCTTCTGAAACATCCACGGCCCTGGGTAGAACCTGATGGATCCAGTCACCTCCCCGTTGACATGTCTGAGGATTTAAAAGAAGCAAAGGGAAGGTCAGCTTTCAGCTCTCCTTCTCTAATGGCCAGGAAACGATCAATTGGTTTAACCTGGTCATGACCTGCCTCTGGTTTGCCAGAAGTCATTTGGCAGATAGGGTTACAGGTGGCCAGACCTTCACGCAGGTGTAGAGCCATCTGCTGCAGCTGCTCCCTAGCTGGCCTGCAGCTCTCAGATTTCAGTTTGAATTATTCAGGCCTGGAGGCCAATGCAGAAGTTGTTCAGCAAAAGAAAAGGCTTGAGGATATTTTTTTGTTCTTCACCTAGAACAGCAATGAGGATAGTGACAGCATAGCTGGCTTGTGTGGTTCTTTCATTATTAATGACAATAGTTACAAAACAGGGTTTTCATAATGATCGTGATATAAAACAAAAGAGACTCCCCAGCCAAACAGCTTATAAGGGAGAGGGGCATGATTTTCTTAAGTTTATTGTTCTGTTTCCTTCATTATTGCAGCTTTGCCCCTCCCTGACTTTACTCTTACAAGGCAGCCAGTGCTTTCACAGCATAAGCTGTGTTCCTTTGAAGGAGGGGGGGGGGGTTTCTGGGTTTTCTTGACTGACTGCAGGACTTTTTTTGTAGAAAAAGCCCAGCAGGAACTCATTTGCATGTTAGGCCACACCAACTGACATCGCCATTGTTTCACATAGGGGCTTTTGTAGAAATAGGCCAGCAGGAACTCATTTGCATATGAGACCACACACCCTGATGCCAAGCTAGCCGGAACTGCATTTCTGTGTGTTCCTGCTCAAAAAAAGCCCTGATTGAATGTAAACTGTAGCCTCTAGGATACAGGTATGAGATATTCCAATCTCAAAGGCCATGGGGGGGACTTTATGAGAGGTTTTAAGCTGCCTGGAGCCCCCCCAAGTTTGTTTATTGGGTTTAATCATAAGTAAATACATCCCAACAAAACGTAGATTAATGGTGTTCACAAAAATTATTAGAAACTGAAAATGTTCAAATTCAATAAATACTAAAAATAAATATTAAAATATGACAAATAGTGAAATGGTCAAAGTTGATAGAACTAGTGCAATTATAGGATAGGGGACTAATTATGGGATGGGGGCCTTTCTTATAACTTTTGGAATGGGGAGTGTCATTTAACAGTCAATATCTATAACTGTGGAGTTTTAAAACAGATATCTAATCAGAAAGCTAGGGGCCAGGGCCAGGCTATGAAAAAGGAGTTGAAATGATTATATTTATCAGGCATTAAAGTATGGGACTGTAGACAGGTAAGATAGGAGCTAAGTTTGATTAGTGAATGCTTTTGGATAATGTACTTTGTAAGTCTGATTAAGTAGGTAAGTGCTAGGTGGTAATGTTATGAAGAATAGAATGAAAAGTAGTTTATGGACTATTTGATCACACATAATTCATTAGAAGTGCATACGGGGTTTTTTTTAGTGCAATGAAGTGGTTATCAAAGATTTCAGGTTTTCACGGCTGGTAACATCATTAGGGTTTGTAGAATCTTTCGGGATCAAGTGCCGTGTTCTACTGGAGAAAGTTTTCCTTCCAGATGTTTCATTGTCAGCTGAGAAGGAAAACTTTCTCCAGTAGAACACGGCACTTTATCCCGAAAGATTCTACAAACCCTAATAATGAAGTGGTTGTTTTCAATACAGGGAACATTCAAACATGCAGCCCCCAATTACTGTTTGAAAATAAACTGTAAGGTGAAATTTGTGATCTTCATGAATGCAGAATCACAGTTGGGCTGGATTTGTGCTGATCAGGTAACTTATGGGGGTTGCAGGGGCCAACTATAACTACTGGAAGTGCCCACAACCCCATCAGGAAGCACCTCGAATCAGGTTCATATTGACTTTGTGTGAGCCAGACAGTGGAGATTATATAGGAAAAGAGACTCTGTGTTTTAACCGGCAAAGGGCAGGATCAGTGAAATCATTGCCATGGATGAGTACATCAAGTTCTTGCGTTTCCCCAAGTACTTGAATTTTTTATTCTGTATTTTATACAAGGAGTCAGCCTTGTTCTGCCTTTCTGTTTTCCAGAACTGCCCATATCTCAATGGGTTTCCCCTGGAAGTTTCCACAGGAAACATTCCTGATGTTTACTAAGTAGATTTTACAGCTTGTCCTGTCCAAAAAGTTAGAGGAGCACAACTTGGGTAATAGATGTGCATCACAAAATCTTGAATAAACAGTACAAGGTGCCACAGAAGGACGGGGTGAGCTCAGGCCCGGAGCATCTGCCCAGCATGCGAGTTTCACCATCAGTCCCCAGCATTTCCAGTTTAAAGGGTCAGGTTGCAGGCAGTGTTCCCTCTAAGCTGAGTTAGCATGAGCTAGCTCACAGATTTTTAGCTTCCAGCTCACACATTTTTGTCTTAGCTCAGGAAGGATGACCCCAGAGCACAATAATTTATGCAGTAACGCACAACTTTAATGCTAGTAGCTCACAACGTTAATGCCAGTAACTCACAGCTTTATTGCCAGTAGCTCATAAACTAGAATTTTTGCTCACAAGACTCTGCAGCTTAGAGGGAACATTGGTTGTAGGTGATCTGGAAGACCTCAGCCTGAGACCCTGCAGAGCTACTGTCAGTCAGAACAGACAATACTGATCATGACCTATGAATAGTCTGACTCAGTGTAAGGCAGTTTCGTGTGGCAAAACGACTTAGGAAAGAGGAGCCACAGTAGTATTTGCAGTGAACGGGAGAGGTGATTAAAAAGACAAGATTTGATTTGCAGGCCAAGAGTCAAGGCGGGAAGTCCATTACAACCTCCCTGTGTGTTAAAGGGCAGATTCACACATGCATGTTTTTGATGTTGACTTCAGGATGTTCAGCGTGAGTAGGTCATCAAGTTATGGAACGTCCTTGTTCTTTATCCTATTTGACTTTTGTTTATCTGCACCCCATGAGAGGTTGGGAGTCTGACCACTCTCATCATGGACTGTGTAACAAACAAATCAATTCCAGCCCTTTACACTTGAAAAGAGTTGGGACAGGATTCCCAGCAAGCTTTTCTGCTCCATTCCACCCCCATGCATTTCCTTTTAAATCTCTCTAAAATAATTTCCTTCCAATAAGCACTTGAGCAAGTGAGTTCTAACTCATGAAACCTCATGTTGGAATGAGTGCTGTTACTTGCGGTGTCACTGCATGTCTATTTTATTAAGCAACCAGCTATCTGGACTTAAATTGACTGTAAGTTCATAAGTTATAGTGAACACACACACATTTTTCCATGAAGATGGCTCCAGAGGAGAGCCATGTTGGTCTGTAATAGAAGAGCTGGATTTGAGTCCAGTCGCATCTTAAGAAACCAACAAGATTTTTGAGATGTGAGCTTTCAAGAGTCAGAGCTCCTTTTGTCAGATACATGTCTTATGAAGGTAGCCTTGATTCTCAAAAGCTTGTACCCAAAATTCATGTTGGTCTCTAAGGTACAACTGGACTTGAATCTAGCTTTCACACCTATACTCTGTGTAAAATGCAGACTTAATTCTTTATAGATGCATCCAGTACTTCTCATGTTACATTCAACACATGGACACCCAATCATGCGGTTAAAACCCCATATGTATCCAAGTACTGGTCTCTGGTTTCATTGGTCAAGTATGGGTGTTTTTACACTGACAGTTTGTGACTCTCTGTCACCGCATTGGAATTCTCACAACTGTTTTGCATCGTTGCTGCCTGAAGCATCTACATTTGTTTCGGTTTCAGAGCTGCTGCTACAACGTTTTTCTCGACACTAGTTTTGATCTGGTCTTCTCTACAGGCGTTGCGCAAACTTGTATTGTAGAAGTTTTCATGTTTTAAAAAAATCCTCCAAAAGCCACAAGGTGCAATAATTTGCATGAGAACTGAAAGCACTTGAAATTTTTACATATCATTGCTTGCCTCATCTAGTAATTTAAATTTGTATTGTTTTTGCAGTGTTGACACGATTTCCAAGCAATCCAAGTATACATTTAACTAAGAGCTGGTATTCCAGCAGCCCTCTGATCAGAGACCTCCCCCCCTCCCCCCAATTGAAACGCTTAAATGTAAAAGGAAAATAATTAAAGTGGAACAGTGGCAGGCAATTTGAAGACTCTTAAACTCTGGATCAAACTGAAAGTAAAAACACCCTACATTTGCTTTCTTACCAACAGGTGGATCTACATGCATGCAGGTTATATGTGCATTCACTGTAACATATGAACAGAGCTTGTATTAAAAACCAATGCGATCCCAGAAACTTTTACCTGCTTTATTTAAAGGCTTAGTCTCTCTGTAAAATGCACAGCTTTTGCATGGCTTCTTTAACACACTGTGTAACTCAAACCCAGTTTTAGCAACTATCTTGCACAACTGCTCATGTGCTGTCTTTCCAGACTGCTGCAGCCAGATTTCCTTGAGCTCACCTTTGATAGGAAGATTGCTGTAAAAATTCTGAAAACTTGTAAGATTTTATTTAAAAGAAAATGGAAGCAACTTTAATTATAACGACCCAACTTCCTGCCATCGCAGTACTTCTAAGAGTTCTAGATTGGGATCTCAGCGTTTTTAAATGTCCTGAACTGGGATTCTGAAACAGAAGTTCATATAACCACAAGCGATGGATGGGGGGCAAATAATGCCTGATTTCAGGGGCAGTGGCATTAAAAATTATTAAATTGTTCCATATGATCAACAAAGTAGTACCAGTTTTGAGTATGTGAATTTCATAGGCTAAGTCTGCCATCTAGTGGCCTACAAACAATGTCAACACGTAACAGCTCATAACAAATCTTCACCGATTTTATTCTTTAAAGTGCCCACAAAATGAGCTTTGTATCTTTAGGTAAACCATCAATAGCCAATTTTCTGAAACAGCGTAATATTTTCTGTTTCTGGCTGTTTCAGAAACATCTCATTTCTTTCAGGGTCAAGCATTTTGGGGATGCTAGCCTGGATAACAGGAATACAGAAATTGCTGCTACAGTTCAGTTTGGTGTAGCCAGTTTGCCGTAGTGGTTAAGTGCACAAACTTTTATCTGGGAGAACCAGGCCTGATTCCCCACTCCTCCACATGCAACAGCTGGAGTGGCCTTGGGTCAGTCATAACTCTCTCTGAGCTGTTCTGCTCAAGTGCAATTCTTGGAAGAGCTTTCTCAGCCCCCGCTATTCCACATCTGAGGGTGTCTGTGGGGAAGGGAAGGAAAAGGAGATTGTAAGCCACTCTGAGATTTCAGGTAGTGACGGGCAGGGTATAAATCCAATCTCTTCTTCTTCATCTGAAAAGGCTGTGTGTATAATCTGCAGTCTGAACATTATTTTGTCTGTTGAATCTGTTGACTTCCACCCCCACATTTAGGATACACTGCTACCAGCAACAAATACTACCAGAGAAGCATGCACAGTTAAGCCTGAAGTATTTCCAAATGGTCAGTGGACACAGTTCTACCTAAGGTCATTCTGTTCTTCCCCAAGTGAAAGGAAGGAACTGATGGTTTTGAACTTGGAGGGGTTCTTTGTGAGGCATGTTCTTCAATTAAACTGTAGCAAGACAGTGACCTTGAACAGCATGATGGGAAATGCAAATACCCTGTTTATGTGTCAGTATAGTAGTGTGCAAACACTGGCTGCTGTCCATATTGTTTTAATTGCACTGAATTTGTTTTAAATGTTTCATAATCACCTTAAGCACCAATTTTCAGAAGGCAACTCATTTTAAAAATACATTTGGCATAAATATTTTCAACAAGAACAGTGAGATAATGGTCTAGAAAATCACAGTGTCACAGAAAATACCAAGGCTTCTTTTCCAAAGAAAAAAAGCCAGCATTTCAATGGAAAACATTTATTTTGTTCTAGAAGTTATTTACAGTGAGGTTTGTACATATTTTGAGAAATTAAAAAAGCTGTTTTTATAAAATTAAAAATAGTATACAGTATTTACAGCATATTCTACACAAAAAACAGTTTATCCTTTTACAGTAGATCTAAACTATTATACAAAACATGCAGTATATACCAGCACATTATTAGGCAACATACAGCTTAAGAGGATAATGAAAATATTATCATTGAACAATATATTCTTCTACACGTACCGAGTCTCACATCAACAGTACAATCTTAAACAGAGTTACACTTTTTAAAGTCCACTGAAGTCAGTGGGCTTTAGAAGGGTTTAACTCTGTCTAGGTATGCACTATAAATTATGTTCCCAGATTCCTATAAAGTAACATCTTGTAAAGTCTTGAGTGAGATTTCTCAGAGTAAACCAATGTAAGAATGAACACGGCATGCACGTTAGCACACATCCTTGAAGGATGCAGAGTTCTGCATGCACATGGGCATTCCCTGTTCACTTTAATGGAGGGAACCCCCTTCCGCTGGATCAGTGTTTTATCCACATTTCCCAAACATGTTTGTAATTTCATTCATGGAGATTTTTACAACTAACCAAAGGAACTTTCATTCAATTTATTAATCCCTATTAATCTCCATATTCCCCCACCCAAGTTCTCCTTCACTACTTTTTGTGCTTCTGTTGCGGGATGAAGAGAAGCAGTGGAATAAAAACACAGCCTTAATATCACCAACCAACAGAAATAGCTGAAACCACCTTATTGTTAAGAGCATCCTGAATCCCCCCTCAGGCTTTCTGCATAACCAACAGACTGCTTTATATGTAACTATTCTCTAAAAAGTACCACTTCTGGTAGGAAAAAAAAGTTTGTATAAGCAAAGTAATCAATGTACTTGAGGATTATGTCACATGTACATGCAAGTAAACATGTGCACTCAAATGTGATGCTGTCTACATAGCATTCTGCACAGAAGTAACACATGTATAGAGGAAATACTCCCATGTAAAGCAGCCCTGACAACTCCAAGTTCCGTGAAGCACTCTGAATAATTGTCCCACTCTCATTATTTCAGAACCAAGCACCTCCATTTCCAGACCACAGTGGCAGATCCCTTAAGCAATTTTCAACAAACTTGCCATTTTTTAAAAGCAGCATGTAACCATTGAACTTTAAAAATCACTGGAAATTAAGCAGTTTCAAAAGGAACATTTACATATCATGGACAATTTTAGTCAGCATTGCACCTTCTAATAAACTCCAGATGAATTATTATTATTATTTGTAATTCCTCCCTGGGACTGAAGGGAGGAAAACTGATTGGTTTTCTTATCTCATTACATATGCTAGATCCATTCTCACCAAGTAGAGCTATACGTCCATAGTACCAAGGTATATGGTAATATAATTGGTACAATTATATGACTGTGCAACAGCATCTCAATTCTCAGTTCTTTTGCAAAGACAGAATTGTACTTCTTTACAGGCAATACCAGTGGTGAAATGAAGATACAGTTCTCAAAATAATTCTATGAAGTTTAGTTAGTTAACCACATGCTTCATTCTTTTTTAAAAAGAGTGTTATTTTGCTTAAGAGCATGACTGTCCACTTATGTATCTGAACAACTATTGAAGAAATTTAAAGTTATTTTAGACATGGAATTCTAGCAGGAACTCCTTTGCATATTAGGCCACACACCCCTGATGTAGCCAGTCCTCCAAGAGCTTTTACAGGGCTATTTTTTGTAAGCTCTTGGAGGATTGGCTACATCAGTGGGGTGTGGCCTAATATGCAAAGAAGCTCCTGCTAGAATTCTACCCCCGATTTTAGTCAAAAATGAGCATTCAGCATTATGAAATATCCCAATTATGGCAAGTGGCATTTCACAATATATGCATATATAAATGGTCAGTCTTTTTTTAGTTGAAACAATTTTATTTGGTAACATATGGTAACAAATTATATTTCTTGCATCATTAATAACTTCTTTTATCTATCCCATATATTACTTTCTACCCACCCCTCCCCCCGTTACTTGACCCCCGCCGGTGTTATTTACTTAAAGTACTAATGTTTAAAGGTACCCTTAACTATAAAAACAAAAATATTCTTCTTTTTTCTAAGACTTAATCATTATCAAAAATTGTCCAATGTCCTTTTATTTTCTACTCTTTTTCTACATATCTTCTGAACTTTTTCCACTCCATCTTAAAAACTTCTAAATCATAGTCTCTTAAAATTCTTGTTAATTTGTCCATTTCACTCCATGTCATAACTTTTACAATCCAATCCCATTTCTCTGGTATTTTTTCTTGCTTCCATAACTGCGCATATAATGTCCTAGCAGCTGAAAGCAAGTACCAAATTATACGGTAGTTCTATCTTCTTTTGGAAATTTTTCCATTTGTAATCCCAACAGAAAAGGCTCTGCAGCTTTCTTAAATTCCTATCCCAAGATCCTAGAAATTTCTTGTTGAATCATCTGCCAATACTTTTTTGCTCTTTCACAAGTCCACCACATATGGTAGAAAGAACCTTCATGTTTTTTACATTTCCAACATCTGTCTGGCATCTTATTATTCATCTTTGCCAATTTCTTAGGAGTCATATACCATCTATACATCATTTTAAAACAGTTCTCTTTAATACTATGACACGTCGAAAGCTTCATAGAGTTCTCCCACAAATATTCCCAAATTTCCATCTGTATTTCTTTATTTACATTAACTGCCCACTTAATCATTTGAGATTTCACTACTTCATCTTCCATAGACCATTTTAAAAGTAATTTATATAATTTTGAAATTAATTTTTTGTTGTCTCCAAGCAGAACTTTTTCCATTTGTTTGCTCTTTTCTTATTCCTTCAGTTTTAATGTCATTCTCCACCAAACTCTTTATTTGTTGCATTTGAAACCAATCATATTTATTATTCAGCTCTTCAGCAGTTTTCAATTCTATTTTGCCACTTTGTATTTTTAATAGTTGATTATATGACAACCACTTTTCTTCACCTGTCTCAGCTGTTATTTTTATCACTTTGGCTGGCACTATCCATAATGGTTTTCTCTCATCTCCATATTTCTTATATTTCATCCATGTATTTAGCAAGCTGTTTCTAATATAACGGTGAGAGAAAAAGCCGTCTATCTTTTTTTCCCATAATACATATAAGCATACCAGCCAAATTTATTTCCATGACCTTCCAATGCTAAGGGTTTTTAGTTTAACAACATTATCCATTCTTTTATTCATAAGCAAACTACTTCATGATATAATTTTAAGTCTGGTAATTGAAATCTGGCTCTCTCTTTTTCATCTGTTAAAATTTTCATTTTAATTCTTGGTTTCTTCCCCACCCACACAAACACTGAAATTTTTCTATGCCATCTATTAAATTGATACTGTCTTTCACAATCGGAATAGTTTGAAACAAATACATTATTCTTGGTAGAATATTCATTTTAATTGCGGCTATTCTACCCAACAGTGACAAATTAAGTTTATTCCACTTTAACATACCTTCATCCATTTTACACCATAGCTTCTCATAATTATTATTGAACAAATCGATATTCTTCATTATCTCCACACCCAAATATTTTACCTTGGAGGTCACTTTATAGCCCGTTAGTCTCTGCAATTCTTGCTGCTTATTTATTTGCATATTTTTACATAGAAGTTTTGATTTTTCTTTATTAATACAAAGTCCCGCCAACTCCCCATATTCTTGTATTTTGGCTAACAACAAAGGTGTGACTTGTATGGGGTTATCATTTATAAACATTATATCATCTGCAAATGCTCTGTATTTATAAATAAATCCTTTTACTTTTAATACTTCTATTTCTTTATCTTCTTGAATTTGCATCAGTAATATTTCAAGAGTCATTATAAACAACAGTGGGGAAAGTGGACAACCTTGTCTTGTACCTTTACTAATGTCTTTTGTAAGATCAGCATTTATACATGGCCTTGCACGTTGTTCAGTATATATTGCTTTTATCATAAAGCTTTCTCCCAGCTCCATTTTCTCCATTACTGCAAACATAAAATCCCAATTTAGATTGTCAAATGCTTTCTCTGCATCCGCAAAGAACAATGCTACTTTCTTTTCTGGATGTCTTTCATAATATTCTACAATATTTACAACAGTTCTGATATTGTCTCTTATTTGCCTTTTGGGAAGAAACCCCGCTTGATCTTCCTTTATAAAATTTATCAAATATTGTTTAAATTGTTCTGCCAAGGTTCTTGTATATTTTTTATAGTCATTATTTAATAATGAAATTGGTCTATAATTTTTTACGTTCGTAACATCTCTATCTTCCTTTGGAATCAACGACATAACAGCTTCCTTCCACGTATTTGGTATTTTCCCTTTTGTTCTTATCATATCCATCAATTTCTGAAGTTTCGGGATTAACTCCTCTTTGAGGGTTTTAAAAAATTTAGCTGTATATCCATCTGGCCCAGGTGCTTTTCCATTTTTCATTGCATTAATTGCTGCTTCAATTTCTATTTTTTCAATTGGATCGTTCAAAACTTTTCGCATATTTTCTGTTAAGGGTGCTATTTTTATCTTTGTAAGTATTCATCCATCTTTCCTTTCCTTATTTTAACACCTTTAAATAACTTGGCATAATACTTAAAGAATTCTCTTTTTATTCCTTCTTGATCTACCACCTCTCTTCCATCCACCACAATTTTATTAATAATTTTATTTTCTCTCTTTTTCTCCAGTTGCCTGGCCAAATATTTTCCGGGTTTGTTTGCTCCCTCGAAAGATTTCTGCTGCAATCTTTTCAGATTCCATTCCAGTTCTTTATTTAACAAATGTCTCGTTTGCGTTTGTAATATTGTAATCTCCCTTATAATTTTCTTTTTCCCTAGCCTTTTTCTCAGTTCCTTCTTTTTTCTTTATTTCATTTTGAATGTCCAACATGTTTTTCTTTTGCCCTCTTATCTTTGTTATTCAATGTAATCAATATTCCTCTCATTACTTCTTTATAAGCATCCCAGACCGTCTGAAATTCTATATCCTCTTTATCATTTATTTGGAAGAAAGCTTTAGTTTCATTTTCTAGAGATGTCACTATTACTTTATTCTGTAGTAAATCTTCATTCAATCTCCATCTTCTCAACTTCTTAGACAATTTTGTAATCCACATTATTGGGTTATGGTCAGCCCCAATTTTAGGTAAAATCTCTATTTTCTTTAGTCTTTAGTGCCCCACAACATGTCAATTCTGGACAAAGTTTTATGTCTTGCTGAAAAAATGGTATAGTCCTTCACTTCAGGATGAAATTTCCTCCATATATCCTCCAGATTTTCTTGTTTGACCAATTCAAAAAAAGACTCTGGCAATTTTCCTTCCTTATTATCTTTTTTTACCCCCAGACCTATACAGTGTGTTTTTAATTGTTCCATTAAAGTCCCCCATTATCAAAACTTGGTCATAAGTCAGTTCATCAAATTGATGTATAATGTCTTTTTAAAAAGCATCCTTTGCACCATTTGGTGCATACAGTCCCAATAACAATGGGTTTTTTTGCATTTACAAATCTTCCATCTTTATCTTTAAACACTAATTTCGGCTCCAATTCTTGTTTAATATAGAAAATCACTCCCCTTTTCTTCTGTTCAGCCAGTGAATAAAATTCTAGTCTCAGTTGTTTATTCCATAAAAATCTGTAATCCTTTTGTTTTATATGCACTTTTTATAAACAAACTTTATTACAATTTTGCTTTTTAATCCAATGAAACGTTGCCTTTCTTTTTTGTGGTGAATTTAGTCCATTTACATTCCAAGATAATAATTTGTAATCCATCATGGTGCAAATTCTTTATGTTCTTCATAAAACCTACGCAGTTCCTGTGTGCTTGTAATTGTAATCCTTTTACCTTGCAGCTCAAAGCTCAGACCTTCAGGTATTATCCATCTATACCTTATTTCATTGTCACGTAGCTTTTCTGTCAATTTTTTGTATGCTTTTCTGTCATTTATCACTTGTCTTGGCAATTCTTTCATGATTCTTACTCTGCTGCCTCCCACTATCAATGTCTTTTCAAAATTTTTATTCAAGATTTTTCCCACCATTTCTTTTGTCATGTATCTTATAACCACATCTCTTGGTAGATTAATTTTCTTGGCATATAGTGAGTTCACTCTATACATATAGTCATACATACTTCTAGTTCCTTCAGGACCTTCCTCCAAAAATTCTGCAATTATTCTTATTATATATCCTTTCAAATCAGTTTCTTCATCCTCAGGTACTCCTCTCAGATGTATCTGGGTTTCCATCAATTTGCAGTCATGAATTGCCGCCTTTTCTTGCATTTTTAGCAAGGTGGAATCATGTACTTTCACTCTCTCTTCCACCTCTTGCACTTTCTTTGATGTTACCACAGTCTCATTTCTGAGATGTTCTATATCTTTCCTTAGCTCTTCAATGTCTTTTCTAATTTCTTTTTTAGAAGCAGTTATGTCTCTCACCCCTTTCATCATCCTGGCTTCCATTGCTTCTAATTGCTCTTGCATTTTCTCCATGAGGCAGTCCTTGTACGGGTTAACTTATGCTCTGACATTTAAAAATACCGAAAATTTTGACCTCTCCAAATTAAATTTAAACTATCAGGTTTGACAGAGTAAGGCTTGCCCTTTTCAATAAGCCTAATTTCACCATCCTCAGAGCCTCCTGGGCTCAGATATTAATTTTTAAAGATTTTATTTCTTCCAAAATGGGGGTCGCGACTTTCTGCTTCCCTTTAAAAAATTTTCCTTCAAAAGGCTTCTAAAATAATTATCAGCGATAATGTCCAATAGTATTTACCTTATAATTGTCACCTCTGTCAGCTTCACCAATTTTTAATGTCCCGAACACTTTAAAAACTTTGTTTAATTTTTGACTTCCTAGCAATGGCCGCTGATGTTTTTCTATGATATTATAGTCCTAGAGTGGGCTAGCTGCTTCAATGATTTCCCTTTTCCATCCGACACTTCCTGCTTTTCTTGCCACCAAATCCCGTTTTCACTGGTAAAAAGATCTCGCGATGTTTGACATATTTCCTTTGTTGACTGTGATAGCTGCAAATCTGTGACGATGGGGCTTTTTCACCAAAACCGCAAGTAGACAAAACAATAAATTCCTTTCCACTTTTTAGCACTGTCCTTTAAATTTGCAAAGTTCAAATTTTGCCCCTTCTCCCAAACTTTCTGAATCTCTATTTCCCACCTTCTGATTTTATTTTGTTTAACTTTAAATAGTCCCGGAATGAAGATAATCATCAGTACCTTTTTCTGCAGTTATCCAGATCCAACACTGGTCTTGTATAGCTTTAGATGTTTAGCAGTCTCAAAGAAGGTTAGGATCCTGTCAAGCATATGTCAAATAAATGACTCCGGAAACTTCTGCAGTTGAATATGCAATTCGTCTCTGGAGATCCCTCAAAGGAGCGCCCCCCCCCCCCGGGACTTTCTTTTAGCCAAGGTAAATCTCCTCAGAGTTTCCTGTGCATATCTTGAACTGATCTCCAAATGAGAAAAGTAGGCATTAAATTGCCCTCCACTACCCCGAACAGAAGCCTCAGCCTGCTCCCCTTCTGAGAAGCAATTCAGCTCGGCATTTTCCAACCCCAGAAGTCTATAAATGATCAGTCTTGATTTGTTTTGTCCAGAGTCACTGAGGCCCTGTCCCAATGGTATTTTTGAATGCACCTCTTTGCTTTATCCCACATATATGAATTCTATTCATTCCCTTGTGAAAGGAATAAAATGCTGAAGTTGGGAACAATGTTGCAGTAAGTACACTACTCCTGACAGAAATGCTGAATGCTCATTGGGGTGCATTGTGTGTTCTCAATGCACACAGGAATTGCAGCAAGACATTCGCCTTCCATCTACACACATCCTTTGCCCACTGAAAGGCATTTTACCAGTACTTTAGAAAGGAAGGATTTGCATGGGACCTTCATGTTCCTATCAGATACACAGATCCTCTACATGGAGCTACCCTTGTGCCGGACCCGGAAACTGCAGTTAGTGCAGAACGCCGCTGCCCGGCTGCTACTAGGGCTCCCAAGATGGGAGCACATACGGTCGGGGCTCCGGGACCTGCACTGGCTGCCAGTAATATTCCGAGTCCAGTACAAGGTGTTGGTCATTACCTTTAAAGCCCTATATGGCCTAGGACCTGCCTACCTTAGGGACCGTCTCTCCCCACATGTTCCCCAGAGAGTACTACGATCGGGTTCACAAAACCTGCTGGTAATCCCCGGGCCAAAGGAGGCCCGTCTAAAGGTCACCAGGGACCGGGCCTTCTCAATAACGGCACCTTACTGGTGGAACCAGCTGCCGGAGGAGGTGCGGGCCCTGCGGGACCTAGGGCAGTTCCGCAGGGCCTGTAAGACAGCCCTCTTCCGGCAGGCCTATAACATCTAACTGACAATGAGAACATCTTCTGGATGGAACAAAAATGCATCTACAGACCGCTGGTTTTATTCCTATTTTGTTTTATCAATTATGGTTTTAACTTATTTGTAAATGTTTTTAAACCAAATCTATGTAAATTATAATGTTGTAAGCCGCCCTGAGACACTTCGGTGAGAAGGGCGGGATATAAGTCCAAATATAAATAAATAATAAATAAATTTAAACAACGCTACGCATAGTTTATCCCTTAGACTTGTTAACTCTGTATAGTGCAAGGGTCTTTCATCTTACAGGATGAAAGTTTACTGTGACTGAACAATTAAAACAAAACTATTTTAAATGCTCTGATCCACTCTGTGCAAAGCATCACTGAATTAGTCTGCTTAAGCATCAAATGATACAAACTAGTGTTCCCTCTAAGCTGAGTTAGTGTGAGCTAGCTCACAGATTTTTAGCCTCTGGCTCACACATTTTTGTCTTAGCTCAGAAAAAATGGCCCTGGAGCAAACTAATTTATGCAGTAACTCACAACTTTAATACCAGTAGCTCACAAAGCAGTTTTTGCTCACAAGACTCCACAGCTTAGAGGGAGTATTGATTCAGACAGATTCTCTAAGTTTGCAAACCTGCCTCAAGACACAACCTTTGTACAAGAAAACACCTCAGGACACAGGTACTTGTTATAGTGTCGCCTACAACTAATTTTTTTTGTTCCAGATCATGAAGAAAAATGCTGATCAGCACTTCTTTGTTAATAAAACCAAGTACTTTTTAGTGGAACTCAAACAAGAACTACAAAAAAATGTGTTTGTTCCAAGTTTCATAATAATTTGTAATTCCTCCCTGGGACTGAACAGTGATATTGGTTTTCTCGTCTCATTACATATACTAGACCCATTCTCACCAAGGAGAGCTATACATCCATAGTATTCCAATGTATTTCTTGTTTAGAATAGTGTATCAGAATAATGGGGTTTTTTTGTATTGACAAAATAAGAGATATTGGCTGTTTATCGCATTACATAAGCTTAAATCCATCATTCACTATATTCTAATGTATTCTTTTTTGTATTGGGAAACCGGAATTATGTTTATAATATATGCTGCATGTTAAAATAAATTAGCTGGACAGGAACACCTCTGAGAAAAACATATTCTCAGGCTTGAGTAGCAATAGAGCAATTAACATACTCTGCATTTATTGCCTCGTGACACTCTCACCAACATTCTCCAATTCTAACATGTTTACTGCCTTTGCTGTTGTCCCACACAAATAGTGCTCTTTCAATTTGTTATTTTCAACATTTTTCCTATTGGATTCTAACTTTGTACTACTTTGCATACTTAACCACTTGTCCACCACCTATATATAGTACTGCTCATTGCACCCTATTTCATTGTCTGATGAAGTGTGCATACACACAAAAGCTTACATTCTGAATGAAACTTTGTTGGTCTTAGTGCTACTGGACTCCAACTCTGTTCTATTGCTTCAGACCAACACGGCTGCCCACATGGATCTAAATGCATAATACTGTTTTTCTTCAGAATATTCATTACTTCCAGATTCACAGTTGCTTCAGACTTCTAAAGTGAATTGGTCTCTTAAATTATGGATGTAGGCTTTAATATCATGGAAATACTTTGTATAAACATTCCATGATATTAAAGTCTCTACAGACTTAGTGGAACCCTGATTCTAAATATAGAACAACATTACATAGCAATTCTGCCCACAGAGATGTGGAGTCTGGTGGACATGTTTCTCCTGTGTACAGAAGAGATAACACAACTGAGCATATCTCTTGTGAACTGGAGCATGACTTGAAAACACAACCACCGCCCTGGACTGGACGGATTGTATGGATTTCCTCCCTCACCTTTAAATGGAACATAAGTTTGAGTAAGTGTATTTGACTGCAATCCTAAGGTTCCCCAACTAAAAAAAAAAGATTTAAAGCAATAAAGCATTTAAAGCTATTGCATATGAAATGAAAATATCGCAGGGAACAGGAGACCTTGAAGTGTATTTAACAAGCATGTTGTAAATTTAAAACATTAATTCATTTTTAATGCAAAGATGCAATTTTACCCAATTCTAGAGTGATATCCATGATATATTAAGAGAATTGTTAAGGTATTTCCAGAAAGCAGGTAATAAATACATTTTTATATCATCTGCCTGATTTTCAAAGTTAGTGGGGGGAATGAAATCTATATAGATAATTGGGAGCTTTCAAGTCTCTTCTCTGGGCTTTTTGGATAAGCCACTGAGCCTTGCTGCACTTTATGTTCAAACAGTGGGTCCTTCATTATTGAATCACAAATCAACAGCTTACTGTATAAACCACAGTATCTCCATATCACCCCAAAAATTTATTTTTGAATGGCTGTGTTTGTGCAGAATCAGTTTCCAATCTCTAAATTAAGCCACTGCATACATTTAGTGTGTTACATGGAGGCAGGCACCATGGTGAGGCATTTAAAATTGCCTCCATGCGACAGCCTCACAGGCTGTTACTTCAAAGCAATTTCCCATGATTACTCTGCACTTGACAAACTTTAGGCATATAGAATGGTGCATCTTTCTCTTTTCATTCATGGAAAGACTGTGATGCTGCCAAAATGAACACATGACTTCAGGGATCTGAAAACAGGTGTTCATAAGAAACAGGTAACTGTTTCTAGAGTTACACAAAGACCAGTTTGAGAATGACTGCTCTGCAGGGCCTTGCTAATTTAGAAAATATGATGGTTTACATAGTTGGGGTTTTTTTTTGGGGGGGGGGGATCAGTTTGGATGTCTTACTTTTGGTCCAAAGCCCAACCACAGGGGAAAAAAGTTTGAGAGGTACAAACCAGTCACATGAAAGATGACGTGGCACTGGAGCTTTTCAGATTTCTTTCACCCCAACTTTGATCACAAACATGAGGAGGCTTGAAGCAGCACTATACAATAAACACGTGCAAAAATGTGATTCAGGGCCCCAATTTCTCTCTTTTATCATTTTGTGCAATTATGCAAAACTTTGGATTATGGCATGCACAAAAGAAACAAATTGACAAAACATTATGTTTAAATACGTTGGGGGCAAAGAGACTATGTAAATGGAGTTATCCATGAAAAGGGGTAATACATTTCAAATAAATTTCAAACATAACTAATTTTAAAAATCAGTTTAATCATACCAAATGCAGACTGCTTGGTATTACTACAATACAACAAAAATATGCAAGCTTCAAGTAGAAAGAAGTTCATCATACTAAAACAAAATATAGCAAAGTGCAAAACTGACGAGGAAACACTACTGCTTTCCTCGGATTTACTAAAGAAAAAATATATTTAGGCTGTTATATTACACATAAATACAATGCATACTAACCACCTCTTTGGTCCATGTGTTCATAAATGAAAGTCAAGTATATACTATATGTAGCTCTGTAAAATGAAATAAAAATGCCTAGATCTTCATTACTAAGCATCATAGAGTTTTTTCCCTTGAAGCCTAAGGTTTTTTAAAAAGAAAAACAAAGATTATCTAGAAGAGTTCATCTCAAATAGCATGAGATTTTGATCTGTCTTGACATATTTCTGGCAATTCAGTTAGTGGTCAGACACTAGTACTGCATATATCTTATACTGGATTCTTTTAAAGTTAAGACAACCTCTTCTTCTTCTCTTGAGGAATTTGTTTACTTATTTTCTCAGACCACATTTCTTAAAGATTAGTATACTAATCTCCATTTCTTTTAGCAGCTAAAGGTATTATTTTAATGCCATTCATACAATCAACATTCTACCCAAACACAAAAAACACCACTATAACCTTGAAGAAACAAGACTAATATTGTGAAAGTAACCACTTTGGGCATATGAAGAATTGCCAATCAGTACTACCCTCTAAGACTGAATAAAGAAGAATATTGCTATTAGGAACACATTACCCTAGAGACTTCGTTCCTGTTGGATTGCAGAAATCAGTTTTAAAAATCAATGAATAATACAAATATGATGTATCCCATTCAAAGACTTAAGGCCAGAGACTTCTTCAATACTGGTGCCTATTTTCTTAAACATACACTTTAATATCATTAAAGAACAATGTCTGTAATAGAAACTTTCCTTACCATCTTTTATAGAAAGTGAGAAGCAATCATATACATTGATTTATCCTAAAAGTATCTCATGTAGTTAAATGTTACCTGACATGATCTGTAATAGTTTCCTTTTGTTGCAGTTTCACTAAGTTCATGTGGAAGGACACTGCTAAGAATCTGTTGTACTGCTGGTACCAAATAAATATACTGCAATATTTCAAAACAAAACATATAGTTTGACTATAAATTATTCCCAGCCTAGCCTTAATACTGATGGGGTTTCTTTTACATGAAAACCATTAGAGCTTTGCCAGGCACTCATAACTAACATAGGAAGTATGTGACTGACTCTCAGACATAAGAACACATTTCTATTTATAGCCATAAAAGTCAACAGAAATTTACACAGCTTTCTTCTTTCTGGGGCCTGAGATGTGCTCAACTTTTGTAGCATTATTAAAGTACTACTTAACACTAGACAAAAAAAACCCACTTCACACATAACATTCACAACAGTGTTGCAAACAGCGCGTTCTGATGCTGACTAAAATATGTAAAGCAAGATACTATTTTCTATAAAGCCCTGAAGATATACAGGGTATAATATTTTTGCCAAGTAAGAATTAAGAAAAACCTTTCTGCATGACTTGAACTGGTAGCACTAGAATGAATATGCCAATTTTTCTGTTTTCACGTGAACATACCACTACCACGTGGTCCAACAGTGAGTCTAACAACAGGGGGCAGAACAGCTATCAGTAGATAGTGAGCTAGAAAACTCCTAATATATACTCAAGGCACTAAAAATTAAATATCACTTCATACTACTGTATGTTTATTTATAATGTACCTTGGTATTTACAAAAAGTACCTGATACAAAGATAATGAAATATGTCGTTTGTTAAGTATCTCAATGTTAATCCAGTCCCCAAAGCCTTAAGGCCTTGACTCGGAGCCTTGGGTGAATACAGAGCTTCCATCAGTGGCTATGGCAGACAAAGCTCTGCAAGCTCACAGCAAAGCAGCTGCTCCTTTTATATGCCCACACAGACATGCAAGTCCTTACAGTGTGGAGGCCTATCCTTACAAAACAAGCATCAAGGAGAGATAAAAACTGCTTTCTTTTAAAAATGTTATCTCTACGTAAAGTAAGCAAAATAACCTCTAGTGGCAATTTCTGAGTATATGAATATAAACTGTGATGCTTATCACAATAATTAGAAAGGCTGTGGAACAAAGCACTGTGCTGTCAAGAGTATTATTGCTGCAAGTATGATTTCTTGTAGGCATTAACTTCTGCCATCATGCCAACTTGTGGCCGTGTCTCTAATTTCCATTCAGGTGTCTGAATAAGCAGAGTGTCTATTTTATTATAGGCTGGTTCATATAATGTCTCTTAGCAATGGAACATATGAAATGATGCCTCCCATCATTTCTATTAGCAGCCAGCAGGGAACTGCCGTTCTGCTGGCAAACAATAGAGGCAATGTTAGCTTACCCCCTCCTGCCGCCATTTCCCACATCTGCCTAGTTTAACCCAAGCTCCCAGCAAGATCCTTTGGTGCTGCCACACCTCTAGAAAAGAGAAGTCACAGCCAGAGCTAATGAGGTGCTGTTAAAAAGGTGGCTCAGTTTGTGGTAGGTGAGCAGCAACAGCTTGTAGGGATCTCTGGCAAATGATAAAGTCGACTTCCCAGCTTGTGCTGCTAGATTCAGGAAGCTTGCTCCTTTCTTCCAGATGATTACATGTGCCCCCACCTAAAGGGCAATATGTGAATCAGCCCAAAGATGTAATTCATTCATTCATTCTCTACATGCACATTTGTCTATCTAGGCATTGTTCTGTAATTTCTCTCAATTCATTTTTAACATTTTATATCAAAGACATCACATTCACACCACCACTGCCTTTGTTAAAAGAGCAACATACAGAACACACCTACAGGAAACTAAGGTTGTGAAAACTCCAAAGTTTTTTTTAACTGTTGGGGAAAAGCGGCAAGATTGTATCCTTTTTGATACCAACAATTTATTAGTTGTTATTTTGTTCTGAATTCTGGTATGATCACATTAACTTTCACTCCTTTTGAGTTTTCTCAAGTATCCCTCTGGAAGTTTAAACTGGGCCATGCAGTAAACCTGTTTTCCAGCTCCTACTGACCAAAATATCTTTTTAGCAAGAACAATGGAACTGGTTTCTGGAAAGAAAAACAGCAACTATATTTAGAAAGTCACAGAAGACTTTGGACAGTTTTTTGGGGAGAGGGGAGGAGAGAATCAAGTTTAAGGATAATGTAGGTTTCATTTTGAAAGCTGCAGTTAATTCATACAGCTGGTGTGTCAATCTATGATGAGACTTTGAGATATATCATAAATTGACAAAAAATCAAGAGCATGTAAGCAGATTACTGAAGAGTTCTGTTCTAGTGATCTATTTGCCCTTCATAAAGATTTCCTATACTAGGGTCAATCACATTCAAGTTCTTGCAAGAGTTTTGCTTCAGCCATTGGATCTCAGCAATGCTCACACACATATTCAAAACTCAAGTTCATTTTCATAGTTCAACATTCTGAACTGAGTGGGATTCAGTTAATATATCAAAAAAGCAAATACCTTGCTAGTGAACCTGAATTCTTTTGAATTAAGTTTGCAGCACTCAATTAATACACATTTAAATTGTCACATTATCTTTTTTATATAAAATCAGCTTCACATTTGGCACATGTATCCATTCTTCAGAAATGCCCCTGTATTTTCTTTCAATACTGTTAAGAACAATGATCGCATCACCTACCATTAGCCTGATTAGCAGCTTCACAAGGTGCTTTTATCACGCAGCTTCACCTAAACTGAACACACCTTGCCTGTGACAGAGGCACATTAGGTGCAGTGCAGTAGTGAGTCATTTTTGGACTCTAAAGGAAGTCCTTTCCAAAGGGGTGGGACCTCTAGCTTTGCAGGTCACATGCCGAGTGTTTCCCCTTGCAATTCATCAGCAATTCAAACCCATCAGTCTCTGAAAGCACTTCTGGGAAACTTCTCCACAGACTGTTTTCCTTCGTATAAACTAAGTTTTCACAGAAGATTCAAAGGGTAGCAAGAATCCTTGAAAAGGAAATAATCAGTGTCAGTACTGTCTGCCCAACTCCAAACACCAGTGCTTCTAAGGGTGCCATGCTTTTCCCAGCTACTCTGTAAATTCCAGCTACAGCTGCACCTAAAAAGTCACAAAAGAAAAAAGTGAAATTGTTACAATAATTCTTTCTTCAAAAGTCATTACACGATCCATATTACTAAATAACAGTTTTACTCTCATAGTG
This sequence comes from Heteronotia binoei, assembly GCF_032191835.1. Taxonomy (NCBI): domain Eukaryota; kingdom Metazoa; phylum Chordata; class Lepidosauria; order Squamata; family Gekkonidae; genus Heteronotia; species Heteronotia binoei. The sequence goes on along the minus strand of NC_083229.1, from coordinate 112,411,694 downwards.
AAAACAACCATGTGCCTGCCTTCTTTAAAGCTGGCATAATGGGGTGGATTTAAAGGTGCTCCTTCTACTTCTGTAATATTACAGGTCAAAGAATACTGTTTCTGTTTTTGAAGGCAGGAGGAAGGGGGTGCAACTTTTGCATATCCCCCCACAAGATGTCCCCATGCTTTTATGAAGCTCTCCTGATCCAAGAAGCAGAACCTCAGGGGCTCAGAGGTCTGTAGTATGAGGGTGTAGTAGGGAGGACCCATTCCGCAAATATTGCTCTAGTCATGATATTTTCAATACAACATAGTATAATTTTTGTTTCAAAAATGCACTTCATTAAACTGTGAAAAGGTGTCTAGTGTGCTTGTGCACATTCTGGACGTGAACTGCTCAAAGCTAAGGACTGTGTTATGCCATTGTGATTTCAACTGCTGAGTTACATACATGCTTACTTCTCTCCTATTGGTATCAACATAACTTCAGTGCTTGTCTACTGTAAGATTATATCATAAGAGCTTATAACTGGTTGGCTTTTCCATCTTTCTGCCTTATACACAGGATTTAAGCAGTAATACTGATTTCTAAGAGACCACATTTGCATAATCCAAACAACGTTAAGCACTTCTAAATTCCAAGGATGACATATTATTAGATGCCATCAATTGGGTTACAATGCTATTGCTACATATGACTTTAAAAAGGTCAAGCACCAGTTGTTTCCAACTCTGGGGTGACGCTGCTTTCATGTTTTCACGGCAGACTTTTTACGGGGTGGTTTGCCATTGCCTTCCCCAGTCATCTAAACTTTCCCCCCAGCAAACTGGGTACTCATTTTACTGACCTCAGAAGGATGGAAGGCTGAGTCAACCTGAGCCCGCTACCTGAAACCAGCTTCCGCTGGGATCAAACTCAGGTCGTGAGCAGAGAGTTCAGACTGCAGTACTGCAGCTTTATCACTCTGTGCCATGGGGCTCTACATATGACTTAGAGCTGCTAAATATACTCAGTGAGACTGGGTGTGGAAGACAACATATTTTACAAAGGAAAGATGTAGGAAGAAATAGTGTAAAGACAGTGACACTAGAATGGCAATTGCTCTTTACATAGTGGACCACCAGTTACCTCCAAGGTATCAGAATGACAGCAATGTGACTCCAGCCCATACTGCACTGGCACTGTAATGCAAGAACCCTGAAATTGCTTGCAAGGAGTTTTATGAAACAGCTAATTCTCATGCCCAACCCTGAATTGGCCTGGGAATAAGCCACACTGCAGCAGTATCCATTTTCCTGAGTGCTTTGCCATCAGTCATGTCTGTGAAATTCCCTTTCCTTTGGATTTTTCTAACCACTACTCCTTCAGTGAAAGAAGGTATTACATATGTTAAATTATAAGTCAGAATGTAAAGATGATCCTGAACTGAAACAAAGGATTTCAGCATAGGAATAAGCTTTTAAAGGGTTCCTAAGGTTCAGTATTTGGAAGTAATTAGATAGCAGGGAGTTGCAGAATGACTGACCTCAGAGACTATAATGCACAAGCAGTTACTGAAAAAGTCTATGTCTTACAAAGAAATACAAAAGTGCAATGCAGCTTAGGGATTTCCATACACGTTGCACACTAAACGTTTGTGGGGTTTTCATGCTCACTTACCAACACTGTACCATGGCACCAAAATACAAAACAAAACAGCAACAGATGCAGTTTCATTAAGCATATTATCCAAAATGGCCAAAAAAACCCACCAGTATTTCATACATATACTTGCATTACAGTAGGGAATATAACACACAAAAGAATCAGCAGTATTTGGCATGTTAAATAAATCAAATTAAATGGCTTTTAGTTATTTATCATGTGGAAAATTTTACATTTATTTAAGAAAGCAGTCATGTGCTCCCCCCCGCCCCCGAAGCTACTGTAGTTGCAAAAAATCAAGTGTTCTCACTATCACTAACTTTTTGCCTCAAACAAAACTTGACACAATCTAAGCTGACTCCTTCCAAGGCGGAAGTTCTATGGCTTGGTCAGGGGGATGCTGATGTGGAGCCTCAACTCCCTACTCTGGACAAAATGCCACTGAAGCTGGCATCAGCTGCCAAAAGTATGGGGATCATCCTGGATGCCTCATTGACAATGGAGGTCCAGGTTTCCAATGCTGCCAAGCCGGTGTTTTACCAACTATGCCAAGTCAGGCAGCTGGCCTCTTACCTGTACCGATCTTGTACTGATCTAGGAACTGTAATCCAAGCAACAGTCACCTACAGGCTGGACTACTCTACATGAGCCTACCCTTGAGGGGTCCCCATAAGGACCCAGGAACTCCAGCTGTTACAGAACCTCACACATATCTCGCATCTCTCTAGTGCTGCAGGAGCTGCACTGGCTTCCAGGGAAGTACCAGATTAGGTTCAAGGTGTTGGTATTAACCTTTAAGGCATTGAACGGACAGGGACCCATGTACCTTTGGGACTGCTTCTCCTGGTATACCCCCCTACCAACAGAGCCTTGCACTCCAGTGACTAACATCTACTGGTGGTCCCCAACCCAAAAGACACCTGGCTGTCCTCGACCAGGGTCAGGGCCTTTTCTGCCCTCACACCAACCTGATGAATGTCTATTATCCACTACTTATTGATCTTTATATACTCTGAAAACATTCCATTAACAATTTAGAATTGGCACTACATTTCAGCTGTGTGTTGGACCAGTCATACAAACTACTTTAGCTAAAAAAGGATCAACTTTGTTTAATTTTTCTAAAGCTCAAGTGCAATGCAACATTTAGTATGAGAGACAGAGCCATGCAGCTTTGCCCTGCCGGCAAATACTCAGTTACATCCTACTAATCCCACTGATGTCAACTGATTTAGAGGGGTGTAACTCTGTTTAGAGTTGTACTATCAGAAATCCATCGTAAAAAAATGAGGCCCACAGATATTCCATTCCGGGTCTTGCTGGCTCTCAGGAAAATTCACAAAGGCCTATCAAATCCTGCCCTCTGTTGCAAGAGCTGAATCAGCAGTCCCACTCAAGGATAGAGAGGAAATATGCTTGCAGCAGCACCAACAGTTGTTCCTATGCAGAACTACTGTTCAGTTATATTGTAAATGTTACATTGTAAATGGTGCTTCCTCTTAAGAGGCTATATAGAAACACTGAAGTTTTTATTACTTAACACACTATATGCTTTCTAGATCTGGAATAGCCATTACAAAACAAGCTCAGTATCCAAACACTTAAACTCCAAGCCTGAAATAAGGCAAATGGGAAGCCTCTACAACCACTGCTATTTATATCAGGCTTACAATAGTGCTGAAGTGAACCCTGCTGGCCTACACAATTCCTCTTTTTGACAATGAGATTTACCTTGCAATTCCTTTCTTTTAATTCACCAACATTACCCTTCAGAGCAGCTTTATAGAAGAGTACAAAAATACTTAATCAGCCCACCAATATCCCCTCTAAGCTGTGGGGGTGTTGTGAGCAAAAATTCTACTTTGTGAGCTACTGGCATTAAAGTTGCGAGCTACTGCATACATTCAATTGATCTGGAGCCATTTTTATTGAGCTAAGACAAAAATGTGTGTTGGAGGCTAAAAAACTGTGAGCTAGCTCACACTAACTCAGCTTCGAGGGAACACTGCAGCCCACCTATTAGTACTTTTTAGACAAGATAGTGTACAGTGATCTCGATAAGACGTTTGTCCAAAGAAACTGTTGCTGTCCTGGGAAAGCAGGTAGTTGCAAGACTGACTCACAGCCCAAGAATACAGCAAAATATATATTAATAGAAAGCTGGGGTGCGGGGGGGGGGGAGAGAAATTAAGTATTTCCTACCACTAGATTCTTCTTTCTTTCTAAAGCTAACAGAAACATTATGGCTTAATTCAGACATCATGTTACTATGCTCATGTGCTTCCCTCGCTTCTTAAGGTTTAGGAAGCCTTGAGTCAAAGTTCAGCCCATTATAATGCCTGAATGATGCCACTTGGCTGAACTGGAATGAGTTTCCTTTCTAAAAACCATGATTATAAAAATCAGTTTAATATCTTGTAAGAATCTGGCTTGTTGAGAAGAAACAGAGTTCCATGCTGACACGTCTCCACATTGGCACTGTCTGCATTCAGAGGTCATCACAAACTTGAATTTAAGGTTTCCCAAACCAATTGATCTCTGCATGGAAGGGGAGCAAGGAGCACAGTAACAAACTAAAGCTGCATCCATCATAGACACTCTGTTTTTCATGACATATGAATGAATCCCTTCTGAAAACTGTCTCTGGTCAAACTACATGTTATGATGTTTTAACATGTTGACTCAGACAAAAATAATAGTCAACTGCAAGGGAACTCATTTCCCAAACACTTTGGCCATGATTTATATAGGAACTGCAATGCAGGAGGGAGAAGGGGTTTCAGTTTCCACTACCATGCTGTTTTTACAACCCAAATGGTCCAGGAAGGCTGCACATGTAGCCCATCAGTACACATGATGCCCCAGCCCAACGGATCAAGTAATGGCCCCAGGAAACGTATTAGGGCAGGAAAGGAGCTGAACCCCCTTCTTCCTCTGCACCAACATTCCAAGCTGAACCACATTTGGAAAGTGAGTCCTACACAATTAATGTGTGACTGTCTGAGTGAGGTCAGGGGGATCCAAACACAACATACTAAAAATTGTAACGTGTTTTGGACCTTATTCTCTGCCAACAAACAGCCCCCTAACTATAAGCCTCCAAAAACTTAGTATTAAGAACAATAAAAGCAGCACACGAACAGTGCCCAGCATAGTTAATAATGACCTTCAAACACAGTCATGAATGTATTAAAAATTTAAGACTTACTGGTTATCATAGCTCCAGTTACAGAACCCAGAAATCCAATGCTGACCACAATGACAGAGATTACTCTCCCTTGCCTATGCCTCTGCAGCATCACAAACATTAAAACTCCTGCAGCACTGTGGACAAAGAGAGAGGAGAAGAGAGCCCATAGGAAAACCCAGTACCACATTTCTGGAAAGAAAAGAAAAGGGGAAAAAAAGACAGTCATATAGTAGATTAGCACTTTTGAAGAATTTTTTTCTTGATCAAAACAAAGAAAAAATACTGGCATTGTTTAAAGAACAATCAAATGAAGAAGGCATGCACAGATATAGCACTTTAAAAATATTCCTTCTATTGTCCTATCCACTATTAGTAGAAATTCTATACACAATTCATGGTCACCATACTAGCAAAACCACTAACGTAACAAGAACTGTTATTTTTTTGAGAGTTAGTTTGGTGCAGTGGTTAAGTGCGCAGACTCTTATCTGGGAGAACCAGGTTTGATTCCCCACTCCTCCACTTGCAGCTGCTGGAATGGCCTTGGGTCTGCCACAAGTTCTCTCTGAGCTGTTCTGCTCAAGAGCAGTTCTGAGAGAGCTCTCTCAGCCCCACCTACCTCACAGGGTGCTTGTTGTGGGGAGGGGAAGGGAAAAAGGAGATTTGTAAGCCACTCTCTCCTCTGGTTAGCAAAGGGTGGGGTATAAATCCAATCTCTTATCTGATCTATATTATGCTTACAATAAATTATGAACCATTTTTGAAAGATTTCCAAAACAAATGGTTGGAGGGAGCAATATATAAGATACTAATTACTTTTCATTTTCCTGGCAGTTTTAGCTTCTCCAAAATCAGCATATCATCACTACAAAAGGAATTTATTCTAGAAAAGCACACAAATGTTTTAATCTGAATACAATGCATTTGAATGTTGCATATGTGAAAGTGGAAGAGAACAGAATATGGGACTTATTGTGATTGTTCCTCCAATTTAGAGATACATAATAGGTGATTTGTCTCCTTGAGTGATACGTGATTTGTCCCACTGGAAGAGGGACAAATTTGCCGTCTCTCCCCACACGTTCCCCAGAGAGTACTGAAGTCTGGGACTCAAAATCTTCTCACCATTTCCGGGCCCAAGGAAGTGCGTCTCAAAACAACGGCCCCTATGTGGTGGAACCAGCTACCGGAAGAGGTGAGGGCCCTGCGGGATCTTACTCAGTTCCGCAGGGCCTGTAAGACAACCCTCTTCCGGTTAGCCTACGCCTGACTAGACAAATGTAGCTTTCTAGATCTTAGATTTTAGTGATTATACTGTACAGTTTTAATGTAAAATGTAAAATTTTAAGGTTTTTTAGGTTTTAAATGTTTGAATTTAAATGTATTAATTTGTTCCGATTTTATTGTTTTATTGTTTGTTGTAAGCCGCCCTGAGCCACTTGTGGGAAGGGCGGGATATAAGTTACGGAATAAATAAATGAATAAATAAGAGGAGTCAGGGGAAAAGCACCACTACCTATGACCGCCAATAGGAAGGACTCTCCTGCTCCTTCAGCAGTTCCAATACTTTCAGAGCAGAGTCTGTAGCTAACCCCCAACACAAAAGAACTCACAGGAAAAACTGGAACAAACTGAACCATGTCCTAAAGATGTAAAAGTTCACTTTTGAAAAAGTAAACACACACACAAAGCAGAAATTTTGGGGAAAACTGAAATATATTTAATACTTTCAAACTTAAACTTTCAAACCCTTTCAAACCTAAACTTATTTTACTGATTTTGTAACATAAAATGCATCATTTGTAAGTTGGCATACAAAATTGTTCTGACATACTTATAGAGTTTAAAAATATATAAAATATCTTCATTTTCTGTATGAAAAATTGTTAAGTGTACCCAGTACTTGAGAAAGAGTTGCAAACTATGAACTGAACCACATTTTCCTGGTTTGTGCTCATCCCTCGTATCTATCACTTTTATTTGTTTGATGTCACCTTTCTTTTTCATTTGCCCTTTTGCCAATGTTATTTAAAAATATACTCCTGAAACTCAAAGCACAGTTTCTTTTCTGACATCCAAAGCATGAACATCACCCAGCATCAGAGTTTAACTACTGCAGCTGCTGAAATGGCCTTGGGTTAGCCATAGCTTCGCAGGAGTTGTCCTTGAAAGGGCAGCTGCTGCGAGAGCACTCTCAGTCCCACCCACCTCACAGGGTGTCTGTTGTGGGGGGAGAAGATATAGGCAATTGTAAGCCGCTCTGAGTCTCTGATTCAGAGAGAAGGGCGGGGTATAAATCTGCAGTCTTCTTCTAGATATACGGTACATCCACTGGTTATTAACAAGGTGCTATTTGAACCTCAGTACTTGAACTCGAAGGATATGTATGTAAATTTTACTTCACCTCGAGCTAAATGAGAAATCACATGATGCTAGATATCACAGTTATTTACAAGCTAATTTTGTTCAACCTGACAACATAACTGATTATGTACATTAACAGTTCAGCTTGAATACAATTGCTACACACAAATGCACACACACGTGATTTCTGTCCATGTAGATTTTTTGGATCAACAAGTATCAATATAAGAAACCTAAAAGGGCTGAGGTGTGGAAATCAAAACTTATAATGGAGGAAAATCATTCCGGTAAAATGTCTGCGCTTTGCTGTACAGGAAAAGAACTGGAGGGAAGAAATCTTTTCAATAGAAGGCTTAGACTGATGGCAGGGTTTTTACACTGGATTAATTTTTACACTGGACTGATTGATACAACTGGGCTATGATGATGAGTTTTCATCATTTTCTCAGCTGAGGTCTAAATATGACTTGTCAACTTCTGTTGAATGGCAATATTTACAATTGCAACATCTGTTGGTATCTAAATATGGCACTGTAGCATTAAGTGTTTTGGCTATTGGAAGCTTTAATTGAATCAACACAGGAAATGAATATTTGTCTATACAATATTTGTCCATAAATATTTGATGTTGATTAATAAGTACGATATGTACAGTCTCAGGAATGAATGGAATAAGGAACTAGATCACCCTATTTTGCCACAACAATGTGAGATGGCATTGAAGTTTATACTTGCTCTCTCTATGGATCTTCAATTGTGACTTATTCAGCATAAAAATTATGTCTAGGGTATACTGGAGCCCACAATGATTCTTCAGCAAAGGGCTGAGTAAAATGTCTAACTGTTGGTATGCAGCCACAGGACAGAAATAATCAGTCTTTGCGTAAAATGCCCAAAGTACCTGTAAGATTTTAGGGCATTTCAGTTATTGCAGTCCAGACGCCTGCTACAGTGGCAGTCAGGGGACTTTGTTTCCCTTCCTCATTGGAGAGTTTATGCTCATTTTTGATGGCTGCTTTGTGTGGCAAGAGAACTCTGCTCCATTGCTAGTTTTGTGCAAGATGTAAATCAAGCTGCAGGGAAAGGCACAGTCTTTTTTACCAGACTCTTCCTCTGGCCTCTTTCTATGGACTCTGTACTGAGACTTTGTTTCCAGCTGCATTCTACAGAATATGAGCTTTGAGAGTGTGCTTTTTATAATGCATGTAGGAGCGTTTTAATAAAATTCTTGTCAGGAAAAAAAGATCCATGTTTACTAGCTTGTGGACGGGGTGCACTTTGAGCATATACAGTCATTCAGTTTTTTCCAATCAGTAATTTCTCTCATAGTAATCTCATATGAATAACTGATATTACTTATATCAATTTTGTATTGATGATTGATTTTTGAGAATGCTTATGTTCTTTTAAACTATCTGTTCTTGGAGGCTAACCGATGGTGAATAAAAATAGATTCTCCATGCCCTTACTACAGCTAAAAGACTCACAAGATTGGAGAGATAAATTCCCATCTCAGGTAACCAATGGACGGAGAACCTTGTAACTCCATCAATATTTAACACATGGTATAGATAACAATTGTGTATGGACTAATTTTTAGATATTTGGAAACCTTTTATAGAAACTTATGTATAGATCTGCCATTACTGTTGTTATATTTTTGTCTCTACTTCCTGTATACTTTTTTCTTTTTCATTCTTTTCAGCTGCTGAATTTTGAGTTTTTCCTTGGTGTTCCTTTTTCTGGCCTACATCAAGGCCTTTGAATGTATGGCCAGTGAATCAGCTTGGCCCAAAACTCAGAGGGCCACCATTTGGGGGCCTTATTTGACTGAGATATCTTTGTTGATATATCACTTGTTAAATAAGATGCTGTGGACTATCCTGACCTGGATAGCCCAGGCAAGCCTGATTGCATTAGATCTTGGAAGCTAAACAGGGCCAACCCTGAAAGAGTTTGGATAGGAGACTTCCAAAGAATACCAGAGTCATGAGGCCAAGCCAGACTATCAAGCCACTTCTCTGAATGTCCTCTGGACCCCAGAGGGAGTTGCCAGAGGTTGCCATGAGTTCCAGGCACAGATGCACAAACACACACAAGCAAAATTACAAAGAAAAAATGTTGTGGAATATGAGCAGCTGAAGAAGGCCCTGCTCCAGAAGTTTCATTTATGCCCAGACACCTACAGACAGAGGTTCTGCAACTATGTGAGAGCAAAAGGTGAGAGACTATTTGAGACAGCATATGCCCTGGAGGAACTGGCCTGCAAACAGCTGGTGCCTAAAAGAGCTCAGTGGGAGGAAGTTATGCAGAAGGCAGTGTTAAGTAGTTTCTCTATGTAATACCAGTCAAGAGCCAAGCTTGGGCTATGAGATGACAACCAGAGAAACTGGCAAAATTGATGGATAGTTATTCCATGGACAGTGTCTTTTTCATTCTATTGATGGACAGTGTCCACCACTGCAGCTGAGGCTGCAGTGGTGGACACAGAAAAAGTAATGCCTGAAGTCTAGGGTGAAGGAAGAATCCAGCTGGGGTGATGAGGGGATCAGCCCCCTGAACATAAGGAGACCTGGGCTCACAGTCTGGATGTGCCAAGTTCAGGGAACAAATGGGAAGGGAGAGAAGAAAGAGTGTTTTTTATATTCCGCTTTCCTCTATTCTAAGGAGTCTCAAAGACAGCAGTGCCACCAATGTGGTTATTGGGACGGAGCATGCTGCTGGGGTTCTGCCCTATTGAGCAGGTTGTACAAGAAGGCAGCAAGGAGGCTGTGGGCCCTGCAGAGACAAAGGGCTCCATATCTCCAGGGGCTAAAGTGGAGGGCAAAGGACCCTGTTGCTCCTGTGGCCAAGTGAGCCATTATTAAACAGACTGCCCATTTATGGAATAATATTACAACTTTGTAGTTAAATTGTCTTTGAAAACAACCTATGGCCTAGATAAGCCCCTACTGATAGTGTACAACTATATGGGGAAATAATGCAAAATCTGCTTGATCTCAACAGTTGACTGACAATCACACTTGCAGAAATTGTATCCCTGGGGTGACCCAGAGATAACTCCCAAACTGTTAGGTGCGCCAACAGAGGATTGACCAAGCATGAGGGTAGTATAGGTGGGACCCTGTACCTCCACAGTTACATGACACATGCCAGATATATTAATGCCCATCCTGATCGAGTGGGATGTCCCAAAGAAGAGGCACCTGTTACTACAAGATGTGCTTTAAGATGAAATACTGCTGCTTGCTTGTTGTTGAGTCCAAGTGAAGGTGCTTCAGGAGCCACCACAGCCAATTATGTGAGTGACAATTCCTACCCAGTGGCAGGAATCTTGAAGAGGCTACAAGATCCTGTGAGGCAACTAACAGAGGACCCCGCACTGGATAGGGTAAGAACATACATTGCAATAGAGAATGGAACAGTGGTGCTATCTCATTTAGCACAGCAATGGTCATCCATTGAGAGGAAGGTAGGGTAGTGTGGAGGGTCACTTGCCTAAAGGGATGATCTTCAGAAGAAGTAGGGCAGTTGGTGGTATCAGCCCAGGAGCAGGAACAGGTCCTGAAGGAGGTCTATGATAGAGACTTTGAGCCCACCATGAGCAAAGATATGGCAATCAACTACTCATTCTGTCCCAAATGCCAATGTGACAAGACCCAGTGGCGAAGGCACTATTACAGTCCCTGCCCATAATCATACCCTTTCTGACACGTTGGGATCAATTTGTACTGGGGGCTACTTGCTTCTATCAACTTAATTATATTGCTACTTTTGATTCTACATGGGACTTCCTCTTACTGTATTTTTGCACCTTGGTATTTTAATTTTGTGTATGCCACCATGAATACCTTGATAGAAGCAGAGGATATAAATATGTATAAATACGTTTTTTAAACCCTCCCAAGTGCCATGGCTCTAACCCATTTTGGCTGCTCACTTCCTCTATGCTTTTTAGAGCCAAAAATAAGACATTCCCATCATCGAACATCACATGTATTCAATCAATTACATTAGCATATGAATAGAATAGTTATGAAGAACGCTCATGCTGCTATAAACACAGTTTCAGATTAAGCACTCCCACTGTGCCCCACTCCCACTGTGCACAACTCAACACAGTGCCTGCTACCTCAAGTTTTTATAAGTACTTTCATTTTAACACAAGTTTATTTTTTAAAAGTTTGCTTCTTAAGAACATAAGAGAAGCCATGTTGGATCAGGCCAATGGCCCATCCAGTCCAACTCTCTCACAGTGGCCAAAAAACCAGGTGCCATCAGGAGGTCCATCAGTGGGGCCAGGACACTAGAAGCCCTCCCACTGTGCCCCCCCCCAAGCACCAAGAATACATCACTGCCCCAGACAGAGTTCCAACAATACGCTGTGGCTAATAGCCACTGATGGACATCTGCTCCATATGTTTATCCAATTCCCTCTTGAAGCTGGCTATACTGGCAGCCATCACCACCTCATGTGGCAGTGCATTCCATGTGTTAATCACCCTTTGGCTGAAGAAGTACTTCCTTTTATAAGTTTTAACCCAACTGCTCACCAATTTCAATAAATGTCCATAAGTTCTTGTATTGTGAGAAAGGGAGAAAAGTACTTCTTCCTCTACCTTCTTTATCCCATGCATAATCTTCTTGCTTATTAATAGGAGGGGGCACTTTATAGACAGCCAAGAAGCTTTCAATCAATTACTATTGTAGACCTATGCAGTAATGAACATGGCACAACAGAAGACAGAGCAACATTTCTGTTCTGTTCTTGTCCCTTGCAGCTACATGGCTGTACATAAGACAAGGCAACCTGTAACATCTAAAAGTCCTGCAACTTTTCATAGGCAGGGATCACATGTGTGAAAGAATCTCTGGAAAAGACAAACAACCTTTTCCCACAGTCTAAAAATGAACATGGAATGGTAACTGTTCCTGTGCAGTCTCATCCTTACCTGGTCAGCTAGGTGATCCTATCAAGAACATGGCATCCTGAAGAGAGAAAAAAAAAGTCCCATACCCACAGCTGCCCTGCCTACAACTAAGTCCTTTTCAACTTCCTTACTTGAACAGTCAGATCTCTCTCTTTTGACATCAAGTAACAGTTGACTTAAGGCAACCTTATGAGGTTTTTTCAAGGCAAGAGACATTCATTGGTAGTTTGCCACTGTCTTCCTCTGAGTCAATACCTTGGTATTCCCTTGGAGGGTCTCCCATCCAAATACTTGCCAGGGCTGACCCCACTCAGCTTCAGAGATCTACACTATCCAGGTCAGAGTCCCTAGAAGATGCATGTATGAACACATGAAGCTGTCTTATACTGAATCAGCCCTTCAGTCCATCAAAGTCAATATTGTCTACTCAGACTGGCAGTGGCTCTCCAGGGTCTCAAGCTAAGGTTTTTCACACCTATTTGCCTGGACCCTTCTTAGTTGGAGATGCTGGGGATTGAACCTGGGACCTTCTGCTTATTAAGCAGATGCTCTACCACTGAGTCACCGTCCCTCCCCAAGATCCTAAAACCCAACGCTGGGCGAGAATGCCTCTCTGCTTGTTGTCAACACACATCACCTTTGCCTATCCTTGTCCTCCGATGTCCCTCCAGCATGACAACCCACCCTGGATTTTGGGATTCAGCCCCACCCATCAACCCATGAAGACTGCTGCCTTAAACTTTAGCGGGTCTATCTAGATCCTTACCATTTAATTGCAGCGGCTGCCTGGCCCATTCAGCATGCAGAGCATGCACGACTTTCTTGTGGATCCAAGACCTCTGCCCTCCCCTCTTTCAAGCACAACAGAAAACCTCTCTCCGTGCAAAAATTACAAAGCAACTAGACCTGTATATGTCAACACTCTGTATTCAGTATCAAATTCAAAGTTCAATATAAATAATATATCCATGCGAATCATGGACATATTATTTATATTGAATTTTGAATCTGATACTGAATACAGTGTCAAAATTCAATATACATAATATATTCATACAAATCATGGACATATTATTTATATTGAATTTTGAATTTGATACTGAATACAGTGTCCGAATTCAATATAAATAATATATCCATGCAAATCATGAACATATTATTTACACTGGATTTTGAATTGGCACTGAATACAGTGTCAAAATTCAATATAAATAATATATCCATGCAAATCGTGAACATATTATTTACACTGGATTTTGAATTTGACACTGAATACAGTGTCCAAATTCAATATAAATAATATAACCTTGCAAATCATGGACATATTAATTACATTGAATTTTGAATTTGAAACTGAATACAGTGTCAAAATTCAATATAAATAACATATCCATGCAAATCATGAACATATTATTTACATTGGAGTTTGAATTTGACACTGAATACAGTGTCAAAATTCAATATAAATAATATAACCATGCAAATCATAAACATATTATTTACATTGGAGTTTGAATTTGACACTGAATACAGTGTCAAAATTCAATATAAATAATATAACCATGCAAATCATGAACATATTATTTGCATTGGATTTTGAATTTGACACTGAATACATAGTGTTGACATATCCTGGTCTAGTAGCTTTGCAATCTTTGCACGGAGAGAGGTTTTCCGTTGCGCTAGTAACAGTTCCTCTGCGGTCCCCGTAGCCCGTCACTCCCCCCTTCCAAGCCAAGCGCCCCCTCTTTCTGCCGCTTTACCCGTCAGGTGCCGGAGCGAGGTCCCGTGCGCCCACAGACTGAGCACCTGCTGGACCGACAGGTTGATCATGCTGCCGTCCCCCGCCTCCGCCTTCATCGCCGCGGCCTCGTGTCGGGCTCCGTCGCTGTCAGGCCGCTGGGCGGGGAGTCGCGTGTGACCGGGCCGCCGCTCCGGGCGCAGGGGAGGCCGAGGCCAGGGGCTGCTGCGGCGGGCCGAAGGGGCGAGGAGGCTGGGGTGGCTTCCCCGCGGCGGGGGAGACATTGAGGACGGCAGCGCGGCGGGCGAGGCGGCGGAGGCGGCACGGCGCTCGCTCTTCTCTTCTCGCCTCCCCCCCCGGCAGGCTCGGTGGGCGCCGGGGCCTTGCTCAGAGTGGGCGACCGCGGAGGTGGCGCCGGACGGAAGCGGGGAAAGGAGCCGGAGGCAAGCGCCAGGAGGAGGCGGCGACGGTGGCGGCGGCAGCAACGGCCATCCTCCTCCCCGCCGGCTTCCGAAGCCACCTTCTCATGGCTCCCTCGGCCACCAACATCAGCAGGGGGAGGAGGCGGCACCCGGCAGACACCAACGGCCAGCAACCGCCGCTTTCCTCCCAACGGCCACCCCGGGCGAGCGTCGCGCGCGAGCGAGCCCTCCTCTCTCTCCCCCTCCTTCCTCTTCAGCGAAGCGCGCGCACCAAGAGTCACTCGCAGGACCAATTTAGGAAAGGCGCGTACGAGCGCCCCCACCCGGGCGAAACTCGGGGAGAGAGGAGGGCGCGCGCTGGGCTGACAACGGTTGATGTGACGTCGAGGGAAAGGGGGCGTGGCTGCGTCGCCGGATCGTCGCGTGGTTGTTGTATTTTTTCACCGCCCTCTCTGAGGCTTAGCGGGGCGTCGGGTCTTAGTTAGTTTTAAAGCAGCCGTTGCCGTTTGGGCTTGCTTAATTTTTCGGTTGCTGGGCATCAAGGCGCTGAGTTTCTAAAAGTGCTTGAAATCCTAAGAAACATTTTCATGCCAGTAGAGCCAGTGAAGAAATAAGAGATAGTTTTTTGGGTTTTTTTTTTTAAAGTCTTCTTTTAGTCTGCCTTTCTCGCAGACTCAAGGCGGATTACAATAGAATCCTAAAAATGAGACATTCAGTAGCCAATGCATTAGGATTTTAGGAGTCAGAAAGAGCTGATAGGTCGGATAACAAGCAATACACAGTAGAAAACCACACTACAAAATGCAAACTGTATATAAATACGTAACAACGATTTTATCAATGTTCTAAAATTACTGACGCGCACTCACAAGCTCAAAAGGCAACAAATCTCTAGTGTGAAATTCACTGTAGGTGAGTAGCTTACAACCCAATTCAAACGTCCATATAGATGTCTTCCTAAGGATGCAATCCTTCGCTGATTGACCCTGCACGGGGAGCACTGAGTTCAGAAATAATATTCCAGTGCAATAAACGACAACGGAATCTATCTTCTCCTCTACGTGCTTGCCAGCTAATAGTGTTTCGGGGTTGCAGAAAGCAACCTCAGTTTTGTCAAAAGCAAACATTCAATCCAAGGGAAAAACCTTCAGTGTTTCTTTCATCCAATTTCTTAGACACTGGATAACATTACAATTGGTACAAAGGTGGATTACAAGAGAATCCTAAAAATGAGACATTCATTAGGATTTTAGGAGCCACCAGAAAGAATTGAAGCATAGCAAAAGTATTTGCATTACCAGGGCTTTTTTGTGTGGGAAAAGCCCAGCAGGAACTCATTTGCATGTTAGGTCACACCCCTGTTGCCAAACCAGCAGGAATGTTGCAGGTGCTGTGTGAATAACCCACTCAAGAGTGAAGCTGCCGCCACCACTCCACAGTTCATCAGTTGATCTCTGCCCATTCATCCCAGGTTACCTTCCATCTAGTCTAGGGCCCACAGTGCCTCTGTAGCTACTAGAAGGCAGTTAAGAACTCTCCCTCTGACTGGGCATACCTGTATTCGAATTCCCATTCAGCTCTGATGTAAACAGGGTTACCAGGTCCTACCTGCAGCTGGTGTGGGGGGGGGGGATCCTTCGTCCTCGTCAGGTCCTTCTGCCACGTGCAGTGTGATGGTGTCATCCAGAAGTGACGTTATCACGCCACTGACGTCAGAGGATGATGCTTTACTTTTGGGGCAAAACTCTATAGTTTGTCGCCAATGTTCCCATGGAGTTTTGCCCCAAAACTACAGTCTCGTTGCACAATGGCAGCAATGTGATTATATCACTTCCAGTTGGGGGTGGGGCCAGTTGGGGGTGGGGTTTCCCCCTCCAGCCACCTGGCCAGCAGCGGGAAAGTGCCCTGCAAAAGTGGGGTTTTCCCCAACCCCACCAGGGGTCTGGCAACCCTAGCTTCAGAACAGTTAGATTTGAGTCTGGTAGCTCCTGAGAGACCAACAAGACTTTCAGGGTATCAGCTTTCAAGACTCAAAGCTCCCTTTGACAGGCACAGTGCAGGAGAAATGTAGATCTGAGACCTTTTATCCTAGTCAGTCCTTTTATCCCACCTTCTGACTAGGATAAGAGGACTCATATATACATTTCTCCTCTAATGAAGTCTGATGAAGGGAGTTCTTACTCTTGAAAGCTTACACCCTGGAAATCTTGTTGGTAAACACGGCCGGCCCATCCACTAGACAAACGAGGCAATTGGCTATGGTGCCAGCAGGGTGGGTGTGCCGAATTTGGCCCTCCCTTCTCCCCATGCCTTAGACAAATCGCTGGTTTGCTTCTTTCTCTGCTCATCCACCCATTCCCCTCCTCCTTAGCTTGCCTCCTCCCCGTCCCTTCTTATCCTCCGCTCAGCCGCCCCGCCTCCTCCCCACCAATTCCCTTTGTCCTCCCGCCTGCCCTGCCTCCTCCCCGTCCCTTCTCATCCTCCACTCACCCGGCCTGCTTCTTTGCAGGCACAGGGCTACTCACAAATAGGTGGCAGGTCCAGGGACTCAGGGGCGGGAATGGAGCTGTGCTGCCTTGGGCGCCAGAAGGGCTAGGGCCGGCCCTATTAGTATATGAGGTTCTGCTGGTCTCAGATCTAACCATTCAGCCCTGAAACTCCCTGGTGGACCTTGAGCCAGGTATAACTCACAAGGCTTCTGTAAGAATAAGACAGGGCAGGGGAGAGACATGTATGGCACCCTGAGCTCCTTGAAGAAAGGGTGGGATTTTAAAAACCATTAAATTCCAGTTCATGCACATGAGGAAGTGACTGGGATGAGAAAAGATTGACAGGGCCAGATTCCTCCATGGCCCAGTGCTGGCCTGAGTAGAATGGCCAGATTCCTTATTCTCCTCCATGGCCCAGTGCTGGAACAGCACTGGTGAATGCTTACTGTTGTCTTAGCCAAAGGGCAAGGATCAATTGACTGTCGCCAAGTGTTAAGATGGTGACACACACACGGACCTGAACAGGACAAGCTGTTCCATTCTCACTGCCAAAAAGATTAAATTTTTGGGGATACTAGCACTCTGTCTCTTTTCAGTGCAGTCCTAAGCAGAGTTCCACCTTATTTAGCCCATTGACTTCAGTGGAGTTAGAAAGTGTAACTCTGCTTAGGGACTGCAGTGATATACTTGCACAGTGAAAGAAATGCATAATTCAGCAAAAGTTAAAGAATGGCGGATAGGTCAAGATGGGTAGTCAAATTAGACTGTCTGTAGCAGTAGAAAAGAGCAAGAGGCAGTGTATCCACCTGGACTTAATTGAGAACTAGGTTTCCTGTCTCATTACCAATGATGATTTATCCATGCCTACTAACCCTCTGCATATCACACCCATCCAATCGCTCCTGCTGTTGTCATTTGCCTGATAATGTCATTTGGCATCTGAAATCACTCCACTTTCCAGTACAGAGAACAGATGGACTCACAATCTAGCTGTATCTCTAGAAGTGGTCAGTGACTCACAAAAGCTCATGCCCTGCCACAAATTTTGTTAGTCTTTCAGATGCTCTTTTCTGAAGTCCGATAGTTATATTTAACACTCTAACTGAAATGCATGCTTAACGCAGGAGTTAGATCATGCCTGCAATAAATACAAGTCTATCTTTAACCCAGTGATGCTCCAACCTGTAACCTGTAGTTTGAAATCTAAACTCCGTTGTGGCAAAGACCATGAATAATTTCCAGTAATGCCCTCTAGTGGTCAATGTCCAGAATATGTGGAATAGAGATAATAGCACAGACTTTATAGTCACTTTTCTGCCTGTGCTGTTAGTGTTCTCAGGTGGTGAAACAAAAGAAAACCATTGATCTGAAGCAAAAGCTGGAAGAGTTTCACTGCCAGAAAAGACTGTGTGGCTAATTATCCCCACTGAGACACAAAACAAACATGAAGCTCCCAGACCAAAAGAAGGGAGAAAGTAAATTGTTATACTAATTATTAGAACTGGGAATACACAGAGAAAATATGTTTGCTAAAAGAAACCTGTACTGAGTAGAATTGTCCTAGGAATTGATTCTCTTTGAAGCTATCAATGAATACAGTCGTTTTAAGATAACATCTCCCAAAACCCGCTAAAAATACACTATATTATGCATTTTGTTTACTATTATCAGCAGGGTACCAGACATGGTGGGAGAAAGAAGAAGCCTGCAGATTTATACCCTGCCCTTCTCTCTGAATCAGAGACTCAGAGCAGCTTACAATCTCCTATATCTTCTCCCCCCACAACAGACACCCTGTGAGGTAGGTGGGGCTGAGAGGGCTCTCACAGCAGCTCCCCTTTCAAGGACAACTCCTACAAGAGCTATGGCTAACCCAAGGCCATTTCAGCAGCTGCAAGTGGAGGAGTGGGGAATCAAACCCAGTTCTCTCAGATAACTGTTGTGGGAACTCTCTCAGCCCTGCCTGCCTCACGGGCAATGTTCCTTCTAAGCTGTGGAGTCTTGTGAGCAAAAATTCTACTTTGTGAGCTACTGGCATTAAAGTTGTGAGTCCTGAGCTGTGTGAGCTGGATCCTAAAAACCTGTGAGCTAGCTCACACTAACTCAGCTTAGAGGGAACACTGCTCACAGGGTATTTGTTGTGGGGGAGGAAGGTAAAGGAGATTGTAAGCCACTCTGAGATTTGGAGTGGAGGGCGAGATATAAATCCAATATCTTCTTCTTTGCCTTCCTCTGGGCATTGAGCAGGGGTCACTGGGGGAGTGGGGGTGAGGTAGTTGTAAATTTTCTGCATTATGCAGGAGGTTGGACTAGATGGCCCTTGGACTGGGTCCAGACCTGCAGTTTAAGCCCACACAGGGACAGCTGGCAGATGGATTAAAAAACCAAGTCCAAACACCCACATCTGCCTCCCATCCCGCTCCCGTACTCACCCCATCCTCTGGCGTCTCTGAGGTGGCTCAAAAATCTACCATTTTCGAAGTGGTAGCAAATTCCTCTGCCGCGCACCATCCACCTTTCCTGGCATCTAAACACAGGAGTTCTTTGTGAACCCATCAATCCACTCTAGGTGCTCACCAGTTTTTTTTTTTTTTAAATGCCCTAGGTGCATGGGCGCATGAGTGCATGGCTACTAAAAATGTAAAGAAGAAAAGAAACCCCAAACTGCACTACAGGGATGGTGTGCGACAACTGTCTGACCGTGCCAAAGCACCTCCCACACGAGATATGGGCACACTGCGTGGGAGTGTCTGAGTGGGCTTTGGCCACTCCTTTTTGAACCAGCCTGATTCGGGATGCCTCCTGTGTGCCCAAAACTGCTGGTCTTGAGGTCCCTTCCAGCTCAATGTTTCTACACTTCTATAGTTTATGCAATCCCATTTCATGCAGCAAACACGTACACTCTCTGGGGTAGTCTTTTATCATTCCAGAGTAGGCTGGCCCTTTACTTTACCAGAAAAATCCCCAGCAGGTGACTGTCCTGGAGGCCCATGGGGGACCGAGAGCAACTGGAACCTAATGGTCCCACTCCCTGCAGTATTACTTCAGGGACTGCTGGGCTTAGCTTGCTCCAGGGCTCTTTAGCATCCTGGTTGATCCCTTTCCATATTCCACCAGGTTTGGAGGCACTCCCAACACTTCAGAGTCATCAGAAAGTGGGGCGGGGGGGATGTCTGCTGGGCACTCCATTATTCCCTATGGAAACCGATTTCGTATAATGGAGAATTGATCCACAGGTATCTGGGGCTCAGGTGGGGACTGTTTTTTGAGATAGAGGAACCACATTTGCAGCATAGCATCCAATGCCTCTCCTCAAAACACCCTCCAAGTTTCAAAAGGATTGGACCAGGGGGTTCAATTCTATGAGCCCCAAAAGAAGGTGCCCCTATCCTTCTCTATTTTCAATGGAGGGAAGGCATTTTATAAGTGTGCGGTCCCTTTAAATGTGATGGCCAGGACTCCCTTTGGAGTTTAATTATGCTTGTCACATCCTTGCTCCTGGCTCCACCCCCAAAGTCTCCAGATATTTCTAGAATTGGACTTGGCAACCCTAAGCTAGACAGACCTTTTCCCCCTTTCTTCAATCTTTCCCATAGTATAGGGGATCACAGAAATCCAAATAATTGAACTGGCTGTGCCAGGGATAGACTGAACAACAGCAGGTGAGTAGCCTGGAACCGTTTTTAGGGCCTCTTGTGTCTCTTGCCTGCAAACGTCTTCCAACTCTTGATCCTTCTGGTGAAGCTTCCTTAGTTTGATCTTTCCAGCTCTCACCTCTTGCTCTCTCTGGTTCGCTGGGACGTAAACTGAAGTCCTGGATCAAGACAACTTGTAGTTTATGCACATGTACATTTCCCAACTCTCGCTTTTCCTGTTTGAATTGTCCAATTCTGCCTGATTTGTATGAAAATAGTTCACTAGCTCCATCTTAGGTTACTATGAAACACACCTCTTTGCTCAGATGGTGTGTTCAACAACAACACCAACAAATGTCGCCTCCACGGCTTCTCTGAATTCTTTGTGTTCATAATCCCAGCCCCGGCACCGCACCGTGAGACTAGCCTCTACAACACCGGTTTCTGCACCACAATGCCATAAAGTCTACCTTGCAAATCAGCCATTTTCTCCAGGTCAACTGACCTCTAACTTGGAAGCCAGTGGTAATTCTGGAAGTTCTCCAGTCACCACTTAGAGACCGTCAACCCTAGACTGACTTGAGCTTCCCCCTCCCCCCAAGTTAATTCCTTGAAGGGTGTTTATTAAATCATAGTAGGGACATGCTGTTAGCAAAACCACAGCCAAAATTCTTGCATAGTATCAAAAGTTTACGGCAGTTTGCATAGCTTACCAAACAAAGTGTACTTACGTAGCCAATGGGTTAGCATCTTCTAGCGCAGGGATGTTAAACATCTAGCGCAGGGGTGTTAAATCAGGCCCCCGGAGGGCTCCTATCAGGCCCCCCAAGCAACTGGTTCTTTTCTGCTTCCTTCTCCCTCTCTCTTGCTTCCTTCTGCATCTCAATTTGCTTTGCAAGGCTTGATCAATCACATAGGAGCTACAGAGCAAATCCTCAATTTTCTCCATTGGTTGAGGCTTCTCCCCCTCCTGGTCCCCTGGGGAGGGAGGGAAAGAGCCAGAGCTTCCTTTGCCCAGTTCCCTGGATCCCAAGGGAGAAATACAAAGAAAGCACCTTTCAGACCAATAAGCGCTAATGTTTTAAGCATGTTTTATTTTAAGTTTAAAAAAAAACCCTTTAGTCGTGTCCTCTGTGTCCTTTTAAAGTTAATATCTCTGCTACCTAATCTTAAATATAGAAGAATACTGCAGATTTATACCCCGCCCTTCTCTCTGAATCAGAATCTCAGAGCAGCTTACAATCTCCTTTATCTCCTTCCCCCACAACAGACACCCTGTGAGGTGGGTGGGGCTGAGAGAGCTCTTCCAGAAGCTGCCCTTTCAAGGACAACTCTGCGAGAGCTATGGCAGACCCATGGCTATTCCAGCAGCTGCAAGTGGAGAAGTGAGGAATCAAACCCAGTTCTCCCAGATAACAGTCCACGCACTTAACCACTACATCTAACTGCCTCTCCCTCCCTCCCCAGGGGACCAAGAGGGGGAGGAGCCTCAACCAATGGAGAAAATTGAGGTTTTCCTCTAGGTCCTACGCGATTGATCAATAGGAATACATGGCCCAGCCCGACATGGTCCAACAAGGTCTCATTTATGTCGGATCCGGCCCTCATAGCAAATGAGTTCGATGCCCCTGGTAGATCTATTATCAAAGTTTAGGCTCACAAGGCTCAAAGTCTAGGCACCTAGTATGAAGAGTGCAACTCCCTTGTCCCAGCCAACAGGAATGTCTACATCAGTTACTCATGAAATTTGTGAAGCACAATATGGAAATTTTAGACAGTTATGGCTGAAGTTGCATTGCTGTACATGCATCTAACAGACTCCTGCCAATAGATGGCACTGTTTCACATTCTACAGCAATAACCAAAATATCTTAAGAAACACTGCTGCATGCTCAATTTTTCCGCTGTCCCTTATGTGGAAAATCTCAGTTTACATGAAAAAAACACACACATTCATAATAGTATAAATACTTTAAAATTAGTATGGTCACCTCCAAGTATGGAATCCGATGGCTTTATCAAGAATGGGGCTAATGGTAATCCAGTTAATAAAAAGTATATATATATGTGTGTGTGTGTGTGTGTGTGTGTGTGTGTGTGTGTGTATGTATATGTATGTATGTGTGTGTGTGTGTGTGTGTGTATGTAGAAGAAGAAGAAGAAGATATTGGATTTATATCCTGCCCTCCACTCCGAAGAGTCTCAGAGCAGCTCACAATCTCCTTTACCTTCCTCCCCCACAACAGACACCCTGTGAGGTGGGTGGGGCTGGAGAGGGCTCTCACAGCAGCTGCCCTTTCAAGGACAACCTCTGCCAGGGCTACAGCTGACCCAAGGCCATGCCAGCAGGTGCAAGTGGAGGAGTGGGGAATCAAACCCGGTTCTCCCAGATAAGAGTCCGCACACTTAACCACTACACCAAACTGTATGTTTTGCTGTCATTTGAGAATACATGGTGCTGCTGGATCAGACCAAAGGTCCAGCTAGTCAGCATCAACAACTTTAAGCTTTCACCAGCTGCGTCATTAGAACTGTGCCACTCGTAGTTGTCCTGTTCTTTCCCAGAAACTGACTGAGCACTGACGGGAAGAGGGGTGGGGTTTCCTGTCTTCCAGCACTGTATCTTTTCTGCTTTTGGATTGTCTCACCATGGGGTTCTCAAGGTATGAGATGATCAGAAGTGGTTCACCATGACCTTCTTCTGTACAGTCCTAACCAGGGCTAGTTGAAATGTCGTGTTATGATCGATCCTCCTCTGACCTCCGCCAATGTCCTTTTCCACTACTGCTGCAGCCCAGTCACTACCTTTCAAAGGTTCCTCCACCCCATCACCACTGGAACTATCAGTTCACTTCTACAGATGTGGCTGTCAATTCCTAAAGGGGATACTATGGTTGGTAGCAGGGCATTTTTTGTAGCAGGAGCTCCTTTGCATATTAGGCCACACACCCCTGATGTAGCCAATCCTCCTAGAGCTTCCAGGGCTCTTAGTACAAGGCCTACTGTAAGCTCCAAGAGGATTGGCTACATCGGGGGGGGGCATGGCCTAAAATGCAAAGGAGTTCCTGATACAAAAAAGCCTTGGTTGCTAGTATCAAAAGCCAGTGAGAGATCCAGCAGAACCAAAAGGGTCACAAACCCACCTGTCTAGTTCTTGGTAGAGGTGATCAACCAAAGTGACCAAAGCAATCTCTGTTCCAAATACTTGCCTGGAGACAGATTGAAATGGGAATTTTGGATTACACGAGCACCCTCCACCTTGCTCTTCTCAGTACCATTCTGAATTTCAACCTCTCCCTTCCCCTTCAGCTGCTGAACTACTTCTGCCTAACGACAATGGGATACTTTGCCACAATCATGCACTGGAATGAGACCACACGCAAAGGTGTGAGATATACCATGGGCAGATCATGTGGGAAAACCGGATTGGAGTGGGGGTTAAGACCATTCTTTTGCAGATGCAGAGGCTTCCAGAATATACAGGATCATTTTGGTTCCCTGCATATGAAAAACACCTATTTGAAATGAACAATGGCATTCAAGAGCAATGTACAAACTCAAGGACAGGGAATAGGAATCACATCTGAGCATCCACAATATACCATAGAGCAGGGGTGGCCAAACTGTGGTTCAGGAGCCACATGTGGACCTTTCACACATATTGTGTGGCTCTCAAAGTCTCCACTGCCCTGTCAGCCAGCTTGCAGAAGGCATTTCTCTCTTTAAATAACTTCTCCAAGCTCAGCCAGCCAGCACCTTGGAGAATGCTCTTAGAGTTAAAGTTGCTTTCTTTCCACCTCCACCTCCCCTGCCTCCCCAATTTTCCTTCCTTCCTTCCTTCCTTCCTTCCTTCCTTCCTTCCTTCCTTCCTTCCTTCCTTCCTTCCTTCCTTCCTTCCTTCCTTCCTTCCTTCCTTCCTGTGGCTCTCAAACATCTGACTTTTGTTCTATGTGGCTCTTATGTTGGGCAAGTTTGGCCACTGCTGCCTTAAAGGAAAGAAGCTAAGCACAAAGATCTTGCTGCTCAGCCAGCCATACTTTAGAAGACAGGGGCTGTCAAGCAAAAGGCTAGCTTTCCACTAGTCCACCCAAGGAACTGCAGCTCAGCAGCTCATGACAAAAACACTTGGCCCATTAAAATAACAAAAAGGGAAAGTAAACGGTGGCAAAATGTTCATAACTGAAACATCGCAAGCATACATTTCTGAAAATTGGCACTGAAATGAAGGTGATGGTGCATAAAAAAAATAGATCGGAAAAGCTTGGGAAAGGATGAGAACTAAGGAAGTGAGGGGATTTTTTCATATGTGGTGGCTATGCACCCATGCCTCCAACTTTTGGAAACAAGTTATAGAAATTACATCATGTGGGTTGGGAAAACAAATTCCTTTATAAACCAGAGTCAATATTGTTGAATTATCTTCCTGATTTTCTAGAGATCAACAACTAATTGCTTTACGCATAATTACCATTGCCAGACTAGTTTTTGCTAGATGTTGAAAACAGTCTAAACCTCTTAATCTTCACAATTGGTTACTTAAAGTAAAGAAAACATATACTCTGGTGAAGTTGACACAAACCTTTTTCGCACACAGCTTACCTCGCAGTCACAATCCTGTTCCCTCCGCAGCGTCTGTCGGATTTCCCACCATCTGCGCCAGAGTTACAAGAAGTGTCGCGGCTTTTGCGTAGCAAATGTAAACTGGGAGCGTTTTTGCACTGACCTTACTCAGGAGCGATGTCCCTCTTCACCGCGCAGCGTCTGCGCGGATTTCGCACTAATTGCTCCGCAGAACCTGGAAGAGCCGCAAAGTCCCGCGGCTTTTGCGTCGCAAATGTAAACTGGCCAAAAACCAGTTTACATTTGCGACGCAAAAGCCGCGGGACTTTGCGACTCTTCCGGGTTCTGCGGAGCAATTAGTGCGAAATCCGCGCAGACGCTGCGCGGTGAAGAGGGATGTCGATCCCGAGTAAGGTCAGTGTAAAAACGCCCTGGGTTTTAGTGGTTTACATTTGCTACGCAAAAGCTGCGGCACTTCCGGTAACTTCGACGCAGATGGTGGGAAATCCGACCAGATGCTGTGGAGGGAACAGGATTGTGACTGCAAGGTGAGCTGTGTGTGAAAACGGTATTAGACTGGTGAAGAAGGCATAGACAGTTTAGCCCACTCATGGAATAGAATGATTGAAGTGATGGAACCAATAAATAGGCTTATCTGTGATGTTTTGGCCCTTTCTTAAGACAGACTCTTTTCTGTGTTTTGAGGTTAGGTAATTGATGCACTGTGTTGTAACGTACGGCATGCTAGATGCTGTTGCTTTATATATATATATTTATATGTTATATGCGTGTTGTAATTTTTAGTATTGCTAATTAAATTTTATTAAGATGAACAAACAAAAAGGAAGTAAGGGGAGCATTAGAAGAGTGGGGTTGGGCAGACGGACCACTGTGGAGGAAGGAGCACCGCAGCACACAATTCTGCCACAGGAAACGCATGAGGTTGCCTTATACCAAGTCAGATCCTTTGTCTATCACAGTTATTCTTTTTTCTTTCAATAGCTGCTCCCTTTTTTGGTTGCTGGAACAAAAAGTTCACTAGTCGTCTGTTAATTTTGTGGATAACTTTTTCTTCTTTTTCCTCTCCTTGATCCAGGGAAGTATTAAATTTAATTCTATTGTCGCTATCTCAGCATCCTCTTTTCTTTTTGCCCAATATCGTGCTATCTGTGTTATTCATCTCGGGATTTCAATGTTACAGATAAGACAAAAGCTTTTCAGAGCTGTACTTAACATATTTTATTGACTGCAAGCTGCAGAATGGTTTTCTTTTGCATTCCTGGCATTTTTTTTTCAAGCTGCTTTAACATGTTCTAGAATTCTCATCATTCCTTTCTAATTCCTTTTTCTTCTTGAAGGTGTGATCTAATCAGTTCAGCTTTTGTTATCCCCACTAGCAGATTGAGGCAAACACTGCAGGGATATCTATCTTGGAAGCCCTAGTTTAAAAGACTTGTTTACTTTGTTAATTTCAACCATTGGCAAGAATGTGGCAAGGCCCGAATACAGCCAGCAGCTAAAGAGGAAATGACTGATTTCCTCGGGTGTCCATTAATTGATGGAAAAGCCAATGAGTTTACCTGGCTCTTTTCACTGTCAAAAATCATTAGAGGGTGGGGATTTTTAAAAACACCTCTACCATCAAAAACTCATGGTGGGGTCAAAAATCATGACCAATAATGTTCCTGTGACCCAACCAATCTGCATTTTCAAGATAACTTAGAGCAGTGGTCCCCAACCTTTGTGGCACCAGGGACCAGTTTTGTGGAAGACAATTTTTCCATGGACCGTGTATGTGTGTGTGCAGTGGGGGAGGGGGGGGATGGTTTCTGCATGATACAATTGTGCACTTTATTTCTATTAGTTTGTTGTAGTGGTTAAGTGTGTGGAATCTTATCTGGGAGAACCGGGTTTGATTCCTCACTCCTCCACTTACAGCTGCTGGAATGGTCATGGGTCTGCCATAGCTCTCTCAGAGTTATCCTTTAAAGGGCAGCTCCTGTCAGAGCTCTCTCAGCTCCACCCACCTTACAGGGTGTTTGTTGTGGGGGAGGACGTTAAAGGAGATTGTAAGCCACTCTGAGATGTTGAGATTTGGAGTGGAGGGCAGGATATAAATCCAATGTCATCTTCTTCTTATCATTATTACTACATTGTAATATATAATGAAATAATTATACAACTCACGGCCCGATTGCTAACAGGCCACAGACCGGGACTGATCCACGAACTGGGGGTTGGGGACCCCTGACTTAGACAATACATTGTGGTTGTGGCTGGCACTCAAAGAAAGGGAATATGACATTTTTATAGTGCCCTCCTACGAGCAGGTCTACTCAGAATTTTACTTAGGTCTATTCAGTGGGGCTTACTCCCAGGAAAGTGCTTTAAGAATTGCACTAATAGTCTAGTTATCCATTAACTCTTTGCGAACTAATGACAGTTTTAAAGACTCTGTACTTACAGATCAATTTACCTAGATTTTGCTTTACCAGAGGAATATTTTGCATCAAAGTGTCATTTGTATCTGATTTTGGTTTGTGTGAGTCACTTTAGAAACCAATTCTGGCTTTAAAAGCAAGAAAAAATGCAGTCAAGCATTCAGTAATTTAAGACCACCTTAATACTAAACTGCCCCCCCCCCCCCACATGGTGTAAAACAAGACTTGGGAATGAAGGTACAAATCACTAGCAACATATGGCTGTGTGTCACATCACACTACCGGTGGTGTTAGAGGAATTACATAATTATTCTCTTGACTTCACCACATCTACAGATGCCTCACCTTAAGGCCAAACCAGATGAAGCATTGAGAATTCCATAAGCACAGCTCCCTCTGATAGGGTTGCCAACCTCCAGGTGGGGCCTGGGGCTCTCCTGCTTTTACAGCTGATCTACAGCAGGCAGAGATCAGCTCCCCTGGAGAAAATGTTTCAGTTTCAGTTTATTTCGATTTATATCCCGCCCTTTCCACCGAAGCGGCTCAGGGCGGCTCACAACATATAAAATCTAACATAGAGTTTGGTTTTGAAAAATACATCAATTTGCAACAATTTAAAACAATAAAATAGAAAACATATAGAACAAACGATCTGCCAAAATGCTACACTACAACCTTCCATAAAGTTTCCACTGTCAGTTAGTTGTAAGCCATTCAAAAAAATGGCTGCTTTGAAGGGTGGACTCTATGGCATTGGACCATGCTAAGGCCTCTCCTCTCCTCCTCTCCTCTCCTCTCCCCTCCCCTCCCCTCCCCTCCCCAAACCCCACCCTCTCCCAGATCCACCCCCAAAGTCTCCAGGTATTTTTCAACACAGACGAGGCAACCCTAACAGTTTCAGGTGTGCTGGGGGGGGGGGGGGGATGATTTGGATCAGCTTTGTGGCACAAAAAGTGGGAGGGTTTAATTCTGTGATGCCCTAATGCGGCAGCAGTGGTGCTCATCAGTTTGTTTCCAGGAACCTCCTTGCCTGGTTTGGCCCTAGGTGTAGTACATGAAGTGATGTTGACACTACTCTTCTCCTCAAAGCTGGAGTAAAAAAGGATTTAAATATCTATGATTTTATATATGTTTTCAGAGCTTTTTTGGTAGAAAAAGCCCAACAGGAACTTATTTGCATATTAGGCCACACCCCTGATGTCACTATTGTTTCGTGCAAGAACTCATTTGCATATTAGGCCACACTCCCTGATGCTAGGCCAGCTGGAGCTGTGTTCCTGTGACAAAAAAGCCCTGGTTGTTTTAGGGCTTTCTGTCTCACGCATACCCCCAATGCCCACAATGTTTTCACTTTCCCTAAATGAGTTCATTAAGGCCAGTTATGTAACTCATCCCCCACCATTGTTTTGTACAGAGAACACGGTGTAGCAGCCAATTAAGACATCTAATCTGTGAGAAGAAACAACATGGAACAGATACCAGGCTCATAAGATGGAATTTGTTCCCGTTTGGAGCCTGTTAAATGTCTAATGGACTCTCATTTTGTACACAATGATGTGTACTCACGGGTTGTTACAGCCTAAAATTTTAAATGGATGAAACTTCTGTTAAAAGCACAGGACTTTCCCCTCCATAGATGTTGACAAACATTGGGGAGAAATATACTTAGGGTTGTAATCCTTAAAAGAAATCTACTCAGGTTCTATTTTGCTGATTCCCAATTAAAGACTGTAAGTTTCTAGTGAACCATTTTTACTCAGACATAAATCTCAGTGTCTCGGTGGAGTTGAATTCCAGGGAACAGTGCTGTGTATCACAGGCATAGTCCTGAAGGAGATGTCGCATAAGGCTACATAGTTCTGAAATCGGGGGCTGGAATGCAGATTAGTCAGCCTCCTCTAATTCTGAAGCACCCTTTTAGTACTGATAACATTATCCACTGAAGACTTAATGAATAAAGATGGATCAGTTGTCCATAGGATTGCCAAGTCCAATGAAAGAAATATCTGGGGACTTTGGGGGTGGAGCTCGGAGACATTGGGGGTGGAGCCATGAGAAAGGTTGTGACAAGCATAATTGAACTCCAAAGGGAGTTCTGGCCGTCACATTTAAAGGGACCACACATCTTTTAAATGCCTTCCCTCCACTGGAAATAATGAAGGATAGGGGCACCTTCTTTTGGGGCTCATAGAATTGGACCCCTTTGTTCAATTTTTTTTGAAACTTGGAGAATTTTTGAGGAGAGGTACTGGATGCTATGCTGCAAATTTGGTGCCTCTACCTCAAAAAACAGCCCCCCAGAGCCCCAGATACCTGCGGATCAATTCTCCATTATTCCCTATGGGACTCGGTCTTCATAGGGAATAATGGAGTGCCCAGCAGGCATTTTCCTCCCCTCCTCCAGCTTTCTGATGACCCTGAAGTGGGGGGAGGGCCTCCAAACCAGGGGATCCCCTGCCCCCACCTGGGGATTGGCAACCCTAGTTGTCCATCCTAACTATGCCAGCTCTCAAAACTTTTAAAAGCAGTTTGTTTTGTAGGTATCAGCCGGTACCAATTTTTTTTAAAGATCAGCTTCTAAGAGGTTCATCTTAGAAGCTGCAAAGGTCAGTTGGAAAAGCTAGCAATGCTAGGGAGAAAGCAAATGCTTTCAGCTATTGTTATTGTTTGGGTCAGGGTCCCCAACATGGTATCCACCCACCAGAACCTTTTCTGTCACCCATCAAGTGTTTTAAGGAAGTGGGTGGGTGGTAGAATTTTTGTCCAGCGGGACTTCTGACTGACTACTGGAGATTTCATTGTTTTAAATGTTGCCTTTGCCACCACAGCACAAGGATTACATGGTGTTACTGAAGTTAAGCTGTGACGACCATTTTGTGGCTGACTCCACCTCCATTTTGTGACTGACCCACCATGCTGTGTCAAAATTCTAAATGTGCCTGTAAGCTTAAAAAGGTTGGAGACCCCTGTCCTTGAATTGAACATTTAATAGTCATGGGTGTTCTTCAGGTTTTAAAACAAAGGAATGAAGCAAGTTCAAAAATTTATTTGTGCAGCAAAAAAATTATTTGTGCAGTACATGTACCATCATCTGACCATTAAAATAGCCCACCCTCTGGGTGTTAAAAAACCCAGTATGGTTTCCAAAAGAGGCAAATATAGTCACCTTTTTGGGGTTCTACAGCTATTAATGTTGGCTAGGATAAAAGCAGTTTCTTTTTGAAGGGCTGATTCAAAACCTTTCTAATATAGGACAGCTAAAGCAAACATTTCCCATGAATATATAAATGGACTGTCTTCTTCCAGATATTCACTACTTAGTCATCAAAACCAGAAAAAGAACCACAGATTTTCTTAACAAATTACTAAAGCAAACTGAACACTTCATTAGCCAGAGGTCTCTGGAGCAGAAAAATACTTCAGGAGCTAGTCTGTTGGTCTGTATGGTGTCGTACACAAGCTCTTCTGTTATCCTCATAGCTTTAAAAATGGATCTTCTCAAATGGAAAGATTTTTTAAAAATTCCCAGAAGTTCTCATTATTGGGAAGATCCTGGGACAATGAAGTAGTTCTCTTTAAGGATAAATGTTTTATTACTTGTGGAAGTAAATCTTTACCTTTTTTAAAAAAGAGGATATGGTGGAGTAGGAAAAGAATATTTGAGGAACAACTTACCTCGCACACATTTTGGGCTGATTTTCTCTGGGTAGAGTGAGCACTCTCTAGCACTGTATATGAAGAGATATTGCTCAAATGGAGAGACATTATTGCTATGGTTTCCTCACTGATAGGGATACTTTGCTTTTCAGTTGGGAACAGAATACATGATATCACTGATTTCTTTCAACTCAGAGATGACTTTAGTATTAAAACAAACAAATAAGCTTGAAACATATATGCAAAGCCAACCTTTGTTGAAGTTTCAGGTGGCTATGTTAGACTGTAGTAGCAGAACAAAATTTGAGGCCATTTTGAGGGCTTTGTCACCTTAGATCCCAACAAAAATGTCCCAGGGAGTCAAAGCACACTTTGCCAGGTACCATTTCCAGGGTACGTTTTGTTTGGCTCTAAGGTGTCACTGGGCTCAAATTTGTGTTAGAGTGAAAGCTGTGTTATCTATTTGATTCATACTCTGCCTTTCTCCCTAGTAAGGGCCCAAAGCAGCTTACATTGTTTGCCTCTCCTCCATTTTATCCTCACAACAACCTTGTGAGGTATGTTAGACTAGGTAGGTATGACCAGGACTTTTTTTTAGTAGAAAAAACCTAGCTGGAGCTAATTTGCATATTAGGCCACACCCCCTGATACCAAGCCAACAGGAACTGTGTTCCTGTGTGTTCCTGCTCAAAAAAAGCCCTGGGTATGACTCACCAATGGTCACCCAGCAGTCTTCCATGACTGAGTAGGGATTCAAACCTGGGTCTTCCAGATCCTAGTCCTGCGTTTTAACCACTTCACAACACTGGATCCCAGTTAGTTAGTTCTCCGTCAGTCAGAACAAAGTTGGAGTCCAGTGGCACTTTTAAGACCAACAAAAGTTTATTCAAGGCATGAGCTTACATGACCATGCCTGCTTCCTCAGACACAAGTCAGTTAGGTAGCTTGGCTTCAAAAACTACACTAAGGCAGAAGGCCATTCAACCATGCTAGCATTCAGTTTGACAATCCCTTTTTATCAGGAGTTCCTGATTATCTTGTATCAATTCCTGATAAATCATTATACTTATTTTTGCCTTTTAACCACCTTCTGGTTCGGCTGAGGGTTTGTTTGCTAGTCATAAGCTGGGAACTAGTTTTTCATCAGTCAGTTTCACCATTTGTGAACTGCTCAAGCCTGTTCATAGAGTCTGATTTCCCACTTGCCTTACGTCGCTCTCACACTCCTCTTCTCAGCAGGGCTTCCGTCCGATTTCACACTATCTGTCCCGGGGCTGCAGCTAGCTTTGCCTTTTTCGTGCGGCAAACAGAAACTGGTTTTTAGAGGTTTCTGTTTGCTGCACAAAAAAGCTGAAGCTAGTTGCAGCCCCAGGGTAGATAGTATGAAATTGGATGGAAGCCCCGCTGAGAAGAGCACCGTGAGAGTGGCGTAAGGCGAGTGGGAAATCAGTCTGGGTTTTTTAGTGCATTCCAGCAGTATATTACAACGTAATTGGCAGTATTTTACACACATGCAACACTAAAGGAGTCCTCCTCTCTCATGGTCATTTGCAGCCAAGTGTTGC
This sequence comes from Heteronotia binoei, assembly GCF_032191835.1. Classification (NCBI taxonomy): domain Eukaryota; kingdom Metazoa; phylum Chordata; class Lepidosauria; order Squamata; family Gekkonidae; genus Heteronotia; species Heteronotia binoei. Next base: position 112,379,073 of record NC_083229.1, on the reverse strand, counting down.
TCAGAGACCAGTTTTATTAAAAGTGAGCAAATCAATTAGCCAGTTGACATTTAAAGATTTTAACAGATCTTACTAGTTGGTTTTTAAGTCTGTGTTACTGAGGTTATTTCAGACATATGCACCTTTGGTGTAGTGGTTAAGTGTTCGGACCCTTATCTGGGAGAACCGGGTTTGATTCCCCACTCCTCCACTTGCACCTGCTGGAATGGCCTTGTGTTAGCCATAGCTCTGACAGAGGTTGTCCTCGAAAGGGCAGCTGCTGTGAGAGCCCTCTCAGCCGCACCCACCTCACAGGGTGTTTGTTGTGGGGGGAGAAGATATGGGAGATTGTAAGCCGCTCTGAGTCTCTGATTCAGGGAGAAGGCCGGGGTATAAATCTGCAATTCTTCTTCTTCTTCTCTTATCCTTATGGGAGTCATTGTTATGGAAACAATGACAGGTATGGAAACACACTAGGTGTCTGAGTTTTCAAAATCTGTGTGAAGCAGTTGTCAATAAAATAGGAAAAAGAGAATGATCTGTAAAGTGATTCTTGGGAGTGGTTTTTATTTAAATCAATGTCATGCAAGATGATTATTGACCAGCATGATTCTCTGAGGGTCACATTAGGTGAAGGTTCAATAGATATTACCTCCCAGGAACCATCACTCTTTGCATATTTAAGTTGGATATTGCGCAGCGTGCCCTTGCACTGACAAATGTACAGCAGACACCACCAGTCACGGCTGGTCCCACCTATCCTATCACGTATCCTTCTCCTTTCCTTTTGCTTCTGCTGGAAGCAGGGCAGGGGCTGCATGACAAACAGAGGTTGATGGATTTCCCCAGTCAAACTCTCTCTAGGCTCATTTCCACGCCATGCATTCAAACCCAGCCCTGAACTTCAAAACTATTTTTCACTGGTAAGCACCAGATCAGTAAGGCCCCCCCCCCACCCTGAACCAAAGTCTAAAACAGAATCAGTTTTTAAAACAACAGTTTTAGGTTACAATTTAAAACAATAAAGCTTAATTAAAACCGCATTCATTGTGCTGCTCCAAAATGTTTTATAAAGGCGGGATGACAACTTCCTTCAACCAGCAGCCCATTCTTTCTGTTTCTGACAGTGATCCTATGATGGTTACAATCAGGCCTCAGATTCAGTGGGAGCTCCCAGGAGTGCAGCTCCTGAACCTTTCTGAGAGTTCCACCTCCTCCTTCTGAGAGTTTCACCTCCTCCTTCTGAGAGTTCCTCCTCCTCCTTCTGAGAGTTCCACCTCCTTGTCCATTGAATAGTAGGTGTAGCTGCATAACAACTCCTGGATGAGCTCCAACACCTATTTTTATACAAAATGACTGCTAGTTACAATTCTTCGTAATAGATGCTCAGCAATATAAAGTATAAAGTGGCGGTCTTCTTCCACTTCGGTGTTGTAGGTCTGTCGAAATAATTCAGTTTTACAGGCCCTGCAGGATCAAGTCTTATCTAATCCCTGTTCATTAACTTCCTTATAAGACTACAGGGTTTTCCCCTGAAGTACTGTGAACAAATTTCAGTGATGAGCTAGCTCATACTTTTGAGGTCACAACCCTCCGCACTTTATTCCACCGGTGCAGACTTTGTTCCCATAATGACAATATTTTGAAAAGACAGTTCCATGAACTTCACTGTGAACATGTTTGGGAGGCAAGTACCCCATATTCAACAGCAGTAATCACACACAAACCAAATTGTGCATGTCCACTAGAGTTGCCAGTCCCCAGGTGGGATAGAATATACTCTGAGAGAGGTCACTATAATGGATTACACAACAAAAAATGCAAGCTAGTGACCAATTTACTAAGAGGTATCGTAAGCCGAAATGCCCTCAAAAGAGGTTGGGGAATTGATAGGTGGGCACCTTTGGCTTAAAAAGGATCTAGAATCTATGTATACAGGATTCCACTTCCAGAAATTATTGCTAAATTTACCAAGGACACTAATTAAGTAAAACAATCATGAATTTATTACAGAAAAATATAGAACACACAAGACAATACTCATATAAAATACATACAGACCTAATAAAAATAGAGAGAAGTGCATAGAGGTAACATAACGATGGACAAACAGGGTGATAATTACCAATCGTAGTCTTCAAGGAAGGCTCCAATGGCAACAAATGAGGGCTAGGGGAAAGGGACCCTCAACTGATCAGGAATTGGGGATGTATCTAAACAGCAGGAATGGGGTACTGCTAGATGCACATCTATGGGGAGCTGGGTCACAGGTTATAAGGACTACCTTGAGCCCTTAGGGAATGGGAGGTACAAGGACGGATGACAGGTGGTCAGCTGGTACATGACTTCAGCAAAAGGGGAGGCTCCGCAATGACCATAAGGGCTGGACTTATGTGGTAGCCAATAGCCAGTTTATTGGGGGCACCTGATTGGATGCTCATACCTGGCCAATGAGCACACCTGGCTCTGGTTACCTGATTGGACTTCCAGGTAACAATGGGCTAAAGGCTCCAGGATGACCATTAAGGGAAAGAATGGGTGAAATTATTGGGGTGGAGGTGATTAAAAAGCTATCAAAACTTATCTAAAAGGTGACAATGGATGGCCAAATTGCTACCTAGGGTAACACCTGATCTATACAAAGAAACTTGGCTCTGGGTGAAGATGTTCTTCCTCTTCTTCATTCCTTCACTGGGGTTCCGTTGGACAAAGGCTTAGGCAGTCTGACAGGATCCACGCCTAAGATAAGCTTGATTACCTTATGCATAGGTGACATCTGTTGAGTACGTGAGCCTCCCACTTCGCTGTGATGGAGTCTGGCACTGCAGGAAGATAGCTGCTGGTGATGTTAGCCTTCCCATATGGATTCTATGGTCAAGGCTGGAATCCGCTTGCCCGGACAGTTCCTGGCGGCGCAACTTCTTCTGCTACAACGGTCGAGATGGTGCACTCATGGAGCGGCTGGAAACCCATCTGTTCTCCTGGTTAGCACTCTTCCAGAGACACGGAGTGCTGCTGCAACGTTGTGGCTGTTAGGACTCACAAAAGTCCCTTACAGTCTGGTAGACAACACCCATGTTTTCCTGGCAGATGTGTGTGAGTTGAGTCTCCAGGCACCCTGGCAACCAAATGGGTGACGACGATGTTCTAAAATTAGGGGTCTTTTTCTCACAGTACATAGAAATCAGTCCAAATGTCCAACACATGTATATTCAAGTCCCAAAGTAGTGTGGTGACAAGCCAATCGATTAAGTACTTGTTTCTTTCCAGTCTTCATCAGACCTGGGACCAATATTGATTCAATTATATAAATTCTTTACACAATTTTCAAAAAAGAGGGACGCAGAACGTCTCCAGCAGCAATTTCACATCGGCTACAGCTCAGTATGTGACACCATCACATCCGGGCCATCAGGGCTGGATGTGATGGTGTCACATACTGAGCTGTATTTGAGCAAAAACTTACTGAGCAGGTATTTGAGCAAAAACATTTTGGTAAAAACTCTATGGTATTGAGTTGTGTTGTTCTAATTGTATACTATTATTTTATTGCTAGATTTTAACTGATTTAGATTTTTATTATGTCTGTAATCTGCCCTGAGCCCATATGGGAAAGGGTGGAATATAAATCCACTAAAAATAAAAATAACTAAAAATACATTTGACTTCTACCAAATTTGGCTGAGTTTTTGCTCAAATACCAGAGCACCACCTCGCCCTGACATCCTGAATGTGATGACATCACTTCTGGGTCATATGGGCAGTCAAGTTGCTGCGCATCAGATGAATTGCCCTCTTTTTCAGGATAAGTTCCCCCATGCCAGCCAGCTGATCGGTGGTGGGGAGGTGGGGCCCCCCTCCACCAGGAGGACTGGCAACCCTAGTATATTTGCCTGATTAGAGTACTCTAGTCAAAATTACTTCTTCACCCAAAGGGTGATTAACATGGAGAATTTACTGCCACAGGAGGTGTAATGTAATGTAATGTAAAATTTATTTGTATCCCGCCCTCCCCCGCTGGAGCAGGCTCAGGGCGGCTCAGGCGTTGGCAGCTACAATCATAGACAGCTTCCAGAGGGGACTGGATAAACATATGAAGCAGAGGTCCATCAGTGGCTGTTAGCCACAGATGGAACTCTCTGTCTGGGGCAGTGATGCTCTGTATTAGTGGTGCTTGGGGGGCAACAGTGGGAGGGTTTCTATTGCCCTGGCCCCACTGATGGACCTTCTGATGGCACCTGGGTTTTCTGGCCACTGTGTGATAGAGTGTTGGATTGGATAGGCCACTGGTCTGATCCAACATGGCTTCTCTTGTGTTCTTGTGTTGTCTACACACACATAAGCATACCTTTGTCTAAAAAGGGGGAAGAATTGCAGATGTCAGGGCTCAGCACAGCTCAGCTAATACCTTCTGGACTCCTGTCTGTTAAGTGAATCAGGCTCAATACTCACAAGCCTTAAGCAGACTTAGTGGAACTATGCCCAACATATAGACTTAGTGGAACTATGCCCAACATAATGAATGTACTTCACTGGTATTCAGCCCTGAGGAAATGTGCCCATATTTCAACAAAGCACAAATTCATTACAAGGTGTTTTTTTTCTTTACAGTTACACCCATGTAAATCCACTGAGGTCCAGGGGTTTAGGATTGCACTGTCAATCTACCTTTCTTCCATGTTATCTATTCAAACCCATCTTCTGTGCATTTTGTTTCTGCTAAGCTTGCAAAATCATAAAGCAACTCAGAGCCCTGTGCTTTTTGTCTCCAAGAAGGACAAACCATTGCGCATTGCTCTCATCATGCCAGCCCAGATGACTGTTAAAAACTCAGACAAGCACAATGTCAGTTTCAGACTCAGCAGGATACTTTGGGGAGATTAGATTTCTCTAAATGACAAGAACATTCTCTTTACAAGCAGCAGGACTTTTAAGTTCACATTTAATAACTTATGTCAAGCCTATTTCCTCACCTGGCAGAAAAGCAGGCCTCAGATTCAGCAGGAGCTCACAGGAACACAGCTCCTGAACCTTTCTGACAGTTCCCCCTCTTCCTCCCCACCTACCTTGTCCATTGAATAGTAGGTGCAGTTGCATAACAATCCCTGGATTAGGAGAGCAGGCAGCCAGCCAGCCACCAGGAGCTTTGCCATGCCCCCAGCAGCCCTCATTAACCCCTGGAGAAGCCCGTGCCACCCTTTCTCTGCTTCTTATGTGATTTTGGGTGGTGGGTGGCTTGCTGGCCTTTTGACTGGGTGGGGGGCAGCCAAGGGGAGCCCCAGGTGAGCGAGGTCTGCTTGGGCTGGCTGTATCTCACTCAGCCAGGGCTCTCCTTTCTTGCATTGGATTTCTTTTGGCTGAGGGAGGGTGGCATATGCTAATGAGTTATGCTAACGAGCTCCGCCTCCTATTTTTCTACAAAATGACCCTTGCCGAAAAGTATAGTGAGCATGATTGACTCAGGACCATTTTGGAGGTATTTGGCACAAACAACATGGTGTGAACATAAAGTAGCATTTAATAGAAGTTCTCCTAACAGGCCCAGACTAAAAAGGTACACTACGAGGCTTTTTGGTTGTTCAGATGGAATATTTTATGGTTGATAAGAATGGTCAGTGTATTGCATTAGGAATTCATATGGAAACACTTAGCCAGATTTCCTGCTGCTGTTCTCATTCTTTTGATTTAACAGGTAACACATATCACAATTGTCCCATCCTGGACAACAGCCATGAGGTTGGAGGGAAAAATTGCTCATCAAGCTTTACCATTTGCAAGCATACTGTTATTAAGTAGTATTTAGGAGTGAATGGATTCAATCAGCTTTGCTTCATTGTTATTCCATGGTTCCATTATGGCTTGGGTTCTAGTCCAATTGTTCTCTGGTAAGAAAACAGAAATTTGACATCTTGAGACGGATAACAAACCTGAAATAAGTGGTTCCTCCCAATTTATTTTGTGGTGTTTTTCGGTTGAATTGTAAGTAAACAATATGATCCATTCAACACAAACCAAGAGTTCTTTAAATGAACGGACTGTGCCCTGACTCGGATAGCCCAGGCAAGCCCAGTCTCAGAACCTAAGCGGGGTTGACTCTGCCAAGTATTTAGATGGAGACCTCCTTGGAATACCCAGTCAAGAGGACAGGGGCAGGCTTTATTCAGCCACCTCTCTGAATATCCTCCAGGCCCCCAGGAGGGGTCAGTCCCCAGGAATCATAATGACTTCCAAGTGCAGTGCACACACACACACAAAGAAAAAAAACCCTATTTGTGTACTGAAAAAAATTCTTCTTCCTCCTCTTCTTCTTCGCAGATGAAGATTTCTTTGCAGGGCTTTTTTTGTAGCAGGAACTCCTTTGCATATTAGGCTACACACCGCTGATGTAGCCAATCCTCCAAGAGCTTACAGTAGGCCCTATAAGAAGAGCCCTGTAAGCTATTGGAGGATTGGCTAAATCAGGGGTGTGTGGCCTAATATGCAAGGGAGTTCCTGCTACAAAAAAGCCCTGTGTTCTTTGGAATGGTTTTTGTTACTTAGTTTTGTTTTAATCCATCAGAAAAGACCAGTTCTGCACACTGAACCAAAGAAACTTTTTCAAAACAAATATCTTGTGTGATAGAAAAATATAATTTATGTAATACCTGTTTTAAAAGAAATGCTTCCCTCACAGGGGGCTAGTACTCCATTACAGGGGACCACAGGTGTCTTACATGGCTCTCCTCTCCTCCATTTTATCTTCACAAACCTGTGAGGTACGTTAGTCTGAGAGTACATTTTCACAGATGTAGCCAGAAATATAGGGGAATAGTTGCTGGACTTGACCAAAAAGATCACAGAAGATATTACAGCAAACATAAAGGGAAGAAATCTGCCCTCTCAGGGGAGGCTAAAGACCCAAAATAACAGCCTTGAGAAACAGTAAGAAGAATACAAAGTGGTAACAATTGTATGGCCTGTGCAGCTTAGAAAACAATAGATACAGTTTGTTGAAGCCCAGGTGCAGAAATATCTGAGAAACGCAAGAATGTCCAGCTTTAAAGAAATGATGATTCAAGAATGGGAGTGTTGGTTGAGGGCTAGAAGATATCCATATGTATGAGAAATTTATAATAATTTTTAGACTTTGTTAAGATAAGAAGTACTAACATTAAACTAACGTTCTTTATATATTCTAAAAAGATTCAAGGGGGGGGGGGTAGCCCCTGTGGTTTGAAGTCACAAAACAAAGTTTGAGTCCAGTGGCTCCTTTAAAATTCAAACTTTATTATTCTAAGTTATCCTAAGTATAATATCTTATGGTGTCTGAAGTTCTTTTCTCTTAATATTTTCTGGTTGGTTTTTTTATCTCTTTGTTTTAAAATCCCCTGAATGGAGCAGAGGTCCATCAGTGGCTATTAGCCACAGTGTATTGTTGGAACTCTGTCTGGAGCAGTGATGCTCTGTATTCTTGGTGCTTTGGGGGGGGGGGCACAGTGAGAGAGCTTCTAGTGTCCTGGCCTCACTGATGGACCTCCTGATGGCACCTGGGTTTTTTTTGGCCACTGTGTGACACAGAATGTTGGACTGGATGGGCCATTGACCTGATCCAACATGGCTTCTCTTATGTTCTTATGAATAAAATTCATTGGGGAAAGATAACGTGTTAGCCAAAAAACATGCACACCTATCATGTGGGACAGTTAACTACTGTTAGGAGAGGATCCTAAAATCCTATCAATATGGAAAGTTGTATTGATTGAGAGCAGGGGTGGAATTCTAGCAGGAGCATATTAGGCCACACCCCCATGATGTAACCAATCCTCCAAGAGCTTACAAGGCTCTTTTTTTGTAAGCTCTTGGAGGATTGGCTACCTCAGAGTGTGTGGCCTAATATGCAAAGGAGCTTCTGCTAGAATTTCACATCTGATTGAGAGCTTCTTCTCAGAAGAGGCTCCTTGCCTGTGAACTGCTTACTTTTGGGATAAGAAACTCTTACAGACTCATGTAATTACTCTCCTTTAATTACCTAGGTAACAATGATGGATGGATGGTATAATGCAATAATATTTATGTTTTAATAAAACAAACTTAGAATATGTAGAGATTCTCTAATAGTATTTACTTGTGTTCTATACCCAGAATGAACTTATAGGCCGTTTTCGCACTCACGTTCTACTGGCGCCACGACCCTCCTCACGCCGGTGAATCTGCATGGATTTCGCACCAGAAGCGCCGGCGCACCCAGAAGCGCCGGCTACTTCCGTCGCTAAGCCAGCGCAAACGGAAATCGCAAAGATGCAGGAAAACGTTTGCGCTGGCTTAGCGACGGAAGTAGCCGGCGCTTCTGGGTGCGCCGGCGCTTCTGGTGCGAAATCCATGAAGATTCGCCGGCGTGAGGAGGGTCGTGGCGCCAGTAAAACGTGAGTGCGAAAACACCCATAGTGTTACTGAGATGCAGGGCTTTTTTTGTAGCAGGAACATCTTTGCATATTAGAACACATACCTCTGATATAGCTAATCCTCATGGAGCTTACAGTAGGCCCTGTACTAAGAGCCCTGTGAGCTCTTGGAGGATTGGCTACATAAGAGGGGTGTGGCCTAATATGCAAAGGAGTTTCTGCTACCAAAAAAGCCCTGCATGAGGTGTAAATGACCTGGGACAAGTCTGACCAAAGTCATCCAGAACAGTGAAACTGACCAAAGGTGACCCAGCAACTTTCCATGGTAGAGCAGGGATTCAGTCTGGATTCTCCTAGTTCAGAGGTGGCCAAACTGCGGCTCAGGAGCCACATGTGGCTCTTTCACACATATTGTGTGGCTTCCAGATATCGAGGAGGAACTTAATGCAGGCTTACTCTCAAGTAAGTGTGCTTAGCATTGGGACCTCAGTCAGCCTCTGAGCACTGACCCATAGGTAGGTGACTATTTCTGCTGTGTGTGAAGCAGGGAAGGAGGGGGAAATAGGCAGGCTTGCAAGTTCTTCTCCTGCCCTACAGAGGATGCCTGGTCACCTAGAGTGGGGAAAGAGGCACAAGAGCCAAGGGAGTAACTGGACAGAGGGATGGGATTAAAGAGGGCTGTGCAGGGTTCCCCCTTGGTTTCATAGCTCTTGTAGGAGCTGTATTTATGAACCTTGGTGTCAAGGCAAAGAGAGATGCAGAATGATGGAAATGGTGGTCAGTGATTTATATGGTACATGTGTGTTTTCTTCTCCCACTGTTGCCAAAAACAATTCCCTAAACTTTCTCTATGCTGGACTTATGGGTACTGTTATTCCCAGCTGGTCTTACGGGGATTGTTATTATTCCCATTTTTCAACACAACCATTTTTTTTAAAAAAAGTTCTTTTTGCAAAATAAGTATTAACAGTTTTAAGATGTGTGTGTGGTATCTGCTCATGTCTTGTAGCTCTCAAACATCTGACATTTAATCTATGTTAAGCAAGTTTGGATACCCCTGTCCTAGTCCAACACTCTAGGCGCTATACGAGGCTGCCAAAAATGTCTGTCTGAGATCTCACCACAGAGACTCAGTGCTGATCTTAGCAGATAGAGTACATTGAGCTAGATAGATCAATGATGGAAACAAATATATATAACTCCAGTGATATGGAATTTCTTCCTTCTTATTTTGGCTGGATATTTTGGGCCTCAAAACTATAAGCCAGGTTTGGAATAAACAGGGCTTTTTTTGTAGAAAAAGTACAGCAGGAACTCATTTGCATATTAGGCCACACCCCCTGGTGCCAAGGCCTCCAGAACTGTCTTCCTGTGTGTTCCTGCTAAAAAAAAAAAGCCCTGGGAATAAACAATTTACACTAGGGTTGGTGAGGGAGGAAATGATGCTCCTTTGGAAGCCAAACCCTCTGTTCTTGAAGGTTCCAGATTACAGGGAGGCTGGTTACAGTTAAATAAGACTACTTCACACCAAACATCTTGTTTTACATGCAAGCAGAGCAGGCTGTCCCTGATTACATACTGGAGTAATGAGTAATCACTGAGACAGTAGGCTGTGATTTCCATGTTTGTGTTGGCTTGAAGCAATGCCACTGTAACTATGGGAATTGTGCCACTGTGACTATGGGAATTGCTGCTAGCTGTTTTCAAAATTGCCCAGGTTTTATGCTTGTCCAGATGAGTGCTTAAGAACAACTAGACCTGCACCCAGGTCAAACAAAAGTCTGTGAATTGGAGTTCAGTGATATAGGAAGTAGAGATTGAGCAGCTTTCGTCTTTATTACTATTCCACATATTCTACGGCTGTACTTTTTGGACAAAACTACAAATCTGGGGGTGAGCACAGATTCTGATTAAACCCTGACAATATTGGATTCACCATTTTAAATAAATTTCTAATTCCCCCTTTTAAAAAGCTTGAAAACTTGACTGTCGAGTAGGATTGTCAATCTCCAGTTGGGGGCAAAGGATTCCCTGGTTTGGAGGCTCTTCCTCTGCCTCAAGGTTGTCAGAAGGTGGGGAGAGGGGTTAAATGTCCACTGGGTGCTCCATTATCACCTATGGAGACTGGTCCATTGTCACCCATGGAGACTATCTGTGGGTATTTGGGGCTCTGGAGGGGCTGTTTTTTGAGATCGAGGCATCAAATTTTCAGCAAAGCATCCGATGCCTTTCCTAAACAAAAACATGTTTTAAAAATATTGGACGAGGGGGTCCAATTCTATCAGCCCCAAAAGAAGGTGCCCCATTCTCCATTATTTCCAGAGAAGGGAAGGCATTTAAAAGGAACACAGTCCCTTTAAATGTGATGGCCAGAACTCCCTTTGGAGGTCAGTCATATTTGTCACAGCCTTACTCCTGGCTACACCCTCAGTCTCCTGGTTCCATCCTCAAAATCCCCAGGTATTTCCTGAGACGGACCTGGCAACCCAACTGTTTGTACAACGATGGGCCAGATCAAGATCAAAAGGATTTCTCCTTTATTTTAGAGATGTGATGTTGGCATTCATTGTTCTAGGTGAAGCGTTAAGACTGATGAGGGTGGTCTTCAGCCTGTCATGAAGGATGGCTCTTATTGTCCAAGAGAAATAGCCGTCATTGACAACACTCTCAGCGGGGGGACATCGAACCAAACTACTAAACTGAGGGGGGGTGGGGGGTGGGGTGAGCTGGCAACTGTTAGCCCACGAGAGCCCTACGAGAGGCAAAAATAAACGGAAGATAGTGGATGCCTGTTTGTATTCCAGACAGAGAAAGTCCTGATATTGAGCTTATATTAACTACCCAGATTTTCTGTTTGACTAAAATGAGCCTCTGGAGAGAATGAAAAGAACAGAGGTCTGAATATAATGTTTGCACATGCTAGTAACTCATACTGAGGGAAATCTACCAGAAAAAAAGGCCAATGAAAACTTAACAAGTGAGATGAAAGGTACACAGAGCCTTTTAAGAATCACACAGCCTGCTATGAGTAGCTGTTTATCCCCAACAGTTCTCTGGAGGGACCTTTTGATGTGGAGAAGCATCAGGCCCTGGTGTTGTCAGACTTCACTATTCATTCATGTGATCCTCTGCAGCTGTTGGGACTTTTTTTGTTATTAAGCCATAAGAGTTTTCTTTTTTTTCAGATCTTTGCTCATACGTCCCCCCCTCCCCCCCCAATCCTTCTGACCAGGCTGGTCAAGAGGAAAAAAGGGTCCGAGTCAAAGATACCAATTTAAATAACAAAACCAATTTACTGTAATTCTATATGGTTTTCAAGACTTGTGAATCATTAACACCATTAAGAAAGAAAATTATGCTCTATTTTAGTTCTTACCACTGTTAAACATCCATGTGTGTTTAGTATACGTTCACTACAAACATCAGTTTAGCACCTGCATCTATTCCCCCATCCCAAAGAAAACCCTTCCTTCCTGAAGGTGTTGAGAAATCTGCAGCCGTGATCTCAGCCTTCTCACCAAACTTCTGTCACCTGAGGACAGGCAATTCTTCATCTGATTTAAGCCCATCAGGTAGGTACATTCAGGGGTCATTGTGTAGAAAAAAAGGTGCTGGAGCACATTTAAAAAGGTAGTCCCCTGTGCAAGCACCAGTTGTTTCCGACTCTGGGGTGACGTTGCTTTCACAGCGTTTTCACAGCAGACTTTTTACGGGGTGGTTTGCCATTGCCTTCCCCAGCCATCTACATCCCCCCCCCCCCGCCCAGCAAGCTGAGTACTCATTTTACCAACCTCAGAAGGAGGGAAGGCTGAGTCAACCTCGAGCCGGCTACCTGTACCAGCTTCCACCAGGATCAAACTCAGGTCATGAGCAGAGCTTAGGACTGCAATACTGCAGCTTTACCACTCTGCGCCACGGGGCTCTCCTGGAGCACATTAGAACAACGTATTTGCATATGCCACACACCCCTGACATCACTGGAAGGGGTACTAAATTATATCCGCTCAGCATCTACCTTAAAATGCTTCTTGAATTATAATTGTCCTAATAAAACCTTACTCCCATCATACTTTTAAAATTACTTTCTCCTATGTGGCCACAGTGGCATGAGGAAGATTTCCATCTGTCTGCTTTGTATGTTTTGGTTATTTTCCCATTTTTGTGTGGAGAAATATTAGAAAGTTTGTCAAATCTTAAGAGGCCCTATACAGACAGGGGCCTGCATACCTGAGGGACCGCCTTTCCCCACATGTTCCCCGGAGAGCACTTCGGTCTGGATCACAAAATCTACTTATAATCCCCGGCCCTGAGGAGACCAGGCTCATATCAACTAGAGCCACATGTGGCTCTTTCTCTCAAAGCCCCCACTGCCCTGTTGGCTGGCTTGGAGAGGGATTTTCTCTCTTTAAACCACTTCTCCAAGCCAATCCAGCTAGTGACTTGCAGAATGCATTTAACTAGAAGTTGCTTCCTTTCCACCTCTCACTCCCACCCTCCTTCCTTCCTTCCTTCCTTCCTTCGGGGAGGGACGGTGGCTCAGTGGTAGAGCATCTGCTTGGGAAGCAGAAGGTCTCAGGTTCAATCCCTGGCATCTCCAAAAAAAGGGTCCAGGCAAATAGGTGTGAAAAACCTCAGCTTGAGACCCTGGAGAGCCGCTGCCAGTCTGAGAAGACAATACTGACTTTGATGGACCAAGGGTCTGATTCAGTATAAGGCAGCTTCATATGTTCATATATGTTCCTTCCTTCCTTCCTTCCTTCCTTCCTTCCTTCCTTCCTTCCTTCCTTCCTTCCTTCCTTCCTTCCTTCCTTCCTTCCTTCCTGTCTTGCGGCTCTCAAACATCTAACGTTCATGCCTTGCAGCTCTCAAACATCTGATGTTTATTCTATGTGGCTCTTACATTGAGCAAGTTTGGTCACCCCTGCAATATAGCATCAATATATTTAACAGAGGGAGAGGATGGAAAAAATTGCTAGAGAGGCATTGCTGCATAAGGGTAAGCAGAGCTTTTTTTGTAGCAGGAATCCCTTTGCATATTAGGCCACACACCCCTGATGTAGCGCATTCTTCAAGAGTTTACAGGGCTCTTCTTATAGGGCCTACTGTAAGCTCCAGGAAATTCCCACGGAGGATGGTGAATACTCTCTTATTTGTAACAAGGAATATACTGTACTTTTGTTTGTTATTTTTCTTTTTCTGTCAAAGTACCCAAAAAACTCCTCCCAAAAACAACCACCCTCCAAACTGAAAATCAACAGCAAATTCCCCAGAATTATTTTCTTGCTCAATGCCTCCCCATGGGCCATCTAGAAAGCCTACTGCAATGGAGATGATTTTAGGCTTATAAAATTAGCATTTTGCTTATAACATCAACACCTGGCCCACTTAATTCACTACAGCCCCTTTAATGGTGTAACTGGAGCAGCTCTTTGAAAAAGATACACTGAGGTCCTATTAAGCCAGGGGCATGAGTTTCCCCATACTCACACAGATTCAGAGTAGGGAGCCTGTACGTATTACATATCACAAAGCCACAGATTGGTAAAGCTTGCGTTTTTTTGAAAAGGACTGATGTGTATAGTCAACCCTATTGAGTTCAAACAACTTAAAAGAGAAAACATTTATTGGATAACAGTAGAATGCAGAAAACAGTTTGCAGTCAAAAATAGTAGAACAAAAGGCAATAGTCCAGCAACGGCAGTTACATCTGGGAATGTGTGGCTTGAGCAGAGTGATGGAACAGAGTTGCCTTTTACTACTGATCCATGTAGCTCATTTTTTTCTACAAAAAAGCCCAGCAGGAACTCATTTGCATATTAGGCCACATTCCCTGACATCACCATTGTTTCACACAGGGCTTTCTCATAGAAAAAGCCCAAGAACTTATTTGCGTACTAGACCACACCCCCTGGTGGCACCATTGTTTCGCACAGGGCTTTTTTTGTAGAAAAAGGCCCAACAAGAACTCATTTGCATATTAGGCCACACCCATGGATGCCGAGCCAGCTGGAACTGTGTTCCTGTGCGTTCCTGCTCAAGAAAAGCCCACTATTGGCTGTTTCCACACGGTGTGTACTCTCCATGTTGCTTTCAGTGCCACTGCAAAGGCAGAGGCACATGGACTGCAACAGAACTTCTACATATGAGAATTCTCTTTGCGCTTTCCTCAATATTTTTCCAACTTTGCCCTTCCATGTGCACTCTGCAGCATTTCTGCAGGAGATTTCACGTCGGGGTGTGGTTGTTACAGCTGCCAAAGAGACTTGTCCCTCCTTTCTTTCTTCACACATGCACCGTGATATTCCAGAAACATTGCACCTCTGTGACTAGGATTGCCAGGTCCCCGTGGCCACCAGTGGGGAATTAAGAAGAAGAGGTTGAATTTATACCCCACCCTTCACTACCTGAAGGAATCTCAGACTTACAATCTCCTTTCCCTTCCCCTCCCCACAACAGACACCCTGTGAGATAGGTGGCGCTGAGAGCTCTGACCAGGGCTTTTTTTGTAGAAAAAAACCAGTAGGAACTCATTTGCCTATTAAGCCCCACCCCCTGACACCAAGCCAACCGGAACTACGTTCCTGTGTGTTTCTACTAAAAAAAAAGCCCTGGCTGTGACAGAAACTGCACTTTTTGGAACAGCTTCTGACAGTTATGACTGACACAAGGTCACTCGAGCAGTGGCAGGTGGAAGAGTAGGGAATCAAACCTGGTTCTCCCAGATAAGAGGCCATGCATTTAACCCCTATACCAAACTAGAGGAGGGGGTTGGGTGGCCAGATCCATGTTGGGAAACTCTTGAAGGTTTGGGGGTGGGACCTGGTAAGGACAGGAACCTCAATGGCATACAGTGTCACAGAGTCTACCCTCCAAAGCATCTACTTTCTCCAGAGGAACCATCTCTGTAGTCTGGAGATGAGCTGTAATACCTGGAGATTCCCAGGTCTCACCTGGAGGCTGGCATCCCTATATTTTCCTGAGGTATTACCCCTCTAATTTTCTTTATCTAGCATATGAAGAAATCACTGAGTTGGGAATGTATGTCCTTGGTGGGTGTTTTCGCTATTGTGATAGCTGGGACTGATGGGAGTTGTAGGCAAAAAACATCTGGAGAGCTACCGTTGGCCACCCCTGCTCTACAGCATGAAGTGAAGGGGGTTTGTGTTGCTTTGCCTGATTGTCCAAGAAGTCCCTGTTGAGGCTACACTAGTAGGTCCTTGCAGAATTGGGCTCCCCATTGCTGGTGGATGTACCCCTGCAGCTAGGCTTGGTGGCGGAACTTTATCCTATAAATTTGGGACAATGAAATATTGATATAGTAGTTGTGCATGAGCTACATCAATTAACCTACAGGGGTTCAAGGATTTCCCCTAAATTCACAACTCTTTCTTTCTTTCTTTCTTTCTTTCTTTCTTTCTTTCTTTCTTTCTTTCTTTCTTTCTTTCTTTCTTTCTTTCTTTCTTTCTTTCTTTCTTTCTTTCTTTCTTTCTTTCTTTCTTTCTTTCTTCCTTCCTTCCTTCCTTCCTTCCTTCCTTCCTTCCTTTCTTTCTTTCTTTCTTTCTTTCTTTCTTTCTTTCTTTCTTTCTTTCTTTCTTTCTTTCTTTCTTTCTTTCTTGCTATAGTGCTATAGTGCTATAGTGTTCAGTTCTAATTTGCACTATTCCCAGGTTATTAGAAGAATTTCTTTTTGCATGCCTGTCTGTATTTCGTATGCTCTTTCTGTTACCATTTTCATGGTCTGTAAATATAAATTTCAAGGTATTCAAAGTGTTGCTTTGTTTTTCTCCCTAGGTTTATCCTTTATCCATTTTTTCTGCAGTAGTTCTATAGAGCAACAATGGGTGCTCCTTGTTACTGTTTCATTGGCAGCACTCCCAGGACACCTGGAATGTTCCTTTTTTTTTTTTAAACAAAAAAATAGTCCTGTCCTTTCATTAAGGACAAAGTGTTCCATGGGTAGAGTCTGCACTATATTTTTGCTGCTTTCTCAGCTTCATTATTTTCTTTTCCTTCTTATGCACAGATCATGAATGGTGTCATCGAACATCTGAACTTTCCATACTACATCAGGGCTCTTGATGGGAGGGACCCACATTCCACTCACAGCACTAATCCAACAAGCATAGAAATATATCAACAGGAAACATTTCTGTGGAGTGCAGTTCCAGGGAGATAGATCAAGATGGGCAGCCATGTTAGTTCTCCTGTAGCAGTAGAAAAAAGCAAGAGTCCTGGAGCACCTTAAAGACTAATACAATTTGGACTGTGACTCATGAAAGCTCATACCCTACCACAATTTTTGTTAGTCTTTAATGTGTGCTACTGGACTCTTGCTCTTTTCTACACTCCAGGGAATAACAGACCACACTGGTCATTTCACAGAGCTGTGCTGTAAGTGTATCAAGGGTTTTTTTTTTTTTTTTTTTTTTTGAGCAGGAACGCACAGGAACGCAGTTCCGGGTGGCTTGGGAAAAGCCCTGTGTAAAGCAACGGTAATGCCAGGGGATGTGGCCTAATATGCAGATTAGTACCTGCTGGGCTTTTTCTACAAAAAAAAAGCCCTGAGTGTATCTATGATTGCTGAATGTTTTCATGCACAGAGCAGGGCTTTTTTATTTTGAGCAGGAATGCACAGGAACGCAGTTCTGGCTGGTGGCACCAGGGGGTGTAGCTTAATATGCAAATGAGTTCCTGCTGGGCCTTTTCTTTAAAAAAAGAGAAGCCCTGTGCACAGGAACCTGACTATCACCCTTGTTTGTGGCTTATTATTGTTGCTGTTGTTATTTTGTTTATTTATATTCCGCCCATTCCCCCATGAGGGCTCAGAGCAGAGTACATCAATTAGAAATAAAATCATAATAAAATCAATCTCAACATTCAGTAAGGTGCAACAAGATGCTTCAGCAAGATGATATGACAGCAGATGGTATAGTACAAAGACAGTATCACAATATAGCACCAACACAGTAGTGCAGTAAGACAGAAGGCAGGAGGGGGGGACTGACCGATCTAATAGATAGATGCCCGCTGCCTCGTCCAAAAACCTGGCGGAACAGCTCCGTTTTACAGGCCCTACGAAAGGCCAGCAAGCCAGGTAGGGCCCGGATCTCCATAGGGAGCTGATTCCAGCAGGTTGGGGCCTTCCCAATACAGCAGTAGTGTAGGAAGCCTTATTGTGGAAGGCATTCATCTTTCTTCAACTGCCAGCTCAGTGGGGCTTAGAACATGGCGGAGTGTGCTTTTGGGTGTCTCGAGTTCTGCCGGTACTCAGTGGCTCAGCTCCCTGTTGCAGCATGTGTAGTCATATCTGCAAGGAGAAAGGCCATGCTGTGCTTGGAAAATGATACGAACTGGAAGCTGTACTCCTCCTCCTAAATAGTGCACTCTGTATCTTCAATGACAACCAACATAGTGTCGGAGGGACCACCGTGTGGTTTCCTGTTGCGCATTCATGCTGATGCACTGGCTGTGCCACAAGTTCTATGAACTTTTTATGCCTCTTTCACCTTTGTCATGTCCCCAAATAAAATCTGTCCCTTTTTTCCCTGCCTGAACTTCCTATGGATCAGATAGCGCCAACACACAGAGGTCTCTAACTTTCCTTTTCTGTCCCCTCTTTCAAAGGGGTAGGTTAAAAATGAGCAGGAGTGGTATACCTTATAGGCCAGGATAAGGGGGGAAACAACAGCATTCTGCTATAAGGTTAGAAATGGAGGTGGAGGTAGGGGGCACTTTGGAGCATTGATGACCAGTGACAATGAAACTGGTTTTTTTCTGTTCTGCTCAGGGTGCATAAGATTAGTGGGAAGGTACCTGCCTCTAAGCACTGAAGATAAGCATTATAGCAGTATAGCACTGTAGAGATTTCAAAGATTTTAGACTGGAGGAAGGGGGCAGGCAGGGATGGAATTCTAGCAGAAGCTCCTTTGCATATTAGGCCACACACCCCTGATGTAGCCAATCCTCCAAGAGCTTACAAGGCTCTTTTTTGTAAGCTCTTGGAGGATTGACTACATCAGGGGTTGTGGCCTAATATGTAAAGGTGCTCCTGCTAGAATTCCACCCCTGGGGGCAGGTATGGAACTCCAGAGTCTGTTTTGAGTTGCTCAAGCAGGGTAAACCGTGAAGCAGGGTGGTGGCGGTGGTGGTAATTTCACTTCTGCCCGTGGAGATCTCCATGTGTATGGCAGGGGTCCTGCACATTTCTTCACACTGCCAGTTGTCTGAAAAGTGCTTCAAAACTGGATGTCAATGAAGCTTACACAACAGAAATGTATAGAACATGATTGCAGCAAGCTGGGAGGGAGATGACACTTCTCTGCACACATCGTTTTCCTAACCTGAAATGGCCTTTCAAAGCTGCTGTTCACTCTGCTATGGTAAATATACTGCATGTTGTTTGCCTCAATTGGATGAATAGCAGCCTTATCGGGCATCATTTACAGTTAGTTATTTGCAGCCGCTTCATTAACCAACGCTCTGGAAGCCAGCCAGCAAAAGGCATGTCTCAGCAATGAAACACATACAACGGAAACTATTTTTAACTGAAGTTAACATTAAGGTACAAAAAAACCCACGTGAATCTTCTGGCTTTATTCTGAAAACCAGTATTATTATTATTCTTTTGGAAGAGGAATCAGTATGTTCGATTTGTCTTAATTTCTCCTTTCCATTTTCATTAGATTGCTGGATATTTTACAACTACATACTTTTTTCTTTCCTCTATAGTTGTGCTGAATCGAATGCACTAGAAATTGAGCAAAGTTAGTGTGATGTGGGTTGAATGTAAGGTTGCCAGCTCCAAGTTTGGAAATGCATGGAGATTTGAAGGATGGGGCATGGTGAGGGTGAGTTTTGAGGATAGGAGGAACCTCAGCAGGGTACAATGCTATAGAGTCTACCCTCCAAAGCAGCCATTTTTCCAAGAGAACTGATTTTGATCATTTGCAAATCAATTGTAATAGTGGGAGACCAACAAGTGACACCTAGAATTTGCCAACCCTGGTTTAGTTTGGTGTAGTGGTTAACTGCGAGGACTCTTATCTGGGAGAACCTGGTTTGATTTCCCATTCCTCCACTTACACCTGCTGGAATGGCCTTGGGTCAGCCATAGGTCTTGTAGGAGTTGTCCTTGAAAGGGCAGCTGCTGTAAAAAGCTCTCTCAGCCCCACTTACTTCACAGGGTGTCTGCTGTGTGTGTGGGGGGGATGGTAAAGGAGATTATAACTGCTCTGTAACTCTGAGATTCAGAGTATAGGGCGGGATATAAATCCAATATCTTCTTCTGTGGAGAACATATAAGGGGCTTGGAGTGGAGGTAGGGATGGGGCTGTTTTCACAACGGTGTTTATAGTGTTTTTTTCAATCTCCCTGGCATATGCATGAACTCCAAGAGTGAACTCAGGCTTAGTTATTCAGAGCACTGCCAGAGGCCAAATGCTTCAATATTTTACTGAGCATTACCCTCTTAACATTCAAGTATATCTTCATAATCAAGAATCTTGTCTTTTCTGAGAGGTGGGGAGAATGGGAGAAATGGAGGTTCTCAGGGATTGTTCTGCTTCCAGGACTAGGGAGGGCCTTTTTTGTAGCAGGAACTCCTTTGCACATTAGACCATGCCCCCTTGATGTAGCCAATCCTCCAAAAGCTTACAGTAGACCCTGTAAGAAGAGCCCTGTAAGTTCTTGGGGGATGACTTGCTCCAGGCTGGCCCTAGGGGAGCAGAACGTGTCAGTGGAGTCCTGGAAGGGCTTGAGGATATGCACCATTTAGGAAAGGGTCAGCCAGTCATTTGAGCTAAGATCCTCTTCCCCATGCTGGATGGTCATAGAGGAAATAACATCCTGCACCATGCTCTTCTGCTCCACCAAACACACAATCGTGGCGTAGGTGGAGTTCCAATGGGAGGATAAATCAAGGAAGAACCAGGGTTCAGCCTCATCCCCTTCCCCCTGCCTCTCGCGCAGCAAATGTAGCATTCTGACACCATAGAGCAAAATGGGAAATTTGTTATCGGCAGCCTGCTGTGCTTAGTAAGCTTTGGAGGGCTCTTATTGGTGTTTCCAAGGCTAGAGAATTCCACACACACACCCTCCCCTTGCCTTGGAATTTTGTGAACACTTTAATTGAGCAGAGACAATCTGTCTGGAAACGTATTCATTCACGAACCTCGACAAACCACCACTAACAGCAGCACCAAAGGCACCCTTCCACAAACATCACTTTGCAAACCACGAACCACCCAGAATTTGTGACGAATTTTAGTTTGTGAGCTGTTTTGTGCCCGTCCCTGCCCAGGGCCACATTCTGCAGTCTCCCAGCATTTGCACAGCATCACAGCGAGCATACAGCCCTGGCTGCCAATCGGTCCAGACCTTACTTCACAGCTCTTGCTTCATACAGCATGAGCTCACCAATGAAGTCAGGAATTATTTATGGGAAGGACCGCGCAGCAGTTTTAAATGTGCAACTTCAAACACACCTTTTAATTCTCCATGATGCAACCAAGTGCCGAGAGCAAACAGATGCACATTCAACTCCACCCCCCCCCCCAGCACCTAGGCAATCATCAGGATCAAACATGCTGAATTATGTAGTTACTGCAAACAACATGTTCCATCAATCACTGCTCCCTTCAAAGGAACCTTTGCCTTGACCTTCGCAGAGCACCTGTTCTGGTTCTGACGTGATGAAAAACTGCCATTATATAAACAGCCTCATGCTTCTGTATACTATTTTCATCCCTGATAAATTCTGACCACATAAAACATTCAGCCTGTCAAACACTAATTAGGGAAATGGATGGAGAGCTCTCTGCCCTCCTTCGCGTAAACCTTTCGGTCCTGTGCTCCCAGCTTGTTAAACGCCACAGCTTTAATCTCCCTTTGAAATTACAGTTAACAGTACATTATCTAATTCGCTATCCATCATTTCCTGAAGATGTTTCCCCATTAAGAAACAGAGGTACAGCTATACCTAATATAACTATATTTGCATTCCACAAGCACAGATGTATTCTCAGCACAGATAGCTTCCAGCATTGCTGGATACAGAAATCAACCCCATCACCAGCACCCTTTCTCCTATCTGGAGATAGATAAATTGAGTGAAGTTGCAATATATCCATACATACATCCCTCAGAAAGTCAGAAGCATGACTTTTCCTGGAGAGCCAGTTTTGGTGTAGTGGTTAAGTGTATGGACTCTTTTCTGGGAGAACAGGGTTTGATTCCCTACTCCTCCACTTTCACCTGCTGGAATGGCCTTGGGTCAGCCATAGCTCTGGCAGAGGTTGTCCTTGAAAGGGCAGCTTCTGGGAGAGCCCTCTCAGCCTCACCCACCTCACAGGGTGTCTGTTGTGGGGGGAGGAAGATAAAGGAGATTGTGAGCCACTCTGAGACTCTGAAATTCGGAGTGGAGGGCGGGATATAAATCCAATATCATCATCTTCTTCTTCTTCTTCTTCTTCTTCTTCTTCTTCTTCTTCTTCTTCTTCTTCTTCTTCTTCTTCTTCTTCTTCTTCGTCTCATCCTTCTCCTCCTCCTTCTTCTCCTTCTCTTCCTCCTCCTCCTCCTTCTTCATTTGCAGATTTATATCCCTTACTGCAAAAGTCTCCTTCCCCATTGTGAGGGTGGTGCAAGAGTTATGAAAGGGGAAATTATTCATATAAATTTAATTTAAAACATTTTTTGCTGCCTTTCCACCTGATCAGGGTCCTCAAGGTGTCAAAGTATTTTTTTTAAGTTTGAGAATTAACATATATTTTAAATGATCAAATAAATCAATTTAAAACACATAATAAAAGAAGGGCTGTTAACCACACACACACTCTATTATGTTAAAACACATAATAAAATGAGGGCTGGACAAAACAAAAAAGCTCTTCACCTGTGGGCAAAAGACACCAATAGAGTAATTCCCTTCTTCTCCCAATAGAGGAAGGAGATTCTAAGTTTGGGTGCCACAACTGAGAAGGCCAGCCATCTAATTTCAGATGGCAGGGACAATCAAAGCCCAAGAGCAGGCTAAGAGCTTTTCATCACAAGACAGAGAAGTCATTCATGAGAACCTGAATGAGAAGAATACAGGCTTTCCTGTTTGAAATAATATCATTTTTTGAGGCTTCTGAAGAAGCGTGGTTAGAAACGGACTACTGGATTACCTGTTAAACGAAAAGTAAAAGCCAAAAGTGAACCAATATAATTCAGTGGAAAGCATGACAGAAAAAACAAGTCTGATGCTCATCTGTAGCTCGGGGGGTGATTATAGTGAAGCCAGACTGATACCTATGAGGAAAGTTAAAGTATAACCCGGTTGAATATGTATGCTATGGTCCAAATAAGGATGAAGAGGACATCGTGTTAACAGTAAACAGTCAATCAAGAAGTATAGAAGGTTCGTGTGTGAAACACTGGGAACTCCGGGTCAGCTTATTGTTAAAGACTGGTACTCATTTTTAAGAATCAGAGTTAATTTACCTGATGATCTGCATTGGATTCTCCTGTTGAACATACCTGTTGAATTGTAAATGCTGTAGATTCACATGTTCCTGTTGTACAAATTATTGAAGCCCTGTATATTTAAGCTTAAATTAGATACCTTTGATGTTAGATGGAATAGTGATGTAGGGGAACCATATTGTATGATAATAGAGATAGAAATTAAGTTTCATAGAATAGAATTTCATAGACATTGAATTACACAGGGTCATGACTTATTAAAAAAACAGTATAGTTTTACATATTGTGTGTGCATGGTGTGTTTTGTATTTCTAATCTAGCATTTAGATGGCAGGGACAACCAATGTTGGGTTTCCTAAAATGACCAAAGTGAATGGGGAGGTTCATACAGTTGAAGGAGATCCTTAACGTATATTGGCCCCAGGCTGCATGGGGCTTTAAGTGTCAATACCAGGACCTTGAATTGAGCCTGGAAGGAAACTACAATCCAGTAGAGATGGAAGAAGACTGGATTGATATGGTCCATATATGAGCCATACCAGCCAACTCTTTAACCACAGCATTCTGTACCAACTGTGCATATTATATTATAAGGACATGTGGGTTGCTCTCTGCTAATGTGCTGCTGGCCTACACTGTGGGTGAGATCACACGAGAGATTTAACCTGACCTAGCCACACCGCCCCTTCATATTTAATGTACATGATCACACACACATATCTTCCCCCTGAGTCCCATCTATACTTACCTCATTTTGGGATGGGATGGGACTGGATTAAATCACTACCGGGAAGTTCCAGATATCTAAAGCACATGCAGGGCATGTTTCCCAGCTGTCTGAATGCCCGGGGTGCCCAATGCACATACTCTGCATGCACAGGAGCAACCTCTTGCATATGTGCAACCCGTGCCTCTTGCACATGTGCAACCCATGCCTCTTGCACATGTGCAACCCGTGCCTCTCCTGGCAGCAGGGCAGGGGCCATGTGATTGCTGCAGCATGCATTGCACAGACAGCTTCTTTAAAGCTGGGATACTGCTGCACCAAATTCCCAGTGTGATCCCACCCATCATGGGCCCCCTACCACCAACCTCCAATTGGCTCATCATTTTAAAAGATTATGATAGGAGGTTATTAAGTCAATGTGGCAGCCAGTGAAATGGGGGGGCGGGGTTTTAGTAAAGACTATTTAACAGATTCTCTGTGGTGAGCTGCCCGGAAACAAGTTGCCTGGTGGGGCAGGATATGCCCATGGGACCAGCAGTAAAATTCACCTAGGTGGAGCAGGGTGGAATCAAGGTCAGGAGAGTGTAGCAAGCCTGGCTTCAGCAACAGGTCAGCTTTGGCAGTTTGGCACAGGGAGGCTCAGAAGATAAGAAGGCAGCAGGCAAGTCTAGCAAGGGAACAAGAACTATCTGGACCCTGGTTAGGGCTCCCAAGTTCCTGGGCCAGGCAGGGATTCCCCCGCCTGGGAAGTTCCCAACCTGCTGGCCCACATTGGGCCAGCCAGAAGGGGATCCTCCCCCAACATTGCCACTATGATGATGTCACTCATAGTGACATCATTGTGCCGGCGACGTTGAACGCTGGCCACTCTAGGAGCTTCCAGGAAAACCTATTGTACCATAGAGTTTACCCTCCCAAATTGCTAGAGTGTCCAGGAAAACCATAGAGTTTTCCCAGAAGCTCCTAGAGTGGCTGGTGCATGACGTCGTTGGTGTGATGACATCACTGTGAGTGATGTTATCACGCATCACGCTCTACGTGCGCGAAAACAATCCCACGCCAGAGGCTGCAGAGAACTTGCCAACCCTAACCCTGGTGGTTAGGGTCAGAGTGTGGCTATAGAGAACAGGAGCTGGCTAAGTCATAGGGAACCGGAAGAAGGAGGGCGGAGCTTAACACCCAGTATGTAGCTGAGGCTATAAATAGGAAAGGAAAGGGTTCATTGGATTGAGGGACTCTGTGACAAAATGTTAGGGGATAATAGTGCCAGCAGATATCTGGCAATTTGTATATCTGCTCCCTGCAAATAAGGCATAAATCATAGTTCGTGCCATATAAAGTCAATACATGACAAAATCACTGGCCAGATTGATTTCCAAAGAGGGCTGTCCCAACATAGTCCTGTGTGCCTCTATGGCTATCTTGTTCTCACACAATAAAACTATAAATTAAACCAGATGACATTCTTTGCACAAACTGACCTCAGATGCCCAAAGGAACCTCTCTTCCAACTCGCTTGGAGGAAAGCAGAAGAGGGGACTGACTCAGTGCAAACAGCCACATGGAGACCACACAGGACTCAAAGAAATATGCAACAATCGAAAACTGTTCAGACTGCACAATTGGTTAACATGAGATCCTTCAGTGCCTAAGGAAAAACACAGAAATAATGTTTCTAACTAGCATCAGAATGCTATTCTTGTCTGTTTGCTGCCACGTTAATTGTGGGTGTGCCTTCAAGTACTACATACAGCACCTTGCATGGGGAGGAGATTTCCTGCATTACACTAGGACTGCAAATTCCATCCCATACTGTTGTCTGATGAAGTGTGCTTTTAGCACACAAAAGCTTACATTCTCAATTAAGTTGGTTGGTCTCGAAGGTGCTACTGGACTTCAACTTTACACTATACTCCATTAACTCTTGTTAGATTGTAGGATTGCCAAATACCTGGGGACTTTGGGAGTGGGGCCAGGGGACTTTCCCATTCCCTAAAATAATTTTTTAAAAATGCAGCAGTGCAGTTCCCCTGAATACAGTCTTCATTTCCCCAGCAGTGGGCTGTACTTCATCTCTCTGTCTCTCTCTTTCACACTCACACACAAACACACAGCAGCCAAAATAAATGCAGTTTGGAAGCACACACTTTGTGGTCTCACTGGGGCAATTTATGCACCTATTTACTCTGCAAACAAGAAATGGAGGGACTGGGCTGCTGCTTCCCTTCCTCCTTCCCATGTTGTTTTGCGGGCTCATCCCACCCCCATTCAGCCTAGCTGAAGATTTAAAGGCACGCGCACCTTTCAAAGAGCAGACCATTCCCAGAGTCTTCTAAAGTCTTCTGAGGTTTAAAGGCATATGGAGGCTGTTGGGGTGAGGTTTCCCCCAGCCGGCCAGCTGACTGGGGGTGAGAAACAGCCTGCCAAACTGGGAGATCCCCTTCTGGGACCTGGGGATTGGCAAATCTATTAGATTCTGGCAGAATTGTAATCTATATAATTTACAAGTAGGAGCCCATGAGATTTGCAAGGGGAGTCCCATCTCTCCCAACTTTCTCACAGGACCCGGTGTGGCCCCCGGACTCTGCTGCAGCCACTGCCAGGCCTGCCACTTCCCCCCTGCTTCTCTCTACAGCTCATCAAGCACTCAATGGACAAGCACAGGGAAAGAGAAGCAAAATACCCATGCGTAATAGGCCTTTGTTGGTCTTAGGTGCCACTGGGCTCAAACTTTGTTCTGTTGCTTCAGGCCAACATGGCTACCCCCTAGGGTTGCCAATCCCCAGGTGGGGCAGGAAAAAAAGCCCAAAAGGCATCCACGTCAAGCCAGCCTCCAATCTAGAAATTCAAAATTTTATATAGCAATATATCTGTAGAAAATTACAATGTTATACAAAGTGCAACAGGAGACCACACCTGAATAAGAAGATGAAGAAGAAGACGATATTGGATTTATATCCCGCCCTCCACTCCGAAGAGTCTCAGAGCGGCTCACAATCTCCTTTACCTTCCTCCCCCACAACAGACACCCTGTGAGGTGGGTGGGGCTGGAGAGGGCTCTCACAGCAGCTGCCCTTTCAAGGACAACTTCTGCCAGAGCTATGGCTGACCCAAGGCCATTCCAGTAGGTGCAAGTGGAGGAGTGGGGAATCAACCCCGGTTCTCCCAGATAAGAGTCCCCACACTTAACCACTACACCAAACTGGCTCTCCTCTACACCAAACTGGCTCTGAATAAACCATTCATGTACTTATAGTCCACAGTCTGCTCTTTAAAGCTGGGATCTCGGGAAGTGAAAACAGAGTCCAATGCTCCAAGTCTTCTTTTAGCCAGTGTAAAGATTGAATGCAGCAAGGCATAAGATCGCAAGAGGGATGTGCCCGATGACCTGTTTCACACGAGGCTTCAACGAGCTGTATAAATGGAAGTTAAACATCACTGGTACATTGATAATACAAAAATTTGATAATACAAGGCATAATTATTATACATACCTTCAAAACAAACTGAAAAAATTCGTATGGGAGACCAACGCTCCTACATTCTGCAGATGGATAACGGCATAAAGTGATAGACCATGATGCACTTATAAACAACAGGTGTTGCCAATTACAACTTTTCTTAAAGTAACAGACAAAATAATCTACAGTGGCAAACCTGATACATGGTAAACTAGAACTCTTTTACAAAAAGCACGACAAGTCCCAGTCATTATTTAACCCATTGGGCATCAGAGAGTCGAGTTTAAAAATCCAACGCATTTCCTGCTTTAACAGCCATTTATTCATGCCTACTTTTCCATGAAGCCAAGCGGGAACTTTTCCAGGACAAAAAAATCTTAAATCATTGGGGTCATGTTTTAATAATCAGAAATGTTCCACGAGGGGAGCCTCAGAAACAAAATTTTTCATGCGAGATTTATGTTCCAAAATACGAGTGCGGACTGAACGTCTCGTGCTTCCGCAATATATTTTTGAAGAAGGACATAAAATAATGTACACACAGCACTTAGAAGAGCAAGTTGTGGTGTCTTTCAGTTTTATTTTGAATCCCGATTTAGGGTGTTGAAACTCCCTTAATTCTAAAGACAATAGGCAAGCGGAACAAATTCCGCATTTATAGTGCCCCCCCGTGTACTGTTACTTTAAGAAAAGTTGTAATTGACAACACCTGTTGTTTATAAATGCATTATGGTCTATCACTTTTTGCCGTTGTCTATCTGCAGAATGTAGGAGCGTTGAATTTCTAGATTGGAGCCTGGCTTGATGTGGATGCCCTTTGGGCTTTTTTTCCTGCTCTATATTTTCACGTTACTCTTTTTGGTTGCTGAATCCCCAGGTGGGGGCAGGGGATCCCCCAGTTTGGATGCCCTCCCCCTGCTTCAGGGTCATCAGAAAGTGTGGGGAAGGGAGGGAAATATCTGCTGGGAACTCTATTATTCCTTATGGAGACTTATTCCCGTAGAACAGGGGTGGCCAACGGTAGCTCACCACATGTTTTTTTGCCTACAACTCCCATCAGCCCCAGCCATTGGCCAGGCAAAAAACTTCTGGAGAGCTACCGTTGGCCACCCTTGCCACAGAAAATAATGGAGAATTTATCCATGGATATCTGGGGCTCTGGGGAGGCTGTTTTTTTAGGTAGAGGCACCAAACTTTCAGTATAACTTCCAGTGCCCCTGCCCAAAATACTCCCCGGTTTTCAAAAATATTGGACCAAGAGTTGCCCCTATCCTTCATTATTTCCTTTGGAAGGAAAGCATTGAAAAGATGTGTGGTCAGATGGCCAGAACTCCCTTTGGAGTTCAATTATGCTTGTCACAACCTTTCTCCTGGCTCCATCCCCAAAGTCTCCTGGCTGCACCCCCAAAGTCCCCAGATATGTCTTGAATTGGACTTGGCAACCCTGCTACCCCGCACCCCCCCCCCAATCTATCAATAGTAAAAGCTTTTTCTTAAATCCTTGGTTCTGTATCTGTAGCTGTCCTTTCTTCCCAGGCTTTGCAATGTTCTGCATTCTCGTGGATAAACAATAGTGGGATGTAACAGTCCTCCAGAGGCAGGGGAAAGCCTGGAATGTTTCAGGTCATGCTCTGCAATCTGGCTGTCTGCAGGACGTGGCAACATCTCCAACCAGAAAGAGGCCGGCAGCTGCTTTCTGTTTTCAGAGACATGTTTAATAACATAACTGTCCAAAGCAATCTACCGCTGATGGACCTAAAAGAACATTCAAAATTATCATGGCTGACTTTGAAACCAAATATTTTCTCATACTTCCACTTAACGTCTGCCTTCTTTCTCCTGCACCTCTTTTCTTCCTGGCCCTGTTAATATATTCCCTTATGGAAAGCAAAAGAGTCTTTACTGCTCTTCAAATGATCAAATCCACATCTGTGGACATTCTGGAGTTGGGTCGATGCTTCTAGCTGTTGAGCATTAAGTGATCTTTTATCTGTGGACCAGATAAGGAGTGGCAAGGACAAAAGACTCTGGCTGATTTCCCACTCACCTTACACTGCTCTCACATTCCTCTTCTCAGCAGGGCTTCCTTCCGATTTCACACTATCTGCCCCTGGGCTACAAGCAATGTCAGCATTTTTGTGCAGAAAACAGAAACCTCTAAAAACCAGTTTCTGTTTGCCACACAAAAACACCGACGTTACTTGCAGCCCCAGGGCAGATAGTGTGAAATCGGAAGGAAGCCCTGCTGAGAAGAGGGATGTGAGAGCAGCATAAGGTGAGTGGGAAATCGGGCCCACATTACCCTTTACTGTCTCCTCTTGGTCCCTTCCTTGATTTTTCACCCCCTTCTCTTAAAATTCCTTATTTGGCTGTCCATCTCAGAGCAAGCAGGCCAATAAGAAAGATGCTTTGCAAACCTTTTTTTTTTTTTAAAAAAAATCACTTTGCACTTACTTGGGATGGGGTTGATATGTATAAAGGTTTGGAGAGTTTAGGCAAAAAAAAATTTGTTCAAGTCATCAAGTAGTTACAATGTCTACCTGTGAAAGTGTTGGTGTGCTGGCAAAGCAAAGGGGAAAGGGAGATGCTGGTTGTGCTCGGCCAGACTTAGAAGTAATCAGTGGAGATTAAGGGTGTGCAAGAAAAAAAAATTATTCCAGTATATTGGACCCAAAAAATGTCAATATTTCCCAATATCACCAAATCCCAATACCATATGGTGTTTGGATATGGTAATATTCAGGAATCCAGAATGTTTTCAGGACCATTATACTCAATGGGGATCATAAAGTCAATGGCAAATCTATCCTGTGGTATATTCAGAGAGCCAGTTTGGTGTAGTGGTTAAGTGTGCGGACTCTTATCTGGGAGAACCGGGTTTGATTCCCATTCCTCCACTTGCACCTGCTGGAATGGCCTTGGGTCAGCCATAGCTATCGCAGGAGTTGTCCTTGAAAGGGCAGCTGCTGTGAGAGCCCTGTCAGCCCCACCCACCTCACAGGGTGTCTGTTGTGGGGGGGAGAAGATATAGGAGATTGTAAGCCGCTCTGAGTTTCTGATTCAGAGAGAAGGGCGGAGTATAAATCTGCAGTCTTCTTCTTCACTATAGGGGGTGGGGGGTAGGGTTGCCAAATCCAGGTTGGGAAGCTCCTGGATATTTGGGGGTGGAGCCTGGGGAGGACAGGGACCTCAGTGGGATATGATGCCATAGAGTCCACCCTCCAAAGCATCAATTTTCTCCCGGGTAACTGATCTCTGTATTCTGGAGATGAGCTGTAATTTGGGGGGATCCCCAATGACTGGCACCCCTAGTTGGATGACTATTAGCTGGAATTTATGGGATGCCTTTTCATTAATTCTTTGACCTTTTCCCCACAACCCAATCCTTTTTCATCTGCCTAAAAAATTCTGTGTGCCCTCTAGACAGGATTGTGTGTCTATTGTTCTTATCTAGGAGAGACAAAGATTATGCATTGTTTACTCCAAACCTTTGTCATCACGTGTCTATGAAATCACATATGGCGTCCAATAACCAAAACCAGATTTCCCTTGCAGCTTCCCATAGAGTCAAAAGTACTCAGACTAGAAGTGCCTTGTTGGAGATCAAACCAGATGACAGAGCTTGGAAGATCCATGAGTGCATCTTCATTCCAGTGTTTTGTACAGCTAAATAGCAGCTGCAGTAGAGCCAGATTCAGGTCAGAGCCAAGGAACAGGAAGTTTATTGGTTTCCCAGTGGAGCTGCCATTTATCCCATTGTGAGAAACATATGAGTTCCTGTATGTTGCCTGCATGTTTTCATCACGGAGAAGCAATAATCAACAATGGGATCGCAGTGGAAATACATTACAAAAAACAAACAACAAACTGTGATGTAAACAGGCTTCCATACTTTTTTTATATATAATTACTTAACCATATACATACTTTTAAAATATAAAATTTAAAATATAACATTACTTTTAGATTGACAAATGTCTTTGATACAAAATGCAATAACAACCATAAGAGACCTTTAAACCAATTACAGCAGAGCCCATAGTGATTTTAGTGGTACAACATACAAGTAACCAGAGCTTTTTTTGTAGGAAAGCCCAGCAGGATCTCTTTTGCATATTAGAGCACACCCCCTGACATCACCATTGTTTCACACAGGGCTTTTTTTGTAGAAAAAGCCCAGCATGAACTCATTTGCATATGAGGCCATGCCTTCTGACACCAAGCCAGCCGGAACTGCGTTCCTGTGCGTTCCTGCTTTAAAAAAAAAAAAAAAAACCTGCGAGTAACTAGTTACAATAAACATGTTTCATGTTACACTTCATCAGTATTATAAAAGCCCTTGTCTTGTTGAGCTGTATATGATAAAGAAGTAAGCCAGCTTCCTTCACTCAAAGCATGTGCAAAACCTTCCAATTTATTGTTAAGTAATTATATATTAAAAAGTATGGTAGCCTATTTACATCACAGTTTGTTGTTTGTTTTTTGTAATGTTTTCATCAAGGAGGCAAACAGCAGCTTTTGCAGGCAACTGGAGCTTGGGAAAATGGAGGGAGGGACAATAAATAACCCTTTCTTTTCTCATGACACAGTCATTATCTAAAGCCCATTGCTGCTATTTAACAATTTAAAAATGGGCTGTTAATGGATCTTCCAGCATCTGTTCATATCTGACCCTCAGACTCTTCCATGATACATTGTTGGTCAACATTACTCATCTCAGTTTTGAAGTAAGACTTATGGCATCTAACTTAAGGCCAACTAATAAATTGGGGAAATGGTGCAGGTGGAACAGAACCTGAACTCCTTCTCTCTGCAGGGGCCATGCTTCCTTAG
Organism: Heteronotia binoei; assembly: GCF_032191835.1. Classification (NCBI taxonomy): domain Eukaryota; kingdom Metazoa; phylum Chordata; class Lepidosauria; order Squamata; family Gekkonidae; genus Heteronotia; species Heteronotia binoei. The sequence goes on along the minus strand of NC_083229.1, from coordinate 112,347,232 downwards.
ATGGTTGTTGAAATACAGAGGTAGAATCGCTCAGGGCTTTTTTTTTTTGTAGCAGGAGCTCCTTTGCATATCAGGCCACACACCCCTGATGTAGCCAATCCTCCAAGAGCTTACAGGGCTCTTAGTACAGGGCCTACTGTAAGCTCCAGGAGGATCGGCTACATCAGGGGTGTGTGGCCTAATATGCAAAGGAGTTTCTGCTACAAAAAAAGCCCTGACTATATCTGAACCACAACTTTCATTTGTGCCTTAGTCTGGCAAGGCATAGCCTCACAAAAAGCATGCTAATAGTGTTTGTCACCTGATCTATCAATAAACGCTTCTTCTGCATATACTCAAGGGATCTTATGATAGCATCTGGGCAAAACCTTACAATTTGCTCAGCTGGCTGGGGCAAAGGCAGAGGCAGTGTACAGAGTGACCCCAACATGACAGGGGCCAATGCAGCTCGGGAAAGTGTTTAAACCCTCCTCCCCCATTGCGTATGTGGACTAATGTAATATTAATATTACCCATGTTCCTGCCTGGCTCATTGGAGCCTGTAGTCTGAGCGTGGGGTCTAGAGAACAATGGGTCGCAGGATCCAAATCCCTGCTGCCCTGCTCCAATCACAGGTCCCCTGCTGGTTTGAATGATCCAATGGCATCCTAGCACAGAAACCTGGGATTGCATGTAGTTGGCCCAGTAAAGCAGTCTTATTAAGTTTCGAGTCGCCATGCTGTAGAGAATAAAGAGCTATGATCACTACAACCATGTTTTCTTTATGCATCAAACCCGCTCTATTATATCCTCTTAAACTGTGGTTCCAATTCAAATCATATGGACCTCCCAGCCCTAAGTGAACACACAGTTCCATCACTGAAAGAGATGAGGCAAAATTCGTGCCTTCGGGTTACTTGGCTGACATGGTGAGAACTGGTGGTTGGAAGGGCTCCTGTTGGTAAGAATGGGCTTGCCAAAGCTTTAGGAACCCTTCTTTTCTGGTATGTAACTGACTAAAGACCACTGGGAAGCTGGAACAATGAGGGCATCATGCTGCTTTCAACCTCAATCCCCTTCAAAATGCAAACCCCATTTTACAATTATTTATTAGAGGAGAATTCCTCTTAGTTTGTGGGGAGGCAGGCAGAAGTAGGGGGCTTGGAAGCTGCCCAGCTGGGCATTGTAGCCTGCTCATGTATGAACTTGGAAGCATACCAATACACAATGTTCTGCCACATGCAGTTTGGGATGTTGCTTTTCAGATGCATTCAAAGGGTTGCCAAACAGATTCCTCTTCTCCCCGGAGCACAGAAGATGGCTCAATTGTGCATGTGAATGTCTGTGTTTGTGGCTGAGTTTTACCCTTCATAGTGCTTGGACTCCCAGCCGTAATTTATTCTACATTCCAGGACATGCCACTTCTTAAAGGATACAATCCTACAATTTGAAACCAATATTAAGACCTCGCAGAAGAGGGGTTAATATGAATTGACATCTTTTCCATAAATGGGAAGCACAAAGTGTTTTGGTCATCAGCTGAAGCAACTGGATAGCAGGCAAAGGAAATCTGTAGGTCTGTGCTGATGTATAAACATAAAAATGCACATATTTGTTCTGTAATTGACCCATTATCTGAGAATAGCCTTGAGGCTGTTTGGATTTTGAATACAGCATTCATAATTGCCCCTGAAACAGTACAAGTCACTTTTCACAGTCATTTGATCTTAACCCTTGTCTTTTCTTCAATGACTAGTCTTGACCCAGATGGTTGGAGTGATCCTTTATTCTTTGTGCAAACAAAAATTTCACTTACCGTATATTCCTTATTATATAGCAGGGGTGGCCAGTAGTAGCTCTCCAGAAGTTTTTTGCCTGCAACTCCCATCAGCCCCAGCCAGCATGGCCAATGGCTGGGGCTGATGGGAGTTGTAGGCAAAAAACATCTGGAGAGCTACTGTTGGCCACCCCTGTTATATAATCAAGGCCTTTTTTGTAGAAAGCCCAGCAGGAACTGATTTGCATATTAGGCCATGCACCCCTGACATCACCATTGTTCCACACAGGGCTCTTTTTTTTTTGTAGAAAAAGCCCAGCAGGAACTCATTTGCCTATTAGGCCACACTCCATGATGCCAGGCCAGCCAGAACTGTGTTACTCTGCATTCCTGCTCAAAAATAGCCCTGTATATAATTATATTTCATCCTAAATGTCAAAATAAATTTGATTCGGTTTTTATTTATACCCTGCTTTTCTCCTCAATTGCTGCTCAAAGTGGCTTACAAGTGACTCCTGCCCACTTCACATGGGACTACCTTGGGGCTGGGGGCTGTGAGTGCCCCAATCAATCAGCCCACTGGGACTTTCCCTGGTGACCATAATGGCTATTTCCTCCTCTTGGCTCTCTAAATGGCATCTTCACGAGATGCTGGGGACAACCAAGAAGGTACAACTTATCATCTTCACACCCTGCTTGTGAATAACAGATGCATCTGATTTGCAAGTCTGCTCATCCTGTTTCTTACCTGGGAGGAAATACAGGAGGGGCATTGATGTGGCAGGAGTAGGGGTGCCAGCTCCCCCCTGGCCATTGGTGGGGGATGGGGGAGTAGGGCAGCCAGATCCAAGCTGGAAACTCTTGGAGATTTGGAGATGGAGTCTGGGGAGGACAGGGACCTCAGTGGGATCCAAGGCCACAGAGTCCAGTGGAACTGATCTCTGTAGTCTGGAGATGAGCTGTAATTCTGGGAGATCCCCAGGTCGTCTGGAGGCTGGCATCCCTAGTATGGTATGCAGGAGTGGAATTCTAGCAGGAGCTCCTTTGCATATTAGGCCACACACCCCTGGTGTAGCCAATCCTCCAAGAGCTTACAAGGCTCTTTTTTGTAAGTTCTTGGAGGATTGGCGACATCAGGGGTGTGTGGCCTAATATACAAAGGAGCTCCTGCTAGAATTCCACCCCTGGTGGTATGATGTCAAATGAGTGTAAGTACTTCTATGATGGGAGATGAGAGTTCTGTTAAGGAGACACTGACAGATTTTGAACAAGCCACTCATTGTGTGATCTGGGATATGATCTGGAAATAATTAGATGCCCTGTCGAAGGTTAAAGACATGAGGTTAAATTCCCTAGATTGTTGGGTTATACCAGCCTTTGGGTTTCCTACCCCGAAGGCTCTTGTTTATTACATAACTGAATAGACTACTGGATGTTCTGGTTTTCATCCATTCTCTTTTTTCACAAATCAGACTGCCATGAAGGGTTTAGATTTGTGATGGATGATGGCAATACAAAACTGAGGCCTTGTGAAACCTGATGTTTTATCAGTTCTCATTATATTAAATTATAGCATTTAGGATGTAGGAGACACCCCCCCCCTAGATCTGACTGCTCTGCATCGATTTGAAGATAAGTTTGAGTCCCTCACAACTAAGGGCTTCTTCTCTTGTTCTAAAGAACAATTATCTGGAATCATCCTTATCGCTTTGGGCAATAAGCACTAGAAGTACTATCTACATCTTTCTCTAACTCCAGGCATCTCAGGACAGCATACATGGTTCTCCCCCCTCTTCCAATTTATCCTATCAATAGCTCTGTGAGTTAGAAAGAATAGCTCCAGGAACGCTCCCCCCACCCCAGTGAATTTCATGGCTTTGATTTGAATCCTAGGTGTCTCTGTTCCGTATTCTAGCCACCAGGGGGTGGAATTCTAGCAGGAGCTACTTTGCATATTAGGCCACACACCCCTGATGTAGCCAGTCCTCCAAGAGCTTACAAAAAAGAGCCTTCTTAGCTCTTGGAAGATTGGCTATATCAGGGATGTGTGGCCTAATATGCAAAGGAGCTCCTGCTAGAATTCTACCCCTGCTAGCCACTCAATTTACTCAGAGAAGGGACACAAAGGAGAGCCTGTGCTTATGAAGTAATATGACAAGAAGCAGTTCTTTAAGTACCCTGATCCCAGACCATACGGGCAGTGCTCCCCAAACATGATGCCCCCAAAAGTGTTCCTGACTTATTTCTTCCCTGAAACACTTCATCCCCAAAGAAAAGAACCAATCCCAATTTTCTATAACTCACTGGAGCAGGAAGTGTTCCCCACACCCCATGAGACATCACTCCTGGGTCTGCAGGAAGTGCCCTTTCAAAACTAGCGACCCGCATAATAGGAGGATATTTAGCTTGGGACCTCCCAACCTTTTGTAATTTTTCTCCTGCAGCAACCACTTTGTGACTCGTTTCACCTCCCTTGGCCACTGGTTTGTGCCCATTCCCCTTTCTTAAAATACCCAAAGTATTCAGGAGGTCAACAAGACTGAGGGCTCCAGAATAGTGTCAAAACCTGCAGTTTGAATTTGTCCCTGAAACAAAGTGGCAACCTATGTAGGTCTTCTAAGATCAGCAAGATATAGCCCCATTGTGTGCCTGTTTCAATGTCTGAGCCTTGAGAAACATGTTAAAGCGCTTGCCTGAACACCTCAGCTCCCTTTTGTTGTAGGTGAAAAAAAAGGAGAGAAAGAGAGAGAAGACTTTCTGTGAAATGCCCAAACGTGTGAAACATTTTAACTTGATTGATTTTGTCGTTGTTACTTGTCTGATTATGTTTAGAGGCATTACTGCCAATTCCATAGAAACCCTATTTCTGCATTAGTATTGTATTTTTTGTCATCATCTGGTAAAACAGAGATAATTGAATAGCTTACTCCTAATGGGATAATGACAACTCCTCAATAATAATGTTTACTGAGGTGGCAGCTAGATAAATTTTAATCTGCTGGAGGAGGGGATTTGCACTGATGCATTAAAGAAATCACCAGGCTTTCTTTTTATACTTAGGATTTTGTTTTATCATGGCCTGTCCAGGGCTTTAAACACACAAACTGCTTTCCCATATCCAGGGCTTTTCCTGAGCAGGAACGCAGTTCCAGCTGGCTTGGTGTCAGGGGGTGTGGCCTAATATACCAATGAGGTTCTGCTGGGTGACGTCATCGCACCAGCGATGTAGGGGGAGGTTCTGCCTGCCAGCCCAATGTGGGCCAGTGGGTTGGGAACCTCCCGGGTGGCGGATTCCCCACCCGGATCAGGGGCTTGGCCTAATATGCAAACAATGGTGATGCCAGGGGTGTGTCCTAATATGCAAATGAGTTCCTGCTGGGCCTTTTCGACATAAAAAGCCCTGCCATATTCTATGAGTATCATTCAACAAAACAGTTTTCTTAAAGCTAGACCAGCAAGTCTAACATTTTTCGTAGATTGCCTTCGTCCTGCATATTATCTGCTTTGAATTAAGGTTCTTGATCCTTTCACATTTTCGCTGTTCTGTGATTTATAATTATTTAAGTCAAATAGTCACATTAAACAACCTCATTTGCTTATTTATTCCTGAAGAAGTGGGGTTCGATTGTACTTAAATCTACACTCCTTGTCAAAACTCATAGAAGTGAAATGGGATTATTTTCTCATAATCCGGGCAATCAAAATGTCCTTCTTTCTGATATCTGTTCAAAACAACACACAGCGCAGCTTTTCCCTCACTAATTCGCTTTGCAGCCTCTAAAGCTCAGCACAAAAGAGAGCTCAAACTCTGCTTTCTGAAAACCAGTCAGCATGAAAAATGGGATTTTGGTTTCTTGGCATTAAAAGGGAGAAAATGGCCTCAATGTCTGTGGGGTATACTGGTTTTCAAATTTGTCAGGGTTTCTACGATTCAGTTTGAAGAACAATTCTTTAATCCAGCAGGAGGGAGAGAACCATCACTCTGATTTACACTCAGAGCTTTTTTTTGTAGGAGGAACTCCTTTGCATATTTGGCCATCACCCCTCCCCATGTAGCCAGTCCTCCTGGAGTTTACAGTAGGACCTGTATAATCTTGGAGGATGGGCTACATCTAGGTTTGCCAATCCCCAGATCCCAGTGGGGGTTCTTCCACTTTCCCAGGCTCCTTTCCGCCCCCAGTCAACTGGCCGGCGGGGGAAAGCCCCACCCCCATAGCCACCATGTGACTTTCCACCTCCGGAGGCTTCAGTCTCCAATTGGAAAGGCTTCCTCTTGGGATGGTGTGTCTGTGTTACTTTGAAGAAGTTGGCAGCAACTTGTGAGTAGAGACAGCAATCCCTCGCTTCAGAATTGCCAGAAGCGGGGGTGGGGAGGGAAGGAAGAAATGTCTGCCGGGCACTTCATTATTCCCTATGTGGAGATCGATTCTCATAGGGCATAATGGGGAATTGATCTGGAGGTATCGGGGGCTCTGTGGGGGCTGCTTTTTGAGGTAGAGGCACCAAATTTTCATTATAGCATCTAGTGCCTCTCCCCAAAATATGCCCCAAGTTTCAAAACGATTGGACCAGGGGGTCCAATTCTATGAGACCCAAAAGAAGGTGCCCCTATCCGTCATTATTTCCTATGGAAGGAAGGCATTTAAAAAGGTGTGCTGTCCCTTTAAATGTGATGGCCAGAACTCTCTTGGAGTTCAATTATGCTTGTCACACCCTTGCTCCTGGCTCCTCCCCCAATGTCTCCTGGCTCCTCCCCCAAAGTCCCCAGATATTTCTTGAATTGGACTTGGCAACCCTAGCTACATCAGTGGTGTGGCCTAATATGCAAAAGAGTTCCTCCTCCTACAAAAAAAAGGCCCTGTTTACACTACCTAATTTATAAAATCTGCAGAGTTTCTCTCTGAAAATGTGTATAATCTCTACAGGTAGAAATCGCAAGCAGCTGGTAGAGTGGCCTACATTTCCCCCTGTTCTGTGATAGGTAGCCAAACAGTGCACAAGGCCTGGGTTGGAGGGATTGCCCTCATGCTAATGGAAGAGTCTCACTTCCGTGAACACCTGGAAGTGATGGTACCTGGCCAAGCATGCCACTCTAGGATGTGCCAAAAATCTATGGTAAAACCATAATGTTTTTGACAAATTGAAGAGCGGCACATTCACGCATGGTGCTGCCACATTCGGATTTTCAGGTATTAATCCCCTGGCACCCTGCCAAGCGGCAGAGGGCAGAGAGGCCAGATCTCCTGCTGTCAGAGATCCAAGCCTGCGTCCCCCTAGGTCACTGCTCCTTGTCTCTTGAGCAATACCCAGCCCTGTGGATTCTCAAGGTGACATGCATACAAATAAAGCAGACCTTTAAAATACATATATAAGGGTTATTTAAAGGTTAATTTTTTTTTTTACTATGCAGTACAGTCTCTGTAGCAGGAGTGTCGAACTCATTTATTGTGAGGGCCAGATCTGACATAAATGAGACCTTGTCAGGCCGGACCGTGTGTGTCATAAAATTTAATGCCAGGTAGGAGACACAGATAAACACAATTAAAGATCTTTTTTTTCCAAAACATGCTTGAAAAATTATCACTCTTGCAATATATTGTTTATTTAACAGTCTCTGATAACTGACACCTCTTGTTCTGAATTATCGCATCATAAGACTAGACACAATGTCTGTGCTGTAGCAATCTGGAGTATGCTGTTCAGGTGTTGTTCAGATGTGTATCTGTAAGTTGCAAACGTACTTTTGATTCACTCGTAGGCCTGATAGGACCCCTCTGGGGACCTGATCTGGCCCCCGTGTCGCCATGTTGAACACCCCTGCTCTATAGCTTAGCGACAGAGGAAAATAAGGAAGCTAACTGTTTTATCTAATAAATGGATTCAGGTGGAGCCACCAGAAGACTCAAGTTCCATCTGATGTTTTCTGAGCAGTTCAGGATAAACTATTGGCTGCTAGGACTAAATGACAGCCAGGTCAATAACTGATCTCTGAGCAGACTGATAGGACAGATTTGGCCTTTCAAGAAGAACGACTTTGGGATGTGATGGGACAAATAGCGGGCTGTCTGAATTGACTGTAAATATAATACTCTCTCTCTGGATGCAGTTGCACATGGGTTCATCTCTCCAGGCAGCTATTAAAGGCTAAAGGATAATTTGAAAGTAGCCCTCAGCCAGGCAGAAGGCGGTCAGGTGCCTGCTCGATACTGGCTAGAGAGCCTCTAGATTCCAGGTGGCTGTTTATTTGGCAGGAGGGAGAATAGCGTTTAAAGGATTAGCATGGATTATGAGAGCAAAATGCATGCTCAATGGAGAGCTTGTAAATTAACAGGGAGATGAATTCACACATCTTTGACGATTGGCCCGCTTCCTGTTTGCTTTAAAGATTTCCTCTCTTGGTATTTGAAGGAAAGCAGTTTTTAGGGAACACAAGGTCTTACCTGGGGCATTTTTATCTTACTCTTTCACGAAGGAGTTCGTTGCCTCCCTCTTCCACATGTTATACACACAATAAATCTGTGAGGGAGGAGAAGTTGAGAGTTAGGGTTGCCAGCCTCCAGGTGGGGCCTGGAGGTCTCCCACTTCTACAACTGATATCCAGCCAGCAGAGATCAGCTCCCCTGGAGAAAATGGCTGCTTTGGAGGGTGGGCTGTATGGCAGTCTACCATGCTGAGACTCCTCCTCTCTCCAAATCCTGCACTCTCCTAGATCCACCCTCAAAGTCTCCAGGTATTTTCCAACACAGACCTGGAAACCCTAATGTGAGAAGAAGAAGATACTGGATTTATAGCCCGCCCTATCTCAGAGTCTCAGAGTGGCTTACAAGAAGAAGAAGATGACTGCGGATTTATACCCCTCCCTTCTCTCTGAATCAGAGACTCAAAGCGGCTTACAATCTCCTATATCTTCTCCCCCCACAACAGACATCCTGTGAGGTGGGTGGGGCTGAGATGGCTCTCACAGCAGCTGCCCTTTCAAGGACAACTTGTGCAATAACTATGGCTAACCCAAGGCCATTCCAGCAGGTGCAAGTGGAGGAGTGGGGAATCAGACCCGGTTCTCCAAGATAAGAGTTCGCACACTTAACCACTACACCAAACTGGCTCTCTCCTTTACCTCCCCCACCAACAGACACCTTGTGAGGTAGGTGGGACTGAGAGAGCTCTCCCTGAAGCTGCCCTTTCAAGGACAACTCCTGAGAGAGCTATGGCTTACCCAAGGTCATTCCAGCAGCTGCACGTGGAGGAGTGGGGAATCAAACCCTGTTCTCCCAGAAAAGAGTCCGCATACTTAACCACTACAGTGAGTACACCAAACTGGGCCAAGGTTACCCAGCAAGGGTCATGGCTAGGCTTGCCAATCCCCAGGTCCCAGCGGGGGTTCTCCCGCTTTCCCAGACTCCTTCCCACCCCCAGTCAGCTGTCTGGTATGGGGAAACCCCTCCCTCACAACCACCATGTGACTTTCCACTTCCGGAGGCTTCAGTCTTCGATTGGAAAGGCTTCCTCTTGGGATGGTGTGTCTGTGTTACTTTGAAGAAGTTGGCAGCAACTTGTGAGTAGAGACGCCAATCCCTCGCTTCAGAGTCGCCAGAAATGGGGGGGAGAGAAATGTCTGCTGGGCACTTCGTTATTCCTTATGTGGAGATCGATTCTCATAAGGTATAATGGGGGGATTGATCTGGAGGTATTGGGGGCTCTGGGGGGGCTGTTTTTTGAGGTAGAGGCACCAAATGTTCAGTATAGCATCTAGTGCCTCTCCCCAAAATATCCCCCAAGTTTCAAAATGATTGGAGCAGGGGGTCCAATTCTATGAACCCCAAAAGAAGGTGCCCCTATCCTTCATTATTTCCTATGGAAGGAAGGTGTTTAAAAAGGTGTGCTGTCCCTTTAAATGTGATGGACAGAACTCCCTTGGAGTTCAATTATGCTTGTCACACCCTTGCTCCTGGCTCCACCCCCAATGTCTCCTGGCTCCACCCCCAAAGTCTCCTGGCTCCATCCCCAAAGTCCCCAGATATTTCTTGAATTGAACTTGGCAACCATAGCTACATCAGTGGTGTGGCCTAATATGCAAAAGAGTTCCTCCTACAAAAAAAAAAGGCCCTGTTTACACTACCTAATTTATAAAATCTGCAGAGTTTCTCTCTGAAAATGTGTATAATCTCTACAGGTAGAAATCCCAATGGAGGGGAGGGGGAGGGAAATGTCTGCTGGGCACTTCGTTATTCCCTATGTGGAGATCGATTCCAGTGTTAAGCATACATATGTACATTCTCTCTCTCTCTCTCTCTCTCTCTCTCCCCCTCCCTCCCTCCCTCCCCCAAAAGGATCATCTTCATATTCACCTGATGCAGATGAATTCCTGTTGTTTTGATGACCATGTAGACAGAGCAGTAGGGAATAATTTTTATTTATTTATTTATATATTCTTCGTATTTATATCCCGCCCTCCCCGCCGAGGCAGGCTCAGGGCGGAATAAGGCACAATATGGCACATGTTTGGCTGTAATCTCTCCCAAATGGCCATTTTCCAATAAAATTCTGCAGGAGACGCTGTGTGCTTGTATGGGGGCCAGGAAACACGTGGAACATAATATTTCTGAGATTTAGAAAGAGAGAGAAAGGAAGAAAGAAAGAGATCCTGCACCTGCATTCTCATTTTCATTGTTTGTGTGTCCCTATTCCTTCTGCCACTTCCTTTTCACATGTGTTTTGCTGCCTCTAGTGATGGGTCAATATTACATCGTTTGTCCAGCATAATTCCCTGCAGGACATACAGTAATGTAATATCAAGTCAACCACTAGAGGTAGCAGCTGCCATCCTTCTCTTTTATTGCAAAGGATTTAGATTTTACACTTACTGCTAGGGAGAACAGTGGGTTTCTTCATATTTCAAAAATTGATTTTTTTTCCAAAATGGCACTGAGTTACACCACTTAGCTAGTAACTAAATCTAAAATAGCAAATCTTCAAAATAAACCTGTGGACCGTTGCTATTCTTGGGAGATGAAATACCATGGCTTTTGAGCTGCCAAACTCAAAACAGGGCTTCAGGACAGGCTATTTCTAGCACAGGTTGAAAAATGTCATTACTTGGCAGCAGGGCTATTTTTGTAGGAAAAGCCCAGCAGTAACTCATTTGCTTATTAGGCCACACCCCCTGACACCAAGCCAGCCGGAACTGCATTCCTGTGTGTTCCTGCTCAAAAAAAGCCCTGTTTGCCAGTAATGTAACTGAGAAGCGATTCCAGGATTTAGCAAGAAGTGTATCTGCAATCCCAAAAGAGGAATGGAAGATACATGACATAGTAGCCTTGCTAAAGTTTAGCGCACTGCATCTGTCCAGGAGCTGCTTAATAGACTTCTTGGGAACCATCTGTGTATGCACCTTTTGTTCCATGGTGAAGAAACAATGGGATATAGCTAGAGTAAGGTAGGAATAAGGTGGTACAATGCTCAGCTTGAAGAATGGACTGTACTACGGCATACTGCAAGTGGAAGGTAACTTTTGGAATTTTCCCTTATGCTAAAAACTTTCCAAACAGAAAACCAGGACATCAAGCAAACAGATAAATCCCCCCTCCTGCACTGTGTTACTTTTTTACTTGCAAGGTAACTTTTTATATGAAGGAGCATTCAGAACTGTAATCCATCACCTGTTGACAACAGTGGTGGAGTCGGCTTTTTTCTTTAGCAGGAATGCACCGGAATGCAGTTCCGGCTGGCTTGGTGATGGGGGTGTGGCCTAATACGCAAATAACTTCCTGCTGGGCTTTTTTGGTAGGAAAAGCCCAGCAGGAATTTATTTGCATATTAGGCCACTCCCCCGTCACCAAGCCAGCCGGAACTGTATTCCTGCTCCAAAAAAAAAAGAAAAGAAAAAAAAGCCCTGACTCCGCCACTGTAGTTGGCAGGTGATGGATTACAGATCTGAATGCACCTTAATGCGCAAAACAATGGTGATGTCAGAGGGTGTGGCCTAATATGCAAATGAGTTCCTGCTGGGCTTTTAAAAAACAACAACAACAAAAGCTTTGGGTGGAGTCCATTCTACCTCCTCAGCTTTCTACCAGCGCATTCTCCCATCTATATAAATCAGCCCTGAGTACCAAGTAGGGTGGAGATGGGGGAGATGAATTCTGGGAATGTGGCTAATTGCACTGCTCTGTTCTGTCCTGTTTGAACAATAACTTGATAAACAGACTCAACCTGTACCCAAACAGCATAACTGATTGGTAAAAAAACTGGCTCCTTGCTTATAACCAACAAACACAATGTGAGCCAAACTGGAATGTGTTCAAGCATCCCAAACCACCATGCCCATGACTTGCTGGCATTTGAAATGCCACCTCAATGATCCCCATAGCAGAGAATGTGAATCATATCCAACACTTAATAAGGTTTTGTCTTTCGTATTCCACAAAACTAAAACAAGGTTTTGTTTTGTTTCGCTGCAACCTAACGTTTAATTGACCCTTATCCACCTTGAGATAAACGTGCAACTCACGTAACTGGAATGTGTGGAATCACTGGCAGAACAAAGAACAATAGTAAATATATGATCTATCTTGTGATTTATTATTATGACAGATCACATACAGCCGATCTTTAAAAACCCCTGCTTGAAGAACATTCAAACACATACAAATATATTTCCATTTCCAATCTTTTTTTTTTTAAAGACTCGCTTTCCATTGATTTCAATTAATAAAAGACAGCTGATGTGGAGTTGTCCTTCAAGATCTATGAAACATGTATCTGTTCTGGTTTGATGTTTTGCTTACTTTATATTTTATAAATGCAGGTTTGTCTCTACCATTCCAGTGGATTCAGTTTTACAAATTTCACTTTAAAAAAAATCAGTATGGAGTTTTGCTTTCTTCCTCTGGCAGAATTTAAGGATTTTTTTTTAAACAAAATCTCTTATTCAGGACTTGGAGAGCTTCAGAATAGAAGTTTAAAAACCCCAAGCTGTTTAATGAAAATTGCAACAGCAACAGTCCTATGGGAATGATTTCCAGACATTGGTAAACAGTGATAGTAGAGTTGCCACCCTTTGAGAGGTACCTGAAGATCTCCAGATGAACAAGATCAGCAGCAATGGCTGCTTTGGGGGGGGGGGGTGAACTTCAAGGCATTATACTCTTCTGAGGTCTCGCCACTCCTCAACGCCACACTCTCCAGGCTCCACCCCCAAAAACTCCAGGTATTTCCAAACCCTAAGTGGGAAACAGTTTAGAAATATATGGGATTTGGCTTTTCAGAGTGAAATGGGAACATTATGAACATATATAAATGAACATATGAAGCTGCCTTCTACTGAATCAGACCCTCGGTCCATCAAAGTCAATATTGTCTACTCAGACTGGCAGCGGCTCTCCAGGGTCTCAAGCTGAACTGAGGTTTTTCACACCTACTTGCCTGGACCCTTTTTAGTTGGAGATGCCAGGAATTGAACCTGGGACCTTCTGCTTACCAAGCAGATGCTCTTCCACTGAGCCACCATCCTTCCCTTAATTAAGTAACATTTCCCCTTAATTAAGTAATTTGTTTTAAAACTTTGCAGGATCTCCCTATTCTATGGCAACCCAAAATGTCCCCCAAAATGCTGTTCCTGGCATATGGCACTTCAAATAACCTGACAAGAAGTGTTCCATATGGCACTTCAAATAACCTGACAAGAAGTGATCTGACCAGAAGAACTGTTTGTGGATTAAATGAACAGTTTTTCTTGAGACCAAGGACCATATGATAGGGATATTCGGGGGGCGTTACTTCTGAAAATGCACTCTTCTGGGCTCCATTGTTCAAACTCCTTGTGAGAATTTTGCTGGACTCTAAGATTCGACAAACTTTCTAATATTTTTCCCCACCAGAAATGGGGAAATAACCAAAGCGTATAAAACATACAGATGGAAATCTTCATCATACCACTGTGGCCACATAGGAGAAAGTAAATTTAAAAAGTATGATGGGAGTAAGTTTTGATGATGACAATTCTAATTCAAGAAGCATCTTAAGGTAGATGCTGAGCTGATATAATTTAGTACACCTTCTGATGATGTCAGAAGTGTGTGGCATATGCAAATGAATTGGGTAAAGGAGTTGTGCTAATGAGCTCCAGCACCTCTTTTTTACAGAATGACCCCTGCTTACAGGCACCATTTACTTTGTAGGGAGCTTCCCGTAAAAAATCTCTCTCTAAATCTTCATTTCTGGCAAGAAGGTTTTCCTCTCAGTTGCTCTCACTGGCCTGGAGTGAAAGCTGATGAAGGCTTCGTTCTGGAATACACACTGCCCACAGCTGTAGACACATGCCCGAGGCTCTCGACGCGAAAAAAAAGACGACAGCTCAAAACGCAAATATGTCAAATGGACTATTATTAAACTCTTAAAGAGAGCCGTTTCTGTATTCTTAAACATCTGGCAGGACATTCTGAGGCAAAGTCAGAGGGAGCCAACCTAACAGTGGTTATATGGTTTCCCAATTTTTACGTAACGCTCGTCAAACTACCCATTTCATAAATGGTTCTCTTGGCTCTGTGGCAAAGTATAATGTACTGAGATAGTGCCAGATGCCTACAATTTAGAGAGGTGGTCGAATCCTAATGATGGATGTTGTGTGCAGGCTTGGATTCTGACGTGTGCTGCCGGTATTCAACCTCAGTTACTAATAATAGAGACACGTACAGAACTATATTTAGATGTGTGATTTTCGGAAATTGCATCTGCAGAGAATACTTACCATTTCCTGAGGAGCCGTCAGTTTTTCCTCTGCAAATGCATGAGCTGTTAGGTGTGTCGTAATCATGACAGGAGATATTTAGGAGGACCAGCTGCATAACAATTCACAAACAAGACGATCCCTAAGTGCAGGGGTAGAATGCTAGCAGGAGCTCCTTTGCATATTAGGCCACACCCCCTGATGTAGCCAGTCCTCCTGGAGCTTACAAGGCTCTTTTTTGTAAGCTCTTGGAGGATTGGCTACATCAGGGCTGTGTGGCCTAATATGCAAAGGAGCTCCTGCTAGAATTCCACCCCTGCCTAAGTGACTTGATTTCATGGCAAGAAGCCTTTTGTACGGAATAATCACTAGTATGGGATCAGACCTATTGTGATGTGTCTTACTGCGCTGCAGACCAAACATTTCTGCAGGTATTAGCAACCACAGAATGATACTAGCAACCTGTCCCCTTGAAATTTTGAATTTCCTGTTCTTCACATATTATCATTCTTCATATTTCCATAGCAGCAGTGATGGGTGAACATTTGAGACAACTGTCATCTTCTGAATCAGACCGTTGGCATACCTAGTCTAGTTCCATCTACTATAAGGTCTTCTTTTAGCATCGCTATCATCAGATCTATTGCACTGATGCTGAAGGTGCGTGAGCTGGTGATCTCCAGCATTGCAAACCACATGTTCTGCCATTGTGCAGCAGCCATATATCTTCAAATGGGCAAGAGCTATAAGAAATGGGCACCAGGGCTTTTTTCTGTAGCAGGAGCTCCTTTGCATATTAGGCCACAGGTGTGGAATTCTAGCAGGAGCTCCTTAGCATATTAGGCCACTCACCCCCGATGTAGCCAATCCTCCAAGAGCTTACAAGGCTCTTTTTTGTAAGCTCTTGGAGGATTGACTACATCAGGGGTGCGTGGCCTAATATGCAAAGAAGTTCCTGCTACAAAAAAAAAAGACCTGGGGGGTATTACTGAAAGCCATGCCTATACCTTCAGTTCTCCACTAAGAAACTTGGAGCTGCAGGACTTGAATATTTTTTTTAAAATCCTTGGTTCCTGCCTGGTCCTTGTCTTGCTGCATACGTCCCTTTGGCAGGGCTTTTTTTGTAGAAAAAGCCCAGCAGGAACTTATTTGCATATTAGGTCACACACCTCTGATGCGTTCCTGCTCAGAAAAGCTCTGGCCATTGGCTTGTAGACAATGCCCTTGCTGCTTCAGCAACTGAGCCATGCTCCCTCAGCTACCTTTTCCTTGCTTGAAAGTGCCTCTGATTTTGCTTACCTGATCCGATGATGATGAAAAGAGAACAGCCACTAACAGCTCAAAATGGTTCTGTATGTCAAGAGCCGGAGCAGCATTCCTATTGTTCCCTTCGTAGGTAGTTTTTTGGGGGGTGGGGGTGGGGAGGAACACTTCAGTGCAATATAAGTATACAGCATTATAATGCTATAGAGCATTAGGTCACATCTGGGGGCTGGCAGCCCTAAGAAAAATGGCATTATCCTGGGATGAAGAAATGATCTGAGCATTCTACCGCTGTGATTTTGCCAAAAGGTAGAGGGTAACATCCACTATATCCAAGCTAAATCTGGCTTTCCTCTCTCCAAGACTGAGCTCTGAAACAAACAGACTTCGAGTGCAGTCAAACTGAAGGTTGAAACCGATGCAGTTGCTGTTGTTCTGCAGATTTAAAATGCAAGTTCAGACAACAACATCTGCCTCCTGTCTCCCAGTTGTTGGCACCAGGTACTCACTCATCTTGGAGCTGGAGTTTCCAGGCACAGGGGAAAGTCTGGTCTTTATGGGTGTTTGCAGTTTCACCTGATACTTCCAGATGTCTGGGTCCTCCATCACATGATCAAGCCATTCAGGGAGGAAGGCTTCCCGTTTCTGGCCGTCATTTTTTTCCTTCTAGGAAGTGACGTGCGCAGGGCGTTTTTTGTAGCAGGAACTCCTTTGTATATTAGGCCACACACCCTGATGTAGCCAATCCTCAAAGAGCTTACAGGGCTCTTAGTACAGGGCCTACTGCAAGCTCCAGGAGGACTGACTACATCAGGGAGGTGTGGCCCAATATGCAAAGGAGTTCCTGCTACAAAAAAAGCCCTGGATGTGCACTTAACCACAGTTGCCCCTGGCAACTGAGCAGTTCTACACATGTGCACAGAGACCTGTACAGATGAAGAAGCTGCCTGATCTCCTCCCCCATAGCTATTGTGCAGCAGGTGGCTGGATCTGTCAGCCATCAGGTAAGGGTGGAGTGTCAAGTCAAACCTCTCCGGTACAAATAGTTCCAGAGAAATTATAGCAGCACCCAGGCCATTGCAAGCCTCCAGTGTGACCACAGCCATACAGAACTTAATGTACATACAGAATGTAAAAACAGAATTCAATGTACATACAAATTATAATATAATGAATGTACAGAACATCAGAACCAGTATGGTGTAGTGGTTACAGTGTTGGGCTATAGAACTGCCAACCTCCAGGTGGCACCTGGAGAATCTCTCAGAATTACAACTGATCTCCAGACTACAGAGATCAGTTTCCCAGGAGGAAATGGCACCTTCAAAGGGTGGGCTGTATAGCATCACATCCCCACTGAGTGGCCTCTCCTCCCAAAACTCCACCCACCCTCCCTAGCCTCTATCCCCAAATCTCTAGGAATCTCCTGACCCTGAGTTGGCAGCCCTAGCATCTGGAAGAGCCAGGTTTGAATTCCTGCTCTTCCAAGCAAGCTTATTGGGTGCCCCTTGCCTGTCACGCTCTTTGTTTCTCTCCCAATCTCATCTAACAACTCTGGGAAGTTGTAAAGGTAAAATGGTGGAGGAGAGAACAATGTAATCTGCTCTGTTCCCCGAATGGGAAAAAATTATGGGTTGTAGGTATCTTAATTAATCTATTAATCCACATATTCCTCCCAAAGGCAGACTGCCTAAAGAAATCCTAAAGGGGAAGTCCTGATCTGATTTACAGGTATGCAGGGCTTTTTTTGTAGCAAGAACTCCTTTGCATATTAGGCCACACACCCCTGATGTAGCTAATCCTCCTGGAGTTTACAGAGCTCTCAGTTCAGGGCCTATTGTAAGCTCCAGGAAGACTGGCTATATCAGGGGGCGTGGCCTAATATGCAAAGCTGTTCCTACTACAAAAAAAGCCCTGCAGGTATGTAAAATGTGAAACTCGGAAGAAGCCAGAAACTGAAGGTGAGGGACCCCAAGGAGTTCTCTTTTCTGTGCTACCTTTGTCTTAATCCTGACTTCTTCAGTGGGATAAACATACTCCAAGTATGTGAGCAAGGTCAAAGAATGGTCCCCAAGAATAACATTTCTCTCCACTCTGACTTTCCAAATATCTCTAAATTATAGTTAACTTCTTGTCCAACAAGCCTCATCTCTTTCAAAACACAGTTTTTGGAAGTGTTCTTTGTCGTCCCCCCCCCCCCCCGCCCAGTAGCCATGGCTATTATTTAACTGGGGAAACTTCCACAGAAGATTTCGGGTTCACAAAATTACCATGAAAGGCAATGGAAAGGAAAAACCGAGCGCTCCTTCAGCAACTAATCCCAGCTTGTACTGGGACATTTTCTTTCATGATGTTTCACTTGTTTTGGTAAATTTAAACTGTCTATTTTGAGAATGGCAAAAACATAATGACTTGGGGTTGGCAAACCACAAGAAATGTGTTTAACAGCCTTGTTGGTGTGGCCTTAACCAGTAGAAGTAGAAGGCCAAAGGAAAGAAAAGTAAACTTCAGCTAAAAAAGAGTTATAGTTTCCGCTCATTAATCTATTCATTTCACATTCTCTCTCTCTCTCTGTCCATACTGCTGTATTACACAAATTCATTGCTAAATGCACACCAAATGAACTCAGGTGACCCTTTTAAATCCAGACGAAGTATTTTAAGAAACTAAAAGTATTGCTTATGTGCCAGAGGAAGGTAACTGATACATCATTCAAGCATCCTGAATGTAATGTATTTTGTCTAACATTTTGTCTGGCCCGAAGTGGATCCAATTTATCATTCTGGATATAACTCATTTGGAGAGAGGGTATAAAATCACACAGATGGACGAAACAGGATCACCTACGCACTACGGCTTACCAAGGGATGTTCAAAATAACTCTGTTCATGCTGTGTTATGACTTACGAGCAGTGCACTTAGCATTCCTCTCCTATTAGGTTTAAAGGATGCTTAGTAAATCCAGATCACCTCCCCCCCCCCCACCACCACTCTGCTAAAATCCGTCCGCTGATTTAATGGGAAATGCTTAAGGCGCAGTGTTGAATATGGTTTTGCTGTGCAGCCACAAATATGGTTTTGCTGTGCAGCCACACAACGTCAACAGACAGCGTTGTTTTTCAAGAACAGCCTCCTGAACAGAGCGGTAGATTCAGTTTAAATGTTTACAAATCATTCCACATGGGACAAGTCCAGAATTACTGGTTTGTGGATGAGCTGCTTTTTTCCAGGGTGAAATGACATGTTATCTTCACTAACAAGTGTTCCAGACTCCATAGTTGCCAAGAAAATAAATGTGGGAGTGGGAGGAAGTTCTGGCAGGGAGACATCGGACAAATGAAGAGAAGGACACTTAAATCACAGGGGTGGAATTCTAGCAGGAGCTCCTTTGCATATTAGGCCATACACCCCTGATGTAGCCAATCCTCCAAGAGTTTACAAAAAAGAGCTATATCGGGGGTGTGGCCTAATATGCAAAGGAGCTCCTGCTAGAATTCCACCCCTGCAAATGCACCCGTGCCCATTCCTTGCAAGTCTCTTCTCCAAAGATGTTTTCCTCCAGCTAGCCTTCTTGAACCATGAGGAAAAGCAGGGACCAGGTATAAATGTTTTGATGGTTGGCAAATCCATGCTTTGAAGTTTGCTTTCAATGAATTTACTGCCAACCGGATTTTGCAAAAAGACAATAACTGACTGCAGGCCACTAATACAACAGAAAGGCCTTCAGAACGTAAACACTAGCACACAGCAAAAAAGAGAAGCAAGAAGAGGTAGGCTGAACTGTAAGAGAAAACATTCAATAAACCCTAAACTCTAGAGAATGCACCAAAGTCCCCCTAGGGTACATGTGGACTAAATAACACTTTCAGCAGTATTTACAGTAACTAGACTCTTAGCTGGCTTTCGCTTCTCCAGCATTAATAAAGCTAATAAGTAAAAAACTGGGAAATTAAATATGAATTGGGCAGGGGAAACATTAGCAAGTGTAGGAAGAAATGAGCATCTCTCCCATCCACCAGTAAGGGATACCAGCCTCCAGGGCTTTTTTTGTAGCAAGAACTCCTTTGCATATCAGGCAACACCCTTCTTATGTAGCCAATCCTCCAAGATGTTACAGGGCTCTTAGTACAGGGCCTACTGTAAGCTCCAGGAGGATTGGCTACATCAGGGGTGTGTGGCCTGATATGCAAAGGAGTTCCTGCTACAAATTACAGCTCCGCTCCAGACTACAGAGATTGAATCCCTGGAGAAAATTGATGCATTGGAGGGTGGACTCTTTGGCATTGTACCCCATTGAGGTCCCTGTCCTCCCCAGGCTCCACCCCCCCCCCCCAAATCTCCAGAGTTTCCCAACTTGGAGCTGGCAATCCTACCCCCTCCCCTCCACCACCCCTCACTGGTGGCAAGGGGCGATGCTCACAGCTGTTATAAACTGAGGCCAGAACTGCTCTTCTTCAAAAACAGCAAGTGATTTATTCAGCTCATAAAACACACCACACCACAAGCCCAACAATCAGGTTTTTTTGTAGCAGGAACTTCTTTGCATATTAGGCCACACACCCTTGATGTAGCCAATCCTCCTGGAGCTTATAGGGCTCTTCTTACAGGGGTGTGTGGCCTAATATGCAAAGGAGTTCCTGCTACAAAAAAAGCTCTGCCAACAATATTCCCACTTATATACACTCCAGACATTGCCTCCAGCCAGTCATCTTTTAATAACTATGTACAATGTTACAAGTGTCCCAAAAGTCAGCCAATCCAAATGTTCACTGAAGGCCCAATCAGGACAGTTCCCTCCAAAACAGTCTCTTTCCCGATTGGGCAAAGCTTAGAATTCTTAGGAGCCTAGCTGAAGGCGCAAACTCTGGCAAGACCGGGTGTGGGGGGGGGGGGGTTTGAGCAGGAACGCAGTTCCGGCTGGCCTGGTGCCAAGGGGTGTGGCTTAATATGTAAATGACCTGCTGGGCTTTTTCTACAAAAAGCCCTGTGTGAAACAATGGTGGTGTCAGGGGGTGTGGCCTAATATGCAAATGAGTTCCTCCTGGGCCTTTTCTACAGCAAAAGCCCTGGGCAAGACAGAGTTCAATATACAACAGCCATACCACTAGTTCTGTCTTGTGCATGCTTCTTTGCCCTGTGTTAATGCTATGAAGCAAAACCAGGATTAGAACCCCATCTTTGTTTGCTAATACATATCTTTGCCTTCAGCTTAACGTATTTCATGCAAGCTTATGCTGAAACAAAGTTTAGTCGTGTTTAAGAATGCTACTGGACTCCTTTGTAGTTTTGTTACAAGAGACAAACACTGCAACCTCTAAGGAGAAAACAAGACAGTCTGATAAAAAGGTGGGATGAAAATGTGGTTTTAAAACATCAGAAATATAGCGTCCTTTGACAAGTTATTAGCATCTTGCCTAACTATTCTAGGAAATTTTGCTCCATCCCTCCACTTTTTTTTGTCTCTGTCTTTGGAAGTCAGACACAAAAGAAAGAAGGAAATTGGCTCCTGCCCCCAAATACCAGTCCATTTATCTCTCATGGGAAGCGCAGCACTTCTCATCCAAACAGATGGGATAAACTTTTGCCAAGCAAACAGTTTTCCTCATTTGTTGGGAACAAAAAAATCAGACAGCTATCTGCTTATATATATAAATGCATGAGATTTTTTTTTTTTACTAGCTATAAAAGCAACTACAAGTGCCTCAAAGCATTTCGTCGCAGTATCCATAGATACAAAGCATAGCCAAACTTGGGAATTGTTTGTGTTTATACTGAGACTGACAAAATGCCATCATCTTAAAACACATAATCACTAGTTTCAATGGTACTAGATACCGACAGTAGGGTTTTTGTTTGTTATTCAACTATGCTATGCAAAATGTGTTCATAATATAAAATAGTTTAAGGGAAGAAGTGGTGAGAAGGCCTACGAGAAGATGGGTTACAGAACTGGATACATTCTCAGTTGGCTCAAATGATACACTCATGGCCAAGTAAAGAGGAAGATAATTATATACCGATGTGGTTTACTTACATGAGGAGTGTCATGTGAAAGCCATGAACTCATGAGGGATTCTAGCTCTGCTTCCAGGAAGAGAAAACTGGGAAGTTGTGATTAAAAAGGACTTATTTCTAAGCAGATACATGTAGGATTGTGCTATAGCAGGGCTCCCCAACCTTTTTGAGCCTGCAGGTACATCTGGAATTATGACGTGGCATTGTGGGCAGAGCAACAAAATGGCTGCCGCAAAATGGCTGTTGTAGGAAGCAGAACCAGACACAATAGAGTTGCCAGGTCCAATCTAAGAAATATCTGGGGACTTTGGGGGTGGAGCCAGGGGACTTTGGGGGTGGAGCCAGGAGCAAGGTTGTGATGAGCATGATTGAACTCCAAAGGGAGTTCTGGTCATCAAATTTAAAGGACCGCACACCTTTTAAATGCCTTCCCTCCCTGAGAAATAATTAAGGATAGGGGCACCTTCTTTGGGGGCTCATAGAATTGGACTCCCTGGTCCAATCTTTTTGAAACTCAGAGGGTGTTTTGAGGAGAGACACCGGATGCTGTGCTGCAAATTTGGTGCCTCTACCTCAAAAAAACAGGCCTCCCAGAGTCCCAGATACTCGAGGATCAATTCTCCATTATACGGTATGGGAATAGGTCTCCATAAGGAATAATGGAGTGCCCATCAGACATTTACCTCCTACCCCCTCCCGCTTTCTGATGACCCTGAATCAGGGGGACGGCTTCCAAACTGGGGGGGTCCCCTGCCCCCACCTGGGGATTGGCAACCCTAAGACACAAAGTGATTGCCACAGCTTAACTTCAGTAACATAGTTGTGTTGTGGTGGCAGCTACTGACAAAGCAACATTTTTAAAAACCTGTATAGCCATCTCCAAAACTCACTCAGAAGCCTTGCTGGCAGTGTTGATGTTGGAAAACACCTGGAGACTTTGGGGGTGGATCCAGGAAAGAGTGGGGTGGGATTTGGGGAGGGGAGGGGCTTCAGTATAGTACAATGCCATTTTCTCCAGGGGAGCTCATCTCTGCCAACTGGAGATCAATTGTAAAACTGGGAGATCTTCAGGCCCCACTTGGAGGGTGGCAACCCTGCCTGCTGGGCAAAAGCCCTACCTGGCCCCACTCACTCCCTAAAAACACTTTGTAGGTACCAGAAAAGGCGTCAACAGGCACCATGTTGAATGACCCTTGTGATATAAATTAATGGTTGTATTCTATCCCTGCATGGCATCCCTCAACTGCCTAGATGTTATACACCTTCTACCAGACTCATGCCACAGGTGATCTGCTTTTTCCACCACAGGAGTAGGGAGGTAAGCAAGAAGAACCTGTTCAGATACAACTGATAGGTTAGACTTGGGTTTTTCCAAGAACTTGGTGCTGAACAGTAGCACAGTTGTCTGCAAGGCAGCTTAGATGGTGCATCAAGAGACCTTCCAGGTAGCAAAATTAATGGTTCTTCAATAGTCCTGGCAGCTCCATCCTTCTTGGTGTGTCAGATCCTGGAACCACTTATGTTAACTTCTCCTCTTCTGGGACTGGGCTTCGGGAGCAGAGGCTTTGTGCAAAGAATTCTCCAACAATGGCTTTTATTCCTAATCCAGGCTAGCCTGATCCCATCAGATCTCAAAAGCTAAGTAGGGTCGGCCTTGGCTAGTATTTGGAAGGTTGGTTAGTTATTTACCTGGGTTATTGTGACAGAGGCAAGCAATGGCAAGCCACTTCTGAAACATCTCTTGCCTTTAAAACAAGTCTAGTTTAGTTTGATTTCTATCCCACTACATTTCCTGCAAGCAGGACTCTGGGTGGTGTCTAGCTTGCCACCTAACGGTGCATAATGCTAAAAATCTAGAACTTTTGGCTGCCTGACAATCTTAGGATCTCCTGGCTATTCTACACAGAATTTCATACTATAAATATTATTATTCTGGGAAGGATCATTGTCATTCCTGAGATTCAGAGGGTTATTGCTGGTGGAGAGAGGCTGGTAGCAGGGGAAGCTGGAGAGCTGATTGCATTGGAGAGTTTCCACTCATAATTATCTTGAGGACTTCTTGTTCTTACTTAAGCATTGCTGCTGTTTGAATACTTGGAAATCGTTACCGACCAAAAGCAATGACAACTATGGCGTTCCTGGCTCGAGCACAAACCCCCTTGACTTGGCCGTGGAATTTTTGTGTGACTATGACGGGCATATGTGAGAATGTCCAGGCACCATAATTATATATCATTAGCATTGTATAATGTTTGCACAAATGAGATCGATTAGACTATCCTTGGAGAATGTCTTGGTAGACCATCTCAGCTCGGCCAACTTCTAGTCTCACTAAACACACAATTTGTCCTTTTCAAAAGACTCAAAGAGGGAGAAAGAAACAGATCAAATATTATCGCTGAATTGTTTATTCTGTTGCATATGAATGATAGGGCTGCTAAGCTCCCACCAGGGCAGGGGATCCCCCATTTGGGAGGGCCCCAATCTGCTGGCAGAGAGCAGGTTGCCGGGGGGATCTCTGACCCCAAAGAGACCTGTCGGCATGATGACGTCACCCCACGGACATCGCGTGGGGATGCTCTAAGACTCACACTAAAAACTCTATGGTACCATAGAGTTTTACCATGATTCCTAGAGCATTTCCAGTGTGAGGAACTTGGCAACCCTATAACTAAATCAGTGAAAGTTCGTAAATATATAAACTAGACAGGGCTTTTTTTTTTTTTAGAAAAAGTGCAGCAGAAACTCATCTGCATATTAGGCCACACCCCCTGGCATCACCATTGTTTCACAAAGAGCTTTTTAGTAGAAAAAGTCGAGCAGAACACATTTGCATATTAGGCCACACCTCCTGATGCTAAGCTAGCTGGAACTGCGTTCCTATGTGTTCCTGCTCAAAAAAGGCCCTGAAACTAGAAGATAGGAATCATAATTAAGTATAACGCTTGCTAACCCAGTCAGGGTACTCTGCTTAGAGGAAATCCTCGACGGCAGAGGATTGTATGTTAGTCCAATTTTTTAAAAATCTCTTTTACGTATACAAAGGGTGGTATTATATGACTGGAAGCCATATTGTTGCTGCCCAGAAGCCTATCATGGTCTGCCTATAACCAGCTGTGGAAGCAGACGATTAACCTATAACCTTTATCAGTATTTTCAAGCTCTGTGAGTCTAACCAAGGTGACAGCCCCCTCACATGGTTATCTCAGTCACATGATAAATTGGGCTGTCCAGAGTCAGCACTCCTGGGCCACATCTTTAGCTGTAGAGGGGGAGACTGGGCAGCCCCCAGGGGTGGAGAAGGGTGACAAGACTTCAGACAGCTTTTTTTTGTAGCAGAAACTCCTTTGGGTATTAGGCCACACACCCCTGATGTAGCCAATCCTCCTGGATCTTACAGTAGGCCCTGTACTAAGGGCTACATCAGAAGGGTGTAGCCTAATATGCAAAGGAGTTCCTGCTACAAAAAAAGCCCTGACTTCAATGAACAGGGAGGGGCCAGCAATGCTTCAGGGCTGGATGCTGCCCCTGTTGATGCAGCACTGCCCATCTGGGGCAACGTCAAGGCAGGTGCATTAGGGAGCCCTCAGCCCATGGTGGGTCACGGAGGTAGGCTTGCCAATCCCCAGGTCCCAGCGGGGGTTCTTCCGCTTTCCCAGACTCCTTCCCTCCCTCAGTCAGCTGGCCAGCGGCGGGAAGCCCCACCCTTATAGCCACCATGTGCCTTTGCACCTCCGAAGGCTTCAGTCTCCGATTGAAAGGCTGTCTCTTGGGATGGTGTGTCTGTGTTGCTGTGAAGAAGCTGGCAGCAACTCATGAGTAGAGAGGCCAATCCCCTGCTTCAGAGTCGCCATAAACAGGAGGGGGGGTGGGAACGTCTGCTGAGCATTATTCCCTATGTGGAGATCGATTCTCATAGGGTATAATGGAGAATTGATCTGAAGGTTTCGAGGGCTCTGGGGGAGCTGTTTTTTGAGGCAGAGACACCAAATTTTCAGTATAGTATCTAGTGCCTCTCCCCAAAGTACCCCCCCCAAGTTTCAAAATGATTGGACCAGGGGGGTCCAATTCTATGAGTCCCAAAAGAAGGTGTCCCTATCCATTATTTCCTATGCAAGGAAGACATTTAAAAAGGTGTGCTGTCCCTTTAAATGTGATGACCAATGCAAGTTAAATCAAGATATAAAAAGGACAACGAAGTAGGATTCTCCAAAAAGTTAAATGAATTTGATTGCATTATATTAGGAACTGACCGGAAGCTTACTTCAAAAATATATAACTGGCTACTCGATTTGAAAATGCAAGACGAAAATGTGAAGGAAAATTGGATTAAATGGTTACAGGATTTTGGTTATACCATCGAATTAAGCGAATGGGAGAAAATATGGAAAGAGAATTTGAGATTGACAAAATCTGCCCAGCTAAAAGAAAATCTATATAAGATGGCTCATCGATGGTATTTTACCCCAGAAAGGCTTTCCAAAGCCTTCCCAAATGTATCGGATAAATGCTGGAAGTGTGGTAAAGTAAAAGGTTCTTTGTTCCATATATGGTGGAAATGTGACCCTGCAAAAAAATACTGGGTGCAAGTTTCGCTCTGGTGTAAAAAGATGTTAAAGATTAATATCCCACATGTGCCAGAATTGTACCTATTGAACATATGTAAAATCCCTATATCTAAAACAGCGAAAAAGTTATTGTTTTATATTATTACAATAGCGAGGACCTTATTTGCTAAATATTGGAAAACGTCTCAGATACCATCCAAAAGAGAGTTTATGTTAAATCTTTTAAATGCTGCAGAAATGGATATGTTAACATGTAGATTGAATGACGGGAACATGGAAGAGTGTGAGAAAACGTGGTATCCAATGTATGAATGGGCAAAAAAATTGGGATTTGAATGGTCTTGAATAGAGATATTAATATTACAAATATTTAGTTTCTTGTATATTCGCTCCAGAAGATAAAATGTATATAGGATTATGAATAACATCTTTTTTGTTGTTGTTATTGTTGTGAATGCTGAATTGTTGTTTAGTTGTTATTTCTTTGGTTGTTTATTGTTGTTGTTTTCTTTTTGTTGTTGTGTAATGTTATAATAAAAATGTTAAACTGTGAAAAAAAAATAAATGTGATGACCAGAACTCTCTTGGAGTTCAATTATGCTTGTCACACCCTTGTTCCTGGCTCCGCCCCCAATGTCTCCTGGCTCCACCCCCAAAGTCCCCAGATATTTCTTGAATTGGACTTGGCAACCCTATACGGAGGAGGCCAACATCTAGAGTGGGGAGGAAGCCGCTGGCCAGTGCAGCAGCACAGAAACAAGGCTAGGAGCACGGCCGGCAGCCCCACCTCCCACAAACCCAGCCAATGCTGAGGCTAAGGGAGGAGGGCGGAGCCAAAGCGGCAGCGCCCATTGGGGCACAGAAGACATCCATCACAACAGGTCTCCAGGGGTGGAATTCTAGCAGGAGCTCCTTTGCATATTAGGCTACACCCTCCTGATGTAGCCAGTCCTCCAAGAGCTTACAAAAAAGAGCCCTGTACGCTCTTGGAGGATTGGCTACATCAGGGGTGTGTGGCCTAATATGCAAAGGAGCTCCTGCTACAATTCCACCCCTGGATCTTGCCCAGGGAGGTGGGGGATTGGCAGGTCTGGTGGCATTCCAACCCAAAGCAGAGGATTTAAGCGGTGAGTATAAGGCACGCCAGGGAGGAAGGGTGCAGCTGGGGCCCAGAGATGCGGGGGAGTGACAAGTTGCTGCAGGCAGGGGAGAGGGAACAAGGTGTGCACATTGTGTGTATATATGCACTATTTCTCAAAAAAAAAAAACAGCAACAAAAGGGGAGGATAAGCCTTAAGAAGAAATGCCATTGTCTACATCTCGGACCTTCTGACTCGGCTACCGCCAGAGCCAGACTAGTCAGGGAGAGCTTTGGATGTAGAGTGTGGAATGAGCAGAAACAGAGTAACAGGGAGGGACGGTGGCTCAGTGGTAGAGCATCTGCTTGGTAAGCAGAAGGTCCCAGGTTCAATCCCTGGCATCTCCAAAAAGGGAGGCAAGTAGGCGTGAAAATCCTCAGCTTGAGACCCTGGAGAGCCGCTGCCAGTCTGAGAAGACAATACTGACTTTGATGGACCAAGGGTCTGATTCAGTATAAGGCAGCTTCATATGTTCAACCCCATCCCCCTTTGCCATCTGAGGCCAGAGCTCAGCAAGTTAGCAGAGCTTTACTTGACCAGCCTGGGCCCCAGAGCCCACAGGACCTGACAGGGGCCTAACAACAGTTTATATTTTCATTGGGGTTGTGTCTGGGATGGACTGAGAGATGTGTTTTGGCATTCCACACTTCCCAGGTGCACACAGCCCTGATTTGATTGGAACAAGGGTGTATGAGGAGAAGGGTCTTGGAGCTCCCCACATACACATCTATGGTTGCCAAGTCCAATTCAAGAAATATCTGGGGACTTTGAGGGTGGAGCTAGGAGATATCAAGGGTGGAGCCATGAGCAAGGTTGTGACAAGTATAATTGAACCCCAAAGGGAGTTCTGACCATCACATTGAAAGGGACAGCCCACCTTTTAAATGCTTTCCTTTCAATGGAAAAATGAAGGATAGGGGCACCTTCTGTTGGGGCTCATAGAATTGGACCCCCTGGTCCAATCCTTTTGAAACTTGGAAAGTATTTTGGGGAGAGGCACTGGATGCTATGCTGTATATTTGGTGTGTCTACCTCAAAAAACAGCTGCCCCCCCCAAAGCCCCAGATACCCGTGAATCAATTCTCCATTATACCCTCTGGGAATCGGTCTCCATAGGGAATAATGGGGTGCCCAGCAGACATCCCCCCCCCCGCTTTCTGATTCCCTGAAGCAGGGGGAGAGCCTCCAAACCTGGGCATCCCCTGCCCCCACCTGGGGATCGGCAACCCTACACACATCATTTTCCTAATTCACGGGGGAACCGTCTTGACGAATTATTGTTTGCCTCCTCATGTACTGATTAGTCATGCATCATGTTGCCCATC
This sequence comes from Heteronotia binoei, assembly GCF_032191835.1. NCBI lineage: Eukaryota > Metazoa > Chordata > Lepidosauria > Squamata > Gekkonidae > Heteronotia > Heteronotia binoei. The sequence continues at coordinate 112,318,439 of NC_083229.1, read as the reverse complement.
CATCATGCTGCAAAAATGTCTCTCCAGAGCCCATTTCAAATTTGAGAAATGGTGCAGCGAGATGTGTAAGCTCCCTGTCCCCATACTCCTCAAGTCCACATGTATCTGTGAACCATGGAACTCCAGAACACGTCTTTTGACCTGACCCAAAGGCATTAAACAAACAAACAAATGAAATATATAAATTAAATAAATAAATCCCCATGGAAAACAAATGAGTGAAGCCCTAAGACTGTTACATATCACTTCCAAGGGATGTCAGAAAATAAGACTCCCGGAGGTGTGTTACGCTCACGATCCAGCTGCCTGCAGCTATGTGGAAACAACACAAACGGCTGGTAGTAATTAACTAAATCCTCTGGCTGTCCATTCCTAGAAGACAGCTCTAAACCACAGATGCAATAATCCCACCACTGTATACTGTGATAGACGAGGTTTAGCATCAACACTGCACAGCAGTGGTCTTAAGCTGTGTACAAGTGTACATGGTGTGCCACCAATCATGGCTGGTACAAACCAGCTTATCTTGGCAATTTTGGGGCAAGCTGGAAGGAGGGACAGACCCACCCAGTATGGAGGTCAGACAGGAACTCCTTTGCATATTAGGCCACACACCCCCTTGATGTAGCCAATCCTCCAAAAGCTTACAGGGCTCTTATTATAGGACCTACTGCAAGCTCTTAGAGGATTGGCTACATCAGGGAGGTGTGGCCTAAGGAGTTCCTACTACAAAAAAGAAAAGAGCCCTGGATCTATCAAATCAAACAGGAAAACCAGTTACCAGTTGTCAGCTCACAGCCGGCAACCTCCTGACCCACGCTTCACCCCCCCCCCCCCCCCCCCGTACAAGCTTGATACAGCAGCAGAAGAAAGAATACAGGAAACAATTATGCGGATGCCATGATGTCACAGCATACACAATGCTCTAGGAATTGCCCCTAATCTCTATGGCAGGGGTGGCCAAACTGTGGCTTGGGAGCCACATTTGGCTCTTTCACACATATTGTGTGACTCTTGAAGACCCCCATCCCACCCCACTGGCCAGCTTGGAGAAGGCATTTAAAGTCACTTTAAATCACTTATCCAAGCGAAGCCAGCCGGCAGCTTGGAGAATTCATTTAAAGTTAAGGTTGCTTTCCTTCTACCTCTCTCTCTCTCTCCCTCCTCCCTCCCTTCCTGATCTATGGTTTTCAAACATCTGACATTCATGTCTTGCGGCTCTGACGTTTATTCTACATGGCTCTTATGTTAAGCAAGTTTGGCCACCCCTGGTCTATGATCTTTACATGGATGAGCACCCAGAAGGGACATCATAGAAACAGAGATGCTTCCCCTCTTCAAGCTTTGCCCTCCCTCCCAAATGCTCCCAGGGCTCACCATCACAGTGCTGACAACTCTAAGGGAAACCAAGGAAAGTGTTTCTGCTCTGTTTCTGCTCATTCCACACTCTACATCCAAAGCTCTCCCTGACTAGTCTGTCTCCAGTGGTAGCCGAGTCAGAAGGTCCGAGATGTAGACAATGGCATCTCTTCTTAAGGCTTATCCTCCCCTTTTGTTGTTGGGGTTTTTTTTTTTGAGAAATAGTGCATATATACACACAGTGTTTTCCGTGCACTACCAACCAGGGCTTTTTTTGTAGCAGGAACTCCTTTGAATATTAGGCCACATATCCCTGATGTAGCCAATCCTCCAAGAGCTTACAGTAGCACCTGTACTGCAAGCTCTTGGAGGACTGGCTACATCAGGGGTGTGTGGCGTAATACACAAAGGAGTTCCTAAGAACATAAGAGAAGCCATGTTGGATCAGGCCAATGGCCCATCCAGTCCAACACTCTGTGTCACACAGTGGCCAAAAAAATTATACATATATATAATTTTTTGGCCACACACACATATATGGCTAATGGACCTCTGCTCCATATTTTTATCTAATTGTAGTTCCTGCTACAAAAAAAGCCCTGCATACCGACTTAAGCAGTTACCCTATACTCATGCATGAGAAAAACTGCTAGCATGCCCTAAAGTAACTAATTAATGGCTCTTGTGCGCCCAAGAGAGCCATCCACACGTACAAAGGCATCCTGGGTTATGTTATTGACTGAATAGCATTGGAGGGGAACCTTGTCACATTCCTACAATCCAATAAATCATTTTCTTAAAATCATGGACTCTGCTATTAGGATCCCTTTGCAATTCTAGAGAAAGAAGGAATTTTGTTTTCTTGTGTCTGTCGCTGGCAAATCACTATCTTATCTCTAGTTTTACTTTTGGAGAATACTTTGCTATAATCGTGTTAGTATGCATTGATAGAATTGTTATTCTTTAGCGTACACATACAAATTCGATGGTGCTACAGAAGTATACTGGTGAGTAGGGATGCCAGCCTCCAGGTAGGGTCAGGGGACCTTCCAGAATTAAGCTCATCATTTAGACCAGTTCCCCTGGAGAGAATGAATGCTTTGGGGCTGGATTTTATGGCCTTGTACTCCACTGAGGTCACTGTTCTCCTCAGGCTCCACCCCCAAATCTTCAAGAGTTTCCCAACCTGGATCTGACAATCCTACAACACCCCCCCCCACACACACACACACACACCAGTGGCCAGGGGACTTGGCAAACCTATTGGTGAGCTTCATTTTAAATAACAGGTTGGGGAGACAATTGCGTTTGCCTGGCATATATTTAACTTAAGTCACACACACAAAACTTTCTTGACTTTTAAAGCGGTGCAGACTAGGGGCACTTTCACACACACAAAATAATGCACTTTCAATCCACTTTCAATGCATTTTGCAACTGGATTTTACTGTGTGAAATGGCAAAATCTACTTGCAAACTGTTGATAGAGTGGATTGAAACTGCACTGTTTAGTGCCCATGAAAGCAGAATAAATGAACAGAGCATACAGTAAAGGGAGTAAAGCCTTCAGAAAGGCAGAACTGACAGGAGAGATTGAGCAGTAAACCCCAGTATGAGCATTTGGGGGTTGCAAGCATGTTCTAACTTGCATCCAGGCCTTTTCTTGAGCAGGAACACACAGGAATGCAGTTCCGGTCGGCTTGGCACCAGGGTGTGTGGCCTAAGATGCAAATGAGTTCCTGCTGGGCTTTTTCTACAAAAAAAGGTCCTGCTTTCATCTATGAAACTTCTTGAGAGTATGGATCTTTGATTTACAAGTAAATGAAGATTTATGGACAAGAGAATAAATGGATACATATCTCTGCTTGGCTTGAAATTGTCTCAGAGCCAATTAAAATTATATGACTGTACAATGGCTTTTGCAAATACACGTACATATACACATACATACATACATACACACGCACACGCACACGCAAATAATCATGCACTTCTTAGAGGTCTAAATTCTGGTCTCAAAAAGTAGCATAAATTTTCATTCCCAAATAGGTATTACCTGTGTCATTGCTAAGATTAAAACCTACTCCACTTCTCATGGGGTAGGCTTATTTTTTTAAAAAATAAGATTTTATTGATGTATAAATCAACGCTAAAAGGCCGTTTAAGGCAGACAGGAATTTTATTGAAGGATGAGGGTCCCCCCGGCTCGTCTGGAAAATAAGAAACATGTTCAAAGATGATATATCCTGCAGGGCTTAAGGTTCACGAGAGAAGGTCCATGAGGGGTCTAGTCTAGACTGAGAGAGTTACCCTTCATGAAAGGAGGCAAACAGCACAGGGTTCTTCTGCTCACGAGTGCAAAAATAGTTCTGAGTTTTCCTTTTTTCCTCTGTTAGGTGACACCACAGAATGCTGTCCATACACAAAACAGACAGAAGATGAAATCTAGCAAATGGCCTTCTAAAAGTCTCCACGTCGTCTTTGTGCAACCCAGAAAAGCTCAGAGCCAACACACACAATACATTCCACATGTGCTGGGTCGCTGGTGTGCTACCCAACTCGAGATCATGCATATATAAGGAGGGGGGAAATTACTTTAAGCAGAGCTTGTCGCCTGAGGAAGCACTGAAGGAGCAGTGTTAAGCTGGGAGAAAGAGCTTCAGTTTATCTCTAACCCCCAAATGGTGGAAACCGATTTTCTTTAGCTTTACGGAGCAGGGGCATGCAAACAGGTGTTTCACTGATGCTTTGTGCAATCCTGAAAGGGGAAAAAAAGGGCTTGGGGGAAACTTACAGCATTGCAAAGATGCGATGACATTGCTTCCAGGTTTGCACCAGAAACGGTTAATAGGGATGCCAGCCTCCAGATGAGACCTGGAGATCCCCGGAATTTCAGTTCATCTCCAGACTTCACAGATCAGTTCCCCCAGAGAAAATGGATGCTTTGGAGGGTGGAGTCTATGGCATTGTATCTGCTGAGGTCCCTGCCCTCCTCAGGCTCCACCCTCAAATCTCCAGGAGTTTCCCAACCTGGATCTGGCAACTCTACCACTGGAGGCCAAGAGGGACCTGGCAACCTGAATGCAGTGGCACTAGCCCAATGTGCATTTCTCCCCATTTCCTCCTTCTGAGCAGCAGCAGGGAACCAAGGCTGCCAGGTGGGAGGTCTCATAAGAACATAAGAGAAGCCATGTTGGATCAGGCCAATGGCCCATCCAGTCCAACACTTTGTGTCACACAGTGGCCAAAAAAACCAGGTGCCATCAGGATGCTAGAAGCCCTCCCACTGTGCCCCCCCCCCCAAGCACCAAGAATACAGAGCATCACTTGCCCCAGACAGAGAGTTCCAACAATACACTGTGGCTAATAGCCACTGATGGACCTCTGCTCCATATGCTTATCCAATCCCCTCTTGAAGCTGGTTATGCTTGTAGCTGCCCCCACCTCCTGTGGCAGTGAATGGTCCTCCTACCCAAGCAGGAAACCTGGCTTGGCTAGTTCTGTCCAGAGAATCTTAGTGTCTAAAATTTAGCACGGGGGATATTACCCTGGGAAAGCAAGAAGACGGAACTGAGGCTAATCGGAAAGTGCCACATACTTAGGCTTGGTGCTTTTTTTGTAGAAAAAGCCCAGCAGGAGCTCATTTGCATATTAGGCCACATTGCCTGGCCTGGGAGCACATGGCTGCTGCATGATGGATCAGGCCAGCTGGAGCACTGGCCAGCCGAGGCAGAGCTCCACTCCTGTGTGCTCCGGCAGAAAAAAAAATGCCCTGCTTAGGCTTAATTCCTTCAGAATCCAACTGTGGGCCAAGAATCACTGCGATTGTTTCGATTTGTTGCAATTGACATCTCTTTGCATCAACCCACAAAGAATCTGAGCTACGCCGCTTTTATCCCTGACTTGTACCCAAGTGCAAAGAGCCTGACACTGGGGACACAAGATCCAAAACGAAAGATCAAGGCAAGGCACGCCTGCAGCGGAACCTGATGCTAGGGATGCCGGCCTCCGGGATCCCCAGAATTACAGCTAATCTCCGGTCTACAGAGATCAGTCTCCCTGGAGAAAATGGATACTTTGAGGGTAGACTCTGTGGCCTTGTACCCCACTGAGGTCCCTGCCCTCCCCAGGCTCCATCCCCAAATCTCCAGAAGTTTCCAGACCTGGATCTGGCAACCTCACCCCCCCATCCCCCACCAGTGGCTGGGAGATCCTGGCAACCCTACCTGATGCTAAGCAGCATCCCTCCATTGCAGGGGAGCCAAAGGCTGAAACGCAGCTCCTCCTCACTCCCTGTGCAGCTGTACCAATTGCAAGAGGAAACAAACAGCCCACAGAGACTGCCTGGTGAGTTTGCCTCCCCATTAGGAGAGGCACCTGGACTTGGGCCATTGTTCCTTCAAGCTGCTCATTAAAAGGTCCGGGCCGCTCTTTTCTGCTTCAGAGGGTTTGTTTGGAAGAAGTGGGCTGCAAATTGATAATGGCCATTGTGTTTTACTGCCTATTGGTTCATTTCCTGGCATTTAGGCAACTGAAGGGGCTTGGCGAAGCTGTGACTGAGCTGCCAAGGTGTGGCCTCGTTTCATGTCCAGTCTCATAATAAGCTCTGGCTTCTGGAAAGCCAAGTAAATAAATAGATGCTGGGTGAAGGAGCATGAGAATGAAACTAACTTTCTTTCTTTCTTTCTTTTTTTCACGTATGCGGACCAAAGTGAAGACTTATATGGGTGTTCCTGCTGAGCTCATTGGAGCCATAGGACTGAGCTTGGGGACTTGGGAACAATGAGCAGGAGGATCCAAATCTCTGCTGCCCTGCTCCAATCACAGGCCCCCGGCTGGTTTGAATGACCCAATGAGATGCTTGCGCGGGAACCTTGAGTTGTATATAGTTGGCTCCATTGGCCCAGTGAGCCAGTCTTAGAGTGCAGCCTTATACTATGCTGTGCCTAATAAAGAGCTATGATCACTACCACCTTGCCTCTTCATTGCATTGAGCTCGCTCTTTCTTCTTTCTTTCTTTCTTTCTTTCTTTCTTTCTTTCTTTCTTTCTTTCTTTCTTTCTTTCTTTCTTTCTTTCTTTCTTTCTTTCTTTCTTTCTTTCTTCTTTCTTTCTTTCTTTCTTTCTTCTTCTTCTTCCTTCCTTCCTTCCTTCCTTCCTTCCTTCCTTCCTTCCTTCCTTCCTTCCTTCCTTCCTTCCTTTCTCTCTCTCTCTCTCTTTCTTTTTTAGTTTAGGCATCCATAGAATTCACAGAATGACTATTTTTGTCAGCCTGGTTTAAAAGAGGCCTCCATGAAGGGTGTGTCCAAATGCTCATTTCTAATGTATGGCATGACGTGAGCTATGATTGTCAAGAAGTCTGCAAATAAGCCCCAGCATATCTTTGGGATTGCCACGCCCTAGATACGCCCAAGTAGGGATGCCAGTCCCCAGGAGAGGGCAGGAGAGCCCTTAATATTTGGACTTCCCTCCAGACACCAGCCAGCTTGCTGATGGGGGAAGCACAGGCCTTATTTTGGGCAGGAGCTCACTGGAGCAGAGCACCGGTACTTCTAAATTTTATTGTGCTCTTTCTTACCACCACCACCGCCCCCCAAAAAACCCCTTGCTTCTGGGCTCCACTGTTCAACCCCCCTGAACTCAAGATCTGAGAAACTTTCTAATATTTCCCCCCCACAAAAAATGGGGAAAATAACCAAAACATATCAAGCAGACAGATGGAAATCTTCATCATGCCACTGTGGCCACATAGCGGAAAGTAATTTTAAAAGTATGAAGGGAGTCAGGTTTTATTATGACAATTATAATTCAAGAAGCATTTGAAGGCAGATGCTGAGCTGATATAATTTAATCCACCTTCTGGTGATGTCAGGGGTGTGTGGTGCATGCAAATGAGTTAAGCAAATGAGTTGTGCTAATGAGCTCCAGCACCTCTTTTTCTACACAATGACCCCTGGGGAAGCCCCACCCTCAACAGTAATCTGCAGCGGGTGATGTGCACACCTGTCCTGCAGATCTGCAGCTTGCAGGGCAGGTGAGTGGGGTGCCACTCACCTCTTTCAAGCCGGAGCCACCTGCTCCTGATCTGCACGTGGTGAATTTGTGGCCTGTAGAATAGGTGGGGACCAGGGATACATTCAATGCTTTTTTCACCTACATCTACACACCCAAGGGAAGCCCCATCAGGATGGGAAGACCACTGTTCAGCTGGTTTACCATTACTGATCTCAGTTACAAAAAACTGATAAGCATCCAAGGAGTCCCAAGTTCACCTAAACTACAATTTCAAAATCGTTCTCCTTTGGAATTATGAATACTGCCGGCTTTTCACCCAGATGACATGTGCTGAAAAGAAGATTCAGACTTACATTCACATCTTTGGCTAGATAAGTTGATGGTAAGGTTGCCAGCTGATGGTAGGGTTGCCAGGTTCCCCCTAACCACTGGTAGAAGATAGGAGTGGGGGTACCAGATCAAGATTGGGAAACTCCTAGAGATTGAGGATGGAGCCTGGGGAGAACAGTGACTTCAGTGGCCTCTAATGCCAGAGTCCACCCTCCAAAGCATCCATTTTCTCCAGGGGAGCTGATTTCTATAGGCTGGAAGGAAATGATCTGTAATTCCAGGAGATCCCAAGGCCCCACCTGGAGACTGGCATCTCTAGCAGAGTTTCCCCAGTGCGGTTATGTCACTTCCAGTTTCATGTTTGACCCTGCTCCTGAATTCTTCCAACCCCAAGGTACCACCACAAAATGGCTGCCTGCCATAGGAACTGAGGCCAATCACATATTTGGAACTTCTGGACAAAGCACCCACCTATGATGGGGGCAGCTTTTTCCAAACACTTAGGTTCTTCTGCAGCACTTCGTAGTTCAGTGAGGTGGAGGAAAACTAAGACCGGCAGTTCTTGCTTTGTGGAAGAAGGAAGTAGATATCAGCAAACACACCGGTGGGACTGACATGCTAACCATCTTTGCATGCTGCCATTGCACTGCGCCATGAAATTCAATCCGGCAAATTGAGTACTACTTGGATATCGTCCATCTTTACCACATGTTGCTCAGGAATATCAATTCCCTCTAGTTCTACTCCTAAATATTACTTTAGTTTTTATGCAAGCTCATATTATTTCAGATGACAAGGGAAATGGTTCAAGTGTATGAAGTGTTAAAATAAGCGGAAATGGGCTTTTCCCTTTTTGAGTGTGTCTTCTGGTCAACAGGACTTCAAAGGAGCAGAAGATCTGGCACTCTGAAGCGTTCTGTTGTGTGTCCATGTGTTTTATGGGTTTTTCCACAGTCCAGTACTTCCATACTGAATTCTAGTCACCTAATAGGCTTTGGCCATTGTCAGGCTTTTGATGTAAGAAACAGGCAGAAATGAAGTTTAAGGGGGGGAAATGCTCTTTGCTGCTTATGCATGGCTTTTCAAATGGGAAGCCTGCATATTTT